>NC_052067.1:46028396-46665596 GCF_015852505.1 Tachyglossus aculeatus | reverse complement strand
GACCATGGCGCTGAATTCAGTGAGGAGAGAGGAGAGCAGAGGGCAAGTTTTCTGTGGATGGGGGCTGGAGATGCACCCTATTTTGGATAATGGGGCAGGGGGTTGCACAATCCCTGCAGAAACTGTGTCTGGAATCCAGAACATTCCAGGCACAAAGTCCTGTGTTGAGGTTGTGGAAGGTCACTCGTTTGGATGACTTTATGGTCAAGTAGGCAACACTAGCTAACTGGGGCCTGGCAAGAGCACAGGAAGAGAGCTCAATGACAGAGACAAAGACACACAGAGACACTCAGAGACAGTGAGCATGCACCCCCATGCACCCCATGGTTTCAGCCCCATCAAAACCCTCACCCCTAGATCCAGAGCAGCAATCATCATCAATCGTATTTATTGAGTGCTTACTATGTGCAGAGCACTGTGCGGAGCAGCAATCATCTCCCTAAAAACAAACGAACTTCATTGCATCACAACCCCTCAACTTCCTCCGCTCCAAAGAACAAAATCAGAGGCTCAGCTACCAACACTGTTAACCACACACATCAGTGTCCAATCTGACAGCACTTGGAACACATTTTAAGTACCTACTAAACACCATCATCTCATCAACAGAATGGACAAGGAAATGCTATCCAACACATTATTCTCCTACCACCCTCAGCCCTCTCCACTACATACACATCATTAATCCAACTGACAATGACTATCCAGCTCTAGTCTCCTGCCTGCCCTGCTACCCACACAACTCCAGCTTTCTTCACACACACCCCTCCCCTTCCTTGGATAATTCAGTGCAGGTGATATCACTTATCCCAACTCTAGATTATAAACTCCACTGCTATCACTACCTAGCTTGTATCTACTCCAGTGCTTAGTATAGTGCTTGGCATATAGTATTTAAAAAGCACCATTATTTTTTATCAATAATACAAAGTCAATCATATTTATGGAGCACTTACTGTAGGCAGAGCACTGTCTTAAGCACTGGGGTGAGTACAAACTCCTAACTGCAGCCCCCTTCACCAGGGTACCGCCGGCACCACCACTATGTCAGTTATCCCCAGTGCGGGTCTCCCTTCTTCACCCCTTTCATTCTAACCCTGAGCCCAGCCCATTCTTCAACACCCTCAATCACCATAATGAATTAAAAATCACTAATATCCCAAACCTAAGCATCCAACTCCCCTCACAAGCCACTCCCTAACATCAGTTAGCCCAGCATTAAGTTACCCCCTAAAAGCATCAGGCCAAGTCACTTCTGATCCATCAAAACCAAACCATTTGTCCTACCCGCCTCAGCACCACCAGGACCACTGGTGTATGAAGTAGGTAGAGAAAGCCAACTTTGGGGGCCTCTTAATCCAATACCTCAACTACCACAACTGAAGAAAAGACAAGCTAATCATAGGACCATTACAGGCCCTCCTCACCAAAACACCAGAGGAACACACTCTGTCTTCTCTCCTCAGCCTCCTTCTCTTCTCAACAGGTAAAACCCACAGGCCTTACCTCTGGGACATTAAAGGAGCAGTGCCCCTGCCCCCTTGACTGGAGAGACTAATGGAGAGACTGGGTTTTCAAGAGGCGGGGCTGTAGGAGCAAGGAAAAAAAAAAGAGGCAGAAGGCTATTAAGGAGAAGGGCATTTGCAGCTGCTCAGTGTTAAAAGGATCTGGAAAACCGTCCTTAATTACAGACACCTGCAACCCATTCAAATGCTCTTCGAGGATAGGGTCTAATTCTCATCCAGGGCTTTTCCAGTGCCTAGTACAGTGCTTTGCACCAAGGAGGTTATTCAATAAACAAGAATAAACGAGCAAATGAATCAATGAAGCAGCGTGGCTCAGTGGAAAGAGCCCGGGCTTTGGAGTCAGAGGTCATGGGTTCAAATCCCAGCTCCATCACTTGTCAGCTGTGTGACTTTGGACAAGTCACTTCATTTCTCTGTGCCTCAGTTACCTCATCGGTAAAATGGGGATGAAGACTGTGAGCCCCACGTGGGACAACCTGAACACCTTGTAAACCCCCCCCCCCCAGCGCTTAGAACAGTGCTTTGCACATAGTAACAGCTTAATAAATGTCATTAAAAAAATTTAAAAAAGGAATCAATCAATGACTCAAGCTCTAAAGCTCTTCCCTGAGGCCTCCCCAGCACCCAGGCCCCACAATCCCCTCCACTCTGTCCCTCCTTTTTGCTTCCTTTTTAATGGCATATGTTAAGCACTTTCTGTGTGCCAGGCACTGTGCTGGGCACCACTGTGGATACAAGACAGGTTGGACACGGTCTCTATCCCACGTAGGGCTCACACTCTTGTCCCTCCACTTTGTAGATGAGATGACTGAGGCCCAGAGAAGTGAAGCGAACAGCCCAGGGTCGCACAGCCGAGGGGTGGCAGAGCCGGGGTTGGGACCCAGATCCTCTGACTCCCAGGCCTGGGCCCTTTCCGCTAGGCCGTGCTACTTCTCTCCTCCCTGCTTCTGTTCCTTTCAGCCTCTTGGGAAGGACTATTGGTGTAAGAAATAATTAGAGGAGGCCAGGTTTGGGGGGCTCTTAATCCAAGAGCCTGGGGAGAGTGGAAGGAAAAGGCAGGGAAGGTGAAAAAGACAGGAAGGAAGGGCGGGTCAGCTTTAAGGCTGGCCACTAGGGTGGCCGCTGATGGCCCTTGCAGATCTTGGATAATAATAATGGTATTTGTTAAGCGCTTACTTGGTAGCAAGCACTGCTCTAAGCCCTGTTGCCCAGGGTGTCTCATGTCTCACGGAACACTTTTTTATGCTATTTATTTATGCTATTTGAGCGCTTACTATGTGTTCAACACCGTTCTAAGCCCTGGGGTAGAAACAAGTGAATTAGTTCGGATACAGTCCCTGTCTCTTATGGGGCTCACTGTCTAAAAAGGAGGGAGAACAGGAGAACCGTGGCACAGAGAAGGAGAGTGACTTTGACAAGGTCACACAGCAGACAAGCGGCAGAGCCAAGATTAGAACCCTTGACCTTCTTACTCCCAGACCCGTGCATGACTGACTTTTTTGAACTTCACAATGTTGATCCTTTCCTTTCCACTCATTCTTCAGTGTGCCATTATTTTACTCAAATTCACCCTTTGTCGGCACTCCTCATTTCAGGGATGTAGAATTTAGGGAAAATGGGGGAATTGTATGGTTCTTTTAAAGGCATGTCTCCTCCGAGAGGCCTTCCCTGATTAAACGCTCGTCAAACCTGGGGAAATGGGGGAATTTTATGGCTCATTTAAGGCACATCTCCACCAAGAGGCCTTCCCTGAGTGAGCCCCCATACCCTTTTCTTCCACTTCCTTCTGCGTTGCTCTGACTTGCTCCCTTTATTCACCCCCTCCCTCAGCCCCATAGCACTTTTGTCAAGCAGGATGTCTCGGTGGAAAGAGCACGGGCTTGGGAGTCAGAGGTCATGGGTTCTAATCCCAGCTCCGCCACTTGTCAGCTGGGTGACTTAGGGCAAGTCATTTAACTTCTCTGAGCCTCAGTTACCTCATCTGTAAAATGGGGATTAAGACCGCAAGCCCCACGTGGGACAACCTGATCAGCTTGTATCCCCCCAGCACTTAAAACAGTGCTTTGCACATAGTCAGTGCTTAACAAACACCATTATTATTATTATTTTATCTATAATTTCTTTACTTATATCAATGTTGGTCTCCCCCTCTAGACTGTAAACTCGGTTTGGGAAGGGAATGTGTCCGCCAATTCTGCTGTACTGTACTCTCCCAAGCAGTTAGTACAGTGCTCTGCAAACAGTAGGTACTAAATAAATACCATTGGTTGATTGATTGATTGGTTGGCTTTTAGATCAAAAGCCTGGAGCCTGGATAAAGTCCCACGATGCTTTCTCATGCTGCCAACAAACACCTCAATTGTGGGGAACAGTTTCTGGGTCCCAAGTGGGACAGAACCTTTGAGTGAGGTGATTGTCTTCTGCTCTAAAAACTTCATATATTAGAGGCCACCCCATTTATCTCATGCCTCATCAGGTGCACAGATGTTTGCAGTTTGTGGTTAGGCTGCTATCTCTCTGAGGTGGCTTAACTAATTCCACAGAAAGTAGTTTTTTTTCAGCTGGGAGAATTTGGTCAAGGAGCCAAGCTGAAAAATTGCTAAGGGCTCTTAGCACTAAGCTGAAACCAATCCAGGAATTGTGAAACTGATAATTGACCTTTCAGATGTCAGTCCCAGCTCAAGCCCATGTATATGCCTTGCTTGTCACTAATCATTCTAACAGTCAATGGCATTTACTGAGCCCTTACTATATGCAGAGTAGTGTACTAAGTATTTGGGAGAGAACTATAGGACAGAGCTGGTAGATACCCTCAAATCGATCAATGAATAGTATTTATCGAGTGCTTACTGTGGGCAGAGACCTGTACTAAGCATTTGGGAGAGGACAATAGAACAGAGTTGCTAGACACGGTCTCTGGCCACAAGGACTTTACAGTGTATATGGGGAGACAGACATTAATATAAATCAATAAATTCCGGATACGTGCATAAGTGCTGTGGGACTGAGGGAGGGGTGAATAAAGGGTGCAAATCCAAGTGCAAGTGTGAAGCAGAAGGAAATATTCTATCTTGTCCAGGCTTGGTGCAGTTTTTAGGTGCAAAGAAAGTACTTAATAAATACCAATATGATCATACACACCTTGCTTCTGCTGCAGGCACATGGGACAGTTGTGGGGAGTGGGAATAACCCCGCACACACACACACACACACACACACACACACACACTCTCTCTCTCTCTCTCTCTTCTCCCCCTCTTTTGCTGTAGCTCATATTTAAACTCCACTTCTTCCCTCTGCTTATAAGGTACTATAGTGTCCATCTCTCTAACTTGATTTTAATCTCAGAAGGTGGTGTGCCTTAATGTTTCAACATTCCTTGCTCCCCACTTGTGCTCTTAGATTGTGAGCCCCCCAAGTCTAATTCTCACCTGTGCCTTCTCTCCCCGCAATTAGTATAGTGTACTGCACCCAATAAGAATGTAATACCATTACAAAAACTGTTATTGCTACTATGGCACTGCTCTTTCTGGCCCTTAGATAGAGAAACAAAAGCAAGAGATGGTTTGCAGGAAGAAAACTTGTACCTTTTGGACACAGATAGTCTCTTTTTGGGTCAAGAAGACCTTTGGTAGAGAAACCAAAGGGGGAAGTGGCTTACTTGAAGCAAATGTCTCCTTTTCAACCTCAAATATCTTCTTTTCAGGCCTCGAAGACATTAGGTAGGATTATTTGGAATTGCAACCGTTGATCCCTTTTTTTTTTTAACCAAGTAGCACATTGGTTAAAAGTAGGACATTGCATGAAGCAAATTTCTCCTCTTCCACCTCAAATACTCTCTTTTCAGGTCTTAGGGGGAGAAATGAAAGCAGGAACTAGATTTCATGACACAAAATTCACCTTTTAGGCCTTAAACATTTTCTTTTGAGGCCTTGAAGACCTGAGGTAGGGAAATAAAAGGAGGAGATTGTTTGCATGAAGCAAATTTCTCCTCTTCCACCTCAGATATTCTCTTTTCAGGGCTTTGTGTTGATAAATGAAAGCAGAAGATTGCTTAACCTGGCCGGCACGGTTAAGGCTCCCGCTTTCGTTGGTGCGGGGGGGGGGCAGGATGTGACAGTCTCCTCCTTCCTCCTCTGGTGTTTTCTCCTCAACTCCTGGAGCCTTGGGGGTGAAGTGGGCACTTGAAATTTCTGAAAGGGAGGCCAAACCTTGGTTTGAACACAAAGTGACAACAGGGCTTTCCTAGGGAACAGCAGGAATTCCTTTTTGAAAGTCAGTATTCACTCAGCCTGCTACAAGATACAGGTAAATCGTTTTCCTTCTCTTTATATCGATCTAGGGGATAGAAATGCACTTTTCAAAGGTGGCTCTGGCTAGTATGGGATTCCAACCTCCTCGCCAGCCAGGAGTTGAGGTAAAGGATTTCTTTCTTTTCGAGACAGTCGCCTCCCTTCCTCTTCTCACACAGACCCCCGGGGTCCACAGCCCGACTTGAGCCCTCATCTTCCCCTCGGGCCCGGCTTTCTCTGACATGAATCCCTTCAGGACAGAGCTATCCGAGGGACCCAACGGAGCAGTGGGCATTCACATTTTTAACGAATGGTTTGAGAAGCAGAGTGGCTTAGTGGAAAGAGCATGGGCTTGGGAGTCAGAGGTCATGGGTTCCAATTCCAGCTACGCCGTTTGTCAGTTGTGTGACCTTGGGCAAACACTTAACTTCTCTGTGCCTCAGTTACCTCATCTGCAAAATGGGGAAGAAGACTGTGGGCCCTACGTGGGACAACCTGATTACCTTGTATCTACCCAAGCACTTAGAACAGTGCTTGGCACATAGTAAGCGCTTAACAAATACCATAAAAAAATAACAGCTGCTTGATTATATTTTCTGACTACGGGTTTTTCTGAGAGCAAAAACCTTTACACGTTTTTCCTTCCTTGGATCTTGAAATAAGCATCCAAAAGGAAGAAATGTGAATTTCTACCCCCTAGATGGGGCTACTGTCCGCAAGTGGAGGTGATGATTTTTGTAAAGCTGGTTCTCATATGCTAAGAAGTGGATATTAGGCACCAGTGAAAAATGCAAGCCTTCAATCAATCTTTGGCTTATTTATTATGCCTTAGTCTGGTGCCCCGATTCTCAACAGAAAGGCCAAGGTATCATGCCATGCTACTTGGTTAAAAAAAAAAAGGGATCAACAGTTGCAATTCCAAATAATCCTCAAAATAAAAGCCAGTTACCCAAATTACTACCAAGTTAGAGAGACAGCAGAACATCAGATAATGAATGTTGGGATGATTGAGAAAATCATTATTAGAAGACAGGAAACAACAGTGAAAATGATATTTCCCTAGTGACTAGTACAATCGGTACCCTAGGGATCCTAATCAAGCACTTAGTACAGTGCTCTGCACACAGTAAGCGCTAAATATGATTGAATGAATAATAAAGTTCATAATATCACAGTCAATATAGATGCCATATTAACCAACCTATTGATAAATGTTACACAGCAAAGCCCAGCAGCCCTATTATTAAGGAATGTGCCTAATGCCCAAGTATTTTTCCCTGTAATATATAGTTTGGAAACAGTGGGACCTAGCCATTTAAAGTGCTTTGGAGGATAATTTCTGGGGATACAAAGAAGCAGCAATCCCTGGTGGAAAGAGAGTCAAAAAGTGGACGACGAGTCAAAAAAACCTGGGTTCTAATCCTGCACTGCCAGTTACTATTATCATTAATAGTAATAAAAATCATGACAATAATATTTGTTAAGTGCCTACTATGTGCCAAGCACAGCTCTCAGTGCTGAGGTAGATACAAGGTAACCAGGTAGGACATAGTCCCTGTCCCAAATGGGGCTCACAGTCTTGATCCTCATTTTACAAATGATTTGTTCATGCATTCATTCATTCATTCATTCATTCATTCATTCAATTGTATTTATTCAGCACTGTGTGCAGAGCACTGCACTAAGCGCTTGGAAACTACGATTCAGCAACAAATAGAAACAATCCCTACCCAACAACTGGCTCACAGTCTATAAATGAAGTGACTTGCCCAAGGTCACACAACAGAGAAATGGCAGAGCCGGGATTAGGCCCGATGTCCTCTGACTCCAGGCCCGTGCTCTTCCCATTAGGCCATGCTGCTTGTTACCTACTGTGAGACTTGGGCAAATCACTTAACTGCTCTGTGCCTCAATTTCCTCATTTGTAGATCTCTCTCCAACTTAGACTGTGAACTCCTTGTGGGGACAGTGACCGTGTCTGACCGGTTCAACTTGTATCTAACCTAGTGTCTAGAACAGTGATTGACAATTAAGTCAGCACTTAAAAGAGAAGCAGTATTCATTCATTCAATCATATTTATTGAGCACTTACTGTATGCAGAGCACTGTACTAAGCACTTACCTAATGAAAAAAGCATGGGGCTGGGAGTTCAGAGGACATGGGTTCTAATTCTACCTCTGCCACATATCTGTTGTATGATCCTGGGAAAATCACTTCATTTATCTGTGCCTCAATTCCCTCATCTGTAAAAGGGAGATTAAGACTATGAGCCCACTGTGGGACATGGACTGTGCCCAACCGATTATCTTGTATTTATCCCAGTGCTTAGCTTGGCACATAGTAAGCACTTAAATACCATAATCATTACTATTATGATCATCTACCCCAGCACTTTGTACAGTGCCTAGCACACAGCAAGCGCTTAACAAATACCATTAAAAATAAACCATAATAATATTACCCAGGGGTCAGGACCCAAACGATCTCACATAGAAATGAGCTACACTCTCCTCTGCTTTTCCCTTATTGATCTAAGAGAGCCACCACTGGCAGGCAGCATGGCTGAACTAGGAATTCCACCCGTCGCCTCGGACACCTTACCCCATTGTGACTGACTCAGCCAGAGACGGGGTGAGCCGGCGGTTACGGGGTCAGTGTGAGACTCTCCCCTGCCTCAGGTTCATCCACTACACACAGCTGAAGCCAGTGTGTGCCAGACCACTCTCAAACTGGCACCTTTGCCAGAATATGCGACCCAAGAGGAGTTGTTGGAGGGCAAATAATAATGATGGTATTTGTTAAGTGCTTACTATGTGCCAACCACTATTCTAAGCGCTAGATGTGCTGAAAGGGTGTGTCTCCTATATATCAATCGACTGTATTTATTAAGCCCTTATTATGTGCGGAGCACTTGCCCTCTCTTCCCAGTCTTACTGAAGGTACATCTCCTCCAAGAAGATCTTCCCTGACTAACCCCTGCTTTACTCCTCTCCCACTCCCTTCTGCATCACCCTAACTTGCTCCCTTTATTCATGCCCCTCCCCCATCCCCACAGCACTTTTGAAAATATCTGTAATTTATTTGTTTTAATGTCTGTCTCCCCTTCTACAGGGAATGTGTCTGTTCCGTTGTATTCTCCCAAGCGCTTAATTCACTGTTCTGCACACAGTAAATGCTCAATAAATACCACTGAGTGACTGACTGGCCGGGAGAGTGCAACAACAGAATTAGCAGGCACGTTCCCTGCCTCTATCTTGGGGGAAGACGAACATTTACATGGAGAACCTAATCAATCAATCAATCAGTCAATCATATTTACTGAGCACTTACTGTGTGCAGAGCACTGTACTAAGCGCTTGGGAAGTACAAGTTGGCAACATATAGAGACGGTCCCTACCCAACAGTGGACTCACAGTCTAGAAGGGGGAGACTGAGAACAAAACAAAACATATTAACAAAATAAAATAAATAGAATAAATATGTACAAGTAAAATAGAGTAATAAATATGTGCAAACATATATACATATATACAGGTGCTGTGGGGAAGGGAAGGAGGTAAGGCGGGGGGGATGGAGAGGAGGAGGAGGGGGAGAGGAAGGAGGGGGCTCAGTCTGGGAAGGCCTCCTGGAGGAGGTGAGCTCTACACCTTCCCAAACAGGACTGCAGCTCTCTTTCCTCCCACTCACTTTCCTTCCCTTTCATGTCCATTAGACAGTAAATTCCTGGAGGGCAGGGATCATCCTGACCAAATCTATTGGGCTGTAATCTCCCTAGTGCTTGGTATAATGTTCTGCTGAAGGCAAGCGCTCAATCAATGGTATTTATGGAGCTCTTACTTTGTAAAGTACCAATAAATACCACTGATTTTGTTAACGGTATCTGTAAAATTCTTACTACGTGTCAAGCATTGTACTAAGTGCTGGCCTAGATACAAAATAATCAGGTTGAACCCAGTCCATGTCCCACATGGGGCTCAGAGTCTTTAATCCAAATTTTACAGTTGAGGGAAATGAGACCCAGAGAAATGAAGTGTCTTGTCGAGTATCACACAGCGGACAGAGGTGGAGCCATGATTAGAATCCAGGTCCTTCTGACTCAAGCCCGTGCTCTATTCACGAGTCCATGTTGCTCTCCTTGCCTGACTTAGCTGCACTTCCCCTAATGAGCAACGAATTCCTCCCCATCCCAGGCCACCTCAGGCCTATTTGGGCTACTGTAGGACACTCCCACCTCATCGCCCTCACGGACATGGTACGGCTGAACTGGACCTGGAACAAACTGACCTAAGCCCTATGCTGAAAGATCTCACAGTCAGCAAAAATGGCAGATCACACAGGCAACTGGACATCACCCAACAAGAATGTGAACAACATAAATGCAACACTAAGATTATGAGGGCAAGGCAAGTCAAAGGAATTGTATATCTTGCACGTATCCTGTAGACCGTAAATTCCTTGGTGGCAGGGACTGCATCTAGGAACTCCAGTGTACTGCACTCTCCCAAGTTCTGTCAGTCCTCTGGACACAGGAAGTGCTCAAGAAGTATCACTGATCGATTGATTGCCCAATATAGGAATATTAGTCTATCAGTTCTTCTCTTCCAATTCCAATGAGGCAGGAAGGAAGCTTTATGTAGGAGTGACAGTCAATCAATTAATTGATAACATGTATTGACCAATGTGTGCCAAGCACTGTAATAAGTACTTGGGAGAGTGCAACAGAAGAAGTGGAAATGATCCCTGCCATCCTAGAGTTAATAATCTTCAGTTATTAGTTAATAATAATTAGGGGGTGGCAGACACTAAAAGAAATTACAGATAGGAGGAAGTAATAGAATATGTGGGCAAGGAATGTGTCTGTTATATTGCTGTGTTGTACTCTCCCGGGCACTTATTACAGTGCTCTGCACAGAGTAAGTGCTCAATAAATACAAATTCATTTATTCAATCAAATTTATTGAGCATTTAATCTGCGCAAGGCACTGTACTAAGTGCTTGGGAGAGTTCAATATAACAACACCCACATTCTCTGCCCACAGTGAGCTTACAGTCTAGAGGGGGAGATGAATGATTTATTGATTTATTGATTTATGTCCATATGTGCTTCAGTAGGGGGGTGAGTACCCAAAGGTGAAAGTGACCCTGAATCCCCCTGCCTGAAGGGGCAGTTAGGGGGATTTAAGGGTGGAAAAATGAGAGGCTAATCAGGGAATGCATCCCGGAGATGGGTTTTCAGAAGGTTTTTGAAAATGGGAAGAGCAGTGGTCTATTGGATGTAAAATAGGAAGGAGTTCCAGGCAGCAGAGAGTGAGTAAACAAGAGGTCAGCAGCAGGAGAGGTGAGATTGAGGTGCAAGGGAATATGTTGGCAGCAATAATAAATGTAATTATTATTATTATTATTATTATTATTGTTACGATTACCTTGGTTAAAGCAAAGGTTGTGTCCATTTTTTCTCCAAATATTTCCATGTAAGTAGTGTGTGTTCTGGATCACATCGGGGTTCAATAAATTGTTGATGATAATGGTAATACTACTACTACTACTACTACTACTACTACTACTACTACTACTACTATTACTACTAATGGCATTAAGGGCTTACTAGGTGCCAAGTACTGTACTAAATGATGGAGTAGACCCAAGACAACCAGATGGAACAAAGTCCCTGTACCACAGGGGGTTCACCGTCCAAGATAGGTAATGAATCCCCATTTTACAGTTGAGGAAACTGAGGCACAGCAAACTTAGGTGACTTGCCCAAGATTACAGTGGAGGCAAATTGATACATTCATCATTCAATCATATTAATTAAGAGCTCATTGTGTGCAGAGCACTGTACTAAGCGCTTGGAAAGTACAATTCGGCAACACAGACAATCCCTACGCAACAATGGGCTCAGAGCTGGGATTAAAATAAGGTGACTCCCGAACCCATGCTCACTGTGGGTCGGGAATGTGTCTGTAATATTGCTACACTGAACTCTCCCAAGTGCTTAGTGCAGTGCTCTGCACACAATAAGTGCTCAGGGACTACAGCTGACTGTCTGACTTTTCCACTAGGCCACACTGCTTCCTAGGAGAAGGCTCAGCATTCATTCAATCTTATTTATTGAGCGCTTACTGTGTGCAGAGCACTGTACTAAGCACTTGGGAAGTACAAGTTGGCAACATATAGAGAAGGTCCCTACCCAACAGCGGGCTCACAGTCTAGATGGGGGAGACAGACAACAGAACAAAACATATTAACAGAATAAAATAAATAGAATAGTAAATATGTACAAGTAAAATAAATAGGGTAATAAATCTGTACAAACATATATACAGGTGCTGTGGGGAGGGGAAGGAGGTAAGGCGGGGGGGATGGAGGGGAGGGGGAGCGGAAGGTGGGGGGCTCAGTCTGGGAAGGCCTCCTGGAGGAGGTGAGCTCTCAGTAGGGCTTTGAAGGGAGGAAGAGAGCTAGCTTGGCGGATGTGTGGAGGGAGGGAATTCCAGGCCAGGGGAGGACGTGAGCCGGGGGTCGATGGCAGGACGGGCGAGAACGAGGCCCAGTGAGGAGGTTAGCAGCACAGGAGCAGAGGGTGCGGGCTGGGCCCGTAGAAGGAAAGAAAGGAGGTGAGGTAGGAGGGGGCGAGGTGATGGAGAGCCTTGAAGCTGAGAGTGAGGAGTTTTTGCCTGATGCGTAGGTTGACTGGTAGCCACTGGAGATTTTTGAGGAGGGGAGTAACATGCCCAGAGCGTTTCTGCACAAAGACGATCCGGGCAGCAGCGTGAAGTATAGACTGAAGTGGGGAGAGACAGGAGGATGGGAGATCAGAGAGGAGGCTGATGCAATAATCCAGTCGGTTCAGAATGAGAGACTGAACCAGCAGGGTAGCTGTTTGGATGGAGAGGAAAGGGAGGATCTTGGCGATGTTGCGGAGGTCAGACTGGCCAGTTTTGGTGGCGGATTGGATGTGTGGGGCGAACGAGAGAGCGGAGTCGAGGATGACACCAAGGTGTCATCAGGTTGATGACTGTCAGAAGGAGACACTGAGCCCATCTGTTCCAGAAGAGCAAGGAATGAGGTACGAAGTAGAGGCAAGCAGAAGGAAGAAATTCTGGCAGCCCAGGATTTGATCAAGCACATAGTGCAGTGCTCTGCACACAGTAAGTGCTCAATAAATACGATTGACTGAATGAAGCTGGTCTCTTTCTACACCGCTAATAATGACGCCTCTAACCGGGGTTGCTCTTCTGCTAAAGTATGCCAAGTCATTGGACCAGAACCTTCTAGAATTAGGAGCAGTAGCCACAACGAAACAGCTGGCATCTTTGCCTTGGCCACCTGATTCCCAGGCTTCCAGAGGCTTGAGTTTCCCCAGTGAGTGCAAGCTAATCAGCCTTGTTCTGTCTGGACAGCAGATACCGGGGAGGTAGGTCAAGACCCAAAAGCCTGCTCCATCTATGTCTCGTTGTGGACGGAAAACGTTTCTCCCAAATCTGTAATATAGTACTCTCTGA
The DNA here is from genome assembly GCF_015852505.1 of Tachyglossus aculeatus. Classification (NCBI taxonomy): domain Eukaryota; kingdom Metazoa; phylum Chordata; class Mammalia; order Monotremata; family Tachyglossidae; genus Tachyglossus; species Tachyglossus aculeatus. The sequence goes on along the minus strand of NC_052067.1, from coordinate 46,652,275 downwards.
ATACACGGCTCTGCACTCAGTTCAATTAGTATTAGTATTAGTGCTCTGCACACAGTAAGCCCTCAATATGATTGAAAGAAGGAATAGTCTTCCAAATACTTGGTACAGTGCTCTGCACAAAGTAATAAAAATTAATGATTATGGTACTTGCTAAGTGCTTACTATGTGCCAAGCACTGTTCTAAGCACTGGGGTAGACACAAGTTAATCAGTTTGGATACATGGGGCTCACACTCAATCTCTGTTTTACAGATGAGGTAACTGAGGCCCAGAGAAGTGAAATGACTTGCCCAAGGTCACACAGCAGACATGTGGCAGAGTCAGAATTTGAACCCAGGTCCTTCTGACTCCCAGGCCTGTGAAAGTGAGCGCTCAATAAATATGACGGATTGATTGATTGATTGATCATGCCCGAGGAACTGATCAGAATAAGGAAATGCCCTTTCTACAGTAGATCAAGTCCTCTTTTAAGTTCCTGAATGTTTTGTATTTATAATTGAAGCTTTTTCTGTCCTTCCAGCACCAATGTCACCAAATTCGTTTCGCTTCCTCATTGGGATATGTAAAACCTTTCCTTAGCTAACATTTTGGTACTTTATAATCTTGTCACTTCACGTGGATGACAGAACTGCCATAAGAAATAATATCTCAGTAGAATGAGAAAAGAAAGAGCTAGGTACCTGCACCTATCCTCTCCCCCCACAACCCCTCGGCTCCCCTCTTGAAAAATCAACAACCGACAGTATGCTGTAACAAAGCAATCAAATGGAAGGAGAGAGAAGACAGAACAATTACAGATGACTAGATAACACTCCAGATGGCATTTTGGGCATCACAGTTAATAAGCAGCCTGTTTCAGGGGACCAGCATGTTAGCACATTATTGCAACAACTGGAAACCGGCAGCTTCAGCTTGAAGCATTATCTTTCCGATTATCCCGGGAATCAATCAATCAATCAATCAATCAATCAATCGTATTTATTGAGTGCTTACTGTGTGTAGAGCACCGTACTAAGCACTTGGGAAGTACAAGTTGGCAACACACAGAGATGGTCCCTACCCAACAGTGGGCTCACAGTCTAGAAGGGGGTGACAGAGAACAAAACAAAACATATTAACAAAATAAAATAAATAGAATAGATATGTACAAGTAAAATAAATAAATAAATAGAGTAATAAATATGTACAAACATATATACATATATACAGGTGTTGTGGGGAAGGGAAGGAGGTAAGGCGGGAGGGATGGAGGGGGCTCAGTCTGTGAAGGCCTCCTGGAGGAGGTGAGCTCTCAGTAGGGCCTTGAAGGGAGGAAGAGAGCTAGCTTGGTGGATGTGGGGAGGGGGGGCATTCCAGGCCAGGGGGTGTATGGTGGATGTGTAGCGGGCCAAAAGCGAGTAAAATTGAGGAGCTGGATGTTCCCCAATACTACAGGTGCGAGATCCAATTTTTCTTCATAAAACCGAGTAACTAAGCAGAAGCCATCATGAGGCAAAAATTAAAGGGTTCTGCTGAAGCGGTAGCAAGCCGAGACTAGATGGCTACATCTTCATGCCTCCTAAAGATTATTTCTTACTTTGTCATTGGCAGGCATTTACTTAAAACGTTTGTCTGTGGGGTGTGATGAAACAAATCCAATAATCTGTGTTTAATGCCCAACTCCTCCTCTAAACTCCTTGTGGGCAGGGGTCACATCTACTAACTCTGTTGTAGTGTACCCTCCAGAGCGTTTTGTGTGGGACTCTCCACAAAGCAAGCGAGCGTTCACTACATACCAGAGATCAATTGATAACCATCGATAGATAAGCAGTATGGCATAGGGATAGAGCACAGGCCTGGGAGTCAGAAGGTTTGCTGCCATTTGTCTGCTGCATGACCTTGGGCGAGTCACTTAACTCCTCTGTGCCTCAGTTCCCTCATCTGTAAAATGGGGATGGAGACTGTGAGTCCCACGTGGGACAGGGAGAGGGTCCAACCCAATTTGCTGGTTTCCACCCCAGCTCTTAGAATGGTGCCTGGCACGTGGTAAGTGCCTAGCAAACAAATAATAATAATAATAATGATAGCATTTATTAAGCGCTTACTATGTGCAAAGCACTGTTCTAAGCGCTAGGGAGGTTACAAGGTGATCAGGATGTCCCACGGGGGGCTCACAGTCTTCATCCCCATTTTACAGGTGAGGGAACTGAGGCACAGAGGAGTTAAGTGACTTGCCCAAAGTCGCACAGCTGACAAGTGGTGGAGCCGGAATTTGAACCCATGACCTCTGACTCCAAAGCCCAGGCTCCTTCCACTGAGCCACACTGCTTCTCATACAAGTACCACAGTTATTATCATTATTATTAGTATTATCATTAATTGGGCTGCCCCTTGAATTAATTCAGTCCCAGCAGGAGGAAGGAAAGGATCATTGCGCCAAGCCCATTTCACAGATGGGGAAACTGAGGCTCAAGGGATCCGAAAACCCCAGATCAGGCTAGATCAGACTCAAACTTCCCCCTGAATCGAACCTCCCCCATTGCTGCTCCTGCATATTCCCCTTGGAACCAAGATGCCAGCAATCCCCGCTACAGTCTTCCCCACATCGCTCATTCTCGCTTGACAACTGCGGGAGACGAATGCTGAATGTTAAGTGTCCAGTCACACTCAGCTAACTATCTTGTCAGCTAGTTCCTTCTGCGCAACACATCTTCACTGTCAATCTGCTGAGGGTGGTACTCCTGGCCGGAGAGCCTGAGGGGAAAATCTGTAAAGGGCAGGCTCTTCAGGGCTGTATTTCTAGTGCTTTTGCCTACAGCAAATAAAATAATAGGAGGCAAAAGAAGGTGGGGTGAAACCTCATATTGGGTTCCTGATTCCAAGCAGCGTGGTGTAGTGGAGAGAGCCCGGGGGCCTGGAAGTCAGAAGGACTTGGTTTCTAATCCTGGCTTCACCACTTGTCTACTGTGCGACCTTGGACAAGTCACTTCACTTCTCTGTGCCTCAGTTACCTCATCCGTAAAATGGGGATTAAGACTGTGAGCCTCACGTGGAACAACCTGATGACCTTGTATCTACCCCAGCACTTAGAACTGTGCTTGGCACATAGTAAGCGCTTAACAAATTATTATTATAATGCGTGGCATATAGTAAGCACTTAACAAATACCATAAAAAAATGAGTGTTAAAAAATAATCACCATTTCAGGTCTCGGGGTTCCTCACCCCATCCTGGGAACTCCACATTCTAGACCCAGCATGGCCTAATGGATAGAGCTTCAGCCTGGGAGTCAGAAGGACCTGGGTTCTAGAGGGCTATATGCCACCCTGATAATCGACCACCTGTCAACTTTTGTTGAAGCTGAAGACCACTCCCTCTTCCTTGAAACACTCTTAGGTTTCGTTCGGCTGATTTTACTAACCTGGTTCCCATCTCATTTCTCTGGATTGCTCAGTTCTGCTCCCCTTCTGCCTCTCATCTCTTAGAGAAGTGCTCCCTCAATGCTCTATGCTACCCCTCTAGACTACAAGCTCACTGTGGGCAAGAAACATGCCTACCAACTCTGTTGTATTGGGCTCTCACAAGTGCTCAGTACAGTGCTCTGCACACAGTAATCAAAACAATTGATTCCTTGATTGACTGATTGAGCTTCCTACTATTCTCACTCTTAACTTCACTCTCTTGGAGCGCTCATCCCATCACCTGGTTTCAACTATCACCTCTGTGTATATCAACAGATCAATGGTATTTATTGAGCACCTACTGAATGTGGAGCACTGTACTAAATGCTTGGGAGTGTGCAATACTGCGAGTTGGGAGCACATTCTGTACCCACACGAGTTTACAGTCTAGAGGGAGGACCCAAATCTACCTGTCTCATCCTGGCCTCCTTTTGCCTTCAGGGACTCCGACTGAATTCTTACTGCATGCTTGGCACAGCACTAAGCGCTTGGAAGAGTACAACAGAACAGGATTGGAAGACAGCTTCAGCGCATCGCCACTTGGATGTCCCACTGGCACCTCAAACTCAATATCTCAAATTTATTCACCTGTCCCCATAAATGTACTCCTCCCCCTTTCTTATCTCAGTTGATAACCCTGTTATCTTCCCTGCCCATTAAGCCCACATCCTCAATATCATCCTTGACTCCTTGGTACCTTTCAACTTCACATTCAATCCACTGCCAAGTTCTTCCTTCACATCTCCTAGAGACAAACTGCTGCCACCCTGGTTCGTTCACTCATTCATTCATTCATTCACTCCATCGTATTTATTAAGCGCTCTCTGTGTGAAGAGCACTGTACTAAGCACTTGGGAAGTACAAGTCAAGCCCGAGTTACATAGTGGCTAGAATACTGGGTCATCTTCTCTCTGGTCTCCAGTCTCCAGTCTCCCTCCAGTCTCACCACCTCCAATCTTTACGACCCACTACGGGCAAGGATGACTTTCCTGAACCACAGCTCAACATGCATCTCTCCTCTCCTCCAAACCCTCCGTTGGTTCCCCATGCCTCTCCACAGCAAACAAAATCTCCTCCCCATTGGCTTAAAGGCTCTCTCCACCATCTTCTCTCCATTTTAGACATTAAGCTTGTTTTAGACGGGGAACATGTCAACCAACTCTGTTATATTGTGTTCTCCCAAGCACTCTGCACAGTACTCTGCACACAGTAAGTGTTCAAAAGATTGATGAAGTTTACTTGTAAGCAATTCTCTTCTCCATTACCTCCCAGCTTGATGCTTTCATTTCTCCCAACTGCATTTCACTGTTCACTCCTCCACCTCTACTGCCTTGCTCAGGCTGTTTCCCCTGCTTGAAATTCCCTCCCCATGATCTGACAGGATGCAACTTTCCTCATATCCAAAGCCTTATTCAAACTCTTATTGAAGACACATCTCCTCCAAGAGGCTTTCCCCGACTAAGCCCCCTATTCCTCTTCTCCCATTCCCTTCTGTGTCGCCCTTACTTGCTCTGTTTACTCACCTCCTCTCCCAGCCCCACAGCACTTATGCACACATCCGTAATTTACTTATTCATATCAATGCCTGTCTCTCCCTCTAGACTGTAAGCTCGTTGTGGGCAGGGAATGTGACTGTTACATTGCTGTGTCATAATAATAATAATAATAATAATGGCATTTATTAAGCGCTTACTATGTGCAAAGCACTGTTCTAAGCGCTGGGGAATTTAAAAGGTGATCAGGTTGTCCCACGTGGGGCTCACAGTCTTAATCCCCATTTTACAGAGGAGGTAACTGAGGCCCAGAGAAGTGAAGTGACTTGCCCAAAATCACACAGCTGACAAGTGGCAGAGCCAGGATTTGAACTGATGACCTCTGACTTCGAAGCCCGCGCTCTTTCTGCTGAGCCAGGCTGCTTCCCTACTTCCCAAGCGCTTAGTACAGTGCTCTGCCCACAGTAAGCGCTCAATAAATACAACGGAATGAATGAATGAATGAAGCACTGTTCTAAGCGCTGGGGTGGGGGGTTACAAGGTGATCAGGTTGCCCCTCACGGGGCTCACAGTCTTCATCCTCATTTTACAGATGGAACTGAGGCCCTGACAACTGAAGTGACTTGCCCAAGTTCACACAGCTGACAAGTGGTGGAGTCACGATTTTCTCCCAAGGGCTTAGTATAGTGCTCTGCACACAGTAAGCACTCAAAAAATATGATTAATTGTTTGACTAATTGATATTCAAAGCCCTCTTAAAATCCCTCCTCCTTAAACAAGCCTTTCCTGATTAGTGCCCAGAACCCTAAGTTGTATAAACCCTTCAGCCTTCACTAGCTGATGAACTTATTTTATATTTTATAGAGAGAAGCAGTGTGGCTCAGTGGAAAAGAGCCTGGGCTTTGGAGTCAGAGATCATGGGTTCAAATCCCAGCTCCGCCACTTGTCAGCTGTGTGACTTTGGGCAAGTCACTTCACTTCTCTGTGCCTCAGTTCCCTCACTTGTAAAATGGGGATGAAGACTGTGAGCCCCCCGTGGGACAACCTGATCACCTTGTAACCTCCCCAGGGCTTAGAACAGTGTTTTGCACATAGTAAGCACTTAATAAATTCCATCATCATCATTATTATTATTATATTCACCCTCAGCACTTTAATTTTTGATATAGACTATATTAGTAGATTTCATTATGTCTGGGTCCTCTATCAGAGTCGAAGTTCCTTGGGAAATCTTTGGGATGTCCTAGTGGCAATAGCATGGGCTTGGGAGTCAGAGGCTGTGGATTCTAAGCCTGGCTCTGCCACTTATCAGCTGTGTGGCTTTGGGCAAGTCACTTCTCTGCTCTGTGTCTCAGTTATCTCATCTGTAAAATGGGGATTAAGACCGTGAGCCCCTCGAGGGACAACCAGATTACCTTGTCTCCACCCCAGTACTTAGAACAGTGCTTGGCACATAATAAGCGCTTAACAAATACTATAATAATCATTATTACTATTATTATTGCTGGCAGGAAATGTGCTCTACTAAAACTGTAAACTCTTTGAGGGCAGGGATTGTGTCTGCCAACGCTCCAGTGATCAGTAAATGCTCAACAAATACTACTGATGGATTTCTTTGTTCTTAGAACATTACAACGCACCTTGCAGGGGCTCAATAAATACCAATACTACAAATACTACTGCTACTACTAGACTGTAAACTCCCCAAGAGCTTACCCAATCCTGGCTCTTCTACTTGTCTGCTGTGTGACCCTGGGCAAGTCACTTAACTTCTCTGTGCCTCAGTTACCTCATCTGTAAAATGGGGATTAAGACTGTGAGCCCCATGTGGGACAACCTGATAACCTTGTATCTAAGCCAGCACTTAGAACAGTGCTTGGCATATAGTAAGTGATAAACAAGTACTATCATTATTATTGAATGCTCGATAAGTACCATTGATTGATTACTACTACTACTATTAATATTGTTAATAAGGAATTCCTCTTCATTCTACACTTTCTATTCCTGTAGCTACAACTCTCCTTTCACTCACACCACCTTACTTTTTTCATTTAATTTTATGTGCTGTTCAGTTTTGTCCAGATATGTCTTTCATACATCTTTGCACATCACTGGTTTCTCTAACTTGGATGGTAAGTCACTAGAGGGACAGAACCATGTCTAATTAACCTTCAGCATGGTATTTAATAGAGTCATTATCTAGTACGTGATGATAATAGCAGTCTTGGAGATTTGTACTGAGTGGGAGGGTGGGGCGGGGGAGAAGGGCAAGCGGGGAAGAATAAGAGGTTCAGGAAAAGGATTGAAGGAGAAAAGTGCATAGGGTTTAAAAGAAAATCAAAAGGCTACCCTCCCATTTTATACATTTTAACTCATTGTTGAGTATCACTGATGACCTTTCAAAACAAGCTACCCTTTTTAGAATAATTAGGGTGTCCTTTTAAGTCATATCCATTTTTACTAATACACAGTACTTGCTACCAAATTTTCCCATTTTCAGATTCCTAAAATGTCCATATTTTGCCTTTTAAAATAGGTTTCAAAGTGCATAAAATATAGCACACTTTAATATACATACCTGAAATAGTTCAAGGGCCAGAAAATGGATAGGTCTACTGTAGGGGTTATTATATCAAGGTTTTATTTTCGGAGTTAGTGTAGGAAAATAGTGGTGAGAATCTAAAAGGCTTCTGTGACTTTTTATTGAAAACTGCTTTTAGCACCTCATATTTTTCACAGTGATTTCTTTTTGGCCATGTATAAATATCATTTCTGGAGATGCACTTTTCTGAATGTAATTTATTTCACTCTTGCTACGATTTGGAGGAAACTTTCAAGGGTTCAGGTGACCCGACCTATAATAAAATTAGGTAACACTGCCTGTCAGCTACACTGATACCCAGGGAGATTGGAGGGAAAGAGTTTCAACCCTGATCAGAACAGACACTGGACTCTTTTAATTATTTTGCCAATATCAATTTCCATTTATTGAAACTGTGCAATCTGCATTTCATGGCTGGCCCTAATTTGCTTATATCGCAATTTCCTTCTGTGAGCTGCTCCACATAAAAGTCCTCATTTCAGGCATGAAAGTAGTTAAAGGACTTTACATGACTCAATTTCAAGCAATCAGGAGGAATACTGACCACTTGCAAAGAGTCAATTACTTACATCTATGGTGGGAAAGATAAAATCACTTCTTCCCGGATATTTGGATTCATGTTAACTCCATTAAAATGGTGTTTGTTAAGTGCTTAATGTGTGCCAGACACTGTTCTAAGGGCTGGGGTGGATACAAGCAAATCAGGTTGGACACAGTCCCTGGCCCATGTGGGGCTCACAGTCTCAATTAAGTCTATTATAACTTCCAATATTAATCCCTACGATATTACTGTCCAAAATCACCCAAAATACCGTCAAAGACTAGGAAAATGAACAAAATTTCAAAAAAAAAAAACAAACAATGTGACAAACCGAACACTGCATAGGTGCTCCTAGGAAACATGTGAGTGGCTGATCAATAGAGGCAGGCGAGGCCAGAAAAAAGAAAAAACAAAGTCACTAAAGATAATACAAAGGCCAAAACAAAAACATATACTCCAACTTTAAAATGTGGTAAAACCAGGAAAGAATTTGACTCTACTGTCAGCAGGGAACGTGCCCTGTGTTTCTACTGTACTACCTACGAGTTTTAGTATAGAGCACTGCACTCGGTGGATGCTCAAGAAATAACACCACTGTAAATTATTATGGTATCTTTTAAATGCTTATTATGTGTCAAGCCCTGTTCTAAGCACTGGGGTACCTACAAATTATTTGGAATTCACAGAGTACCTGTGCCAAAGGGCTCACACTCTAAGTAGGAGGGAGAACAGGTATTTAATCCCCACTTTATAGATGAGGAAACTGAGATACAGAGAAGTTAAGGAACTTGTCCAAGATCATTCATTCATTCATTCAATCGTATTTATTGAGCGCTTACTGTGTGTAGAACACTGTACTAAGCACTTGGGAAGTACAACACAGCAGGTAGTTGGCAGAGCTGGGGTTAGAACCCTGATCCTCTGACTCCAAAGCCTGTGCTCTTTCCACTAGAACAAACTACATAATAACAGTAATAATAGCTACTATATATGTTATGTGCTTACTATGTGCCAACCACTATATTTTGCTGTGCAGTAGATACAAGATAATCATATCAGACACTTTCCCTGATCCACAGGCTCAAGTTGAGACTTTCTACAATACTACCATGGAGGAAATGCCAATGCATGTGGCTGATCTTATTTAGTCCCCGGGATGAGATGGTTTTGAATGCAGTGCTCGCTGTTGCTGAATGAGGTGATTCACAACATGCATTGTGCTTCTTTGGAAAAATATATTGAACCTTGTCTCGATGCTCAATGGATCAGAATTTCATTTTTTTGTGGATAGCAGGGCGACTCTAGTCGTTAGTACAGTGCCCTGCACACAGTAAGTGCTCAATAAATATGATTGAATGAATTCTAAAAGAGTGTGTAATCCCTATTTTATTCATTCATTCCTTCACTCATTCAATCATACTTATTGAGCGCTTACTGTGTGCAGGGCACTGTACTAAGCACTTGGCAGCGTATATTATAACATGCCCTGCCCACAACAACCTCACAGCCTAGAGATAAGGGACTTGAGGCCTAAGGAATCTAAATGACTAACCCAAAAAATCACACAGCAGGCAAAATGTGGAGCCAGGATTAGAACCCAGGTCTTGACTCTCATTCCCACACCACTTTCATTACAGACACAGAATAAGGAGGCAGAGTTGCATAGCAAAGCAGTCTGGACATGGGGCCACGGAACTGAAAGAGATTAGATTGAACCACTAAGAAACTGGGCAGGGAGCAGATGAGAATATTGCCTAGAACTGAACATTTATATTAATATCTGTCTCCCACTCTACACTGTAAACTCATTGTGGGGAGGGAATGTGTCTGTTTATTCGTTCATTCAATCATATTTAGTGAGCGCTTACTGTGTGCAGAGCACTGTACTAACCGCTTGGAAAGTACAATTCAGCAACAAAGAGAGACAATCTCTGCCCACAATGGGCTCACAGTCTATAAGAGGGGAGATACACATCAAAACAAGTAAATAGGCATTAATTAGAGTTATACATGTGTACACACAAGTGCTGTGGAATGGGGCCGGGGCGGGGGGTGGTTGAGCAAAGGGAGCAAGTTGAGGCGATGAGGAGGGGAGGGGAAGCTGAGGAAGAAAGGGGGGCTTAGTCTGGGATCCACAGCCTTGAGTCTTATAATGAGGTTCATCAGCTGTTCACAACAGGAAAACTCAGCTCCAACATCACCGTGACCTCGGAAGAGTAAAGCAGAAATGAAAGCCACAGTTCCTGCCCTCAAGAAATGTGCCACTCAGTGACAATCACTGTGGTATTAATGAAGTCCTTACTATTTGCAAAGCACTGTACTAGGCACTGGGGTAGATACCAGACAATAACATCCCACATCCCACTGTTTGAGCAGGAGCGAGAACAGGTACTGAATCCCCATTGTGCAGATGAGACAACGGGGGCACAGAGAAGTTAACTGACTTACCCAAGGTCACACAGCAGAGAGTGGCGTAACAGATTAGGACCTGGGTCTGCTGACTCCCAGACCCATGCTCTATCCACTAGTCCACACTGCTTCCCTTGCATGGGACCTGGATAGTTATGAAATTATTTACCATAAAAAGGAAAGAGACATGTGCATCTACTTATAACAAGCTAGTGAAATGATGGATAACTGGATCAATGCTTATATAGTAGAATACAGAGAGTCCTCAATTTTTTGACAAAATTGGTTCCTGAATAAATCAACCAATAGTATTTCTTGAGTAGTTACTGCATGCAGAGCACTGTACTAAGCCCCTGAGAGAATCTATTATAACAGAGCTGGCAGGTTCCTGAATAAATCAACCAATAGTATTTCTTGAGTAGTTACTGCATGCAGAGCCCAGTACTAATCCCTTGAGAGAATCTATTATAACAGAGCTGGCAGACATGTTATACTGTCCTCTCCCAAGTGCTTAGTACAATGCTCTGCACACATAAACACTCAATATATATGACTGATGGACAAATCCTAATTTGAGAAGAGAAGCACATAAAATGCACTAGTCACTGACACACTGCCTGTGGTAGCTCATTAAACTGGGATTATTTGGTATTGTGAGACTGTTAGCTAAGGCACGGATACTGCCCAGAGCCATAGCTGACCTCTCCACCACATGCCCATCTTCCAATCCATCCACCACTTGAGGCAAATCTAAACACTTTGGGAATGTACACATAGATGATTACAGTTGGTCAATCACACTTGTTGAGTGCTTACTGTGTATGAAACGCTGTCCTACGTGCTTGGGAGAGTACAATATTACAGACACACCACCTACCCACAGTGAGTTTACAGTCTACAGTATCATCCTTTAGATTTCTATTGAATTGAGGCTCGATTTGGGAGCAAGCCAGAACATTTTCGAAGTAACCTGATTTTTGTTTCCAATTGTGACTTCCTCCCTGCGTGAGTTTGAGGCTACCATCAGAAGCTGAGGTCCTAGAGAAAAACTGGCTGTTGACAATTGTGTCAAGTTCATTAGGGTATGAATACATCAAAGAATATTCCCTTGTGGCTTTATTGCTTGATGAAGTGCTAAAACAGTGCTATAATCCAGGGATGTTTTAGTACCGCATTGTCACTTCTCTCTAGAATTAGTCTCTCTCTTTGTCAAACCATAACATATATGGATGGTCTGGGCATGGGGAAAAGGCAGATTTAGATCAATCAATCAATCAATCAATCAATCGTATTTATTGAGCGCTTACTGTGTGCAGAGCACTGTACTAAGTGCTTGGGAAGTACAAGCTGGCAACATATAGAGACAGTCCCTACCCAACAGTGGGCTCACATTCTAAAAAGGGGGAGACAGAGAACAAAACCAAAACATACTAACAAAATAAAATAAATAGAATAGATATGTACAAGTAAAATAAATAAATAAATAAATAGAGTAATAAATATGTACAAACATATATACATATATACAGGTGCTCTGGGGAAGGGAAGGAGGTAAGATGGGGGGATGGAGAGGGGGGTGAGGGGGAGAGGAAGGAAGGGGCTCAGTCTGGGAAGGCCTCCTGGAGGAGGTGAGCTCTCAGTAGGGCCTGGAAGCGAGGAAGAGAGCTAGCTTGGCAGATGGGCAGAGGGAGGGCATTCCAGGCCCGGGGGATGACGTGGGCCGGGGGTCGATGGCGGGACAGGCAAGAACGAGGGACAGTGAGGAGATTAGTGGCAGAGGAGTGGAGGGTGCGGGCTGGGCTGTAGAAGGAGAGAAGGGAGGTGAGGTAGGAGGGGGCAAGGTGATGGAGAACCTTGAAGCCCAGGGTGAGGAGTTTCTGCCTGATGCGCAGATTAACTGGTAGCCACTGGAGAATTTTGAGGAGGGGAGTAACATGCCCAGAGCGTTTCTGGACAAAAACAAACCGGGCAGCAGCATGAAGTATGGATTGAAGTGGGGAGAGACACAAGGGTGGGAGATCAGAGAGAAGGCTGATGCAGTAGTCCAGACGGCATAGGATGAGAGCTTGAACTAGCAGGGTAGTGGTTTGGATGGAGAGGAAAGGGCGGACCTTGGCAATGTTGCGGAGCTGAGACTGGCAGGTTTTGGTGATGGCTTGGATGTGAGGGGTGAATGAGAGAGCGGAGTCGAGGATGACACCAAGGTTGCAGGCTTGTGAGACGGGAAGGATGGTAGTGCCGTCAACAGAGATGGAAAAGTCAGGGAGAGGGCAGGGTTTGGGAGGGAAGACAAGGAGTTCAGTCTTGGACATGTTGAGTTTTAGGTGGCGGGCAGACATCCAGATGGAGATGTCCTGAAGGCAGGAGGAGATGCGAGCCTGGAGAGAGGGGGAGAGAGCAGGGACAGAGATGTAAATCTGGGTGTCATCAGCATAGAGATGATAGTTGAAGCCATGGGAGCAGATGAGGTTAAATGGTTAGATGAGTTAAATGGATTTTTTAAATAGTCCTAGTCTCCTAGTGGGGAGGGAATGAACAGGCCTAGCTGGAACAATCAGTTGGGAGTCAGAAGGATGTGGGTTCTACTGCTAGCTACTCGAAGGCTTAGTGGAAAGAGCACAGATTTGAGTCAGACATCACGGGTTCTAATCCCGGCTCTACCACTTATCAGCTGCATGACTGTGGGCAAGTCACTTCACTTCTCTGTGCCTCAGTTACCTCATCTGTATGGGATTAAGTCATTTAATCCCCATGTGGGACAACCTGATTACCTCGTATCTACCCCAGTGCCTAGAACAGTGTGTGACACACAGTAAACGCTTAACAACATCATCACTATTATTATTATTGTGCACTGTGTGGCCCTGGAGAAGTCACTTAATATCTCTGTGCCTCTGTTATCTCATCTGTAAATGGAGATTCCCATATCCCCATATGGGACAGGGACTCTGTTCCAACATGATTAGTTTATATCTATCTACCCCAATACTTGGTTCATTGCCTCAGTTACCTCATCTGTAAAATGGGTATTATGACCGTGAGCCCCATGTGGGACAACCTGATAACTCTGTATCTATCCCAGTGCTTAGAACAGTGCTTGGCACATATTAAGCATTTAGCAAATACCATCATTATTATTATTACTGTTATTATTAGTATTATTATTATTACAGTACCTGACACCTAGTAAACACTTAAAAATACAATTAAAAAAAAAATCAATTAACAGTAGTAACTGAGTGCTTAGCCTGTGCAGAGCACTGTACTAAACACTTGGGAAAGTACACTACAATAAAATTGGCATACACAATCCCTGCCCACAAAGAGTTTACAGTCTACAGAGGGAGACACTAAAAGAAAGTAAGGATGGGGGAAATTGTAGAGTATAAGGATATCTACTTAAATGCTGTGGGGCTGGGGTGAATATCGAAATGCTTAAGGGGTGCCTTGAATGGGGCAACGAAGGCTTAGTCAGAGAAGGCTTCTTGGGAGAGATGTGATTTTTAGGTGGGATTTGAAATTGAGGGAGAGTGGTATACTGTCAGATACAAAGTGGGAGGGAGTTTCAGGCCTGCGGGAGGATGTGGGTAAGGTGCTCAACTTTGGGCTAGACACGATCATGGTATAGAGAGAGAAAACCAAAATGGTTCAATGAAGTTGATTTAGTTCTTAATTCTACTAAAAAGAACTGACTACTGATTCCTGCCTTTCTCCTACACTGTCTAAAAGCAGAATCAATATTTATTGGACATGTACGGTGTGCAGAACACTGTATTAAGGACTTGGAAGAGTACAATAGAATTAGTGGACATGCCCCTCCTTCCTCTCCCCCTCCTCCCCCTCCCCATCCCCCCCGCCTTACCTCCTTCCCCTCCCCACAGCACCTGTATATATGTTTGTAGGTTTTATTACTCTATTTATCTATTTATTTGTACATATTTATTCTATTTATTTTATTTTGTTAATATGGCTTGTTTTGTTGTCTGTCTCCCCCTTCTAGACTGTGAGCCCGCTGTTGGGTAGGGACCTTCTCTATATGTTGCCAACTTGTACTTTCCAAGCACTTAGTACAGTGCTCTGCACACAGTAAGCGCTCAATAAATATGATTAAATACAATTGAATACGATTGAATGACCACTGGCCTCAGGTAGCTTTCAACCTAACAGGGGAGGTAAACACTAAAGTAAGTTACGGATAGGAGGAAGGAAACGAGGTTAGGTACATTCGTTAATGCTTAAGTAGTAGGATATGTAAGACGTAGTACAGAAGTGCTACAGCAAGTTGTGAGAGCTTAAGCTCTCAGGTGGAGAAGTGATGAACAGGTAGGTAGATGGGCAAAGACTGGAGTATGAAGAGTGGGGAATTGTCACCTGAACATTTTTGTAGAAAAATGATACAGGCAGCAGAGTGAAGTATGGACTGGAGTGGGGAGAGACAGGAGGCTGGGAGGTCAGCAAGAAGACTGATACAGTAATTAACACAGGATAGGATAAGCACCTGGATTAACAGGGTAGCAATTTGGATGGAACTGAAGCTGATCCCAGCTCTGCCACGTGTCTGCTGTCTGACCTTGGACAAGTCACTTAACTTCGCCATGCCTCCGTTACCTCGTAGGTAATGGGAGGCTGAAGACTGAGTCCCATGTGGGACATGGACCGTGCCCAACATGATGACCTAGTATCTACCCCAGAGCTGCGTACAGTGCCTGGCGCATGTAAGCATTTAGCAAACACCATGAAAAGAGTCCAAAAATAAAATAAAAATAAAACAACCCTAATACTAATATTTTAGACACAAAATAGAACAGTTTCAGTGTGAGGAGTCTGGGCAGTATATCAATTCAATTAAACAACCAATCAGCAGAGTTTGGTCTACTTGAACTAGTGAGGCTGAGTTATCAGGAGGTCGAGTCAAAAGCACAAGAAACAGACCCACAAGTGACAAACCCATTAGACAAGGAGGCTTCTTTATAGGCTCAAAAAGTGGAATGGCCTGTCAGCCACGCATCAGCCTTCTCGGGGACCAATTGCAAACATGGATAGAATCTCACCAGCAATGGCGCACTCTTTGAAGGACAGAGCGGATCCTGAAATCTTAGACTGACTACAGAAACCACCGCGAATGTTTCTAAAACAATTCCCTAACTGATCTGTGCAGAGCACTGTACTGCTTACTTGGGAGAGTATTTAATACAATGGAATTGGTGGAAACATTCTCTGCCCACAATGTGCTAAGCATCTAGCCTATTAGTGACACCTATAGGCTAAACTCATCATTAATGACAAGAAAATTAGGTCCTAATCACACTGAAGGAATATTTTTCCAACATGGCTTCAATGGACAAGATGTGTGTTTATGGGGAAACAACATGAGCCTGGGCTTGGGAGTCAGAAGGACCTGGGTTCTAATGCCAGCTCCACGACGTGCCTGCTGTGTGAACTTGGGTAAGTCGCTTCACTTCTCTGGGCCTCAGTTACCTTATCTGTAAAACAGAGATTAAGACTGGAAGTCCTATGTGGGAAAGGGACTATGTCTAACCTAATTAAGTTGTATATACCCCAGTGCTTAGTAAAAATACCATAAAAGAACGCAGCTCTTGATCTGATGATCTGACAAGTGATGACCAAAAGGAGAGAGGCAGAGGAAAGATCTTTCCCTCCAACCCCACCATCTCTTTCCCCTAATGACCCGGCCATAGACTTAACAAAATTGACACCATCAGGTGTGATCTCCCTAAAATATCCTCTGGTCCTCTTCAGTCGCCCTCTCTTCCTCTTCCCTCTTCTACTCTCCCAATATTCCCAGCAGTATCTCAAGAAATGATCTCTCACCTACTCTCTAAATCTATGCCCTCCACCGGCACTTCTGACCACATTTCTTCATACCTTATTAAAACACTTGCCCCCAACCTTCTTCACTCTTTAGCTGCCCTCTTCATCTGTTCACTTTCCCAATGGATGTTTTCCTCATGTTTTCAAACATGCTTATCCCTTATCCTAAAAAGCCCTCCCTTGACCCCATGGCTCCCTCCAGTTTTCGTCCCAGCTCCCTCCTACCATTCCTCTCCCAACTCCTTGAGCAAATTGTCTACACTTGCTGTCTCCATTTTCATTCCTCCAATTTGCTCCTGGATCTCCTCCAGTTTGGTTTCTGCACACTTCACTCCACAGAAACAGCTCTTCCCAACCAGGATAAGGCCCTTCGTTACTGCTGGAGAAGACCATGGATTGTCCATTATAAAGCAAACTCAAATGATTCTCTTGGTTGGAATGTTCTTTCCCTGTGCAGGAAGGAAAACTGTCTCAGAGTCATCCATGGCTTTACACAGAGATAGAAACAAAATTAAGCTTCTTTTAGAAATCATCAAATGTGTGGGTGGCTGAAGAGAAGTAGCTTTATGGAGTGGGGGTAATTGCTCAGCCGTGCCTTTCAATTACTATAGTTGACAGTTGTAAGTTCCCATTACCTGCACCAAGTTAGACATCTGGTCACCTGGAATCCAAGTTTTTGCTAGGTAAAAGTCAAGATAAAGTTTCTTATTCCTGATCTTCCTCAATCTCTTTGTATGAATAAGGGACTCCAGCACTAAGGAGTTGTAAAGCAATAGGCTGAGTGGTCCAGGTGTACTTGACTTTTCTGCTCTCTTACCATTAGGAAAAGGAACACGTTTGCAAGTTGCCTAAAAAATTCTAAACCCATTCTCTTTACTGCCCTAGGTGAAGGCTGGGAAATAACATGTCTTTATTCATATGACTCTGTGGCCTGTTTGGTTTTCTAGTTTGGTGGTGGCATTATAATACAATAACTACAAATATACAGAGTTACATATAACGGACAGACCGGGACATCTGTTGGAGTGGAAAAAAGAACTATGAAAGAAACACTGAGAAAGATTTGGAATCAAGACAGCCTTTGTATTCCCTTACTCTACTTGAATATCTGTGGATTCCTCAAGTAGAGCTCAGGTGGACATTCACAGAAGATTGAAATATGCATTGCTCACTGCATTTATTATTTTATCTTCCCCTACCTTTGCTTATGCTTAGAGAAGCAGCGTGGCTCCGTGGAAAGAGTTCGGGCTTGGGAGTCAGAGGTCATGGGTTCGAATCCCGCCTCCCCAACATGTCTGCTGTGTGACCTTGGGCAAGTCAATTCACTTCTCTGTGCCTCAGTTCCCTCATCTGTAAAATGGGGATTAAGACTGTGAGCCCCACATGGGACAACCTCACCTCCTTGTGTTCCCCCCAGGGCTTAGAACAGTGCTTTGCACATAGTAAGCGCTTAACAAATACCAACATTATTATTATTATTATGTAGTTTAATGCCAGCTCCCCATCCAGACTGCAAATTTCCTGAGGGCAGGGATCATATCTACTAACTCTATTGCACCCTCTCAAGCGTTTAGTACAGAGTAAGTGCTCAATAAATACTCTGACTGAAGATCTTCATCACTGGGATTACACCTGTTTCCTATCACCTACAGACCTCAAGACTGTAAGCTCGTTGTGGGCAGAGAATGTGTATGTTACAGTGTATTCTCCCAAGCACTTGGTACAGTGCTTTGAACACAGTAAGCACTAGATGAATAAGATTAGCTGACTGACGTGAGTACAATAAAACTGATGACAATAAGGAATATTACATGTGTTATATTTATTCCTGACAGAAAGATCTTATCTCTGTGTGGCAGAAGTAACAGAAAGAGAACAGAGAAGGGGAGACAAAGACAAAGACAATGAAGGAGATGGCAACAGAGATAGGAGATCTTGACCTATTCCTGCTTCTGATGCTCTGCTTGCCACCGGTATTGTGATTATCAGAGAAGCAGCATGGCCTGGTGGAAGGAGTGTGGCCTCCGTTGCAATCCTGGCTCTACGACTTCTCTGCTGGTTGACTTGGGAAAGACACTTAACTTATCTATGCCTCAGTTCCCTCAACTGGAAAATGTTCTCCCTCTTTAGACTGTGAGACCCATGTAAGACCTCAGTATCTTGTACTTACCCCAGTGCTTATAACAGTGCTTGGCACAAAGTAAGTGCTTAACAAATACCAGAAAATGGGGATTAAATCTTACTCCGTCCTACCTAGACTGTGAGCCCCATGTGGGACATGGACTGTGTCTGATCTGAAAGACTTGTTTCTACCCCAGCACTCAAAACAGTGCTCGACACATAGTAAGGGCTTAACAAAGAGAGCGTGACCTACTGGTTAGAGCATGGGCCTGGAATCAGAAGGACCTGGGTGCTAATCCCGGCACCGCCACATGTCTGCTCTGTAACCTTGGGCAAGGCACTTCACTTCTCTGTGCCTCGGTTCCCTCATCTGTAAAATGAGGATTGAGGCTGTGAGCCCCATGTGGGACAGGGACCCCAGTGCTTAGTACAGTTCTTAGCCTATAGTAAGCGTTTAACAATACCGTTATCATTATTATTATTAATAATAATGGTAATTATAATAATGATGATGGGTCTGAAGTAATGACTGGTGGATGCAATGAGGGGGAAAGCCTTCTCTGCTCCTTTCTCCCTTGTTTTCACTGCTGTTCCTCTCTCCTGGAAGCAAGGATTACAAGTCATGGTTACCTTAGGGCCCAAGAAACAAATGCATTCCAGGTGTCCCTACCTTCTCCTCTAATTAGTCTGGGTGACTGCCACTCAGAAGGGATTATTTCAAATGTTTTTTAAAATAAAGATAACAATATACCACTGTTTCCAGACTCTATCCCTGTCTTTCATATCCACTACCATTCTGCTCAAGTCCCTAAAGCAAGCCCCTGTAGTGTGAAGAGAAGCACAATCTGTTTACCTCCTTACTGCTTGTAGAATATTTGTTTTCTTGATATTAATTTTTCAACCTTTTATAAAAATATACATTACTCCATTCTTGGGTATAATTTATACAGCGATGGTATTTGTTAAGAAAATCAGAATGTAAGCAATGCCATTACTGAAGTAGAGCAATGGTCTGTCCAGCCCAGTATTCTATTCCTGACAGTAGCATCGGGATGTTGAAAGAAATGATGTGCCTGTAGAACCTCTTGGATATTCATCTTCAATTTTAGGCACAAACCTTCTAATAATAATAATAATAATAATAATAATAATAATAATAATGGCATTTTTAAGCGCTTACTACATGCCAGGCACTGTTCTAAGCACTGGGGAAGATACAACATAATCAGGCTGGACAAATCCCTGTCCCACATGGGGCTCACATTCTCAATCCTCATTTTACAGATGAGGTAAATGAGGGACACAGATGTTGAGTGACTTGCCTGCGGTTACACAACAGACGGGTGGCAGAGCCGGGATTAGAACCCATGACCTCTGACTCCCAAGCCCGTGCTCTTGCCACTAGGCCATGCTGCTTCTAGCATTCCTAAATTTCTCCTCCCCATCCCCCCACTTTCCTTCCGATCACTCATCATCATTTGCTCACTCATGAATTTTTGCAAATCCTTCTTGAACCCTTCTGATGTTCTTTTTTTTAATGTTTGTTGGTTTACCATATTTGATAAGCAGTGACTGTGAGCCCCACGTGGGACAACCTGATCACCTTGTAACCTCCCCAGCACTTAGAACAGTGCTTTGCACATAGTAAGCGCTTAATAAATGCCATCATTATTATTATTATTATTATAAGCACTTACTAAGTGCCAGGTCTAAGTGCTGAAGCAGAAATAAGATAAATCAGTTTGAACACAGTCCCTGTCACACATGGGGCTCGATCTTAAAGCCCATTTTACAGATGAGATAACTGAGGCACAGAGAAGTTGTCATGCAGCAGACACGTGCCAGAGTCAGGATTAGAACCCAGGTCCTTCTGACTCCCAGGCCCATGCTCTAACCACTAGACAATACTGCTTCTCGATGGTTGCCACAGTGGGGCAGTCAAGTTTGCATTGTTCCTTTGTCAGTTATTTAAGTTTTCCATTTCAGGATCTTTCAGCTGTTTCTCAGCCTCACTGGGGGTCTCTGGTGCTCTAAAATGTGAGCCCAGAACCATTTGAAGGATTCTCTCTTTAAAGATGAAAAGCCCTGCTTTAGATTAATTTCTGAGATGTAATTATAGCCATTCAGTGATCATGAATGCTAACATTGTGGGCAGGGAACGTGTCTACTGATTTTGTTGTATTGTACTCTCCCTAGCGCTTAGTACGGTGGTCGACACCCAATAAGCACTCAGTAAATACCACAGATTGATTGTTTTGAAAATTAAAAAAAAAAGTTTTCCTCAGGCATTATGGAGAGAAACACAAATGATCCTTTCAGTGCAGGCAAGGCCTAGGCTTGGGGAAAGAACTCTGTATCCTTCTTTTTGTTTTCTTTGACTTGCATGTAAGGCAGCCACTAATCAGCGGCTAGAACAGTGCTTTGCACATAGTAAGCGCTTAACAAGTACCATCATTATTATTAATGTCAAGGCAGTACAGCAGCAGAGGCAAGGTTGAAATAAGACCATGAGAGATGAAACCATATCTCCAGAACCTCTCTTCAACTGGTGAGCTTCCAGGAGACTGGCATCATCTCAAATCAACCCTCTCCCTGATTGGAATTCTCAGAAGTAGCTTAGGTGGGAAAATAATGCATGCAAAAACCCTTGGACAAATGCTTCTAAATGGAGAGGTCAGGAAATAGTCAACCTGCTTGAGAGATTACATTATTGGGAAAGATTCCTAGAGTAAGTGAAAGTTCCATCAAAATAAAGGGTTGTGAGACAACAAATGGAAAATTGTTTGCTTGCAATTATTCTATTCATTCTTGTAATGTGTGGTTGACACATTTATCCCAAAAGGACGTATTCAATATTCAAAGCAGAAATATAAGGTGAAGACTGCAGAATATTATTCCAATAGGAGGAATTAAGAGATTTGAAAGAGAAAAAGAAATTTTCTTAGCGGAATATCCCTGTGTTGAGCATTGACTTGTGCCACTTGCTAGCAAAATAAGACTTTAAGCTCATTATGGGCAGGAAACATGTCTGCTAGTGCTGTTTTATTGTACTCTCCCAAGAGCTTAATACATTGTTCTGCCCATAGTAAGCACTCAATAAATACCATTAATTGATTGAAAAACTAAGTAGAAATACATATTAGTGAACCTTTCACTTACTAAAAAGCTGCCCAGGTTCAAGAGGAGAGAACAAAAATCCCCAATAATATAAACATCTTTCAGTATTTCTTTTGGGTACATGCCTCTTCCTTTCCCAAGCTGCCTCATCTTGAGAAAATCCAAAAAGTTTGGCGAATCAAGCTCCTTTCTGAATCAGAATGGGCTTAGAGTTCATTCATTCATTCATTCAATCGTATTTATTGAGCGCTTACTGTGTGCAGAGTACTGTACTAAGCTCCTGGGAAGTACAAGTTGGCAACATATAGAGACGGTCCCTACTCAACAACGGGCTCACAGTCTAGAAGGGGGAGACAGACAACAAAACAAGACATGTAGTCAGGTGTCAAGTCATCAGAATAAATAGAATAAAGCTAGATGCACATCATTAATTAAATAAAATAAATAGAATAGAATAGTAAATATGTAAAGGTAAAATAAATAGAGTAATAAATCTGTACAAACATATATACAGGTGCTGTGGGGAGGGGAAGGAGGTAGGGCGGAGGGGGATGGGGAGGGGGAGAGGAAGGAGGGGGCTGAGTCTGGAAAGGCCTCCTGGAGGAGGTGAGCTCTCAGTAGGGCTTTGAAGGGAGGAAGAGAGCTAGCTGGAGGATGTGCGGAGGAAGAGCACTCCAGGCCACGGGGAGGACGTGGGCCAGGGGTCGACAGCGAGACGGGCAAGAACGAGGCACAGTGAGGAGGTTAGCGGCAGAGGAGCGGAAGGTGAGGGCTGGGCTGGGGAAGGAGAGAAGGGAGGTGAGGTAGGAGGGGGTGAGGTGATGGAGAGCTTTGAAGCCGAGAGTGAGGAGTTTTTGCCTGATGCGTAGGTTGACTAGTAGCCACTGGAGATTTTTGAGGAGGGGAGTAACATGCCCAGAGCGTTTCTGCACAGAGATGATCCGGGTAGCAGTGTGAAGTATAGACTGAAGTGGGGAGAGACAGGAGGATGGGGGATCAGACGCAGTAATCCAGTCGGGAAGTTCAATGAGTTTTCGCAGTTCACAAATCCCAGGGCAAAACTACATTTTGGGAAAATACCTCAATGGTGTGTCAAGCAAACTGGGGTGAGGAACACAAATGGAAGCCAAAATGAAAAATTGTATTCTGTAACAGCCTTGCGGGCAAATATAAAAACCACTCAACCTTCCTGCCAAGTGACAGCATTTGCTCTACAGGAATAGTTCACGAAAGTAAAATGAATCTTTACAACATATGGGCTTTACTATTGTCATAAATAGTTTCTTGTCCGAAGAGGCTCTTGGTAAGCTTGGTCCTCTATGTCGCTCCCATACCATATTTTTGGGTAACTTGCCCCTTGTTCAGGATTTTTATTTGTCGATCATCACTAGATTCTAATTCTGAAATTACTGGAATTTGAAACGAATCCCCTTCTTGCGAGTCCTTCCTAAAACACAGAGAATCTGCAGGAAAGAATAAAGCCTGTGGCGCACAATTATTGTATCTATATTTTGAAAGACCTAAAAATGGAAAATGAAAGGACAATATAAATTGTGCAGCACAGAGTTCTAATTATAAGAATGAAAAAATATTTGGTGAGATACAGCATACCTCTTACTGCCATCAAAATGAGTTTTCACTATTTAAGATCCTTGCTGATTTAGTCTTTGAACATAGGAAGGTATATTTTATAGTGAAATATAATTAGCCACTTTCTTTTTTATTGTCCAGCCTTTGCAAATTCTTAAATTGTACTAGACAAGTCTATAAATAGTAATGCAGTAAATAACTGGACTACAGCCGTATTTCCACAATTTTCTAAAAACTGAACGTGTGTTTTTTGCTTGTTCCGAGATGCCCATCCTGGTTGCATCTAGGCACTTATGCATATGCTCGTCTGTGGTTGCTAACCTAGGTAACAGACATTTCCCTTCCACCAAGTGTGCATAGAAAGTTTGTCACTTGCCACACTGTAGCTCTTGTTATTTGAAAGGCCTGGTGCCATTTTAATGTTTTGCCTCTTGGTGCCACAATCTTCTCAAAGCTTTGGCCTTCAAAGTCACCTCCTTTCTAGCTGCAGGGTACCATTCTAGTTTATCGTCTGCCGCTACCTCCCCTGATGTCCATGACCATGCCACATTATCTCAGATTTTGCATGGCCTAGTGGATAGAGATGGGCCCGGGAGTCAGAAGGACCTGAGTTCTAATCCCAGTTCCACCATTTGTTGGCTATGTGACCTTGGGCAAATAATTTACCTTCTCTGGGCCTCAGTTACCTCATGTGTAAAATGGGGACTAAGACTCTGAGCCCTATGTAGGACAGGGACTGTGACCAACTTGATTATCTTGTATCTACCCTAGTACTTAGAGTAGTGTCTGGCATGTAGTGAGCACTTAAAAATACCACTACTATAATGATTATGTTTTTAAAATGTTTCTTCTGCAGTCCTTGTTTAATTCCCCCATTCCAGCTGACCACAGAAAATGTACATCATCCATTCCCTCCACTAACCAATCCATTGACCTCATGCCTTCAGGTTGCAGAGAACCAGAACAGAGGCTTATGGGATATCTACATTTCGTGATAGAGGGGTAGAGAAGAGTCAGCACACACAACTCAGAAGGCAAGACTGGAGAGGTTGGAGGAGAACCAGGTTATCAACAAGTCAGCAAAACCAAAATCTGAAAACTAAGCATTTGGGAGAGTACAATTCATGAGAAACTGTACTCACCCTAAAGCAGTTTACTCTCAAGAGGATGATGAGTAGACTCAAATGATTTACAAAGTGTGGGAGCAGAAGAGAGAGAATAAAAAACTACAATGGTAGTGCCAAACATATGAAGAGAAGAATGGCTAATTGGAATAAAATAGTGGTGTTGGTCAATTAATATGTAAACGTTGTGAGCAGGGAAAATTTCTACTGACTCTATTATACTGTACTCTCCCAAGTGATTAGTACAGGGCTCTGCACACAAAGTGTTTAACAAATTCAACTGAGTGATGAGTACAAGAGCTGTTAAGTTGAAAAGACAAGAAGTGGAAATGAATCATGGAAGCCTTCCTGGAGAACAATTTTCCAGAAGGGTTTGAAGACTGAAAGACTTCTCACTACAATGGTATTGCACACAATCATGTTCCTGAACTTGATAGATCTCCTGACAGTTGCAGAAGCTGTAAGAAAATCACTGAGCCCCGTCATCAACCTCTCCATACTTCAGTTTGTCCTGCATGCTGCTATCCACATACTCCTTACCATCGGCTTTCAGGAACTCAGTCAGCTCGCCCCCTCCAACTTTTCCTTTCATTCATTCAATCATATTTATTGAGCACTTACTGTGTGCAGAGCACTGTACTAAGCGCTTGGGAAGTACAAGTTGGCAACATATAGAGACGGTCCCTACTCAACAATGGGCTCACAGTCTAGAAGGGGGAGACAGACAACAAAACAAAACATGTGGTCAGGTGTCAAGTCATCAGAATAAATAGAGGTAAAGCTAGCTGCACATCATTAACAAAATAAATAGAATAGTAAATATGTACAAGTAAAATAAATAGAGTAATAAATCTGCACAAACATATACAGGTGCTGTGGGGAGGGGAAGGAAGTAGGGCAGGGGGATGGGGAGGGGGAGAGGAAGGAGGGGGCTCAGTCTGGGAAGGCCTCCTGGAGGAAGTGAGCTCTCAGTAGGGCTTTGAAGGGAGGAAGGGAGCTAGCTTGGCGGATGTGCAGAGGGAGGGCATTCCAAACCAGGGGGAGGACGTGGGCCGGGGGTCGACGGCGGGACGGGCGAGAACGAGGCACAGTGAGAAGGTTAGTGGCAGAGGAGCGGAGGGTGCGGGCTGGGCTCAATAATCAATAAATACGATTGATTGATTGATTGATTGATTGATTGGGCTGGAGAAGCAGAGAAGGGAGGTGAGGTAGGAGGGGGCGAGGTGATGGAGAGCCTTGAAGACGAGAGTGAGGAGTTTTTGCCTGATGCGTAGGTTGACTGGCAGCCACTGGAGATTTTTGAGGAGGGGAGTACATGCCCAGAGTGTTTCTGCACAGAAATGATCCGGCAGCAGCGTGAAGTATAGATTGAAGTGGGGAGAGACAGGAGGATGGGAGATCAGAAAGGAGGCTGATACAGTAATCCAGTCAGGACAGGATGAGAGACTGAACCAGCAGGGTAGCGGTTTGGATGGAGAGGAAAGGGCGGATCTTGGCAATGTTGTGGAGGTGAGACCGGCAGGTTTTGGTGACGGATTGGATGTGAGGGCTGAATGACAGAGCGGAGTCGAGGATGACACCAAGTTTGCAGGCTTGTGAGATGGGAAGGATGGTAATGCGGTCTACAGTGACAGGAAAGTCAGGGAGAGGGCAGGGTTTGGGAGGGAAGATAAGGAGTTCAGTCTTGGACATATTGAGTTTTACATGGAGGGCAGACATCCGGATGGAGATGTCCTGAAGGACATCTGATGTACTACATTCCTTGTTGATGTATTACAACCCAGCCCACTTACTTCACCCCTCTAATGCCAAACCAAGTCACTCTATCTAGATCTCATCTATCTCCCCAACATCCTCTCACCCACATCCTCCCTCTGGCCTGGAACTCCTTCCCCCTTCCTATCTGACAGACCACCATGTTCCCCACTTTCAATACCATCCTAAAATTACATCTCCTCCAAGAGGCCTTCCCTGCCTAAGCTCCCATTTCCCCTCCTTGGGCTGCAGCTTTATTTCCCCTAATTATCCCATCTGTAATTTATTTCAATGTCTCTCTTCCCCTCTAGGCTGTAAGCTCCTTGGGAACACTGCATGTGCCTACTGACTCTATTGTACTCTACCCACTGAAGTGCTTAATATAGTGCTCTGCACACTGTAAGTGTTCAATAAATAACATTGATTGACTGATAAAACATTGTTCAGCACTCATTCAGTCATAAACCAACCTCCAATGGTTATCTTTCTCCCTTAGAATCAAGCAGAAGCTCCTGACCATCAACTTTAAAGCACTCCATTTGTAAGCTCATCCTCTAGATTGTAAGCTCGTTGTGGGCAGGGAAAAACATCTACCAACTCCATTATACTGTGCTCTCCCAAGGGTTTAGTACAATACTCTGCTTTCAGTAAGTGCTCAATAAACATGATTAATTAATTCACTCATTCATACATACCCACAGTCTTCCACCAGTCTATTCCAGCACGTGTTCCCTGCTCTGCCCAAAGCTGAAACTCTAAACTCTACCTGAGTTCCTTCTCCCCTTTTGCATCTCTTACCCATTATGGGTGTTCTCTCCCCCTTCCTGGAAATCACTCTCCTTTCAAATCGGCCAGACCACGACCCTACTATCACAACTTGGCTCGTTTTGAGATGGGAAAAGGGTTGAAGGCAGGGAATGTGTCTGTTTATTGTTAATACTGTCCTCTCCCAAGGTCTTAATACAGTGCCTTGCTCTCAGTGAGCGCTCAATAAATATGATTGATTGAATGAATGAATGTGGCTATCACAACTCTGTTGCAGGTGCTTTAGAGCATTTTGGAGGGGGGTATATAATTAAAATGGTTGGTTCTGTTTTAAATTTGAGATATACAGCATCATAGATCTGTTCTGTAGCCATTTCTGGGACACTGACTATTTTGGTGTAGTTTACATTCAAAGATGACTCTCATCAACAATGACATTTTTCTCTGCCCATCAGTGAAGTAGCTGTGAGAACAGTGGTATTTTCCAGACTTGTAAAACATAAAATGTATACTTTGAATGAGTATGGGCTCTACACTAATACTTCAAAAATTGTTAGAGCTAAACATCTAGGAGAGGTTTCCATGTAGGTTTTTTACTAGGTGCTGTCTATTGGACTCATACTTTACAAACACACAACAAAGCATGCTGCATTTTATTATGCTATACTTTATAAAGAAGGGCTGACTGTACTATGTGATCTTGTTTTATGAGCTAGAAGGCTGAGACACCCAGAAAGCACTCTTTTAGTGTTTTAAAACTATAAAACTGATAAACTGACAAACCTGGGATTCACCATAAATGGAATGCAGAGTTTATTTCTGTGAATACCATGTGAAATTTAAAATTTCCTTTTGCTATTTCTCTGTTTCTTGGCAGGAGGATAATCATGATTCTTGCCTTTATGAAGCAGGCAATTGGATTTGTCTCAGTTTTCTTTTAAAACGTTTCAGAATAGATGTCTGCAATAACAATGGGATACCCAGTTTATTCTCTGGGGGTAAAAATTAAATTTAGCTTGTTTGGATGATGATAGTGGTCAGCTGCTTTATTAGCCTCTGTCTGAAGCTATGAAACCATTATTGCTAACATATTCTGATTTTAGACTATTTCTCCTTGTGTGTTTTGCAGTAATTAATCCTCCTGAAGGGAGGGAAAACTGGGAGTCAATAGCTGGGGATTGACCAGTATGGTGAACTGCAAACCAGAAGGGAACCAAATTTTTGTAAGGATCAAGAGACAAGGTGGAAAAAAAAAAGTCTCAGGTGTTGCAAACAGCAATCTTAAGAGCACAACAAGGAATGTACTTAACATTTTCCTTTTTTTAAAAAAATAGTATTTGTTAAGCACTTACTTTACAACAAGCACTGTCCCTGTCCCACATGGGACTTACAGTCTAAGTAGGAAGGAGGACAGGTAGTGAATCCTATTTTACAGTTAAGGTAAAGGAATCCCAGGTTAATTAAGTGCAT
Source organism: Tachyglossus aculeatus (assembly GCF_015852505.1). NCBI lineage: Eukaryota > Metazoa > Chordata > Mammalia > Monotremata > Tachyglossidae > Tachyglossus > Tachyglossus aculeatus. The sequence continues at coordinate 46,624,014 of NC_052067.1, read as the reverse complement.
TGCCTAAATTACTCAGTAGGCAAGTCACTGAGCTGGAATTAGAACCCAGGTCCTCTGATTCCCAGGCTTGAGCTTTATCCAGTAGGCCACACTGCTTCCCCAAGTGATGAGCTCTTTTCCAGGAGTATTTTAGAAATAAGGGATTTTGCATGTTTCCTGAATTGAGGAAATCTGTCCATTCTGGGAGCCTTTGATTCTGGGCCAGTCCCTTATTCTGGAGATACTACAAAGTAACCTTGATTTTTCCAACACATTTCGTTCCCTTAACTGTGGGTGTCCCTCTAAGCTTTGTTCTGTTGAGCTCTAAGCTCCCTTTTCTATCACAGGCCCGGGAGTCAGAGGACCTGGGTTCCAATCTCAGCTCTGCCAAATGCTTGCTGTGTGAACTAGGCAAATCATTTCACTTCTCCAAGCCCAATTTCTATCATTCTGCCTCTGATTTAAACTGTGAGCCCCATGAGGAACTAGGACTCTAATTCTCTTGAAACCAACCCAGTGCTTAGAACAGCGTTTGTAAATAGTAAATGCTTAACAAATATCACTAAAAAAAGAATTACACTCATTCCACTGGGGAGTTCATCCACTCCCAAGGCTTCAACTACCTTCTTTATGCAAATGACTTTCAGATCTATCTCACTAGACTTGGCCTCTCTCTTCTGTGAACTTCCATTTCCTTTCACCTCCTGGCCATCTCTGCTTGGATACCATGTCTGTGCCTCAAGCTCAATCTGTCCAAATTTCTTACCTCCCAAATCCTTTCTTCCACCTAACTTTCCCAACATAGTTCACAACACCGCTATTCTCCCCATCTTCAAAGTCTGCAATGTTGGCATTATCCTCGACTTCTTCCTGTCTTTTAATCTCTACAACTAGTCTGTCACCAAATCCTGACAATTCTCCAATCACAGAATTACTAAAATTTGTTCCTTCCTCTCCTTTCAAGTGGCTATTATGCTTGTCCAGAAAATTTCAATAAGCTTTCTTGACTTATTAAGTGCTTATGCTTGCAAAGCGCTGTCCTAAACACTTGAGAATATAATACAACAGAGTTGGTGGACAGGTTCCCTTCCCATATTACAGTTTGGAGAAGGGGTGCCAGACATAAAAATGAATTACAGATATGGACATAAAGTGCTCTGGGGCTGAGGGTGGGGTGAACAAAGGTATAGATACAAGTGCAAGAGTGAGGCAGAAGGGAGAAGGAGTAGGAAAAATGAGGGTATAGTCAGGGAAGGCTTCTTGGAAGAGATGTGATTTTCATAAGGCTTTGAAGATGGAGAAAGTGATAATCTGTTGTATAAGAAGGAGGAGGGAGTTCCGGGCAGAATGTAGGTGAGGGGTTGAAAGAGAGACAGGTGAAACTGAGGTACAGTGAGTAGGTTAGCATTAGAAGATTGAAGTGTGCAGGCTGGGTTGTAGTAGGAAATCAGAGAAGTAAGGTAGGAGGGGGAAACGTGATTCAGTGCTTTACAATGGTTGGGGGTTTCTGTTTAATGCAGCTGGATGGGCAACTATTGGAGGTTCTTGAAAAGTGGAGAAACATGGATTGAACAGATTTGTAGAAAAATGGCCTGGGCAGCAGAGTGAGTGGGCAGAAACAGGAGGCAGGGAGGTCAGAAAGGAGGCTGATGCAGTAATCAAGGCAGTGTAGGATAAGTGCTTGGATCAGTGTGGCTGCAGTTTGAATGGCGAGGAAGGAGTGTCAGGATCCTCACTCTCAGTCTCCAGTTACTCCGCTCTCCAGATGATACATCACTCTGCTGCCCAGATGATTTTTCTAAAACCGACTGGCCACTGCTCAAAAACTTTCATTGGTTTGGGGGCATGCCTCTAGATAACAAGTAGAAACTCCTGACCATTGGCCTCAATGCACTCAGTCAGCTTTCTTTTGTTTTCTTTTCTCCTTTCCTTCCCTCCCTCCCTTCCTTCCTCCCTCTCTCTCTCTCCCCCATCCACTCCATTCTCCCACTACACCCCAATTGGCGGTCTTCACTCCTCTCAAGCTAACGTACTCTATGTGCCTTATTCTTGTATCTCCTGGGGCACACTTCTTGCCCAGGTCTTCCCTGAAGCTAAGGACTTCGTCCCCTGTCAGTCAATAGTATTTACTGAGTGCTTACTATATGCAAAGCACTGTACTAAGCACTTGAGATAGTACAATATAACAATAAACAGACAAATTCCCTGCCCACAGTGAGGTTCATGTCTGAAAAATGACAACTCTCACCAGCTTAAACAGCCCTTCTGAAATCACATTTCCCTAAGCAGGCCTTCTCCGTAAGCTCATCTGGACTGTAAACTTGTTCTGAGCAGGGAACATATCTGCTAATTCTGTTGTACTGTACTCTCCCAAGCACTTAGTACAGTGTTCTGCACATAGTAAGTGCTCAATAAATATCATTGATTGATTGATTAATCTTTACTATCCCCGTATTACAGTCCCAAATTTTACTAAGCTCTTCTATGCCACTGGAGTACTTAAATTCCCACAACCCCCAAAGCATTTCCTTACACAACTTTATCAATCATTAGTAACTACTCAGCACTTATTGTGAGCAGAGCACTGTACTAAGCGCTTGAGAGAGTACAATCTTAAACATTCTACTTTATCTGAAATGTAACTGTCTGTCCCAACAGCTAGTCTATAAACCCCTTGGGGTGCAGGGATTGTCATTTCTATATCTTTTTACTCTCCCAAGCACTTAGTAGACTGCTCTGCACACTGCAGCCACTCAATTGATAGTATTTTCATGGTATTTGTTCAGCGTTTACTATATGCCAGGCATACAAGACTAATTGGCTGATTTGAGCAAAGGGAGAATGGGATAAGGTAAATCAATCGACAATAAGAGATATTTATTGAGCACTTACTGTGTGCAGAGCACTGAACTAAGCACTTTCAAAGTTGCAATATAACAGTTATCAGGAACGTGCCCTGCCCATAGGGAGCTTACTATCTATCTAGAGAGGAGCTTACCATTTTATTAGCAAGGGCAGTCCCAGGCTGCAACGGCAAATTTCAGACAGGGGTCTTATGCAGCAAAATCAAAATGAAAAAAAGGACTGGAACTGAGAAATTCTAATAGTTGAAAGAACCTCAGTTATTTCTGTTTTGAAGTCCACAAACCAGAGATTGATTTGTCTCTCCAATTCCATCGCACCCTCCACTGTCAGCAGGCACAGAGGCATGTAGGTGCTAGTGATTATCTTTTGTTTCTCAATTCAGTCCCTTTCCATTTTAGATCCCTGGATCGTCTTCTAGGCTCCGTCTACACCCACTCTTTTGGAGAACTCATTCACTTCCATGGCTTCAACTACCATCTCTGTGTGGATGATTCCCAAATCTACATCTCCATTCCTGACCTCTCTTTTTCTGCAGTCTCACATTTCCTCCTGCCTCTGTAGGACATCTCTACATGGATATGCCACCAATGCCTCAAACTTAAACAGAACTCCTCATTTTCCCACCATAACCCTCTCCTCCCCTTGACTTTCCCATCACTGTAGACAGCACCTCCAAGCTCCCTGTCTCATAAGACCGTAACCTTGGCATTATCCTGGACTCACCTCTCTCATTCAACCCACACATCTGACATTCACAACATCACTAAAATATACCCTTTCCTCTCCATCCAAACTATGTTAATCCAAGACCTTATCCTATCCCACCTTGACTACTGCATCAACTTTCTTGCTGACCTCCCTGCCTCCAATCCAATCCAATCCCCTTACTCCAATCCATACTTGACTCCATTGCCTGGATCATTTTTCTACACAGAAGTTCAGTCCCTGTTTCCCCACTCCTCAAGAACCTCCAGTGATTACCCACCCACCTTTGCAACAAACAGAAACCCTTTACCATTGAGTTGAAAAAGCACAAGCGCCTTGCGCCTCCTACTTTATTTCTCTGCTTTCCTACTACACTTTCTAGACTGTAAGCCCGTTGTTTGGTTGGGATTGTCTCTATTTGTTGCTGAATTGTACTTTCCAAGCACTCAGTACAGTGCTCTGAACACGGTAAGTACTCAATAAATACAATTGACTGGATGAATTCCAGACCCCATGCTTCACTTCTCCAATGGCAACCTACTCACTGTAGCTTGATCTTGTCTATCTCACCACCAGCACCTTAGCCACATCCTGTCTCTGGCCTGGAATTGCCCTCCCTCTTTGCACATAGTAAGCGCTTAATAAATGCCATTATTATTATATCCGACAGGCAATCACTATTCCCACCTTCAAAGCATTACTGAAGGCACATCTTCTTCAAGAGGCCTTCCCCAACTAAGCCCTCATCTCCTCTTCTCCCACTCCCTTCTGTGTCACCCTTGGACTTGGATCTGTATCCTTTAGTCAACCATTTCCCCAGCCCCAAGGCACTTATGTACGCCTACCCTTAATTAATTCATCTGTATTCAATGTCTCTCTCCCCCTCTATCTAGACTGTCAGCTGGTTGTGGGCAGGGAACTTGTCCACCAACTTTATGGTGTACTCTCCTAAGCGCTCAGTACAGTGCTCCGCACATAGTAAGCACTCAGTAAATAGGATTGATCCCTCAACTAAACAAAAGGCAGACACACTGTAGCCTTGCTCTCTTTCTCCCAAGTACCACCTCCCATTCTTCACCACTGGTTAGATTAAAGTAGGTGCTGGCTACGACAACTCTGAAGATTTCTGAAAATTTCACCTTGCTTTGACAAAGAAACCCCTCTTTTCATCCCCCTTCTCTTCTGTGTACACTGACACTTTGGGGAAACAGCACGGCCAGGACCAATTTCATTTCATCTCATGGTGTAGTAGATAGGGTACAGGCCTGGGAGTCAGAAAGTCATGGGTTCTAATCCTGACTCCACCACTTGTCTGCTGGGTGACCACGGACAAGTTATTTAACTGCTATGTGCCTCAGTTACCTCGTCTGTAAAAAATGGGGATGAAGAATTGAGCCCATTGTGGGAAAGGGACTGTGTCCGACTGTATTAACTTGTTCCTACCCCAGTGCTTAGGATGGGGCTTGGCACATAGTAAGTACCATAACTCTCATTCATTTTATTATTAATAATAAATATGATGATGATGATTTTCCTGAAAAACTTTCAGTCCACACCTCCCCATTCCTCAAAAAACTCCAACAGTTGCCCATCTCCTTACCATTGGCTTTAGGGCTCTCAACCAGCTTTCTTGATTCTACCTAACCTTGCTGATCTCCTGCTATAATGACACCTGTACAGTGCAAACGCTTAGTACAGTACTTTGCACACGGTAGGAGCTGAATAAATAAGACTGAATGAATGAGTCAGTGTACACTTTTCTACTCGAACAACACTCTACTCAATGAACCACGATCCAGTCTTTCTCACCACTGAGCGAGCCCTTGCCCACATCCTACCTTGGGTCTGGAACTCCCTCTCCATTCTCATCTGACAGACCACCACTCTCACCACCCAAAGCTCTACTGAATTCACCTCTAGAGCAAACAGGGGATTAAGTACAATATTTACACCTTTTATTCACCCTTACCTCAACCCCACATGTACATACCCCTAATTCATTTCTTTATATCAATGTCTGTTTCCTCCTCTAGACTGTAAGCACCTTGTAAGCAGGGAATGTGTTGACCGACTCTCCCAAGCATTTCGTACAGTCCTCTGCACACAGTAAATGCTCAAAAAATACCACTGACTGATCGACGGACTGATCTCCTCCAATAGGTCTTCCATGATTAAATCCTCATTTCTCCTATCAGCCTTTCCTTCTGCATCATCTGTGCAATTGGTTCTGTAATTCTTAAGCACTCGGTTTTGCATTCCACCCTGACAGCACACACTTACACATCCAACTGCAGTTCTTCTGATGTAATTCTCCCCTTCTAGTCTGTAAGCTCTTTGTGGGCAGAGATTGTGACTACATACTCTTCCCAGCACGGAGTATAGTGCTCTGCACAGAGTGTGCACTAAATACTACTGATTGGTTGATTGATGCTCCAATTGCAGCCAAGTCACCACTCAACCTCCCTGGCCAGTTTCAACACCCCATGCTCCCCTCTGACTGCAGGGGAGGTGGGAGTGCAGGATAATTAATCAATCAAGCACTTAGTACAGTGCTTTGCACACAATAAGCGCTCAATAAATACGACTAGATGAATGAATGAATGAACAGTATTTATTGATCACTTATTATGTGCAGAGCAGTGTCCTAAGTGTTTGGGAGTGTACGGTATAACAGAGTTGGCAGACATGTTCCCTGTTCATAAGGAGCTTACAGTCTAGAGGGAGAGACAGACATTAATACAAATAAGTAGTTCAGAAAACCGGCCCAGGACTCCCATCCCGGCTAACGAGGAAATCTGGAGCTCCGGTTGGGTTTACAGCGGGTGGCCTGCCTTCTATCTGGTTAATAGCTGACTGGCGATCTATAAATAGCCCGCTGTGCTGTGTAGTCCCAGAGACCAGAGTTGCTGCTAGCCTTGTAGCTTTAGTTAGCGTTGGTGTGGCCACGAACGTACAGGGCTTCCTGGGGCCTCTAATAAGGTTCATCCAACTTTTGCTTCCTAACAGTTTCCACTTGCCATTGCCAAGATCTTCCAGCTATGTGATTCTACCTCGACTGCCAATATTTTAGAGGTGAGGATGCACACCAACACAGACACACAAACACAACCACTCACACACACACAGAGTTCCCTTGAAGGTAGCAGCATTACTGACTTAAGAAGCCAAGTTTGCCCCAGTCAACTCCAATGGCAGTCGTCCATGGGGAATGTTTCTTATGTGTGCTTTTATGATATTTGTTATACGCTCACCATGTGCCAGACACTGTGCTAAGCGCTGGGGTGGATACAAGCTAAGCAGGTTGGACACAGTCCCTGTCCCCCACAGGGCTCACCATCTTCATCCCCATTACCCAAATGAGAGAATTGAGGCCCAGAGAAGTGAAGTGACTCGTCTGAGGTCACCCAGTAGTCAAGGGGTGGAGTTGGGATTGGAACCCAGGTCTTCCTGACTCCCAGGCCCAGGCCCTAATAATAATGATGGCATTTGTTAGGTGCCTACTATGTGCCAAGCACTGTTCTAAGTGCTGGGGTAGATACAAAGTAATCAGGTTGCCTTAAGTGGGGCTCACAGTCCTAATCCTCATTTTAACAGATGAGGTAACTGAGGCAGAGAAGTGAAGTGACTTGCCCAAAGTCACACAGCTGACAAGTGGCGGAGTCGGGATTACAACCCACAACCTCTGATTCCCAAGCCCATACTCGTTCCACTGAGCCAAGGGCTCGAGCCACTGGGCTGCGCTGCTTTCGACGGACGGGACCCGCCGACGGCTGTGGTGACAGCCGGGCCAGAGCGCCTGGGCCCTGAGGGCGGGGGCCTCAGTAGCCACCATAGTCTTCCCTGCCAGGGTCGCCAGGCCCCTTCAGGCTTCCCACTGGGCCTGTCCCCCTTGCGGAATGCTGTTCTTTCCCAAGCGCTTAGTACAGTGCCTTGCAAACAGTAGGTGTTCAAAAGTACTCTTGACTGATTCCCAACCAGATGGCAAAGTTCCAGAAAAATCAGCTGGAGCAACACAAAATCTTCAGGACAATGGATTCAAAAGCTAAATTCAAAAGGCGTAATCAAAGTAAAGCATGGACCGCTTAAAAAGAACGCTGCCTGTGCCATGAAGATCTGGTTAGGTCTTCATAGAAGAGAAATACTGCTGTAGATGCGGGTAAAAAAACCCAAAAGCTATTTGAAAGCCAATTTCTAGAGATTATAAACATCTAAACGACTACAGGATTTCATTATTCATGAGAATTTCTTCAAGCTACAGTTTGCGTAGACAGTGGAGAAGCAGCTTGGACTAGTGGCTAGAGCCCGGGCCTGGGAGTCAGGCCCCTCCTACCTCACCTCCCTTCTTTCCTTCTACAACCCAGTCCGCACCCTCTGCTCCTCTGCCGCTAACCTCCTCATTGTGCCTCGTTCTCGCCTGTCCCACCGTCGACCCCCCACCCACGTCCTCCCCCTGGCCTGTAATGCCCTCCCTCCGCACATCCGCCAGGCTAGCTCTCTTCCTCCCTTCAAAGCCCTACTGAGAGCTCACCTCCTCCAGGAGGCCTTCCCAGACTGAGCCCCCTCCTTCCTCTCCCCCTCATCCCCCTCCCCATTCCCCTGTCCTACCTCCTTCCCCTCCCCACAGCACCTGTATATATGTTTGTACATATTTATTACTCTATTTATTTTACTTGTACATATTGACTATTCTATTTATTTTATTTTGTTAATATGTTTTGTTTTGTTGTCTGTCTCCCCCTTTTAGACTGTCAGCCCACTGTTGGGTAGGGACCATCTCTATATGTTGCCAACTTGTACTTCCCAAGCGCTTAGTACAGTGCTCTGCACACAGTAAGTGCTCAATAAATACGACTGAATGAATGAATGAATGAATGAGGACCTGGGTCCTAATCCCAGCTCCGCCACTTGTCTGCTGTGTGACCTTGGGCAAGTCGCTTCGCTTCTCTGGGCCTCAGTTCCCGCATCTGTTAAATGGGGTTTAAGACTGTGAACCCCACGTGAGACAGGGACTGCGTCCAACCTGATTATCTTCCATCTACTTTAGCGCTTACAACAGTGTTCAACACATAGTCAATGCTTAACAAAGATGAAACGAAGCGAGACATAAGTATGATATGACAAAAGAGAACGTGGGCCACAATTACCCCTGATTTTTCCAGCTGGTCAACGGGAAATGAACTGCTGTGGCCTCATTAAGACAGAGGGCCCTGTAGCTGCCTTCTCTCCCACACTCAGAGCGACCTTCAGGCGCTAAGCAAGTAGAAAGTTCAGAAAGTTCCTGCAGACAGGCCTCGGGACACCTACTACACCTACTACTTAAGGATGGCGGCCACCCAGTCCTAATCAAAGAAGGTGGCCGACTAGCCCTATTTGAAGATGGTGGCAGGATGGAAAGCCCCCGTTTGTGAGGAGTAAGTCGGGGTCCCAGAGCCAAGCCACGCCGGATGATCAGTTGAAGAGGGGCTGAAGGGGGGGGGGGGGGCGGTTAATAATAATGATAATAATAATAATGATGGTATTTGTTAAGCGTTTACTATGTGCAAAACACTGTTCTAAGCGCTGGGGTTGATATAAGGTAATCAGGTTGTCCCACGTGGGGCTCACAGTCTAAATCCCCATTTTTCAGATGAGGTAACTGAGGCACAGAGAAGTTAAGTGACTTGCCCGAAGTCACACAGCTGATAAGTGGCAGAACTGGGATTAGAACCCACAACCTCTGACTCCCAAGCCCGGGCTCTTTCCACTGAGCCACGCTGCTTCTCTTACGCAACTGCAGAGAAATTCTCTCCCACCGGACACTGTGAATGGCATCATTCTGTGACACACTTGATGTGTGGAACTTTGACCTGACATGAGTATGTGTGTGTGGTGGGGGGGGAGGGAGCGACAGGATCTCCCAAGTGTCATTCATTCAATCGTATTTATTGAGCACTTACTGTGTGCAAAGCACTGTACCGAGCGCTTGGGAGAGTACAATATAACACCAGACAGACACATTCCCTGCACACAACAAGCTCGCAGTCTAGAGGGTCAAAACCAAATTTTCCAAGCAAAAACAAAAACATCATCTGACCAAATACTCACTTCTATACCTCGCTGATATGACAGAATTAACAGTAATGTTCTTACTGTGTCATGGCAGGAGCCAGTTTGGTGTCAGGGTAGAGACAGTGCTTATGTCCATATCTGTAATTTGTTACGTCTAATCACGTCTGACTCCCCCTCTAGACTGTCAGCTTGTTGTGGGCAGGGAAATTGCCTGGTTACTGTTCTACTGTCCTCTTCCAAGCGCTTAATACAGTGCTCTGCACACTGTAACTGCTCAATAAATGACTGAATGAACAAAGGGTGAGGATACCCTCAACCAGGCCTCTGCCACGTGGGCGGGGGCATCCTCATAATCACCTCAGAACTCAGTACAATGCTTGGCACATAGTAAGTGCGTAACAGATGCCACTATCATTATTATTATTATTATTATTATTATTATTATTATTATTATTACGAGAAGTAGGCCTAGTGGCAAGAGCACGGGCTTGGCAGTCGGAGGACGTGAATTCTAACTCCACCTCTGCCACTTGTCTGCTGTGTGACCTCGGGCCAGTCACTACCTCATCTGTATAATGGTGATGAAGACTGTGAGCCCCACGTGGGACAACCTGATGACCTTGTATAATAATAATAATAATAATGATGATGATGATGGTATTTGTTAAGCACTTACTATGTGCCAAGCACTGTTCTAAGGGCCGGGATGGATACAAGGTGATCAGGTTGTCCCACGTGGGGCTCACACTCCTAATCCCCATTTTACAGATGAGGGAACTAAGCCCCAGAGAAGTGAAATGACCCGCTCAAGGTCACCCAGCAGACAATCGATGGAGCCAGGATAAGAGCCCAGGTCCTTCTGACTCCCAAGCCTGTGCTCTATTCACTAGGCCACACTGCTCCTCTAGTCTACAAAGACTACCACAGTCTAAGCAGTTGGGAGGGCAAGTGTCTTATCCCCATTTTACAGATGAAGAAAGTGAAGCCCAGACAGATCAACATCCCCCACAGCAGGCAAGTGGCGGAGCCGGAATTAGAATCCGGGTCCCCCGACTCCCAGCCCCCCACTCTCTCCGCAAGGCCACTCTGCCTCCCTATGGAGCCCATGGAGGAGTCCGACATTTAGACGGCAGAGAGTCCGATGGGGACAGCCCATTTGAGGCTGTGGGAGACTCCTGCCCAAACCTAAGGGCTTTGATCTCTCTCCCCCTCTGACCTATTTATTGTCAATGAATCCATCCTCTAATTTTGTCGTAGTGGACTCTCCCAAGAGCTTAGTACAATGCTCTGCACATACCAAGCACCCCGCCCGACAGCACATACTAAGTGCCCAGTCCCCACAGCACTTATATACTTATCTGTAATTTATTTATATTGAGGTCTGTCTCCCCCTCTAGAACTTATGCTCACTGTGGGCAGGGAATGTGCCTGATCTATTGCCCTCTCCCAAGCGCATAGTACAGTGCTTCTGCACACAGAAACAGCGTGGCTCAGTGGAAAGAGCACCGGCTCTGGAGTCAGAGATCATGGGTACGAATTCCGGCTCCGCCACATGTCTGCTGTGGGACCTTGGGCAAGTCACTTAGCTTCTCTGAGCCTCAGCCCCATCTGTAAAATGGGGATTACAACTGTGAGCCCCACGTGGGACAACCTGATCACCTTGTAACCCCCCCAGCACTTAGAACAGTGTTTTGCACATAGTAAGCACTTAACAAATGCCATCATTTATTATTATTATTGTTATTAAGTGCTCGATAAATACGATTGAATAGAATGAATACCATTGATTAAGAGACTGTGTAACGGCCTTGAGGACCGGGAATTGTCTTTCTCCCCTCACCCGTGCTCTCCCATCTTTCAGTTCGGTGCTCTGCACCTACCCGGCTCACTACTGTTGCTGCCCGGCTCATCTGAACTAGGCTAAACCGACCCGGCTCCCGCCAGACCCTGCCGGCCATTTTGCCACCGTACATCCATGAGTGGTGTTTACCGAGCGCTTACTCTGTGCACAGCACCGCGCTAAGCGCTTGGGTGAGAAGCAGCACGGCTTAGTGGAAAGAGCCGGGGCTTGGCAGTCGGAGGTCATGAGTTCTAACCCTGACTCTGCCACGTATCAGCTGTGGGGCTCTGAGCAAGTCACTTCACTTCTCTGGGCCTCAGTCATCTCATCTGTCAAATAGGGATGAAGCCTGTGAGCCCCAAGTGGGACAAACTGATTACCTTGTATCTACGACTTTGGGCAAGCCACTTCACTTCTCTTGGCCTCAGTTCCCTCATCTGTAAAACGGGGATTAAGATTGTGAGCCCCACATGGGACAACCTGATCACCCTCCCCTGCGCTTAGAACAGTGCTTTGCACATAGTAAGCACTTAACAAACACCAAAATTATCATTATTATTATTATTACTACCCCAGTGCTTAGAATGGTGTGTGGCACACAGTAAGCGCTTACCAAACACCAAAATCATTATTATTATAATTTTTATGCTACAGTCAGCAGGCACGGTCCCCGCCCGCCCTGCATATGTTCAGCTTGGATGGGACGCCCGGCGAACTGAGAATTGGAGCTTCTCGCTGCCAGGGGTCACATCTTCTCCAAGAGGCCTCCCATGACTGCGCCCTCCTTTCTTCATCCCCCCCTCCCAGCCCCACACCCCTTCTGTCCACCTCCGTCATTTCTTTTTATAGCCCGTCTCCCCCTCCAGACCATCAGCTCATTGTGAGCAGGGAATGTATCTGTTGATTGTTCTAATGGCCTCCTCCAGGCGCTGGGTATTCATTCATTCATTCGTATTTATTGAGTAATTACTGTGTGCAGAGCACTGTACTAAGCGCTTGGGAAATACAAGTTGGCAACATACAGTGCTGTGCACATAGTAAGCGCTCAGTCAACAGGATTGACGGGAAGGGCTGGGTCTGGGTGAATGTCTTGGCCTGTGCCCCCGCTCCCCCTTCGGCGTGGCTCAGTGGAAAGAGCCCGCGCTTGGGAGTCAGAGGTCATGGGTTCTAATTGCGCTTCTGGGGATGGGGGGGAGAAGAAGGGGATTGGAGTTAAGGTTAGCGAGGGTGGGGAGGGGAAGCCCCCCCGCCCCGGTTCACCCCCCGGCCTCCCGCCCGCTCCCCCCGTGGGTCTAGCGGCGGCGGGCGTTCCCTCCCTCCCTCGCTGGCTCACCGCCGGGGGCGGTGGCCACGTTTGCTCCGGGCGGGGGGCTCCTCTGGGCTGGGGGGAGCTCCTCCGGGCTGGGGGGGCGGGGCTCCTCCGGGCGGGGGCGGGCCGGGGTGGGTGAGCGGCCGGCCTGGCCCGGCGGCTCCAGTCCCCCGAGGAAGCGTTCCTCTAAGAATAAAATAATAATAATAATAATAATAATAATAATAATAATAATAATAGCATTTATTAAGCGCTAACTATGTGCCAAGCACTGTTCTAAGCACTGGGGAGGGTACAAGGTGATCAAGCAGCGCGGCTCAGTGGAAAGTGCCCGGGCTTGGGAGTCAGAGGTCATGGGTTCAAATCCCGACTCCACCACTTCTCAGCTGTGTGACTTTGGGCAAGTCACTTCACTTCTCTGGGCCTCAGTGACCTCATCTGTAAAATGGGGATGAAGACTGTGAGCCCCCCGTGGGGCAGCCTGTTCACCTGGTAACCTCCCCGGCGCTTAGAACAGTGCTTTGCACATAGTAAGTGCTTTATAAATGCCATTATTATTATTATTATTATTATTATCAGGTTGTCCCACCGTGGGGGGGGGGGGGCTCACAGTCTTCATCCCCATTTTACAAGGGAGGTCACTGAGCCCCGGAGAAGGGAAGTGACTCGCCCACAGTCACCCAGCTGACGATGGGCAGAGTCGGGATTCGAACCCATGACCTCGGACTCCAAAGCCCGGGCTCTTTCCATTGAGCCGCGCTGCTTCTCCGGGCTTGGAAGTCCGAGGTCGTGGGTTCTAGTTCCTCTCTGCCATTTGTCTGTTGTGTGACCTTGGGTAAGTCACTAAACTTCTCTGGGCCTCAGTTACCTCATCTGTAAAATGGGGATGAAGACTGTGAGCCCCACGGGGGATAACGTGATTACCGTCTATCTACCCCAGCACTTAGAACAGTGCTTGGCACATAGTAACGCTTAACAAAAAGGATCATTATTATTATCATTATGTCCGGAGATCTGGGTTCTAGTCCCAGCTCTCCCTCTGACCTGCCTGGTGACCTGGAGCCAGATGCTTAACCTCTCTGGGCTGCAGTTTCCGTGCCTGTAAAACTCATTAATTCATTCAATTGTATTTCTTGAGCGCTTACTGTGCGCACAGCACTGTACTATGCACTTGGCAGCGTGGCTCAGTGGAAAGAGCCCGGGCTTTGGAGTCAGAGGTCATGGGTTCTAAATCCTGGCTCCCCACTTGTCAGCTTTGTGACTTTGGGCAAGTCAACTTTTCTGGGCCTCAGTTACCTCATCTGTAAAATGGGGATGAAGACTGTGAGCCCCCCGTGGGACAACTTGATCACTTTGTAATCTCTCCAGCACTTAGAACAGTGCTTTGCACATAGTAAGCGCTCAATAAATGCTATTATTATTATTATTATTATTATTATTATTATTATTATTATTATTATTATGAAGTACAAGCTGGTAACATATAGAGACGGTTCCTACCCAACAACGGGCTCAATGATGGTATTTGTTGTTAATAGTAATAACAACAATAATAATAATGTTGGTATTTGTTACCAACGGAACACAGCCACCGTCTCCGTGTGGATTTGCAGGTGGCCACCAGGGGACAGCAGAATACAGCCACCGTCTCGTGTGGATGATGATAATGATAATAATGATGGTATTTGTTCACAATAATAATAATGTTGATATTTGTTACCAACAGTACACATTTTACAGATGAGGTAACTGAGGCCCAGAGAAGTTAAGTGACTTGCCCAAGGCCACCCAGCAGACAACTTTAAAAAAGAATCTCTAGGGTTCCAGGAGTTGTTCTCCTACTGCCCCTGTAACAGAGCTCCTGCATCCCCTCTATCAAAGAACGACAGACCTGTTAAATTAGTGTGCCATCTCCAATAAAAAGAGAAAATTCAATTATCTGAAGCGTTCACGTATTTTAATGCTATTTTGAAGTGCTTATTATGTGACTCTGAGCCTCAGTTCCTCCATATGTAAAGTGGGGATAAAATACCTTCCTTCCTCATGGGTTCGAATCCTGACTCCGCCACATGTCGGCTGTGTGACTTTGGGCAAGTCATTTCACTTCTCTGAGCCTCAGTTACCTCATCTGTAAAACGGGGATTAAGAGTGTGAGCCCCACGTGGGACAACCTGATCACCTTGTAACCTCCCCAGCGCTTAGAACAGTGCCTTGCACATAGTAAGTGCTTAATAAATGCCATTATTATTATTGGACTGAGGCCCATTTAGGATAAGGAACTGTGTCCATTCTGATTATCCTGTATCTGCCTCAACCCATGGCACTTTTGAGGTACCACTGTTAGTACGGTACCATTTGTGGAAATAGTCAAAAGCAGTATCTAGGTCATCAGGATGTACTGAACACCTACAGTATGTACATGATTATTCTAGGTGCCTGGGGAACATAGGAAACAAGGGGGAGATGTGATTTCTGCCCTCAAATAATTTCCAGTCTAATGGAGGAGATAGTTAATTTAAATTGACAAAAGTTACCATAGTAAGTATGAGAAAATAGATATAAGAAACTGTTAATAGATGACAAATTGGTCACCCATAAGTACAATGAGCACTGAGGTGGCTGAGGAAATGGCCTGTCTGGGAAATTAGGAGATTAGTTAGGGAATGTATCTGGAGAAAGTGATTTTTTTTTAATTAGTTTTTGAAAGTTGTGGTTTAGCAAAACTGAGAGGGAAGGGCATTTCAGGCAGCAACAAAGTAGAAAGAAGAGGGGATAAATGAAAAGTTTGCTTGGGGGGAATAAAGAGTATGAGCTGAGTTGTAGCAGAAGAGAGTATATAGATCAGAGGGGGCCCACTGTCCATTGCCTTAATTTTACTTAATGCTAGAAGCAGGGGGGAGCCTTTGGGAATTATTGAGGAGGGAAGTTCTATGCTCCAATTAGCATTTTTAAAAGGTGTCCCTTGCAGCAGTTGACTGCAGGAAGGAGAGGCTGTAGTCAAGGAGAACGGTGAAGAGGCCAGTTTATTCAGTGAGGACACTGTCTATCCCCTTATGAATAATAATCGTGACATTTGTGAAGCGCTTACTATGTGCCAGGCACTGTTCTAAGCACCGGGGTGGATACAGGCAAATCATGTTGGACACAGTCCCTTGTCTCATGTGGGGCTCAAGGTCTCAATCCCCATTTTACAGATGAGGTAACTGAGGCACAGAGAAGCAAAGTGACTTGCCCAAGGTCACCCAGCAGACATGCAAGTGCCATCTGGATACACGTGCTGATTGGGTCAACTGCAGTGGTTAAGGACATGGGGTGTTAGTGCAGATTCCTGACACTTCTGAGATGAGAAGGGAAGCTTGCATAATTAGCTTCAGCTGAGCTGCCCATGTGAGGTACATCATTCTCCAAAAAAGTTGAAGGATGAATGTACATCAAGTGTGTATATGTACATACAGAAGGAAACCTTTGAATTTATTGGGAAATAAATAAATATTGGGAAATAGCATGAGATAAGACATTTTGTAGTTTTACATCCAACTTGTCTGACCTGAAGACTTCCTCTGTGTGAATAATCAGTGCAGTAAATGTTATTGTTTCAAACTTTTTCTCTATTAAACACAGTGCCATTCACATGCCAAACATGAATATTAACAAGTTGAAAAGGGTTTCCTGTCCTAATTTTGTAATTTAGATTGGATTTAGCCATCTCTGTGAAATAAAAATATAATTTTCATCAAGGTATTCATCTGTGTCTTTGCCTCTACTAATGTGTGATAATGCACTTGATCACTGTGACTAGAGTGCAGGGATTTGTGAAAGTGAATGAAGTAATTGCTACCTTTCTCAAATGGAGTTTTTTTGAGAACCATCTCAACAGTACATTAGAGGAAAAAAAACCTCTCTAGGAGAAAGTATAAGGTGCTGAATTGGTTTGAATGAATAGATTTATATTAATTATTTATATTTGTCTCCCTATTGTGATGCCCAATCCTAAAGATGATTGAAAGTCTGCTCCGTGTTTTTAGAATACACATTTTTATAAGGTCTCTTTCCCGAGTTGGTCTAAGAAAGTAAAGCTTCAAACTTTTCAGTTGAATTTGGTAGTTTTAGAAATGCAGAAAGTGCAGGAACTGCACTCTGCAAAGAGGAGTGAAGAACGTTTTCTAAAGAACTTTGTTGACAAAGGATCAGTCTCATTTTGCCTCCAGATTGGGAAAGGAGGGCAAGTCTCTGTCTTTGAGAGGAGCCATCTCAAGTGGAGATTAAATCCCTGAGTTTTAGGTGGGACAGGGACTGTATCTAATCTGGTTATCTGGTGACTACTCCAAGGCAACTGTCCACACTACCAACTCTACCTTGGCAAGCTGCAGTCTGGTTCAGGGACACAACAGATCTCCTGGGAGCTGGCAGGGGCAAAGAAAAAGAATCATAAGGACAAGGGGGCATCCAGTGCCACGGTCACCCTTCCGCTTCCCCCACAGAACTGTCACTCCTTTGGCTGGCTTAGGAGTTCCCATCCAATTGCTAACTTGTAAAGCCCTCAGGCAGGGTTGCCACCTTCATTAGCCTTTGGACATCTTCTCTTGTCCAAACAGCATCTCTTTGAACCATACAGAGACCCAATCCACACACACAATCCTCTAGACTGTGAGCTCCTTGGGGGGCAGGGAATGTGTGTCAGTTTGTTTTTGTACTGTATTTTCCCAAGCGCTTAGTACAGTGCTTTGCACATGGTAAGCTCTCAATAAATAAGATTGAATGAATGCATGAACACACAGGAAAGACCATCAGGTTGGAGATGGGATTCGAACATCTTTTATTCGTAAACTTAGTACAGTGTTCTGCACCCAATAAGTGCTCAATAAAGACAGTTGAATGAACACACACCTGCTCTCCGGCTCCCCCTGCTGGCAGAGGCACAAGGAGTCTGACTGGTGTTGAACTCACCAGTACAGATGAGGGAACTGAGGCACAGAAAAGCGAAGCAAAGCAAAGTGGGGGCCTTCCCAGACTGAGCCCCTTCCTTCCTCTCCCCCCCATCCCTCCACCTTACCTCCTTCCCCTTCCCACAGCACCTGTATATATGTATATATGTTTGTACGTATTTATTACTCTATTTATTTTACTTGTACATATTTATTCTATTTATTTTATTTTGTTTATATGTCTTGTTTTGTTGTCTGTCTCCCCCTTCTAGACTGTGAGCCCACTGTTGGGTGGGGACCGTCTCTATATGTTGCCAACTTTTACTTCCCAAGCGCTTAGTACAGTGCCCTGCACACAGTAAGCGCTCAATAAATACGATTTAATGAATGAATGAAAGTGACATAATAATATTAATAATGGCATTTATTAAGCACTTACTATGTACAAAGCACTGTTATAAGCGCGCGGGGGGGGGGGTTACAAGGTGATCATGTTGTCCCACGGGGGTGGCTCACAATCTTACTCCCCATTTTACAGATGAGGTAACTGAGGCACAGAGAAATTACAGATGAGGTAACTGAGGCACAGATAAATTAAGTGACTTGCCCAATCACACGGCTGACAATTGGCAGCGCCGGGATTTGAATCCATGACCTCTGACTCCAAAACCCGTGCTCTTTCCACTGAGCCACGCTGCTTCTCCCCTAGGCACAAAGCAGACAAGTGACAGAACTAGGACTAGAACCCAGACCCGTGCTCTATCCACTAGGCCACACTGCTTCTCTTGAAGCCACCTACTTGAGAAGAATGAAACACTTAAACCGGGATGTAGGGAGAGAAGAAAAAGGATGGGCTGGAGGGAGAACGCTGATGGAGCCCGGGCCTGGGAGTCAGAAGGGCCTGGGTTTTAATCCCCGCTCTGCCTCTTGTCTGCTATGTCACCTTGGTCAAGTTATTTCACTTCTCTGGGCTTCAGTTACCTCATCTGTAGAACAGGAATGAAGACTGTGAGCCCCGGGTGGGACAGGGGCTGTGTCCAACCTGATGAGCTGTATCGGCAGTGACTATCGCTCTCGTGAGTTCCCCCCACCCCACGCAAAAAAAACCCCACCCGACTCCCCGGGGGCCCGGGGCGCGGCATGGAAGGCTGTGAGGCAAAAGGGCCGAGGGGGCATCGGCGACTCTTGCGCGTATCCCTCTTCTGCAGGTGGTTAATCTCTTCGCCTGCCCCTGGGGCGGGAAAGGCCCCCTTGCTCTGCTGGGCCCAGGCGGGACTACGTCTCCCAGCAGCCTCCGCGGGGCAGCACTCCAGTCCACTCGGCGTCGTTTTTCGCTGTGCACACTGGGAACTGTAGTCCTCGTGGCTCTTCGCCGTCGCGGTGCATGCTGGGTTTTCTGACCCCACGGCGTTGCCGGGGAGCTGCATGTTGGGGCGATGGGGCCTGCTCTGCCTGCGGCGTGCGTGCTGAGAGAGGGGGTTCGGTTGGCGCCTCCTCCCACAGTCCCGGGATGGGGCCCCCTCGCCCGAGCCCTCCCCGGACTTACCTCCCTCCCTCCGAAACGGGTCCTCGCCGTGCTGCCCCTGCTCCGTTCCCCATGGCTGGAAAAATGGGGGTTCAACCCCTGTTCTTCCTCCTACTTGGACTGTGAGCCCCATGTCGGGCGCGGTCCCTAATCTCCATGATTAACTGGTTTATTAGAGAAGCTCAGTGGAAAGAGTGCGGGCTTGGGAGTCAAGCAATCAATCGTATTTATTGAGTGCTTACTGTGTGCAAAGCACTGTACTAAGCGCTTGGGAAGTACAAGTTGGCAACATACAGCGACAGTCCCTACCCAACAGTGGGCTCACGGTATAAAAGGGGGAGACAGAGAACAAAACCAAACATACTAACAAAATAAATAGAATAGAAATGTACAAGCAAAATAAATGAATAAATAAATAAATAAATAGAGTAATAAATATGTACAAACATATATACATATATACAGGTGCTGTGGGGAAGGGAAGGAGGTAAGATGGGGGATGGAGAGGGGGACGAGGGGGAGAGGAAGGAAGGGGCTCAGTCTGGGAAGGCCTCCTGGAGGACGTGAGCTCTCAGTAGGGCCTTGAAGGGAGGAAGAGAGGTAGCTCATGGGTTCTAATCCCGGGTCTCCCACATGTCTGCTGTGTGACCTTGGGCAAGTCACTTAACTCCTCTGAGCCTCAGCTCCCTCATCTATAAAGTGGGGATGAAGACTGTGAGCCCCACGTGGGACAACGTGATCACCCTGTAACCCCCCGCCCCAGCGCTTAGAACAGTGCTTTGCACATAGTAAGCGCTTAAAAAATGCCATCATTATTATTATTGTAAAAATGGTACTTGTTAAGCGCTTACTACGTGCCGGGTGCTGTTCTGAGCTCTGGGGTAGGTACTTCCCAAGCGCTTTGTACAGTGCTCTGCACACAGTAAGTGCTCAATAAATACGATTGAATGAATGAATGAATACGAGCTCATCGGGTTGGACATGGTCCATATCCCACATGGGGCTCACGGGCTTATCCCCATTTTACAGATGAGATGACCGGGATGCAGTGAAGTGACAGGCCCATCCACAGTCACAGCTGACAAGTTGCAGAATTGGGATTAGAACCCAGGTCCTTCTGACTCTCTGGCCCTGGGATCTACCTGTTATTACTATCATCCTTTCTATCCCTAAGATACACTGTTTTTCTATTTTGTATCTACCCCAATACTTAGAACAGTGCTTGCACACAGTAAGGGCTTAACAGATGTAATAATGTTTAAATATTTTTAAATAAGTATATTTAAATATGATATAAAGTGGCTCCTTCAGAAATTGAGGCAGATGAAGGCTGATAGTTGTTTGAGGGCAGCGGGGCATTTCCCAGGAATTCATCCTGGAAAGGGATGCAGGCCTGGAGATGCTGGGGCGGGGAGAGGGAGAAATCCCTCCAGTATTTCCAGCAGGCCTGACTCAGCCAGAATCCACCCAGAGGATGGAGAAGGAGGCTCAGCCACCTCAGCCAAAGGCCCACCCTGATGACCATCCGGACTCTCCTTTGACCCCTGCTCTCCTGAAGGCGGGGGCGGCACCGGGCTAGACCCATCTTCCGTAATGCCCTACCACCAGTAGTGCCCTCGTATGCTACCATCACCCAGGTGGCATCTGGAAAGAGTCAGGCAGTCGTGTTTATTGAATGATTACTGTGCGCAGAGCACTTTACTAAGGGCTTGGGAGGAGTGCAATAAAACAATAAAAAAGAGGAAGAGGTGGCTATTAACCTGGGCATCCCAGGCTCCCCTCTTGGCCTGCCCCCCCTGCTTCCTAGGCCACGAGCATCCTGAGAAAGTGAGCCTGGCAGGCTTGGAGTTGGGGGGTGAGGGTCTCTCAGGGAAGGCTCTTCAGCCCACCTGTGGATCCAGGATGGGGTTTCTTAGAACAAGGCTAGGGAGGACTTGGACCATCTTTCCTAGGCAGCGGGGCCTAGTAGAGGGCAGGCTGGGGAGTCAGAAGGGCTGGGTTTTGATTCTGGCTGTGCTGCCTGCCTACTGGTTGGCCTTGGGCCAAATCACTGCACTTCTGGGCCTCAGTTTCCTTTTCTGTTAAATGGGAATTAACAGTGCTCCCTCCTACTTAGACTGTGACCCCGATGGGCAGGGAACATGCATGCCACTCTGGTGTGTTTTCCTCTCCCAAGGACATAGTACAGTGCTCTGCTCAGTCAATGCCAGAAGCAGCACGGCTTAGTGGCCAGAGCACGGGCTTGGGAGTCAGAGATCGTGAGTTCTAATTCTGACTCCACCACCTGTCAGCCATGTGACTTTGGGTAAGTCAGTGAACTTCTGTGCCTCAGTTACCTCATCTGTAAAATGAGGGTTAAGACTGTGAGCCCCACATGGGACAATCTGATTACATTGTATCTACCCCAGCACTTAGAACAGTGCTTGGCACATAGTAAGCACTTAGCATTTACCATCATTATTATTATTGGTTGATTGGTGTGGAAGTGCTTTGGGGAAATAAGCTCCTGGTGGGTAGGGAATGTGTCTACCAACGCTGTTTTTACTCTCCCAAGTGCTTAGTACAGTGCTCTGCACATAGCGCTCAACAAACACCATTGCTGATGATGACATGGGCCAGGGCTGTGTCTTATCTCTGTATATTGTCCCTACCTCAGTGCTTTGTTCAGGACCTGACATTCGGTAAGCAATTAAGTACCACAATTTAAGCTCCTTATGGGCAGGTATTGTGTCTACTGCCCCTATTGCATTTCTGTCTCCCGAGCTTCTTCTGCAGTAGTCTGCATTCATTAAGCGCTCAATAAATACTATTGATTGAAACCATTATTGTCCATGCATACTTGTGTCCTGACATCTTTTCTGAAGCAAAGCATTTTCACTTTACCCCTTCCCAATGCCTTTTGTGAGGGGACAAGGTTGGCCAAAGTGGACAAATCCAAATGATAGAGAAGCGGCATGGCCTAGTGGATAGAACCCAGGCCCGGGAATCAGAGGGATCTGGGTTTTAATTCTGGCCCTGATGCTTGTTTGCTGTGTCCTTGGGCAAGTCAGTTCCCTTCTCTGTGCCTCATTTACCTTGTCTGTAAAATGGGGATGAAGACTGTGTACCCCATGTGGGACATGGACTGTGTCCAACCTGATTTCCCACATCTACCCCAGTGCTTAGTACAGTGCTTGGCACATAGCATTTAACAAACTTTTTCCTCTCCTCCTCCCCATCCACCCCCACCTCCTTCCCCTCCCCACAGCACTTGTGTATATATTTGTACAGATTTATTACTCTATTTTACTGGTACATATTTACTATTCTATTTATTTTGTTAATGATGTGCATATAGCTTTAATTCTATTTGTTCTGACAATTGACACCTGTCTACATGTTTTGTTTTGTTGTCTGTCTCCCCCTTCTAGACTGTGAGCCCGTTATTGGGTAGGGACTTTCTCTATATGTTGCTGACTTGCATTTCCCAAGTGCTTAGTACAGTGCTCTGCACACAGTGAGCGATCAATAAATACGATTGAATGAATGAATGAATCTTCCCCAGTATGTAGAATGGTGTCTGGCACATAATAAGCACTTAGCAAATACCTTAAAAAATAAAAAGTGGAAGTGCCAGGCCCAGAACTGGGGACAGGCCCCAGCAGCCTCAGGCTGCCATAACCCACCTTGAGGTGGATATCCAGGACCTAAGCCCTGTTGCACTAAACAGCTTCACTCTGGTCAAGAAGGATGTAGACAAATACATCCCGTTTATCGGCTGCTTCCAGCACATCACAGAAGATCTCGACATCTGGGTACTCATCCAACAAGATGGCCAGCACCTGGAGCAGGACAAGACAGGGTGTTTATCTTTTTTTCCTTTTTTGATGGTATTTTTTAAGAACCTGCTATGTGTCCAGCACTGTTACTAAGTTCTGGGAACAGGTTAATTTGGTCAGACAGTCCCTGTCCCACATGGGGCTCACAGTTTTGGTATGAGGGAAAACAGTTTCCATTTTCCAGTTGAGGAAATGGAAGCCCAGAGAAGTGAAGTGACTTGCCCAAGGTCACATGGCAAGCAGTTAGCAGAGTGGGATTAGAACCCAGGTCCTTCAGATTCCCAGACCTGGGCTCTGTCCAGTAGGCCATGCTGCTTCTCTTTATCGGAGACAAGGTTATGTTACGCCCCAGGCACTGTCTCCCGCGAGCTGGGATTAGAACCCAGGTCCTTCTGATTCCCGGGCCGGGGCTCTGTCCCCTAGTCCACTCTGCTTCTCGTTACCAGAGACCAGGTTATATTTTCCCTCCCCCATCGACTTCCACTCCCCAAAGAGAGGGAGAAAATGGGGGAATCAAGCACTTAGTACAGTGCTCCGCACACAGTAAGCACTCAATAAATACAGCTGAATGATGGGAAGAGGGCTGTTTCGCCCAGATTTCAGAGAATCTCAATGTTTGTTTCAATGTCCTTAGTAAGCACGTGGAGGGGGAGAAGGACCTGAACCAGCAAATAATTCCACTTAGGCCAAAAAATTCAATTACCAGAACTTTAAAGGAAGGGAGTTACTTTCTGCCTTTTCAGTATGTAGAATTCGGTAGTGTAGACTTGATCTAAAATTCTCATATTATTAGAGATCACCCCATATTCCCCATTTATCTTGTACCTTATTATGGACCTTAGGATCTGCAATTTGTGGTTAAGTTGCTATCTCTATAAGTGACTTAACTCATTCCACAGGAAGTAGCTTTTGTTCAGCTGGGAAGGTTTGAAAACATCAAGGAGCCAGCTGAAAGGCCCAAGTGCTCTTGGCACTAAACTGAAACCAATCCAGGAATTTTCAAACTGATAATTGATCACTGGGATATCAGTCTCAGCTCAAGCCCATGAATATGCCTGGCCTGTCCACCCTCCCAGCCCCACAGCACTTATGTCCTTATCTGTAATTTATTTATTTATATAATCATGTGTCTCCCCCTTTGGAATGTAAGCTGGCTGTGAGCAGGGAATGTTCCTGTTAATGTTATATTGTCCTCTCCCAAGTGTTTAATACAGTGCTCTGCACTCAGTAAGCACTCAATAAATAGGACTTAGTGATTGATGCCCTTGGCAGTGTGGAAATGAAAGACCCCCCCATTGTGAGGTTGAATTCCTCCTTTGATCCATCACTCTGGGCCCATTCAGTTTAAATTCCCTAGCTGGCAGAGAGCTGCTCAAGGCGGGCAGAATGCAGGCTCTATCACTCCCAAACTTGGCCTCCTCTACCTACTTCATATGCCAACAGTCCTTGAAGCAGCATGGTCTAGTGGAAAGGGCCCAGGGCTGGGAGTCCCTGCTGCACATAGAAAAAGCGCTCAAAAAATACCATTGAAAAGGAAATAAAAAACAAAAAAGAGAGACAGAGTGGAGGGGACAGTGGGTCATGGGAATTGGGGAGGCCTCAGGGAAGAGCTTGAGTTCATTCATTAACTCATTCATTCATTCTTAATAATGGCAGGCACTGTACTAAGCGCTGGGGTGGTTACAAGCGAATGGGGTTTGACACAGTCCCTGTCCCATGTGGGGCTCACAATCCTGAGCCCCAGAGAGGTGAAGTGACTTTCCCAAGATCAAACAGCAGGCCAGTGGTGGAGCAGGGATTAGAATCCATGACCTTCTGTCTCCTGTGTCTATCCACAATGTCATGCTCCTCAATTCTTATTTGTTGACTGTCCTCCTGGGTGCGAAGCATTGTCCTAAGCTTTGGGAAAGCACTGAATGAGAATAAGACCCCATCCTCAAGGAGTAAATAAATTCATTCATTCATTCATTCAATTGTATTTATTGAGCGTTTACTGAGTGCAGAGCACTGTACTAAGCGCTTGGGAAGTACAAGTCGGCAACATATAGAGACAGTCCCTACCCAACAACGGGCTCACAGTCTAGAAGGGGGAGATAGGCAACAAAACAAAACATGTAGACAGGTGTCAAAATAGAACAAATAGAATTAAAGCTATATGCGCATCATTAACACAATAAATAGAATAGTAAATATGTACTAGTAAAATAGAGTAATAAATCTGTACAAGTGCATATACAAGTGCTGTGGGGAGGGGAAGGAGGTAGGGCAGTGGAGATGGGGAGGAGGAGAGGAAAAGGGGGGCTCAGTCTGGGAAGGCCTCCTGGAGGAGTTGAGCTCTCAGTAGGGCTTTGAAGGGAGGAAGATAGCTAGCTTGGCTGATGTGTGGAGGGAGAGCATTCCGGGCCAGGGGACGGACATGGGCCGGGGGTCGACCCCGGGACAGGTAAGAAACGAGGTACAGTGAGGAGGCTAGCGGCAGAGGAGCGGAGGGTGCGGGCTGGGCTGTAGAAGGAGAGAAGAGAAGTGAGGTAGGAGGGGGTGAGGTGATGGAGAGCCTTGAAGCCGAGCGTGAGGAGATTTTGCTTGATTCGAACTGTTTTCATCATCATCATCATCATCATCAATCGTATTTATTGAGCGCTTATTATGTGCAGAGCACTGTACTTAGCGCTTGGGAAGTACAAATTGGACAGTCCCTACCCAACAGTGGGCTCACAGTCTAAAAGGGGGAGACAGAGAACAAAACCAAACATACTAACAAAATAAATATAGATATGTACAAGTAAAATAAATAAATAAATAAATACACCGTTAATTGCAAATATCCACTGTTTTCAAGAAAGGGCCAGCTCTTTTGGTGAAGAGGCTTCATGAGAATCAGGAGATGAGCAAGAGCCCAAACAGTTTCCAGATGCTGCACACATCAAACACGACAGCGCAAGGGACAGCCTTTGTGTGTGCAGAGTGCGATGGGGACTGTAAGAACCTCATTGGCCTTTTTGGTCACACATCCACCCACATAGGTGAATTTCACCATCAATGGCGTCTACTTTCACTTTGCTCCTCCAATACCTACTTTCATCTCACTGCTGACCTTTTGCCCACGTTCTCTCTCTGATCTGAAACTCCCTTCCCCTCCATCTATGACCGAGCACCAGGTGTCTATAATTAAGGATGTTTTTCCAGATCCTTTTAATGATGGGCAGCTGCAAACCCCCTTCTCCTTAATAGCCTTCTGCCTCTTCCTTCCCTGCTCCTACAGCCCCACCCTCACAAATAAAGTCTCTCCAAAAGGTGCCTTTCAATGGGGTAAGTAGCACTGTTCCTTTAAAGTCCTAGAGGGTACTGGGTCTTTCTCTTTCCTATGTAGGGCTCGTGGGTGCTTTTTCCTATAGATTGTGGAAAGGAGAGGGGCTGTGCTTCTTTGGGGGTTTGTTGAGTAGGACCTGTGCATGCTCTCTTGATTAGCTTATTTTCTCTTTAGCTATGATATGGTGACTGAGTGGGTGAAGGAATGGGCTGGGCTCAAAGGTTTGATGTTGAGGTGTGAGGAGGGGAGACCCAAGTTGGGGATAATTGGCTGAAATAGTTGTAGTGACACCTTGGTTGGGGAGTGGATTGTAGTTTGGAGTTACATTGTACTTAGGTGCTTAGAAATAATAATAATTGTGATATTTAAGTGCTTAGTATGTGCCAGGCACTGTACTAAGTACTGGAGTGGGTATAAGCAAACTGGGGTCAATTCCCATTTTATAAATGAGGAAACTGAGGCCCAGTGAAGTGACTTGCCCAGGGTTGAACAGCAGAGGAGTGGTGGATTGAGGATTAGAATCCATGATCTTTGGACTCCCAGGCCTGTGTTCTATCCCCTACATCATGCTACTCAATTTTTATTTATTGAATATCCACCTGAGTGCAAAACACACTACTAAGTGCTTGGCTCAATGGAAAGAGCATGGGCTTGGGTGTCAGAGGTCATGGATTCTAATCCTGGCTCTGTCACTTATCAGCTGTGTAACTTTGGGCAAGTCACTTAACTTCTCTGCCTCAGTTACCTCATCTGTAAAATGGGGATGAAGATTGTGAGCCCCATCGGGGACAACCTGATGACCTTGTTAACCCCCCCTCCCCCAGTGCTTAGAACAATGCTTGGTACATAGTGCTTAACAAATGCCATCATCTATCTATTACTGGATGAGAATTAGACCCAATCCTCAAGGGATATGTGAAGGGGTTGTAGGTGTCTATAGTTAAGGATGTTTTTCCAGATCCTTTTGATAAGAATAATTATAGCATTATGTTCTTACTATGTGCCAAGCACTGTTTTAAGTGCTGGAGGGGCAGCTGCAAATCCTGCTACTTAATTATCTTCTGCCTTTTTCTTCCCTGATCCTACAGCTCCACTCTATGAAACCCAGGTTTTGTCTTAGGTACCCTTCAAAGGGGCAAGTGGCACTGCCCCTTTAAAACCCTAGGAGGGTCTGGGTCTCTCCCATGGGTGCTACTTCCTGTAGGCTGTGGAGAGAAGATAGAGTGTGCCTCTCTGGGGGTTTGGTGCCCAGGGTCTGTGGATGCCCCCTTGATTGGTTTATCTTCTGTTCAGCTGTGACTTGGTGACTTGATTGATTTTGTTGAGTTGAGGAATGGGCTGGGCTCCAGGGTTTGAAGTTGAGGGGTGTGGTGGGGAGAGCCAAGTCTGGGTTCACTGAAACAGTGGTGGTGACTCATTGGGGGTGGAGGCTGCAGTGATACTGGGAGTGATACTGTACTCCCCCAAGTGCTTAGTGGTAGTAGTAGTAATAGTTGTGGTATTTAAGTGCTTACTATGTGCCAGGCACTGTACTAATCACTGGAGTGGTGACAAGCAAATTGGGTTGACATGGTCCCTGTTTCCCAGGCCCATGTTCTGTCAACTACATCATGCTGTTCAATTCTTATTTATTCAATACCTTCTTGGGTGCAAAGCACTACATTAAGTGCTGGGAAAGCACTGGTTGAGAGCTAGACCCAATCCTTAAGGAATCTGTGAATGGGTTGCAGGGGTCTATAATGAAGGATGTTTTTCCAGATCCTTTTAACAGTGGGCAGTTGCAATCCTTCTCCTTAACCTTCTAGCTTTTTTTTCCCTGATCCTACACCCCCATCCCCAGAAACCCAATCTCTTCATTAGGTGTGCTTCAGTGGGGCAAGTGGCACTGCCCCTTTAAAGCTTCTGGAACTCTCCCTACCCCATGTAAGGCCCATGGGCACTACTTCCTTTAGGCTGTGGAGAGGAAATGGAGTATGCTTCTCTGGAAGTTTGGTCAGCAAAACCTGTGATGTCCCCTTGGTTATCTTATGTTTTGTTTAGCTTTGATAGTTGATACCTATTGAATTGGCGGTGCTGTTGGGTGTGGGGGAGATGGGTTGGTTTCTGATAGCTCAGGAGGGATTTGGGTTGATGTTTTTAGGGGACAACTTAAGGCTGGGCTAATTGTTGACTAGATTGGGGGTGGGGTGGCTTGTGGGCGGAGTTGGCCTTATATGGATGACTCAGAAATGACTTGGGTGCCTAAGGTTAGGCTACTTTGAGACTTTATTGATTAGGGTGTTTGAGGGGGGTTGAGGAATGGGCTGGGATCTAGGATTTGAAGTTTTGTGGGGGGGAGGGAAGACCTAAATCTGGGATAACTGACAAAGGGTAAAGGTGACACTTTGGAGGTGGGGGAGGGGGCTGAAGTTGGGAGTTATGGCATACTCTCACAAATGCTTAGGACTAGTAAGAATTGTGATATTTATGTGCCAGGCACGGTACTAAGCACTGGAAGGGATACAAGCAAATTGGGTTGGATACAGTCTCTGTCCGACATGGGGCGCTCACACTCAATCTCTATTTTACAGATGAATGAACTGAGGCCCAGTCATGTGACTTGCCCAGGGTGTCTCAGAAAAGTGGCATGACCTTCTGACTCTCAGGCCTGAGCTCTACCCACTATTCCATGCTGCTTCTCTCATCCAGTGATCAGTACACAGTAAGTACTCCATAAATATGATTGTTTTGGGGGGGGTGTTTACTCATATCAATGATTTGGGTTGATAATCTAGCGTTTGGATAACTGATATCTACTGTACTATTTTATCCAGGAGGCGATGGATAAAGCGAGAGAGAGAGAGACTGTGTGTGTGTGTGTGTGTGTGTGTACACGTACGTACGTATGCGCACACGCACTTGTGATGGGGGTGCAGGGGCGGGAATGGACAGGGCTCGCTAGTCAATGTCAACTGCATTATTGATGTTCTGGCTATGGAGAGGGCTGAGGGTGGTATGGGGAATGTGTTTGATACCAATGACTTGTCCCTAAGGCTGATGTGGTGATGATGATGGTATTGGTTAAGTGCTTACTATGTGTCAAGTATTGTTTGAAGTGGTGGGGTAGGTAGAAACTTGGCATCTCACCCCCATCCTGCTCTTAGTACAGTGCTCTGACCAATAGCATTTGATAAACATTACTGCTGTCTTAATGCAATACTGCCATCCTTCACTCTACTGATTTACTGTGTTTTTTTCTACTCTTACTGCCGATTCAAGCTTGCCTTGGGTTCAGTGTGCGTGACTTCCTGTACCAAGCTTGTATGTACCATTCCACCTGTGTGCACCTCAGTTTTAATGTTTGGCATGTAGACTGGAAACTTTGTGAGAGCAGGGGCCATGTGTGCTATGCAGTGTTGAACTCTTTGAAACATTTGTACCATGTTGTTCCAACTAGATGGTAAGTTTATGGGGGGGCAGGGCTTGCTTTGGTTGCATTCTGTTGTACTCTCTCAAAGGCTTAGTACTGTTCTCTGCACGTAGTAAGAGCTCAAATATGATCGACTGACTGTCTTAGATTGTACGCTTCTGGTGGGCAGGGGCTATGTCTCCTACACCCACTTGGCAAAGAGGGTGCCTAATGAGGTGGGGTCTGACTCGTCAGACCAAACTAGGGGTCCGATGCCTCAATCAGGCTCTGTTGTGGGAGGAGGAGTAGGGCTGGAGGACCAGCCTGGCCCTGGGAAAGTAGTCAGGGCCTCTTCTGCATGAGGAGAGAAGGCAGAAGCCCAGCTTCTCCAGGGGCCAGAAAGAAGTCTCCCAGGCAATCCTGCTCTGAGGTAAGATACTGGGGGGGGTTGGCAGGGTCTAAGACTCTTTGGGGGAAACCCTGACTGCTTGGGGTGGTAAAGCCGGCCAGGGCCTCTCCTGCAGGGTGTGTGAGTGGCAGCTGCTCTGTCTTCTCTGCCTATCTCTGTCTTACTCTCTCTCTTTCCTGGTGTGAGTCTGCAGGAGACAGTCCAGCTGCGGGGTGGGGCCACAGGTGGGGTTGGGCATAGGCACCAGCACCCCCTGACCCCCAGCAGGGGGAGATTGCCCTGATACCTCACTAAGTGTATCCTTAGGGCCAAGGAAGGAGCCTGAGCCCTATATGCATACTGGGAGGCCCGGCCCCCTGGTCCATCCCCGCCTCCCGAAGGACATGTTGGTGCGGACAGCATGGTTAGTGTCATGCCCTAACCTTGGGACTGTTGGAGCTCTGTTACGGGAAAGTGGGAGGAATCAAAGAATGACATTTATTGAGCACTTAGGTCTAGGGGACTAGGAGAGAGTATAGTGAAGAGATCCTTTTTTCCGTTACACATAAACACAATCCACTGCATCCTTATAGTCCACAAACCAGAGCAGTGACCGACTTCAACCTGACCCAGTAGTGCCCCCTAAGCAGGCTCCTCTCAACATCTAACTTCCTGCTCCCTGGCTTTAGGTGTGGGCTCCCTACTGGAGACCCATCCCAACCTTCTTCACACTCCACCCTCAACTGTGATGGGCTGGCACTCTCCCCAGGGGTGGGCTGCGGTACACCGCCTCAGCCAACCAACAGTCACATCTCTCGCCAGGAAGCCGCAGTACAACCCCAAACTGGACCACCGGCCCCCCTGGACAGTGGAAGACTGACCAGCTACTCATCAGATGCCACGGACATTCATAGATTGCACCAGCCCCACTGTGAGGAAATTGGTTGGCACCAGCTTGCTCCCCACTGGCCTCCCACCCTCCTGCCCCCCAGCCCACAATTGTATCCCCTTCCTTCCAGACAATACCATTTCCTTTGGGGGCTTAAGGATCAAACACTGCATTAAGGGTTCCAAACCAGTCCCTTGCTACTCCAGGAGCTGATGGAGGGGTGTGTCTCAAGTGAGAGAGTGAGGGCCGGGACCAGAGCAGGATGAGAGGGGCCACCCCTCTTTGGACAGAGAAAGGGTTCTGGAAACAGGGGTCTAGAGTTCTGGACAGGTGCTCTGTGGACCCTGAGTGGGTGTGAAGTCACCCCGGGGCCCTTACTTCTGTAGACAGTGCAACTTCCTCCTGCCCTGGTCCATTGGGAGTTATCTGGCCAGCTCTGGCTTCAAGAGTACAGACTCCCTTTTCCCGCTCGAGGGGGGTGCCTGTGGGGGAGTGGGGTACAGGGACAGGAGTAGTCAGGGGTGTGCATGTCTGTATACATGTGTGTGATGACCCTCTATCCTCCATCCCTCCTGGACAAGCAGAATGAGGGGTGGAGAGGACTAGCAGCAAATCCTAGAGTGGGAAGATGCAAAGTGGTTTCCCCCCATCCTACCAACAGAATTGGCGTGGTCTGGCCCTCTCCTCTCCTCCTCCCCACTCTGTCCACTTGGTGGCCTGGGCTCTGTAAGCCCAGATGCCTCTGTATGGAATAAAATGTATATGTTATTTGTCACTCCTGAGTCCCTTGAGCTCCCTGGCAGCTGGCTCTGCTCCCCAGAAGGATTATAATTTTTGGGTATCAGCTGTGTAATCAAAGCAGGAGTGATGTCATCAGCTTCTAACTTGTAGGTTGACAACCTCTCTCTCTCTTCCCCCCCCCCCCACATCCCCAGATCTCATTTCTTGTTTTAAGTCCATGTTTTATAATATGCTCATAACCTATGTATTGGCATGGATTATTTTTAAGGGGGTTTTGGCAATGAGGATTCCTGTAACAAGTTTGTATTTTGTAGTATCAGGTAAAACTGTCAAATCCAAATATGAAAATATGTACCAGAAAATACAGATGTAGTTTTGAAGTTTTTATTATTTGGAATAATAGAGACTTTCTTTTCAGGAATTCCATAGTAGGCAGTAAGTGCCTACTTCCAAATTATGAGTAAATAAAATTCTAAGATAAAAAAATGAGGAAAAAGGTTAAGGAAGTTAACACCATGAACTTTACGCCAACCCTGGTAAAATATACTTGATGAAACACAAGCAGCAGTAACAGAATTATGATTCCTTTTGGAAATGAGAAGTTTTCTATTAGTCCTCACCCTACAAGTACCAAGGCAGAAGACACCACTGACAAGCAAAGGCCACTAATGGTTGGGGAGTGTGTATCTGTAAAGGTCGATGTGGGATGCTGTGAGCCCATTGTTGGGTAGGGACTGTCTATATGTTGCCAACTTGTACTGCCCAAGCGCTTAGTACAGTGCTCTGCACACAGTAAGTGCTCAATAAATATGATTGAATGAATGAATGAATTTCTTCACTCTCAGCCAGGCAGGTTAAGAGTGCTGGAGTCTTTTACAGGTGAGGTAACTAAAGCACAAGAAGACAAATGACTTGCTTGAGGTCACACAGCAAATAAGTGGTGGAGTCAGGATTAGAACCCATGACCACCTGCCTCCCAGGCCCATGCCAGTGGTGGATGAGGAAAGGACGGGCTTAGTCTGGGAAGGCTTCTTGGAGGAGGTGGGCTATCGATAAGGGTTTGCAGGGGATAGAGTAATTGTGTGTTGGATGTGAGGAGGGACGGTGTGCCAGGACAGGTGCTAGGGATCAGTGGTGAGATAGAGGCACAGTAAGAAGGTTAGCACTAGAGGAGCAGAGTGGGTGGGTTGAGTTATAGAAGGGGTGAGATGAGGTAGGATGGGGCAAGGGGATGGAGTCACACATGCACAGCACGAAGACCAAAGGTGGGCATAGACAAGCACACAACTCAATACTACTACTAATAATATTTGTTAAGCGCTTACTATGGGCCGAGCACTAATCTAAGCGGTGAGGTAGATACAAGGTATTCAGATTGTCCCGGGGGGGGCTCACAGTCTAACTTCCCACTTTACAGATGAGTTAACTGAGTCACAGAAAAGTGAAGCGACTTGCCCAAAATCACACAGATGACAAAGGGCGGGGCTGGGATTAGAACCCATGACCTCTGAATCCCAAACCTATGCTCCTTCCACTAAGCCACACTGCCTATATACTACACCCCTGTGTACAGGTAGTTCTCCTGGGCAGGCACACACGCAGTGTCTGCCTCCCCCAGTAGAATGTAAGATGCTTTAAGGCAGAGATCATTTCTACCAGCTCTGCTGAACTCTCCCAAGTGCTTGGTAAAGTGCTATGCGTAAAATAAACCCCATTGATTAATCTCCCATGTGGCCTCTCCAGCAGTGTCTAGCCTGCTGAGCCAAACCACCCTTTTCTAGTTAAAAAGTCGGTGGGGGAAGAGAGAGGACAGAAATATGAGAAACCAGCAGGGTCCCATGCTCTCCTGCATAATAATTAACAGTGGCATTTGTTAAATGTCCACTATGTGTCAAGCACTGTACAAAACACTGGGTAGATTCAAAATTATCAAGTCAGACTAAGTCCCCATCCCACGTGGAACTCACAGATGAGGAGGAGGTGGAACAGGTATTGAATTCCCAGCATCATCTTATTATTCTTACTACTACTACTATCAATAATGATAGTAATAATAATGTCATTTGTTAAGCATTTAGTATATGTAAGTAACTGTACTGTACCAAGAGCTGCGGTGGACACAAGCAAATCGAGTTGGACGCGGTCCCTGTCCCACGTGGGGCTAATACCATGAGTTTGATGACTTTTTTTTTTACAAGTCTATATGGTAAAATCTTCTTATTATAATCACTTTTTGGATGCAGGTATTTTTGGATGCTACAGTGAGTCTATCCAAATCTTTGTGGAATTGTGATAATTATATAATAAGTTCACTAGTCAATCAGTGGTATTTATTGAACACTTACTGTATTCAGAGCACTGTACAAAGCACTTGAAAAAGTTGGGAGATACATTCCTGACCACAATTGGCTTACAATCTAGAAGAGGAGACAGACATTAATATAAATTACAGAGAAGGGAAACAGTAGAGGGGAAGTGTAATGGATGACTTGATGACGCTGTCCAGGAAGAAAAATCTTTTCTCATTCTCACATAGATTGTTGGAGAGATGAATTTGGGAGTCATTTATATTGAGGTGGTAGTTGAAGCCATATCATTATTATTATTATCATGGTATATGTTGAGCAGTGTGGTGTAGTGGTGTAGTGGATCGAGCCTGGGCCTTGGAGTCAGAAGGTCCTGGGTTTTAGTTCCATCTATGCCATTTGTGTGCTGTGTGACCTTGGGTAGTCACTTCACTTCTCTGTACCTCAGTAACCTCATCTGTAAAATGGACATAAAGACTGTGAGCCCCATGTGTGATATGGACTGTGTGCAACCTGATTAGTTCCTACTTCAGCGCTTAGAACAGTTCCAGGCACATAGTAAGCACTTAGCAAATACCATTATAACCTCAATACTAAGTGCTGCGGTAGATACAAATTAATCCCGATGCATATTCCCTGCCCTCAACAAGTTTAAAATGGGGATTAAGACTGTGAGTACCATTTGGGACATGGACTGTGTCCAACCTGATCAACTGGTATCTGCCCTGGCGCTTAGCACAGTGCCTGGCACATAGGAAAGGGCTTAACGAATTAAAAAAAGGAGCATTCAGAAAGGTAGGATGAGAGTCTTACTTCTCAGTGAAGAGAACTTCCAGCTCATCCTGTTTTCCACTACAAACATCTGGGTAAGCTCGTTGTGAGCAGGAACGTGTCTACCAACTCTGTTGTACTGTCCTTTCCCCAACACTCAGTACAATGCTCTGCACCCAGTAAGCACTCAATAAATATCATTGATTGACTCTAGACTGTCCCTCTGGACTGTAAGCTTGTTGTGGGCAGGGAACAGGTCTATAAACTCCATTCTGTTGTGCTCTCCCAAGTGCTTAGTCCAGTGCTGTGCACACAGTAAGAGCTCAATAAATACCATTGAATTGATTGATTAATTGGTTAAAACCTAAGGAAATGGTGAGATGTGGGAGTCCTGAGGTGGAGCTTATCACTTATAGTCCTGATTAATTCATGTGAAGAGTCTACATGTCATCGCCCGGTAGCCTGCCCTGTGAACCTGATGCCGAGGGGCTTTTCCTGATGGTCACAACTTGTTCTCTGCAGATTCAGGGTCTGTATGGCTTTAGAAGTCTGAAGTTTCCTTACCCCTGTCGTCAGCAGGAGCATCTGAAGCAGCAGAATCGAATTACCCAGTGATCTGCTAAGTGCAGTTCAGTGGGAAGTTAGCTGGCATAATTCATTAGCTGGGTGGATGGTGATCTGTCAATAACCATCTATCAGTTTCTCTTAGGAGTGATTGCACCCAGCTGCTGCTTGCCCTGTTTCCAAGAGATTTGGGGGTTTGGGATTTACTAGAAAATCTCAGGGGTTTTCAGAACCCTGTAGAATCACTTTTCCTCAAGCTGATCTGTTCCGTGAGGATTGGAGGGGTGGTCCAGAGAGGAGGAGGCGAGCGAGGGGAAGGAGGAGCCACATGTCAGAGATGGCAGGGAGGACCGTCTCTTGTCCGTTGGCCTGGCAGGGAAAGCTGAAGGAGACTGGACCCTCCCAGGACCAAGCTAACATTGGCTCACGAGTCCTCAATCCCCTTGCCTTCTCCTACCACCTCACCGCTCACACTCCAACCTAGCCCACACACTTTGCTCCTCTAATGCTGACCTTCTCACTCTACCTTGATTCTTGTCTATCTCACCACCGACCTCTCGCCCACATCCTGCCTCTGGCCCGGAGCACCCTACCACCTCATATCTGACAGACAATTATTCTCCCCCTCTTCAAAGTCTTATTGAAGGCACATCTCCAAGAGACCTTCCCTGACTAAGCCCTCTTTTCCTTTTCTTCACTTCTGCATCGCCCTGGCTTGCTGTCCATATTCATCCCCACTCCCAGACCCGCAGCACTTCCGTCCGTATCTGTAATGTATTTATGTATAGAGCTCTGCACACAGTAAAAGCTTAATGAATAGGACTGACTGACTAATTCTGCTCGGCCAAGGGCTTTGTCCTGTTGGTGGGGGTTGGGGAGACTGGTAGTTGGTCTTCTGTCCTGGCAAAACCTTGACCAGTAACCCCAAACCATTCTGAGTTACTGAGAAACAGCATAGGCTTGGGAGTCAGAGAACCTTGGGGCGTTTTCCTCCCGGCCCCACCACTTGTCTACTGCGTGGCCATCCAACTCTCCTGACTCTTCCCTCCCCATCTCTGACTTTCCATTAGTGACCCAGCATGGACCATCCAACACCCCTAACTCTCCCTTCTCCATCAATATCTGTGTAAAATGAGCTCAATATGGGATCGGAACTGTGTCCAACCTGTTTATCTTGTATCTACCCCGGCGGTTAGTACAGTGCCTTACACATAATAAGTGCTTAACAAATACCACAATTATTATTATTTCTATCTTGGGAGTCCGATTTGGTCATTCTGTGGAAGATTGGTCAGCATAGGTGCTGTTCTCATTTCTCTTGCCACCTGTTTTTTTTAAATTTTAACTATTTTAATTGTATTTGTTAGGTCTTGACTCTTTGTGGTAGGCCATGCTGTTTATATATTAATTGCCTTCAAGCAGTGCAATCACTAGCGTAAACAGATCCCAGCCAGATTGCCAGATTACTCAATCAAGTGATCAGTGCTCTTTATTGAGTATCTGTGCAGAGCACTGTATTAACTATTTATAGTATTTAATAACTTACTATGTGCTAAGGAGTCTATTAAGCTCTGGGGTGGATAAAAGATGCAGAGAAGCAGCATGGCTTGGGGAAGGAGCTTGGCCCTGGAAGTCAGAGGATCTGGGTTCTAATCCCAGCTTTGTGACTTGTCTGCTGTATGACCCTGGGCAACTCACTTCACTCCTCTGTGCCTATTACCTCTTTCATGAAATGGAGATCAAGACTGTGAGCCCCATATGGGACAGGGCCTATATCTAACCCTATTAGCTTTTATCTACCCCAGTGCTTAGTACAGTGCCTTGCACATAGTAAGTGCTTAACAAATATTATAAAAAAAAGTTGTGGGGTCTCCCTTCCCCATTTTCTGATCAGACTCCATGTATATGACCAGAAACCAGTCATTCTGCTTTTGCAGCTTTTGTTTCCCTTTTAGCTCACTTGACTTGTTGCGAGCACATTTGCACCCTTCCGCCCCCAAATTAAGGCTTGAAGACCTTGAAAACATTCTTTTGCTGAAAGAAAACCGATTAAGGGTAAGATGACAGCATGAAGTTTATCCCAGAAGTCATGTGTGGCCCCTTATTTTCCCCAGCAGATAATGTCACACACATACATCATATGGGTCCAGCTGTTTGAAGGAAGCAATGGTGCTCCTAGCATGTTTACACTGAAACCACAAAAACAAGAGTCACGGTGGACCCTCATTGCTTGGAATGAGCCTGAAAAACCCACCAGCATTTCCTCTCAGTTGTCTCTGGGGGTTTGTTAAGCATTTACTAGATATGGAGGAGGGTAGTAAATCTATCATTTTATGCTCCCCCAAGCACTTAGTACAGGTAGTGTGCACTGAATCAACCACTGTTTGATTGATGTATTCTCTGGCCTTAAGCTGTCATCTCCAAATGTCTGCTCCTTAGCTTTTTCCTTGCCAAGAGAAGGGGGGAAAGGGAGGGAGGGGGGCGAAGGATGGTGAAAGTGGGAGGGGGAAAAGAGAGGCTGTGAAGGAGGAGAGGAGAAGGAGAGCAGGGGAGGAGGAAAACTGTAAGTTCAAAGAGGGCAGGGATCCTGTCTCTTAATTCTAACCATCATTATTATCCGGGAAGTCTGATTTGGCCATTCTGTGGGAAATTGATCAATGCAGGTGCTTTTCTCATTTCTCTTGCACCTGTTTTTTTTTTTTAACAGGTCACTTCACTCTTTTGTGCCAGTTACCTCTTCTCTGAAATGGGGATTACTGTGTGCAGAGCACTGTACTAAGGGTTTGGGAGTCACGTTTCCTGACCACAATAATAATAATGATGATGATGGCATTTGCTAAGTGCTATGTGCAAAGCACTGTTCTAAGCGCTAGGATAGATGCAAGCAGATCAGATTGTCCCATGTGGGCCTCGCAGTCTTAATCCCCATTTTACAGATGAGGTAAATGAGACACAGAGAAGTTGTGACTTGCCCAAAGTCACACAGCTAACAGTTGGTAGAGCTGGAATTTGAACCCATGACCTCTAACTTCCCAGCCTGTGCTCTTTCCACTGAGCCACGCTTCTTCTCAAGGAGCTTACCAGTCTAGAAATGCTCACAAATGTTTCGTCTCCTATTCAGTGATAGTAACTGTAATATTTGTTAAGCACTTACTTTGTGCCCAGTACAGTAGTAAGTGCTGGGCTAGATAGAAGATCATCAGTTCAGAGCCAGTCCCTGTCCCACATGGGGGCTCACAGGCTGTGGGGGAAGGAGAACAGGGATTGAATCCCTATTTTGCAGATGAGGAAAATGAGGCCCAGAGAAGTTAAATGAATTGCCTGAGGTCACACAGCAGGCAAGTAGCAGATCTGGGATTAGAACCCAGGTCCTCTGACTCCTAGGCATGTACTCTTTCCAATAATGCAAGCTGCTTCTCATTGCTTCCTATTGTGACCTCCTATCTAAAGAGGATCGGGAAGCAGAGTTGCCTATTGGAAAGTGCTCTGGCCTGGGATTCAGAGGACATGGGATCTAATTCATTTATTCAATTGTGTTTATTGAGCACTTACTGTGTACAGAGCACTGTGCTAAGTGCTTGGGAGAGGACAATAGAACAACAGACACATTCCCTGCCCACAACGAGCTCACAGTCTAGATGGGGAGACAGGCATAAATAGAAATAAGCGCTTAACTAATACCACAGTTATTTCTAATCCCTGCTCCTCCACATTCCTGCTATGTGACCATGGGCAAATCACTTCTCTGGGTCTCAGTTTCTTTAACTGTAAAATTGTGACCTATCTTGTATCCCTCATGTAGAACGTATCTTGTATCTATCCCAGCAGTGCTTAGTACAGTGCCTGGCCCATAATAAGTGCTTAACAAATACTATTATTATTATTACAATGCTTGACACACAGCAAGCACATTACCACATCCCCTCCCATCCTCAGTGCCTCCAGAACCCCCCTCTTCCTCCTCCAGGAAGCCTTTTTTGATTAATTACCAAGACCCTAAGTTGAAGCATTCCCAGTAGCTCTATTAGCATTTAAGTATGTTGCCCTAACTCCTGCACATAGGTATATATAGTGATATGTAGATTGGTGGAATATGATAGTCTACTTTTACTGCTCACTTTTTCACTGGCCATTTCTTGCTACTTGCTTCGACTCCTCTTCTTGTTGAATCCTTTGTGTCTCCCCTGTGACAGTGTGGTGACCTTTCCTACATTGAATCATAATCAATCACTGCATTACTGAAGTGCTTATTATGAGCCAAGCGCAGTCCTGAGCTCCCGGGAAGAGATGGAATAATCAGGTTGGCCACAGTCCCTGACTTGTCTGTAGTGTGACCTTGGGCAAAGAGCCCTGGGGGCACCGAACCAGGCTTCAGACCGTTTTTCCCAGCAGGCTTCCTTTTTGGAGATGACCTGGAGTAGCTAGAGCATGGTTCATTCATTCAATTCGTTCGTTCAATCCTATCGATTGAGTGCTTAATGCGTGCAGAACACTGGACTGAGCTCCCATTCAGTCCTATTTATTGAGCGCTTACTGCATGCAGAGAGTTTGGGAGAGGACAAATCGGCCTCAGAGATGTGGCTCGTTGGAAAGAGCCCGGGCTTGGGTTCTAATCCTGCCTCCACTGCTTGTCAGCCGGGTGACCTTGGCCAAGTCACTTCTCTGGGCCTCAGTTCCCTCATCTGTAATAACAGTACTAATAATGTTGGTGTTTGTGAAGCGCTTACTATGTGCTAAGCGCTGGAATAGACACAAGGTGATCAGGTTGTCCTACTTGAGGCTCACAAGCTTGATCCCCATGTTCCAGATGAGGTCACTGAGGCCCAGTGAAGTGACTTACTTGAGGCTCCCAAGCTTGACCCCCATTTTACAGATGAGGGAACTGAGGCCCAGTGAAGTGACTTACTTGAGGCTCACAACCTTGATCCCCCATTTTACAGATGAGGAACTGAGGCCCAGTGAAGTGGCTTACTTGAGGCTCCCAAGGTTGACCCCCATTTTACAGATGAGGGAACTGAGGCCCAGTGAGGTGACTTGCTCAAAGTCACAAGGCTGATAAGCGGCAGAGCTGGGATTAGAACCCACAACCTCTGACTCCCAAACCTGAGCTCTTAAAACGCTAAGCCATGCTGCTTCTCTAAAATGGGGATTTTGTAAAGTGGGGAGTCTGTAAAATGGGGAAGAAGACTGAGCCCCATGTGGGACAACCTGATTAATTTCGTTCATTCAATTGTATTTATTGAGTGCTTACTTTTTGCAGAGCACTGTACTAAGCGCTTGGGAAGTTGTTGGTTCCCCCTCCTTCCTCTCCCTCTCCTCCCCCTCCCCATCCCCCCCACCTTACCTCCTTCCCCTCCCCACAGCACCTGTATATATGTTTGTACATATTTATTACTTTATTTGTACATATTTATTCAATTTATTTTATTTTGTTAATATGTTTTGTTTTGTTGTCTGTCTCCCCCTTCTAGACTGTGAGCCCGCTGTTGGGTAGGGACCGTCTCTAGATGTTGCCAACTTGGACTTCCCAAGCGCTTAGTACAGTGCTCTGCACACAGTAAGCGCTCAATAAATACGATTGAATGAATGACCTGGGAGTCAGAAGATCATGGGTTCTAATCCTGGCTCTGCCACTTGCCTGCTGTGTGACCTTGGGCAAGGCACTTCACTTCTCTGGGCCTCAGTTACCTCATCTGTAAAATGGGGATTGAGACTGAGAGCCCCATGTGGGAAAGGGACTGCGTCTAATCCAATTTGCTTTGTAACCACCCCAGCACTTAGTACAGTACCTGGCATATAATAAGCGCTTAACAAACACCATCATCATTACTATTATTTATCCTAGTGGTCCCCATGGGGGATGGGGCCTGGTGTCCCATTTCCCCCTGTGCCCCTTCCCAGTCACCAGTCTGCCCCACACGGCTTCGGGAATTGGCCGGGGAATCCAGGCTGCAGTAAAAATGCAAAGAATCTCTCCAGCTTGGGGTTTCTGGCTAGAAGCTAGACTGTAAATTCGTTTTGGGTGGGGAACGTGTCTCTTTATTGATATTGTACTCTCCCAAGTGCTTAGTACAGTGTTTTGCACACAGTGAGTGCACAATAAATGTGATTGAGTGAATAAATGCATGAATGAAAGTAAGCACTCAGTAAATACAATTGATTGAGAAAGACCTTCTAAGATAAACTCAGAGCACTCAGAAGGGGGGATTGAGGTATTAAGCCCGTGCCAGGGTGCAGAGAGGGCTTTCAAGGGCAGAGCTGCTGCTTCCAGGCAAGGGTTAAGTGGATGGCCTGTCTCACAGGTGCCACCATTCTGAGGCTCCGCCCACTAGGTGACTTGCATTGCTCTCAGCTGGGCGACTGTATGCTCAGCAAGTGGAATTCACTGTTTTTTCTGAGAGAGCCCAACCAGGAGTGAAGGTAAGCCAGCAGACATCTTCTGTCTGTCCAAGTTTGTCACACAGTTTGTTGTATCCAAACCCCCATTCCATCCCTAAACCCCCAGGGCAGGTGACCCCCAGACAGATGGGGCCTTAGGAACCAACGGACAGGAATCTGAAAATTTGGTTTGTTTTTCTCAGGCAACCTTGTCTACCACACAGTACTATCTTTCCTTAGAATCAAGGTGAGGATCGTTCTGTTTTGACTTGTCTGTACAGTAATGTTCAAGTTGTGGAAATATGGGTCTAGAGGCATTTCAGCCAAGGGCAAAATATCCTGAGGGAATCTCTTTGCGAGCTCACTTTGATAAATGACTTCTCCAGTATTGCCCCAGTCTGGGAAGTTTTGGGGCTTGGATCTGTGACCCTTGGACATTTGCTATTTGCCCCAACCCCTCAGCACTTATTTACTTTTCTTTAAATTATATTGTTATTTACTTTTTCATATTAATGTCTGGCTCTCCCTCCAGACTGTAAGCTCGTTATGGGAAGGGAACATTTGTGCTACTTCTGTTGTATTGTACTCTCCCAAGTGCCTAGTACAGTGCCTTGTCCTTAGACTGCTCAATAAATGCCACTGATTTTTTTTTTATTTTGAACTGTTTTAATTTAAGGTCAGTTGGTTTTTGTCATAAACCAAGACTCTAAACTCGTAATAGGCAGGAAATATTTCTACCAACTCTGTTGTATTGTACACTCCCAAGTGCTTAGAACAGCATTCTGCATACAATAAGGGTTCAATAAATACCACTGATTGATTGATAACCTTTCACAAAGACAGGGCTCTAGGACCGGTGCCCTGCTCTGAGGAG
This sequence comes from Tachyglossus aculeatus, assembly GCF_015852505.1. Lineage (NCBI taxonomy): Eukaryota > Metazoa > Chordata > Mammalia > Monotremata > Tachyglossidae > Tachyglossus > Tachyglossus aculeatus. Next base: position 46,581,391 of record NC_052067.1, on the reverse strand, counting down.
CCGACCTCCCCACTCCCTCCTGCCTCCCATCCTCCCTGGGGGGTCGAGGGAGGGGGCTGCTGCTGGGGCGAAGGGTTAGGGGCTCCCGAGACCCTGCAGTCTCCCCTATGAGCTGTCCCCGACCCTCCCTTCTGGGGGGTGTCCTGATACCCGGGGGGATCTTCTCTAGGGGTGGGGGTCATCCCCAACAGCACTTCAGTACAGGACTGTCCCCCCCATCCCCTTTCTGTGGCCTGCCATGATACCTGTGTGTTGGGGGCAGGGGGAAGCTTCCCTAGGGGTGGGGGTCACACCCAGCAGCACTTTAATACAGGACTGCCCCCCCCATGTCCCCCCCATTCTTGGGGCTGCCCTGATACCTGGGAGATCTTCCCTAGGGAAGGGGGTCACTCCCAGCAGCACTTCAGGACCCGACTGTCCCCTCACCCTCTTTCTGTGGCCTGCCCTGATAAGTGTGTGTGTGTGTGTGGGGGGGGGAATCTTCCCTAGGGGTTGGGGTCACCCCCAGGAGCATTTCAGGACACGACTGTCCCCCCACCCTCTTCTGGGGCTGCCCTGATACCTGGGGGGAATCTTCCCTAGGGGAGGGGGTCACCCCCAGCAGCACTTCAGGGCATGACTGTGCCCACCTTTCCCTCCCTCTTCCCCCTCTCCCTCTTTCCTCTGGTCGAAATGTGTCCACAAGGACATGTCAGTTTCCCCGCCCCACCATAGCCGGTCTGTGGGGTGTGTGGGGTTGGGGGGCTGTGCAGGGGGTCGCAGGAAGGGGGTTTCACCCCGAGATCCCCCCCCCCCACCAGACGGTGAGTTCACTGTAGGCAGAGATTGTCTTTTTTATTGCTGAATGGTTCTTTCCCAAGCGCTTAGCACGGTGCTCTGCACACAGAAGCGCTCAATAAATACTATTAAATGAAGACTTCGATACGAGATCCCGCCCCTCTAGACCGTGAGCTTGTTGTGGTCAGGGATTGTCTCTCTCTATTGCTGAATTGTACTTTCCCAAGTTCTTAGCACAGTGCTGTGCACACAATAAGCGCTCAATAAATTGACTGAATGAATGAGATGGGGCTGCTAGAATGTCAGTCCGTTCTGGGTCGGGACTCGATGGACCTCCCAACCTGGCAAAAGGACAGAGGGTCAGGATGCCGGGGGTCCGTAGTGGCCCTAAGCCCCCGCGGGCGTGAGAGAGTCTTTAAGTGTTAAATGAGGAGAGGGCAAAGGGACAATCCCTTGGCTCAAAGCTTCGTCCCCAGCTTCTGGTCAGACTGGTTGATTGATTGGATGGGCTAAGTGGTTCAGGGGGTGACCAGCTGGCCTAGATCGAGGGCACCCGGAGAAGAGCTGGTGGTATTGGTCAGTGTGAGGGGGGCAAGTGCCCGGGGTCTCCCCCCTCCCATAAATCAGGGTTTTGAGGAGCAACGTGGCCTAGTGGATAGAACCCAAGCCTGGGAATCAGAAGTTCCTGAGTTCTAATCCCATCCACTGGTCTGCTTTGTGATCTTCGGCAAGTCACTTCACTTCTCTGGGCCTCAGTTACCTCATCTGTAAAATGGGGATTAAGACTGTGAGCTTTACGTGGGATGGGGACTGGATCCAACCAGATTTGCTGGTATCCACCATAGCACTTAGTGCAGTGCAGTTGATTTTGGTATCTCTTTGAAGTGGGGACGTCGATCTTGCCTCTCACCCACGTCCTGCCTCTGGCCTGGAATGCCCTCCCTCTTCACAGAACAACAGATTCCAAGAGGTCTTCCTCAACTGAGCCCTCATCTCCCCTTTCATTCATTCAATCGTGTTTATTGAGCGCTTACTGTGTGCAGAGCACTGTACTAAGCACTTGGGAAGTACAAGTTGACAACATATAGAGACGGTCCCTACCCAACGACGGGCTCACAGTCTAGTCCCCTACTCCCTCTCTCTTCTGCGTTGTCTCTGCCCTTAGATCTGTGACCTTTCAGCACTATGAGGGTCACCCCCTCCTCAGCCCCGCAGCATTTATGTGCATATCTGTTATTTATTTTCATGATTATTTCCTCTGCTGCTTGTGGGCGGGGATGAAGCACGGATCTGGGGGTCAGAAGGACCTGGGATCTAATCCCGGCTCCACCAATTGTCTGATGTGACTGTGGGCAAGTCATTTTTGTTCTCTCAGTTACCTCACATGCAAAATGAGGATTACGATTGGGAGCCCCATGTGGGACATGGATTGTGTCCAATCGAATTACCTCATATCTATCCCAGCTCTTAGAACAGTGCCTGGCCCATAGGAAATACTTAACAAATATCACAAAAACAAACAAATGAAAAACACTGTTGTATTCCACTCTCCCAAGCACTTAATACCATGCTTTTCACACGGTAAGCGCTCAATAAATGCCACTGATTGATCTTCCACCAGGCTGGCCTTGTCTGCTGTTTCATCCCATAGAGAGCCCCTGCCTCTCTCCCCTAGCCCCTTTCTCTCCCCGCCTCAACCTTTGGGTCCATAATTTCATTTCTGAGCGACGAGAGGTGGTGGTTTCTTCATTGAATAGGCAGAGAGGGAGACCAATTTTTTAAAGCAGCAGAGGTGGCGTCTTCCTCCCTTTGAGAGGAAAGTCCCTCTCCCTACAAACATGACACCTTTTCCCACTGTCCCCCACCTCCAGGGAAGATCCACGGCAGTCTCTGCAGAAAGACCTGCAAAGAGGACCAAGATGACGAGTGGATGGGGGTGAGCCTGGCAGGGCAGCCCAAAGCCGATGGCCGCGTGTTGGAAAGAACCGCACCTCCGCGCTGACCTGGGCTGGGCAATAGAGCCATTTGGACCCAAAAGGGTGGCGGTCTGCCAGGGGGTTGTTGACTCTGGTAACTCTTTGTGAGGGGACCTCGATCTTGTCTCTCTCACCCACATCCTGCCTCTGGCCTGGAATGCCCTCCTTCTTCACTTCCAACAGATGCTCGCTCTCCCCACAACTTCAAAGCCTTATTTGAAGGCATGTCTCCTCCTAGAGGCCTTCCCTGACTAAATCCTCTTTTCCTTTTCTTCAATTTCCTTCTGTGTAGCCCTAACTTACTTTCTTTATTCATCCCCCCTCCCAGCCCCACAGTACTATCTGTAATTTATTTATTTATATTAATGTGTTTCCCCCTCTAGACCGTAAACTTGTTTTGGGCAGGAAATGTGTCTGTTATATTGTTGTATTGTACTTTCCTAGGTGCTTAGAACAGTGCTCTGCACACAGTAAGCACTCAATAAATATGACTGAATGACTCCTCTCTAAGTAAGCTGCCTCCGCAGGTTCTTTCTCTCAATCCTTCAGTTAATTGATCGATTGTATTTATTGAGAGCTTACTGTGTGTCAAGCACTGTCCTGAGCAGTGGAGTAGATATGAGGTAATCAGGTTGGGTACATTCCCTGTCAATCAATCAATCGTATTTATTGAGCGCTTTACTGTGTGCAGAGCACTGTACTAAGCGCTTGGGAAGTACAAGTTGGCAAGATATAGAGACAGTCCCTACCCAACAGTGGACTTACAGTCTAGAAGGGGGAGACAGAGAATAAAACCAAACATATTATTTATTTATAAAATAAATAGAATAGATATGTACAAGTAAAATAAATAGAGTGATAAATATGTACAAACATATACATATATACAGGTGCTGTGGGGAAGGGAAGGAGATAAGACGGTGGGGATGGAAAGGGGGACGAGGCGGAGAGGAAGGAGGGGGCTCAGTCTGGGAAGGCCTCCTGGATGAGGTGAGCTCTCAGTAGGGCCTTGAAGGGAAGAAGAGAGCTAGCTTGGTGGATGTGGGGAGGGAGGGCATTCCAGGCCAGGGGGGAGGACGTGGGCCGAGGGCCTGGGGTCCACGGCGGGACAGGTGAGAACGAGGCATGGTGAGGAGATTAGCAGCAGAGGAGTGGAGGGTGCGGGCTGGGCTGCAGAAGGAGAGAAGGGAGGTGAGGTTGGAGGGGGTGAGGTGATGGAGAACCTTGAAGCCGAGGGTGAGGAGTTTTTGCCTGATGTGCAGATTGGTAGCCACTGGAGATTTTTGAGGAAGGGAGTAACATGCCCAGAGCGTTTCTGGACAGAGACAATCCGGGCAATGGCATGAAGTATGGATTGAAGTGGGGAGAGACACGAGGATGGGAGATCAGAGGGGAGGCTGATGCAGTAGTCCAGACGGGATAGGATGAGAGCTTGAATGAGCAGGGTAGCAGTTTGGATGGAGAGGAAAAGGCGGATCTTGGCAATGTTGCGGAGCTGAGACCAGCAGGTTTTGGTGAAGGCTTGGATGTGAGGGGTGAATGAGAGAGCAGAGTCGAGGATGACACCAAGGTTGCAGGCTTGTGAGACGGGAAGGATGGCAGTGCCGTCGACAGTGATGGGAAAGTCAGGGAGAGGGCAAGGTTTGGGAGGGAAGACAAGGAGTTCAATCTTGGACATGTTGAGTTTTAGGTGGCGGGCAGACATCCAGATGGAGATATCCTGAAGGCAGGAGTAGATGCGAGCCTGGAGCGAGGGGGAGAGAGCAGGGGCAGAGATGTAGATGTGGTGTCATCAGCGTAGAGATGATAGTTGAAGCCGTGGGAGCGAATGAGGTCACCAAGGGAGTGAGTGTAGATCGAGAACAGAGGGGGACCAAGAACTGAACCTTGGGGAACCCCCACAGTAAGGGGATGGGAGGGGGAGGAGGAGCCTGCAAAAGAGACTGAGAATGAACGACCAGAGAGATAAGAGGAGAACCAGAAGAGGACGGCGTCTGTGAAGCCAAGGTTGTATAGCATCCTACATGGAGTTCACAGTCTCTGGGTAGGAGGGAGAACATTTTGCAGATGAGGGAACTGAAGACCAGAGAGGTGAAGTGACTTGCCTAAAGTAACACAGCAGACAAGTGGCAGAGCTGGGATTAGAATCCAGGTCCTTCTGACTCCCCGGCCCATGCTGCTGTATTTGCCAGGCTCTGCTGCTTCTTCACTTTTTACTGGCAGAGCTGGGATTAAAAATCAGGTCCTTCTGACTCCCCGTCCTGTGTTCTATTCACTAGGTAATGCTGTCTCATCACTTTTTGCTCTCCCACCCCCTTCCCTTGTCCCCTCCCCCACCCCACTTTTTTTTTCTTCTGTGGAAGAGGAATTCCTGTTGGCCCTGAGAGTCTGGTCAAACCTCCACTCTCCAGTTCAGGGAATTCTATCTGCCTGTCACCCGTCGTCCGGGGACGGGTTCGTTCAGTGATCGGCGAGGCGAGAGAGAGGCCGGGGACGGAAAGCCTAAGTTTTATATAAAATTTATTCCGCGAGGTGAATTGAATTTATGTAGTTTAGGCGCAATGGGTTGAGCTTCCCTTTCAGGAGGAATATAATCAATTAGCAATATTAGAGCTTCCCTACACGGGAGGAACACAATCATCCGTTAATCGTGCGTGGGTGAGTTGGTTAACTCTCACCCATGTGCACTTCCCACTCGGGAAGAATCCACTTACTTTCCCACATGGGAAGAATTCATTACATTACCCGCGCACATGGTGGGTGGCTAGCTCTCACAGTGTGCTCTCCCTACATGGGAGGAAACCACTCATAATTCCCATCAGCAGCGGGATACCTGCGTCCCACCCACGAGACACTCACCCATCCCGCGGCCCTTGCCTCAGTGTGTTGGTTCTGGTTGTAGAGCGGGCATCTGGCCTTCTGGGCAGGAAGAGACACGTGGGCTGCTGCTGCTGCTGCTGCTGCTGCTGCTGCTGCTGCTGCTGCTGCTGCGTGTCCTGGTGTTCTGACCCCGAAGGTCAGAGTCGACAGGTATTTATTGCCTGTGCCCCTAGGCCATTCCAGCTTCCGGCCTCAGTCTATCCAATCTCTGTCCTCCCCGCCTCCTCCATACCTAATTTGATTGGCACGGGGGCGAGGGACACCTTCTGTATTCCCAGCTTGGGCTGTCAATCTAGCAGATTTGGTCGTGGGGGCGGTATCCCACCCTCACTTCCGAGTTCCGCCTGCTGGCTCAGGTGGTCACGAGATAGCTTTTGACCTTGAGATGGCCGGTACCCGAGGGTCACCTTGGGACACTGCCTCATTCCTTCCCCTCCCCCCAGCCTCAGAACTTCCCTTCAGCCGGAACTAGTCTCCTCTTTTTGCTCTCCCTCATTACTGACTTCTCCTCTGGGAGAGATTCCTGTGGTCATTAATCAGCCTGGGGCAGTCAGCAGGATGTTCAAATGAGAAGTGGCCACGGTCATTTGTGATACCGAGCAATACTTCAATGCGTTTTCCATCACTTATAAGCAGATCCTGAGGAATTTCCCTTGGCTTTTCCACATTGGGCCCTTTTCCGTTCAGGGATATTGGCTTCCAGCCTCACAGTAAGGATTTAATGTCATCTTAGGGTTATTCGGGCCTGAACCAGAAATGTGAGTCTTTGGGGCCTTTGCTGTCTAGAAATGGTTCACAAGAGAAATCATTTCCAGATAAGGTTGAAAAGCAATAGTTCCCGGTACTTGAAGAATGATCCTTACGGAGAGTGCCCTCGCCCGACTCGCTTAAAGGAAGAAGTTGTTAAATCCACTCCACTCTTCCTGACAAGGCTCTGGACTGTTGAGGAAAGGGCCATTATAAACAACCTCCTCCTAATGTATGGCTCACTGACAAAAAAGGGCAATGGAAAGCTCTAGCCCCAAAGGTCGAGCCCCTATCCACCAGTCCCCACAAACTCCCAGATAATTGTGTCCGACATAAATAATATTGTTAAGTACTTTAAGTTCTCAAGCCATAAAAATTTGACTCATGAGTAAAAATGGGCGATTGGAATTGTTTCATATGAGTAGCCGTTCTCAGACTTGCATTTATAGACTATGGGGATGCTATTTTAGCCCAAGCAATCCTCTGTGGAGCGGGGGAGCTATGCACGTTAAGTAGTGCCCTCGGGTTTTGTATTGTGCTTGGCACATAGTAAGCGCTTAGCAAATACCATCATTATTATTAAAAATGGCAGCATTAATGCAATGGATTATTCCTGAGATTCTGCATGCTTCGGTGTATTAGGGCACCGAGAGGCACAGTGTGGAGTAGTGGAAAGAGCCCAGGCCTGGGAGTCGGAGGCCCTGGGTTCTAGTCCCGGCTCTGCCACTTGTCCGCTGTTTGACCTTGGGCAAGTCACTTAATTTCTCTGTGCCTCAGTTACCTCAGCTGTAAAATGGAGATTAAGACTGTGAGTGCTATGTGGGACAGGGACCGTGTCTAATCTGATTATCTTGTATTTACCCCAGTGCTTAGTACAGTGCCTGGGACATAGTAGGCACTTAACAAATACCAGAAACAAGGATCATGGGTCAGGCTGACCACGTCAGTATTCTGTCTCCTCCAAAGATTCTCTGAGCAGGAATGTGTCAATCAATCAATGATATTTACTGAGCGCTTACTATGTTGAGAACACTGTACTAAACCATTGGGAGACTACAATACTTTGTTTAGTGCAGTGCTTGGCACTTGTATTTACAGTCTTCTAGACTGCAAGTTTGTTATGGGCAGGGAACATGTCTGTTCTGTTATATCGTAGTCTCCCAAGTGCTCAGTACTGTAAGTGCTGGATAGATACAAGCCTAGTCAAGTTGGAGACAGTCCATGTCCCACATAGGGCTCACAGTCTTAATCCCCATTTTACAGATGAGGTAATTGAGGTGCAGAGAAGCAAAGTGATTTGCCATAGGTCACACAGCAGACAAGTGACAGGGCCAGGATTAGGACCCAGGTCTGCGCTCTATCCACTAGGCCATGCTGCTTCTCACATGAGTGCTTTTGTCATTGTTCTAGCTGAGGCTTGTGGGTTGTGTGTCCTCTCCCATGCCATGATTAATTGGCAATGCTCAGGCAATTGCCCAATTTTAAATTAGGTGTGATTTTGAACACATGGCAGTGTCACTGTCATTAAATGACAGTAATACTGCCACAAATTTCAGTTATAAGTTTGTTCGAAAGAGCAGCCTCTTAGGATAATATTGTACAAGTGATAGATTTTTCTTTATAAGGTGTTTTCATAGATAAAACATGGATTTTCTTTGCACTTTCATAATTAAAATGACCAGCTCAGAAGGTCAGGGGTGACTCCGAAAATCGCCAAGCTTGTCTGCTGTGTGACCTCAGGCAAGTCACTTAACTGCCCTATGCCTCAGTTACCGTATCTGTAAAATGGGGATTTTGTAAAATGTGAGCTTCATGTGGAAAAGGGACTATGTCCAACCTGATTAGCTTGTATCTACCCCAGTGCTTAGAACAGTACTTGACACAGAGTAAATCGTTAACAAATACCATAATTATTATTATTATTTTTGTGTCTCGGAGCTGATTAAATTCAACCTGCTCCTGGAGCTAATGAAACATGGCCAACCCCGTGAATTGCTCTCGATGAGTTCCCAGTCAATCAGTTAATGTTATTTACTGAGAGCAGAGCACTGTACTAAGTGCTTGGGAGAGTACGGTATAAAACATTAGACGTTCTCTGCCCTCAGCAAGCTTGCAGACTAGTGGGGGAGACAGGCATTAATATAGATAAAGTTCTGTAAATTCTATGGGACTGAGGGAAAGGTGTAAAAACAGGGACCAAATCCAAGAGCATTCCCACACTGGATGGAGATTTTCACTCAGAGGATATCTTAAAGCCTGAAGGCTTTGGGAGTTTTCACTTGACTCGTCATGCCGTCGAGTCGTTTCCAGCCCATAGCGACTCTATGGACACGTCTCTCCCAGAATACCCCACCTCTGTCTGCAATCGTTCTGGTAGTGGATCTGTAGAATTTTCTTGGTAAAAATCTGGAAGTGGTTTACAATTGCCTCCTTCCGTGCAGTAAAATTGTCTCCACCCTCCACTCTCTCCCATGCCGCTGCTGCCCAGCACAGGTGAGTTTTGTCTTGTAGCAGATTGCCTTCCACTCGCAAACCACTGGCCAAGCTAGGAATGGAATGGATAGGCCTCTGTTTGACTCTCCCTCCCGCAGCCAGAGATTGATAAAGTACTGGAAACTCTCCAGGTGCGATTCTGAGAGGGGAAATTTTCAATTACAGCCCTTATTTTAGGAGCTTGGACTTACCCAAGTGAACTAGATAATGGGAGGGAAAATGAACCAGGCTTTTAGAAGCATGGCTCTTGGAGAACAATCCAGGTGTGTGTAGTGTGGTAGGGAAAGAATGAATGCAACATCATTGCTTATAATAATAATGATAATAATCATTATGGTGTTTGTTAAGCAGTTACTATGTGCCAAGGCACTGTACTAAGTGCTGGGGTGAAAACAAATAAATCGGGTTGGACACAGTCCCTGTCCCGCATTGGGCTCACAATCTTAATCCCCATTTTACAGATGAGGTAACTGAGGCTGAGATGTGAAGTGACTTGCCCGAGGTCACACAGCAAACAATTGGTGGAGCTGGGATTAGAACCCATGACCTTCTGACTCCCAGGCCCAGGCTCCGTTCACTATGCTGTGCTAATCCAGGTGCAGAGCTATGTGACATGCTGTATGTAATCTGTAGAAAGCATGTCAAACACACCAGACCCTGCTCTTTTAGAAGATTCCTCTAGATTGTGTTTGCCTCTAGACTGAAAGCTCCTTGTGGGCAGGGAACAGGTCTACAAACCCCCTTGTATTGTACTGTCCCAGATGCTTAGTACAGTGCTATGTACACAGTAAGTCCCCAGTAATTACCATTGATTCTAATCTACACCTGCCAGTGTCAGTGTGGATGAACACAGGGCTGCCTGCCTATAGCCCACCCCAGTGAGGTTTTGTGGGCATGTATCCAAGTCTGAGTGGAAAGATTTCATGTAGGAGAGAGAGAAGGATGGAGAGTCTGAGAAGAGTGGAGTTGAGGGAATGTGCCTAGATTTTCCTTTCCTTTTCCAAAATCTTGGCACTGTCTGTGTTCTGCCACCCCTCTCTGTTTGTCTTGCTTAGACTTAGCCTCAGAAATGTTCTAAAATCTGCACAAAGGCCCACAGAAACAGGCTTATTAGGCTAGTGACAGTTGTGATATAGTACTTATGAAGCATCTCCTGGATGCAGAGCACTGAGCTAAGCACTGGGAAGAGGGTAGACCAGGAGAGAGTTAGACCCAGACCCTGACTCTCCGAGGGCTCTGTCAAAGAATTATCAGGGAAGGGTTTAGTGACAACTGCATTAGGAAAGAAGAAGACAAGATAAATACCAGAACAAGATGAAAGACCAAGTTCGGAATCTAACAGGTCAGGTGGTCAGGGGGACCAGGAGAGGCCCCAGGGTGCTGCTGCCCATGCCATCTGGAGTCCAGTCCCATCTCAAACTTCCCATCATTCTACCATTTTCAATGGCCGCTCACTGCTGCAACTTTGAAACCTCACCACCACATGGGTCTGGGGAGAGGCCCTGGTTCGGAGGAAATCCAGACTAGTCTTTGATGTTTTAGATTCCAGACTAGAAGTTCCTTGTGGGCTGGGAACATGTCTACCGTGTCTACCCAGCAGCATGCCTTAGTGGAAAGAGCACAAGCTTGGGAGTCAGAGGGAGTGGGTTCTAATCCCGGCTCGGCCACTTGTCTGCTGTGTGACCTTGGGCAAGTCACTTCACTTCTCTGTGCCTCAGTTACCTCCTCTTTAAAATGGGTATTAAAAGTGTGAGCCCCATGTGGGACAACCTGATTACCCCATATCTACCTCGGTGTTTAGAACAGTGCTTGGCATACAGTAAGCGCTTAACAAGCACCATAATAATAATAATTATTATTATTATTACTACCTATACTGTATTTTCCCAAATGCTTACTTAGTACAGTGCTCCGCACAGAGTAAGCACTGAATAAATACCATCGATCAATAGGAGGATGGAGAGAGTTGGTGAGCCCAGCAGTGACAGAAGAGTTGATTCAGCCTTCTTGGAGTTGAGGAGAAGAAATGTGATGGGGCCTTTCTATCCAAAGTGATACGTGGACTGCCCTCCTAGTTCTCTTCACCCCAAGCCCCTCCCCACCCTCTGGCCAGCCCGGGTGGCCATACTGATCTCCCCCTCGACATTGCTTCCCCGTAGGCCTGTGTCCATCGCTGGAAGAACATCTACTATGCGACGGACCACATCCTCCCTCATGGCTTCTGCTACATCATCCCCTCCAATTTCCAGGCCAATGGCCGGACCCGGATTCCTTGCTATGAAGGTAAGGGCCCGATCCCTCCAAGCCGCCCACTTGGCAATATTTCCCAGCCTGCCTTGGGGTGGCGGTGGTCCTCAGACAGACCTCAGAGCAATTTAGTCCCAGCAGGCTCCCTTCTCTGATCTGCCCCTCTCTGCCTCCCTACTTGAACATTCATTGGAAAAGGCCCAGGGCTCTTTCTTGATATTTTTCTCGATATTCTTAAACAAAACTTCTCTGCTCCACCTGGAACTTGGTTTATTATTGTTTATAGAGTAATGCAGAGCCCCGAGCAGGTTTGGCACCTTGCTGTCAGAAGGCAGGGGGCTGCCCCAGATGACCTCTGGGTGGGCAGTTCCTTCCCATCTCTAGGATCCCACGATCCCACCTGTGTTTGGCATCAGCATTTCCCTAGTGACCTGTAGGCCATTGCCGAACTGTTTATTTTTATATTCAGAACAATAAAGGGGCCCTCACGCTCTTCTGTTTATCTTAACAAGCCACATGCTGTCAAAGCTGCTGTCCTCTAGAAGAGGGGAGGTTTCCATGTTTTCTGGGGAGGTTAGGAAAAAAAAAAAGCAATTTCTGAATGTGCCACTTTAGTCCCGGTTGAAGAAACGGGGAAGCCTCCATCCCATCCCCAATGTGTCTTGAGGGTTGGTTGCTGAGGCTCACAAAGGTCCTAGGGCAGGGGAGTCTTAATAATAATAGTTATGGTGTTTGTTAAGTGCCTACTCTGTGCCAGGCCCTGTACTAAGCACTGGGGCAAATACAAGCTAATAAGGTCGGACCCAGTCCCTGCCACAGATGGGGCTCACAGTCTCAATCCCCATTTTCCAGATGAGGTAACTGAGGCCCAGAGAAGTGAAGCGATTTGCCCAAGGTCACACAGCAGACAAGTGGTAGAGCTGGGGTTAGTACCATGACTTTCTGACTCCCAGGCCCATGCTCTATCCACTATGCCATGCAGCTTCTCAGTTGTTGCCCCTCCTCCCTCCCTCCCTTTCCCCAGCCCCCACTCCTGGGGCAGCTTCAGACAGCTTCTCTGTTTTGGGGGATGAAGAGTTCCTAATCAGGGCACTTCCTTTCAGAAGGGGAAGTCTAACCGCCCTAGAATCAGGCGGCTTTGTTTTTAAAGGGTAAAACATGTGGCGGGAGGGGAAGAGAAATGAGTGGTGGAATGCGGGGAGGGGAAAGCGGGAGACTCCATCGCTCCCCGTCCTTGCAAGCCCCTTCTGGGCTAAGCTGTCTCCCCAGTTGCCTGGTGCTTCCCTCAGTGGAGCAGATATGTATTGGCAGGAGTCGCTTGGGTGCCTCAGAAACTTCTAGAAAGCAAGCGGCCTCCCAGTGGGGTTAGGAGAGCAGCTGCCTGTCAAACAGCGAAGAAGCGTGGCTCAGTGGAAAGAGCACGGGCTTTGGAGTCAGAGGTCATGGGTTCGAATCCCTGCTCTGCCACATGTCTACTGTGTGACCTTGGGCAAGTCACTTAACTTCTCTGAGTCTGTTACCTCATCTGTAAAATGGGGATTAAGACTGTGAGCCCCAAGTGGGACAACCTGATCGCCTTGTATCCCCCCCAGAACTTAGAACAGTGCTTTGCCCATAGTAAGCACTTAACAAATGCCATCATTATTATTTATTATTATTAAACACTGAGCAGGGCCATGCCCTTATGAGCAGGCATGTGGGATGGCAGGGGGCAGTAGGACCATGAGGCAGGCATCAAGCATTTAGTTGTCCTGAGCCAGAAAACACCTCAGGCAGTGGCCTACCTTGCTGGACCCCTCTAGACTGTAAATTCATTGTGGACAGGGAATGGCATTGTTTATTGGTGTATTGTACTTTCCCAAGCACTTAGTACAGTGCTCTGCCCACAGTAAGTACGATTGATTGAATGAGTGAATGAATGAATAAATGAATGAATAAGATGTCATCCTTGTATTAGAGGGTGGAATAGGAAGACAGGATACACACAGAATGGACACAGACAGACACACACAAACACAGAAATGCACGGGCACACAAGCACATAGACAGATGTTACTCAAAGACAGACACGCATCCAGACACACACAGACATGCACAGACAAAATAACTCAGACACAGACACACACACAGACCAGCACACACACAGACAAGCTCACAGACAGACACACACACAGGCACACTCAGACACAGATAGACACACAGTTGCACATGTACACACACACACACGGACATAATAAGAGTCACATTTGCGGACATTCACATGCACACAGACGTGCTCACAGACATGCACACACAAATGAATACCAACACACATACACAGACACTCACACACAAACACAGGCACATTCAGAGACAAGTACACAGAGACAGATGTGCTCACTGACAGACACATATACAGGCACACACAGACACACACAGAAAGACACAAACACAGACATGTGCAGACACACAGAGACACAGACACAGGCAGACGCACACGGACACACACGCATGCCCCACACATGAGGGGGCACTGGCAAGCCTCTTTTTTTTTTAACTGTCTAGAAAACAGAATAGCGACAATACCTCCCTTTCCATGGGACAGCGGTGCTTATCGAGAAAGGAAGCCACCCCTACCTCCCTCTTCTCTGGCTGCCGGGAAGCAGTAGAGGGAAACCCTGCCACCACGGAGTGCATCCTGGCCATGGAGGGGAGATGGATGGAAGCTTCCTGGCTTGAGGCTGATCTCTGGGATAAGCTGGGCTGCTTTGTGGTTAGGGCTATGACTGATGCTCTCCCTCCACCCAGTTCTGCTTTCCTCTCATTATCCCCACGTCTAGCGGGTGCCAAAAGGAGCCAACTAAGAAAGGAGAAAATTGGCCCTGGCCCTCTTCCCTCTCCATTGCATCCCCGTAGAGAGGGCTGGTGGAAATTCTCACAGCCCCCTGGGCGACTTCTCCTTTTTTTTTAATTGTATTAAGTGCTTAATATCTGCCAGGCACCATAGTAAGCACTGGGGTGAAAAAAAGCAATCAGGCTGGATGCAGTTCCTGTCCCTCATGGGGCTCACAGTTTTCATCTCCATTTTACTGATGAGGGAACAGAGGCTCAGAGAAATGAAGTGACTTGCCCTAAGGTCACCCAGCAGGTGAGTGGCGGAGCCAGGATTAGAACCCAAGTCCTTCTGACTCCTAGGCTTGTGATCTAACCACTAGTCCATGCTGCTTCTTGGTCTAGACTGGAGTAGGTGGTGGTGAGTTGGACGAGAGCCCAGATTGAGGACAGAGTGGTGACTGGTTTATATGGTTTTTTATTTCAAAATCCTATTTAGTGAGCACTTTCTGTGCACAGAGCACTGTACTAAGTGCTTGGGAGAATACAGTAAAACAATATACCAGAAACGTTTCCTGCCCACAACAAGCTTACAGTCAGCAAATAACAGTGACTCCAGGGAAACAGCTTGGCTTAGTGAATTAAGCACAGGCCTGCCACATGTCTGCTGGGTAAACATGGGCAAGAGGCCTTACTTCTCTGGGCCTCAGTTACCTCATCTGTAAAATGGGGATTAAGACTGAGAGCCCACTGTGAGACAGAGACTACGTCCAACCCGCTTTGCTTGTCTCTGCTTCAGCACTTAGAACAGTGTGTGACACATAGTAAGTGCTTGACAAGTAATTATTATGATTCTCATTATTATTATTTTCATTATTATTTATAAAATCCTCCCAGAGAACAAAAAGGCAGCTTGCAGAGTCTGGCGTGATAGGCCTCCACCTCCATGTGGAGAGCAGTGGGGGCAAAGCAGGCCAGATAGCAGCTCTCCTGATGCCACCAGGTGGTCACTTGGTTTCCAGAAGCTTCTGAGGTGCCCCAAGCATTTCCTGCAGTCAGTATCCGCTCGGCTGCCAGGATCACCAGGCACCTGGGGAGAGAGCTTAGCCCAGAGGGGGCTCATGAGGATGGGGAGCAGTGGGGTCTCCTGCCCCCTCCCCCCACAAACATTCCAGCACATGTTCCCCCTTTCCTGCTGTGGGATGCTTTATCTTTTCAAAAACATGACCATCTGATTCTAGGGTGACTCGACTTCCCCTTCTGAGAGGAAGTGTCCTGGTAAGGAACTCTTCATCCCCCAAAACAGAGAAGCTGCCTGAGGACCGATCGGAGTGAAGGTTGTGTTGGGGTGGTGAAGGGCAACAGTTGAGAAGCAGTATGGCTTAGTGGATAGAGCACGGGCCTGGGAGTCAGAGGACCTGGGTCCTACTCTCTTCCAACTGTTTTATTGTGCTCTCCCAAGTGCTAGTCCAGTGCTTTGCACACAATAAGTGCTCAGTAAATACCACTGATTTCTTGATTGATTGATTAATCCCATCTCTGCCACTTTCTTGCAGTGAGACTTTGGACAAGTCACTTCTCTGTGCCTCAGTGACCTCATCTGTAGAATGGAGATTAAATACCCCTTCATTAATTCATTCAATCGTATTTATTAAGCACTTACTGTGTGCAGAGCACTGTACTAAGCATTTAGGAGAGTACAATACAACCAGTTCTTCCTCCTACTTCGACTGGGATTCCCGCGGGGGGCGTTCAGCCTATCTTGTTTCTACCCCAGTGTTTAGTACAGTGCTTGGCACAGAGTGAATGCTTAATGAATGTCATCACTTGTTCCGGCGTCACGTGGGAGATGTGAGGGGTCCAAGGAAGGGGGCTTCGTCTGTCCAGGTACTGGGGCCCACTTGCCACTCCACCTTGCGAATGGAGAAATGGAAACCGTGTAAGGGTGACTTTCGCACTTGGATCTCTACCCTTTATTCACCCCACCTTCAGCCCCACAACACTTCTGTACATAACCATAATGTATTTTTTAATTTTTCTCTTCCCCTCTAGACTGGAAGCTCCTTGTGGGTAGGGAACATGTCTACCTGCTCGGTTATATTGTATTCTCCCAAGTGCTTAGTATGGTGCTTCGTACACAGTTAGCGCTCAATAAATACCAATGATTGATTGATTGATTTGCTCCAAGGCACAGAGCATGTCTTCGGGGAAACCAGTGCCTCACTGGAAGGCAAGATGGCTCAAGTAGCACTTGAGAGGAGGGACTCTAATCTGAAGATACTGCTGGGAAGGATGGGAGAGTAGCAGAGAGGATTGAGAGCCAGGGAGTTGGAGAAGGGGGAGGAGTGATTTTGGGGAGCTCAGACCTGATGGATTTAATTTTATTAATGAAGTAGGAGGCCAGATCGTTGTGGGTGAGGGAAGGAGGAGGGGGAGGAAAAGAGGAAGAGGGCAAATCTTCCCAGGGGAGAGAGGCATTTAGGGAAAAGTCTGAATCAGTCCATAAATCAGTGGCATTTATTTATTAATGTCTATTTATGTCTGTCTCCCCCCTCTAGACTGTGAGCTCATTGTGGGCAGGGAATACATCTCTTTATTGTACTCTCCCAAGTGCTTAGAACAGTGCTCTGCACACAGTAAGCACTTAATAAATGTGATTGAATGAACTGAGTGCTTACTGTTTGAAGAGCACTGTACTAAGCTCTCAGGAGAGTACAGTACCACAGAGTTGGTAGAACACAATTCCTGACCACAGGGAGCTTACAGCATCATCTTTCTTTTCCAAGAAAACCACAACTCAGTCCATGGTATTTACCGAGCAGTGAGCATTACTGTGTGCGGAGCACTGTACTAAGCACTTGGGAAAGTGCAATACTACACGTTCCCTGCCTGCAATGAGCTTATGATTTCTTTATGCTTCATGGTTGTAATGGGGAAGCAGCATGGCCTAGTAGATAAAGCACACGCCTGGGAGCCAGAGGACCTAGGTTATAATCCTGGCTCTGCTACTTGCCTGCTGTGTGACCTCAGGCAAGTCACTTAAACTTCTCTATGCCTCAGTTTCCTTAACTGCAGGGTGGGGATTCAATGCCTGTTCTCCCTCCCACTTGACTGTGAGCCCCGTGTGGGATGGGGCCTGATTTATTCATCCATTCAATCGTATTTATTTAGCTCTTACTGTACTGACCATTTGGGAGAGCACAGTACAGTTACTTGAATCTACCCCAAGAGCTTAGAACAAGTGCTTGACATAGTAAACACTTCACAAATATCATAAAGTAAAAAATAACGCAAAGCTGACAGCTTGGTTCTTTTGGCCCAAAACAGGGCAAAGGGGAGCTAGGGAAATCTCAGGGGAAATCTCAGGGGGATCAGTGAGGTGCCCTTTTCCTAAACCATTAAAAATAAAGGATGGAAGGTTTTTCCCTTCCCCAAGAATCCCTCTCCAGGATCAGCATAAGCCTTTTAGATGTAAAGATTGCCACTTGGGCCTCATAAAACAGCAGGAGGCGTTATTCATGTGCAGAATTCCTTTTTCAAGTCAGGGATGAGACCCAAAAGGGGTCTGCATCCCCCTTCTCCAACCATGCTGGGAGTTATGTGGATATGCATTTTTCATTCAGTCTTCAGCTTGAAAACAGATATTTCTCTTCACCGCATGAAATATTCGCTTACAAGATTGAAATGCTCCTCCCCAATAGAGCCTGCACTGCCATCATGTTCAGCTTCAATGGAAAGCTCAGAAATTTTTTTTAATGATACATGTTAAGCCTGTACTATGTGTCAAGTACCATGCTCAGCTTATTATTTTAAGATAATAAAATTGGACACAGTCCATGTCCCACAAGGAACTCAGTCAAAATAGAAGGAAGGAGATTTTAATCCTTGTTTGACTGCTGGGGTAACTGATGAACAGAGA
The DNA here is from genome assembly GCF_015852505.1 of Tachyglossus aculeatus. Taxonomy (NCBI): domain Eukaryota; kingdom Metazoa; phylum Chordata; class Mammalia; order Monotremata; family Tachyglossidae; genus Tachyglossus; species Tachyglossus aculeatus. The sequence continues at coordinate 46,563,541 of NC_052067.1, read as the reverse complement.
AGTTTAGTTATTTACAGCAGACCAGTGGTGAAGCTGAGATTAGAACCCAGGTACTCTGACTGCTAGGCCCGTGCTCTTTCCACTAGTCAGTCAGCCAATTAATCATATTTATTGAGCACCTACTGTGTGCAGAGCACTGTAGTAAGTGTTTGGGAGAGTATAATATAACAATATAACAGACATTCCCTGCCCACAATGAGCTTACAGTCTAGAGGGAGAGACAGACATTAACATAAATACATAAATTATGGCTATGTCCATAAATGCTGTGGGGCTGGGAGGTGGGGACGAATAAAAGGAGCAAGTCAGGGCCACCCAGAAGGAAGTTGAAGAAAAGGAAAAAAGGGTTTAGTCAGGGAAGGCCTCTTTTAAGTGTGGGAGATTAAGAGTCTGTTGGACATGAGCGGGGAGGACAGGCCAGAGACAGGAGTGGGTGAGAGGTCACTGGTGAGATAGTAGAGTGGCTCAGTGGAAAGAGCACGAGCTTTGGAGTCAGAGGTCATGGGTTCAAATCCTGCCTCCGCCACTTGTCAGCTTTGTGACTTTGGGCAAGTCACTTAACTTCTCTGTGCCTCAGTTACCTCATCTGTAAAATGGGGATGAAGACTGTGAGCCCCCCATGGGACAACCTGATCACCTTGTAACCTCCTCAGTACTTAGAACAGTGCTTTGCACAAAGTAAGTACTTAATGCCATTATTATTATAGATGAGACCGAGGTACAGTGAAAAGGTTGGCATTAGGGGAACTAAGTGTGCTGTCTGGGTTGGAGTAGGAGAGTAGTGAGGTGGGATAGGAGGGAGTGAGGTGATTGAGCCCATAAGACCAAGCTGCTTCTTTTGTGTGCATTTAGAGATGTCGTGGCTCCTCATTGTGCTAACTCAGCTTCCCTAACAACTCTATTTCTTTCATGGAGGTCTGTGATCAGGAAGCATGACTGCTAATTCCGTAGTACTATACTCTCCCAAGCACTTAGTACAGTGCTCTGCACATAGCAAGTGCTCAGTAAACACCAAGGATTGATTTGAACTGTGGAGGGTGCAGATCTTCCCTTAGGGAGGTGCGCTGTGAATCACTGTAGCCTAGTGGGAAGAGCCCGGGCCTGGGAGTTGTAGTCCTGGCTCTGCCATTTGTCTGCTGTGTGACCTTGGGCAAGTAACTTCACTTCTCCGTGCCTCAGTTCCCTCATCGGCAGAATGGGGATTCAGTGCCTGTTCTCCTTCCTACTTAGACTGTGAGCCCCTTGTGGGACAGAGACAGGGTGTCCAATATAATCAGCTTGCATCGACCCCAGCCCTTAGTCATTCATTCATTCAGTTGTATTTATTCAGCACTTACTGTGTGCAGAGTACTGTACTAAGCACTTGGGAGAGTATACTATAACAATAAACAGACGTATTCCCTACCTACAATGAACTTACAGTCTAAAGGGGGAGACAGACTTTAATATAAGTAAATAATTTAAAGCACAGTCTCTTGACACAGTTTAAGCACTTAACAAATACTACTATTATTATTATCATTATCATTACTGTATGACACCTCACTGAGATCTTCCAAAAGATGCTAATAATTAGAATCCCTTTAGATCAGCTCTGTAGATCTGAGAGGTTCTGAATGAATGTCTGTTTAATGCTATATTGTACTCTCCCAAGCACTTAGTAACAGTGATTTGCACACAGTATAAGCTCAAAAAATACGATTGAGTGAATGAATCTTTTAAGCTGGTGAGAATTCTAATGGGGCTGCACACTTTTCGTCAGGCCCTGCCAAGTTGCTAATGCCCAGAGAGCACCACTGGGAAGAGGGGATGGGGAAGAAGGAAAAGGAAAATTGAAGGACTTTGTGGTTGGGAATTGGAAGAGTTTAGACCCCATAGAAAAGTGCTGTGGTATCTGTTGGAGCAGTGGAATGGGCTTGATGACTTGTTTTATGAACTCATGAGGATGGGAGCAGCGTGGCCTAGTAGAAAGAGCACGGGCCTGGGAGTCAGAGGACCTGGGTTCTATTACTAGATCTGCCACTGGACTGCTTTGTAACCTTGAGCAAGTCACTTCACTTCTCCGGGCCTCAGTCTCCTCATCCATAAAATGGGGATTAATTCTTGTTCCCTCCTAGCTAGACTGTGTGCCCCATGTGGGACAGGGACTGTGTCCAACCTGATTATCTTGTATCCACCCGAGTGGATCTAGTACTTGACACATAATAAGCGGTTTACAAGTATTGTAATTATTTTGTCAATCCCTCTCTCTGTCTACATTCTGTTTATTACTCCATGGCAACTAGCACCGGCACAGAGGAAATGGCTTCCTGTACTGGGGAAGGCAGGGTGTGACAATTTCCTAGCTCAGGTATTGTCAGGTCCCAGGGGTGGGCCTGGAACAGGGGATGGTGGGAGTCTTAGATCCTGATGTCTTCCTGTAGTCAAGATGGGTTTAACAACCTCCAAGGGCTTCTCTCTGGGGTTCCTCTTTGAACTCTTTTTTCAGCATTATAGATGAACCCAATTGAGTGAGAAGCTGCCTGGTCTGGTGGAAAGAGCATGGGCCTGGGAGTCAGAGGGCCTGGGCTCTAATCCTGGCTACACTACTTGTCCCCTGCATGACCTTGGGCAAGTCACTTTAATTCTCTGGACCTCAGTTTCCTCATTTGAAGAATGGGGTTCAAAACCTGTTCTCTCTCCTACTCCAGACTGTGAGTCTGCAGTGGGACCTGATTATCTTATATCTACTCTGGGACTTAGAACACTGCCTGGCACATAGTAAGCCCTTAACAGATATCAGGATTGTTAGGGGATTACAATACAACAGAGTTGTTAGCCAAGTTCCCTGATGAGTAAAACATATGTGCTCTCTCCTTTGGAGCTTTCTGTCAGTGAAGGCGCATTTGCCCCTCAGTGGAACCCAGGTGCACTGTGGGATAATAATAATAATGATGGTATTTAAGTGCTTACTATGTGGAAAGTACTGTTCTAAGCGCTGGGATGAAAAAAGGACAAAGGAACTCCTGCCTTCCTTCCAATCAATGAGTGGTACTTATTTTTTTTTAAATGGTATTTGTTAAGCACTTACTATGTGCCAAGCACTGTACTAAGTTCTGGGATAGATACAAGGTAATCAGGTTGGACATAGTCCATGTCCCACGTGGGGCTCACAGTCTTAATACCCATATTACAGATTGATTCAATCGTGTTTACTGAGTGCTTACTGTGCACAGAACACTGTACTAAGTGTTTATGAGGAACTGAGGCACAAAGAAGTTCAGTGTCTTGGCCAAGATCACGCAGTAGCCATGGGCCTCTGACTCACAGGCCCATGCTCTATTCATGAGGCCATGCTGCTTCTCACTTACTGAGTCCTTACCATGTGCAGAACACTGTACTAAGCACTTGGGACAATCCCATCCAACCGAGTTGGTGTATGCATCTCCTGCCCCTGAGTTTACATGCTGGGGAAGCAGTGTGGCTTAGTGGCTACAGCACGGGCCTGGGAGTCAGTAGGACCTGTGTTCTAATCCCTGCTCTGCCATTTGTCTGTTGTGTGACCTTGGACAAGTCAGTTCACTTCTCTGTGCCTCGGGGACCTCAACTGTAAAATGGGGATTAAGACTGTGAGCCCCACATGGCACAGGGACTAGTCTCATTAGAGACAAGCTTAGCAATGCCTGACCTCCCCTCTCATTAGGAATAGCTGCCTGGACCCTTCCTCCCCAATTCTCAGGAGACACCCTTCCCTCAAGGACCACCAGAGAAAAGATCTGTTTTGACTTTAAAGCCTTTTGGTCGCTATGGTGTGACAGGACTGAGGTGGGAGGCTTAAATAAGAACGACAGGTTTCCCCCGGTAAACACCACCACAGGAAAGTGTGGACCAGAGCCCCATGGCTCACCTCAGTGGGGATGGCAGTGGTGTTCATTTAGTCAGGGAAGAGAGAGCGGTTCAGTGGGAGACAGCCTGCCCGGGAGACCACAGAGGTGATCTGAGGCCACTGCCAAACGACCGCTACACCCTATCAGGAGTCTGGCTGGGGGCTGAGAGGACGGAAGACTGGCTCTAACAGGGCCAGCCCCCTGGCTTGACACGTTTTTCCTGACCCAAGTTATCTTTAGTATCCTCTTAGATCTGAAAACGGTGCCATGACACAGCATGATGAACTGGAGAGAGCGCGGGCCTCGAAGTCACAAGACCTGAGTTCTAATCCTGACTCCGCCGCTTTATTGCTGGGTAACTTGCACAAGATTTTAACTTCTCTGTGCCTCGGGCAGTCAGTCATATTTATTGAGTACTTATTGTGTGCAGAGCACTGTACTACTGCTTAGGAGAGTACAATAGAACAATATAATGGACACATTCCTTGCTTACAACGTCTTAATTCCCTCATCTACAAAATGGGGATTCAATAAGGGTTTTTCATCCTACATAGACTGTGAGCCCCAAGGGGAACCTGATTAGCTTGTATTTACCTCAGTGCTTAGTAGTACTCTCCTAACGCTCAGGATGATGCCACAGAGAAGTGTGGCCTAGTGGTAAGAAGATGGAACTGATAGTCAGAGGATCTGGGTTCTAATCCCAGTTCCGCCACTTGTGTGAACTAATTTTGCATAATTTCTCTCAGCCTCAGGTCCCTCACTTACAAAATGGAGATTCACAATCTCTTCTCCCTCCTACTAAGATTGTGAGCTCTGTACTGAACCTGATTATCTAGTATCTCCTCCAGAGCTTAGTACAGTGCTTGGCTCACAAGTAAGTGCTTAACAAATACCCTGATTATTATTATTATCATTATTATTACTCTTCGGGATCCTCAGAAAGTACCTGTGGTGATGGTGCGGGAGGGTAATTATATCACTGAAACCGCAGTATGGCTTAGTGGTTAAAGCCCGGGCCAGGGAGTCAGAAGGATGTGGATTCTAATCTGGGCTCCTCCACTTGTCTCCTGTGTGACCTTGGGCAAATCATTTCATTTTCTGGGTCTCGGTTACCTCATCCATAAAATGGGGGTGAAGACTGGGAGCCCCACGTGGGACAACCTGACTACCTGGTATCTACTCCAGCACTTAGAACAGTGCTCGGCACATAGGAAGCACTTAACAAATACCATAATTATTATTATCACCTTGTATCTACCTCAGCACTTAGAATAGTGCCTGGCACATAGTAAGCACTTAACAAATGCCATTGGGGAAAAAAAAGGTCAAACAGGAGCACACCACACAGACTGCAGACTCTCTCGCCTGGAGGATTCCCAGACTTTTCTCTTAAACCATCCAATCATATTTACTAAGTGCTTACTATGTGCCAGGCACTGTGCTAAGCACAGGGATTATGGAATTTTGCCTCTGCATATCTGATAGTCTTTAATGCCATTTTTCCTAAGCTCTTCCTCTTTGTCAGGCACTGTACTAAGCGTTGGAGTATATTCAAGAGAATCAGATCATACAAGGTCCTTGTCCCTCTTAGGTCCTACAGTGAAAGGGGCTGGGGGGTGGGGTGGGGGGGTGACTCACAATTTAAGGGGAGTGGGTTGGAAGCCTTTCCTCATCCTTTCTTTGAAAAGTGGAGTAAGGGAGTTGGAGAGTGAATTCTAATAGGATTGTCTCTGCTTTCCTGCCTTCAGGGTTATCACAGGACCCTCACACTCTGCCTCTTTAGACACTTCAACAAGGGAGAGAGCCTTTTTAAAATGCTCATGATAATAATAGTTTTTGTTAAGGGCTCATTATGTGCCAGGCACTGTACTAAGCGCTGGGGCAGATACAAGATAATGGGGTTGGACACAGTCCCTGTCCCACATGGGGCTCACAGGTGAGGAAAAGGAGGCCCAGAAAAGTGACTTGCCCAAAGTCACGCAGCAGATGAGTTGGGGAGCCGGGATTAGAACCCAGGTCCTCTCCTGGCCAGTTGAGGAAAAACTAGGGTGATGTGGCAGAACTGCTACGCTCAAGGCTTTGCTCTCTTGTCGTCCAATAATTCAGTCAATCAAGGTTATTAACTGAATGCCTGCTAAATACAGAGTGTTTATACACACCCACATGTGCACATATATGTATAATACACGCACATATGTGCTTATATGTACAATCAACTCAGTGGACTGAACAGTGGTCATTTAGATTGACACAACTTGGGCGTTGGGAAGTAATCAGAGAGGGCTTATTGGAAGAGGTGGAGTTTTAGGAGGGCTTTGAGCATCTCAAACTTTGTGCATAGTAGACACTCAATAATAACATTATTTCCTGCTCAGCGTGGGCAGGGAATTTGTCTACCAACTCTGTTTTAATGGACTCCTCAAGGGCTTAATAATAATAATGTTGGCATTTATTAATAATAATAAAATGGCATTTGTTAAGTGCTTACTATGTGCAAAGCACTGTTGTAAGTGCTGGAGAGGATGCAAGGTGATCAGGTTGTCCCACTTGGGGCTCACAGTTTCAGTCCTCATTTTACAGATGTGGTCCCTGAGGCACAGAGAAATGAAGTGACTTGCCCAAGGTCACACAGCTGACAAGTGGCAGAGCCAGGATTAGAACCCATGACCTCTGACTCCCAAGCCCGTGCTCTTCTCACTAAGCCAAGTACTGCATACAGTAATGATGATAATCAATCAGTCGTCTTTTTTGAGCTCTTCCTTTGTGCAGAGCATTATACTAAGCACTTGGGAGAGTACAACAGAGTTCCAAAATTCCCTGCTCTCAACAGCTGTGTGACTTTGGTCAAGTCACTTAACTTCTCTGTGCCTCACTTACCTCATCTGTAAAATGAGAATGAAGACTGTGAGCCCCATGTGGGACAACCTGATTACCTTGTATCTACCCCAGTGCTTAGAACAGTGCTTGGCACATAGTGAGCACTTAAATATCATTATTATTATTATTATTATTATTATTATTATTATTGAAAGACTGTAAGGTAGACTGTAAACTCACTGTTGTACTCACTCAAGTGCTTAGTACAGTGTTCTGCACACAGGAAGCACTCACTGATTGACTAAACAAGCTGACTGAGGAAGGCTGTGGAATGGTCATTAGTCAACCCATCAGCCAGCAAACTATTCACCTGTTGGGTCTCTGAACATCAGATTGTACCTGTGGATAAATCTGGATGCAGTCAAAATGGGTTAAGGGTGTGTTGTGGGTGTGCAAGTGGATTTGAAATAGCAAACGATATTTAATATGACCCACAAACCACTGAACCCATGTTTTCATCCTTCTTTTCTCAGCTAAGTGTCCTCGGGCGGAAAATTTCCATACATAGCTTCAGGCCAATAAGGATCTTTTTGGGATATTTTGGAAGCTAAAGGGCGGACTGGATCTTGGATTAGACTACTGGAGAAGAGGGAAATGATCAGGGGAGGGTGAGAGTTGGGAGGGTTTCCACATTTGTAAAAAGCTCCCATGGAGGGGAATGCCCTTGGACACTGAGGAAATGCAATTAAAGTCTGGCCTCCCACACTGGCACGCTACCCAGAGTTCTTATGCCAGGTTCTCTCAGACTGAGGACTCTAGCCAGTGTCAGAAAGGATTCACTGAAGCAGCCTGGCATAGTGGATAGAGCACGGGCCTGAGAGTCAGAAAGTCAGGGGCTCTAATCCTGGCACCATCACTTGTCTGTTGTGTGACCTTAGGAAAGTCATTTCACTTTTCTGGGCCTCAGTTCCCTCATCTGTAAAATGGGGATTGAGACTGTGAGCGCCGTGTGGGACAGGGACTGTATCCAACTCCATTTGCTTGTATCCACCCCACCACTTAATACAGTGCCTGGCATGTTGTAAGTGCTTAACAAATACCATAATAATAATAATTATTATTCTCTCCAACTTGGCTCAAATGGGGCCAAATACTTTCTACATGAAACTGTGCTCTTAGCAGAGGAGGAAGGACATCTCTGGTCCTCCACAGATTTCTTAGGAACCCAGAGCGAAAACTCAGCTTTGAAAAAATGGTAATAATAATTATGGTGATTAGGGTATTGGTTAAGTAGTTTACAATGTGCCAACCACTGTACTGAACACTGGGGTGGATAAAAGATAATCAGGGTGGACTCAATCCCTGTTCCATTTGGGGCTCATTCATTCATTTGTATTTATTGAGCGCTTACTGTGTGCAGAGCACTGTACTAAGCGCTTGGAAAGTACAATTTGGCAACATCTAGAGACGGTCCCTACCCAACAGTGGGCTCACAGTCTAGAAGGGGGAGACAGACAACAAAACAAAATATATTAACAAAATAAAATAAATTGAATATGTACAAATAGAGTAATAAATAAGTACGAACATATATACAGGTGCTGAGGGGTGGGGAAGGAGGTAAGGCGGGGAGGATGGGGAGGGGGAGGTGGGGGCTCAGTCTGGGAAGGCCTCCTGGAGGAGGTGAGCTCTCAGTAGGGCTTTGAAGGGAATAATAAATGCCATTATTATTGTGTTGTCTGGGTGACCCGTCTGAACCCTGTCGGCTGAACCCGTCGGTCCGTTCCCCTGCTTGAGGCCTCGCTGGGCTCAGAGTCTAGAAAGAGAATGAATCTGTATAAGAGGCATAGCCCACTATTCCCCCTAGCCAAGCAGGGCTGGATTCAGGGCAGCAGGACAAGTTAACTTTATGGCAACACTGGCTAAAAGGCTGGCTAGGATTTCTGATTTCAATTAGTACAGGCACTGTGCCATTGCCTCCCCCTTTTTATCTTCTCCTTTTCCTCTGCCTCCTCTTTCCACTCTCTCTTCCCCTTCACCTGAACTTTCCCTTCTCTCCCTCTCCACCCTTTCAATCAGTCAATCAACCAATCAATCAGTGGTATTTACTAAGTGCTTACAGGGTGCAGAGAACTGAACTAGGAGTGTGGGAAAGTAGATTACCCAACCTATCAACCATTCAGTCAATCAGTGGTATTTGAGTGCTTACTGGCTGCAGGCAACTGATTCTGGTACCTTCATGTGGAGAAGCAGCATGGCCAACTGGATAGAGCATGGGCCTGGGTGTCAGAGGACCTGGGTTCTAATTCTGGCTCATCCACTTGTCAGCTGGGTGACCTTATGCAAGTCACTTCACTTTTCTGGGCCTTAGTGACCTCATCTATAAAATGGGGATTAAATCTGTGACACCCATGTGGAACAGGGACTGTGTCCAACTTGATTAGCTTGTATCCACCCCAATGCTTAGAACAGTGCTTGACGCATAGTAAGCACCTAACAAATACCATCGTTATTATGTATTTTGAGTCATGGGGATGAATGTAACCAGCCCACTTGGCTAGGGAGAATGGAGGGCTATATCTCGGGTACAGATTCACTCTCTTTCTAGACTGTGAGCACCATGTAGGATAGGGACTGAGTCTGACCTGATTATCTTATATCTACCCCAGTGCTTAGTACAGTGGTTGACACTTAGAAGCAGCATAGCCTAGGGGATAGAGCATGGGCCTGGGAGTCAGAGCACCTAAATTCTAATCCTGGCTCTGCCACCTGTCTGCTGTGGACGTTGGCAAGTCACTTCACTTCTTTAAGTCTCAATTTCCTCATCTGGAAAATGGGGATTAAGACTGTGAGCCCCGTGTGGAACAGTGACTGAGTTGCTTGTATCCACCCCAGCACTTAGAACAGAGCCTGGCACATAGAAAGCACTTAACAAATACCACAATGATTATTATTATTTTATTATTAGGAGTAGCTAACTAGTTCGTTCTTCCAACATCTTGTAGTTTGAGTCATGAAGAATAGTAGCTAGCTAGTTCTTTCTGCCAACATCACCTTCTCTTCAGAAGCCTTCCATACACTGGCCAGCTCCAGTCAATCAATAAATCGATGGTATTTATTGAGCCCTTACTATATACCATTGATTTGTCATTTATGTATTTTCTCTAGAATGTAAGCTTGTTGTGGGCAAGGGATGTGTCTATGAACTCTGTTAAAGTGTACTCTCCCAAGCACTTAGTACAGTGCACTGCACATAGTAAATGTTCCATAAATACAATTGATTGATTGATTTCTCCTTCAGTCTCTTGAATCTATTATTTATTTCCAATCTGTCAGTACTAACTTCGGTTTATCTCCCTTGGCATATATTCCCCCCTTTCCCTGCCAGGCTGTAAGCTCACTGGACAGGGAATGTGTCTGTTTATTGTTGTATTGTACTTTCCCAAGCACTTAGTACAGTTCTTTGCACACAGTAAGCGCTCAGTAAATACGATTGAATTGAATTGAATGTCTCTAAGCTTTTAGATTGAAAGCTTCTCAAGGATAGGATCACATCCTTGACTCCTTTCATATGTCCCAGAGCACCTGATACAATGATCTGCACCAAATGTGGGTTTGAGAGTCAGAGACCCTGGGTCCTAAGCTCAGCTCCACCACTTGTCTGCTGTCTGACTTTGGAAAAGTCACTTAACTTCCTCACACCTCAGTTACACCTCAGTTACCTCATCTGTAAAACGGGGATTAAGACTGTGAGCCCTATATGGGTCAGGGACTGTGTCCAGCCCCATTATCTTTTACCTACCCTAGCACTTAGTAGCACAGTGCCTGGCACATAGTAAACGCTTAACAGATACTCTAAAAAAATGGGAATTCTCTAAACACCTTTGGTACTGATGATACTGTGATTCTTTGTTATAGTTTGTTTTTGATTTTAATATTTGAATGAGCACACTGTCTACACTACCAGAACACTAGCAGATGGAGAGCAGGGCGTTCTGGGAGAGATGTGTCCGTGGTGTCGCTATGGGTTGGAAACAACTCGATGGGATAAGACAAGACAAGCACACTGTCAGCACTTAACACATGTTGTTATTGATTTATATCATTGATTGATTGATCCAGATGGTCTTTTTGCAAGGCGAGAGACAGCACTTGTGTTGTAACAGTCTACTTGAGGGAAAATTTGATATGAAGATGGCGCATGGTCACATGACTCCCCTAAGCATTACTTTGTCACGACTGGAGACAGAATCCTGGGTTAGGACCACTGGTTTGACTCCACAATGGCATGGTGTATCCATTCCCATTACACAAATTCTCTCTCCCTCCCTCCTTCCCCAGGAATAGGGGCAGGGAGATGAAATGACTGGAAGAAAATGTGTTAACCATCCCTCAGGGCACAGTACATCATTCCTTCCTCTCTTTTCTGTTTCAGCCAAGGGTATAGGATGTGATCGATCCAATCATGTTTGAAGTCGCCTATAGCCTCGGGGAGCACATGGTAGGAAAGGAGGAGAAGGAATTGCCAGCTCTTCAACCTGTCCTCATTCTGGAAGAAGGGGCAGAAGATAGCACAGAGGAACCAGGTCAGAAGTTTCAAGACACAGTGGATAGAGCGCAGAGCTGGGTGTCAGAAGGGTGTGGGTTCTAATACTGGCTCCACTGCTTGTCTGCTGTGGGATGCTGGGAAAGTCACTTTGCTTCTCTAGGCCTCAGTTACCTCATCTGGAAAATGGGGATTGAGACTGTGAGCACCACGTAGAACAGGGACTGTTTCCAACCTGATTAGCTTGTAACCACACCAGTGCTTAGTACAGTGCCTGGCACATAAGTGCTTAACATATACCACTATTATTATTATTATTACATTTCTGGGCCTTGTAATTCCAAACAGGAATCAGGGAGGGAAGACCACCCTCCATTTTTGTGAATGAGTAATCCATCATTCGTATTTATTGAACGCTTGTTGTGGGCAGAGCACTTTACTAAGCGCTTGGGAGAGTACACTTTAACAGAGTTGGTAGACATGTTCCCTGTCCACAGTCTTGAGGGGGAGACAGACATTAATGCACGTAAATAAATTATGAGTACATACATATGTCCTGTGGGGCTGAGGGAGGGGTGAATAGAAGGAGTAAATCCAAGTACAAGGGTTATGCAGAAACAAATGGGAGAAGAAGAAATGAGGGCCTAGTCAGGGAAGGCCTCTTGGAAGAAATAAGGAAGAACAAGGAAGAAACAAATCATATTGGTCTCTGAGCTGGGCCAGAGAACAAAAGCACAGAGTAAAACAAACCCAAAAATGTTCATTTCGCTGCTGATGTTTTCATGCTTCCTGCTTCCCAATCAGATGTGAAATTGAACTGTTTTGAGGGAAAGTTCCTAGGAGTCACTTTTACAAATGAATTCCTGTAACATCGGATGATGGTCTAAAGATATAGACAAAGGTCACAAGGATTGTTTGCAGAATGTGGCTTGAAGTTCCTGGTGTCCAGAGAAAGTACAGAAAATAGCAAGTTTGCTAGAAGGATGTTTCCTTTACTTCGTGTGATCCATATGTTAAGTAGGGAAATAGCTTGGCCTACTGGATAGAGCACCTGCTTGGAAGTCAGAGGGCCTGGGTTCTAATCCTGGCTCTGTCACTTGTCTGCAAGTCACTTCACTTCTCTGGGCCTCAGTTCCCTCATCCGTAAAATGGGAATTAAGACTGTAAGCCCCATGTATGACATGCACTGTGTCCAACTGACTAGTTTGTACCTACCCCTTTGCTTAGTACAGTGCTTGGCACCTAGGAAATGCTTAACACATGTTGTTAAAAAAAAAGACAAAGTGATAATAATGAGTCAGGAGCAGAAATTATTTAAAATTCCTGGTGTTTTGGACAGGAATAATGATTTCATACATAGCTGAAATCAAGACCTGCCCCAGAGTTCAACTGGTCTAGGGCTCAGTCTAGAAGTACAGACCTTCCTTTAAATAAATGATCTTTGCCTCATCATTATTCATTCATTCAATCATATTTATTGAGCGCTTACTTTGTGCAGAGCACTGTACTAAGTGCTTGGGAAGTACAACCACCATCAGTAGTATATATTGAGCACTTACTATGTGAAGAGCACTGTACTAAGGGCTTGGGAGAGTATAATACAACTGAGTTGACAGACACGTTCCCTGCCCACAATCCTAAGTGGTTAATACAGTGCTCTGCACACAGTAAGCACTCGGTAAATTCGATTGAGTGAATGAATTTGCTTATGGTCTAGAGATGGAGACAGACATAAACTGAACCTCTAATCATTGCTTGAGGATTTATCGCTGTTCATCATTATCATCATTAAATGATGGTATTTGTTAAGCGGTTACTATTGTTTAATTATATTCAGTGAGGACTTACTATGTGTAGAGTACAGTACAACAGAATTGAAAGACAAATTTCCTGCCTATTACTAGCTTACAGTCTAGAGGGGGAGACAGAAACTGATCTGAATAAATCATTTATAATATATAATTTAATCAATCAATCATATTTATTGAGTGCTTACTGTGTGCAAAGCACTGTACTAAGCATAGGTGCAGTTGCAGGGATTTTTAGAGAAAGCTTCTGGAGGTCACAGAAGTGTAGTGATGACTAGGATCGCACCAGATTATCTTTGAAAGGGACATATGTTGGCAATCTGGCGCATTGGTCAGTAATGGTTACCCTGAGGGCAGATCATAAAGTCTGCTTTGACATAGTTTGTTTGGAGGGCCTCCAGTGGCGGATAAAACATCTCGGGTTTTTTCATCCAAAATCATAACTGCAGGGATCCTGCCGGCATTTGGACATGTCGTGGGCTATTAATTGGACACTAAAGTCTAGGCTGCTCGGGGGGTGGCAGGCTGTTTCTCCATAATTAAATTTCCATGAGGCTCTTGTTATCAAGATTTCTGTGGTCCCTTGCCCTAGCAAATGGTGTTTGTAATGCAGCAGTGGTTATTATCAGGTACAATGCGCTTTCTTTCCATCTATATTGTTAGCCCTCAATCAAATCGAGGTAAGATGTTTTCCTCCAAATGTCAGTAATACTAATAATAATAGTGGTGATTGTCGTATTTGTTAAGTGTTTACTATGAATACTCAATCATAGCACTCAGTTGCTTTTCCTCTGAGCTTTTGTAATAATAATATTTGATAAGCACTTACTATGTGCCAGGAACTGTACTAAGCTTTGTGGGGGATACAAGCAAATCAGGTTGGACAGAATCCCTGTCCCACATGGGGCTCACAGTCTCAATCCCCATTTTACAGATGAGGTAACGGAGGCACAGAGAAGTGAAGTGAGTTGCCTAAGGTCACAGAACAGACAAGTGACAGAGCTGGGATTAGAATCCAGGTTCTTCCGACTCCCAGTCAATCAGGAGGTTTGGTAGGAAAAGCTACCCACAGTGCAGCTCGGTGGGACATAATGGTTCAAGACAAATGTTTGGGTAAAATGTCTTGAAGACAGAGCTGTTGCCTGTGTCCAATCTGATTTGCTACCCCAGCACTTAGTATAGTTCCTGGCACATTGTCAACACTTAACAAATACCATAAAAGAGAGAGAGAGAGTGAGAGTGAAAAACAGGACAGCCGGCCTGTTTTTACCTTGATTAACCTATCCCACAAAAATTGACAGAGGTGACTCATCATCATGTCTCAGAATGGCCTAGTGGATGGAACACTAGCCTGGGGGTCAGAATGACCTATTTTCTAATCCCAGCTCACCACTTCTCTGCTGTGGGCAAGTCACTTCACTTCTCTGTGCCTCAGTTGCCTCATGGGAGTGAAGTCTGTGACCCCCCCGTGGGACAGAGGCTGTGTCCAACCCAGTTTGCTTGTATCCCCCCTCTCCCCCTCACGCTTAGTACAGTTCCTGGCATATAGTAAGTGCTTAACAAATATTATTATTACAAAAGCTCAGAGGAAAAGCAACTGAATGCGGTTAGCTCCGAGGTCATGGGAATGCCTGAATTTCCCGCAAAACTCTCTGAAAGAAGTTGGAAAACTTGGTTTGGGTGTATGATAGGTGTGTTTGTGGAACTCTTAGCCTCACCTTAGGATGGGTCTCAACTGCTGGGAAATGTAGCAAATCCTCTCTTCTTCCCACCGAGGAAATGTGGTTTCCCATTTTCTTCCCTACAACTGCTTCACCACTTCCTACAGGAACTCTGCTAACCAAAGACTGTGTAACTGGACAGCACAGTTTATGGACTCCTGTTCATGAATCAAATGTCCAAACCTGCTTACTCTTGTGGACTCATTCTGAGCCATATGGTCACATTTGCCTAGCTATATGGACCTCCCCTCGTCCTTCCTTTTTTTTTCTAAATGTTATTTGTTAAGCGCTTATTATATGCCAGCCACTGTACTAAGCTCTGGAGTAGATGCAAGATAGACTGTGAGCCCACTGTTGGGTAGGGACTGTCTCTATGTGATGCCAATTTGTACTTCCCAAGCGCTTAGTACAGTGCTCTGCACATAGTAAGCGCTCAATAAATATGATTGATTGATTGATTGATAATCAGGCTGGACACAGTCCATGTCCCACGTGGGCCTCATAGTCTTCATCCCCATTTTTCAGAGGAGGAAACTGAGGCACAAAGAAGTGAAGTGACTTCCCCAAGGTCACACAGCAGATAAGTGGCAGAGCAGGGATTAGAACCCAGGTCCTCTGACTCCCAGGCTCATGGTCTTTTCACTAGGTCACGTTGCCTCTCTTCTTGTTCAGTCACAGTGGCCCCCTTTATAGTTGCCCTTTTGACAACAATTACTATTGTCATTACTATTATTATTTTTTAAACCAGCATGGACTAGTGGAAAGAGCAAGGGCCTGAGAGTCAAAGGATCTGAGTTCCAATTCCGGCTCCGAAACTTGTCTGCTTTGTGACCTTGGGTAAGTCACTTAACTTCTCTGTGCCTTTGTTACCTCAACTGCAAAATGGGGATTGAGACTGTGTGCCCTATATGGGACATGGACTGTGTCCAACCTGATTAGCTTTTATTCACCCCAGCGCCTAGTGCAGTGCCTGGCACATAGTAAGTACTTAACAAATACCATAAAAAAAAATGGCATTTCCCAAGCCCAGCCCACCACCTTATCTCCAGCTAGGAGAGGGTCGAAATGGAAGAGAGAGCAAGAGAAGGAGAGAAAGAGGTCTGACTCCCCCACCCCCAACCCCTTTTCCAATCCTCATTGAGAAATACAATTTTTCCCCTTTCCTTCCTTTCAGTTTGCTTCCCACCTCCAAGAGAATCTCAGTTGGATTGTTTGGAATTCTCACAGATCTTACCAGTAACCAACATCAGCAACATCCCTTCCCAGGCCCCCAGTTCCTCCCCCTCCTCCTTCCCTCACCCCCAACGATCTGGCCTCCTACTTCATTAACAAAATTAAATCCATCAGGTCCGACCTCCCCAAGGTCACTTCCCCTCCTTCTCCAACCCCCGGGCTCTCAACACTCCCTGCTACTCTCCCATCCTTCCCAGCAGTATCCTCAGAGGAGCTCTCCTCCCTCCTCTCAAGTGCTACTCCGGCCACCTGTGCTTCTGACCCCATTCCCTCTCATCTCATGAAATCTCTCGCTCCATCCCTTCTCCCCTCCTTAACTTCCATCTTCAACCGCTCACTCTCCACTGGTTCCTTCCCCTCTGCCTTCAAACATGCCCATGTCTCACCCATCCTAAAAGAACCCTCTTTTGACCCCACCTCACCTTCTACTTATCGCCCCATATCCCTCCTACCAGTTCTTTCCAAACTCCTTGAACGAGTTGTCTACAAGCGCTGCCTAGAATTCCTCAACAACAACTCTCTCCTCAACCCCCTCCAGTCTGGCTTCCGTCCCCTACATTCCATGGAAACTGCCCTCTCAAAGGTCACCAATGACCTCCTGCTTGTCAAATCCAAAGGCTCATACTCTGTCCTAATCCTCCTCGACCTCTCAGCTGCCTTCGACACTGTGGACCACCCCCTTCTCCTCAACACGCTATCCGACCTTGGCTTCACAGACTCCGTCCTCTCCTGGTTCTCCTCTTATCTCTCCGGTCATTCATTCTCAGTCTCTTTTGCAGGCTCCTCCTCCCCCTCCCATCCCCTTACTGTGGGGGTTCCCCAAGGTTCAGCGCTTGGTCCCCTTCTGTTCTCAATCTACACGCACTCCCTTGGTGACCTCATTCGCTCCCACGGCTTCAACTATCATCTCTACGCTGATGACACCCAGGTCTACATCTATGCCCCTGCTCTCTCCCCCTCTCTCCAGGCTCGCATCTCCTCCTGCCTTGAGGACATCTCCATCTGGATGTCTGCCTGCCACCTAAAACTCAACATGTCCAAGACTGAACTCCTTGTCTTCCCTCCCAAACCCTGTCCTCTCCCTGACTTTCCCATCTCTGTTGATGGCACTACCATCCTTCCCGTCTCACAAGCCCGCAACCTTGGTGTCATCCTCGACTCCTCTCTCGCATTCACCCCTTACATCCAAGCTGTCACCAAAACCTGCCGGTCTCAGCTCCGCAACATTGCCAAGATCCGCCCTTTCCTCTCCATCCATATTGCTACCCTTCTCGTTCAAGCCCTCATCCCATCCCGTCTGGACTACTGCATCAGCCTTCTCTCTGATCTCCCATCCTCGTGTCTCTCCCCACTTCAATCCATACTTCACAGTGCTGCCCGGATTGTCTTTGTCCAGAAACGCTCTGGGCATGTTACTCCCTTCCTCAAAAATCTCCAGTGGCTACCAATCAATCTGCGCATCAGGCAGAAACTCCTCACCCTGGGCTTCAAGGCTGTCCATCACCTCGCCCTCTCCTACCTCACCTCCCTTCTCTCCTTCTACAGCCCACCCCGCACCCTCCGCTCCTCTGCTGCTAATCTCCTCACCGTACCTCATTCTCACCTGTCCCGCCATCGACCCCCGGCCCACGTCATCCCCCGGGCCTGGAATGCCCTCCCTCTGCCCATCCGCCAAGCTCGCTCTCTTCCTCCCTTCAAGGCCCTACTGCGAGCTCACCTCCTCCAGGAGGCCTTCCCAGACTGAGCCCCTTCCTTCCTCTCCATCCCCCCCATTTTACCTCCTTCCCTTCTCCACAGCACCTGTATATATGTTTGTACATATTTATTACTCTATTTATTTATTTTACTTGTACATATCTATTCTACTTATTTTATTTTGTTAGTATGTTTTGGTTTTGTTCTCTGTCTCCCCCTTTTTAGACAGTGAGCCCACTGTTGGGTAGGGACTGTCTCTATATGTTGCCAACTTGTACTTCCCAAGCGCTTAATACAGTGCTCTGCACACAGTAAGTGCTCAATAAATACAATTGATTGATTGATCAGCAGCCGGGACACAAGAATACTTAACATTTAAAGACGCAGTTGCATTCTTAGATCATTCTCAGAGCCAATATGGAAAGAAAAGCAACATTCCCAAGCTTAGGGACTTGGATCCAAGACATTTGTTCCACCCAGAGAGGAATTTTGGGAGGTCCCATTAAGCATGGATTAATGGGGATAATCGCAAGTGTATCACTGAATTAGTGAGGCTCGTTAAATCCAGGTTTGCCTAGCACCAGGCACTTGAACTTTGTGTTTTCTGGGCTTCCAAATGATCCTTTCCCAGACTGAGGAGAAACTGGAGATGTGTTTTACCATGTATGATGCCAGGGTAGTGCGGAAGAGAAGAGGAAGGAAAGCAAGTTGGATGTTACTTTAAAGCGGAGTTATAGTGACAGGAGAGGAAATAATAATAATAGTGGTATTTGTTAAGCCTTACTATGCATCTAGCACTGGGAAATATACAAAATAATCCGGTCAGACACAGTGCCTGACCCACACAGGGCTCACTGAGTTTTAAAGCCATGGGGGATTTGTTAGGTTGATTATGGCATTTACTCAGCATGTATTATATGCTAAAGGCATTTAGTACACAGCCCCTGTCTCACACTGGACTCCCAGGCTAAGAGGAAGGAAGAAGCAGCATGTTCTGGTGGAAAGGGGACCACCAGCTGGGTTCTAATCCCGGCTCTGCCAATTGCTTGCTGTTTAACCTTGGTCCAGTCAGTTCACTTCTCTGGGCCTCAGTATCTGCAACTGTAAAATGGGAATTCAATCCCCTTCCCTCCTACTAAGCTTGTGAGCCCCATGTGGGACAAGTACTTCTGCTGTGCCAAACAATATACTAACTGCTGAGGTGGAGACAAGCAAATCTGGTTGGACGCAGTCCCTGTCCCACATGGGGCTCACAGTCTTAATCCCCATTTTACAGATGAGGTAACTGAGGCACAAGGCCACAAACAGACAAATAGCGGAACCAACATTAGAATTCATGACCTTCTGACTCCCAGGCCTGTGCTCTAGCTACTATGCCACACTGCTTCTCTCCCCAGGTGGCACCAGCCCTGGCAGGCTGTGATTTAGGGAAGGAATGGGCATCTCAGCTGGCATTGAAGGGAAGGGACAAGACTGCTGTGGAAGTGGTTGGTATTATCTAAGTGCTGGGTACAGTACTCTGTACATGGCAAAAGCTCAATAAATACTACTGACTGATTGATTGTTTCATCTATTATTTGCTGGTCAGACTTTCTGGGTGCCAGTCTATAGGGGTGAGAGGTGAAAGGACAGTCGTGTCTTGTCTTATACTGTCGAGTTGTCTCTGACCCATAGTGACTCCATGGACACAGCTCTCTCAGAACACCCCACTCTCCGTCTGCAATCATTCTGGTAGTGGATCCATAGAGTTTTCTTGGTCAAAATCCAGAAGTGGTTCACCATTGCCTTCTTCCGTGCATTCAACTTGAGTCTCCACCCTCGACTCTCTCCCATGCCACTGCTGCCCAGCACTGGGGTGTTTTGACTTGTAGCAGATGGCCTTCCACTCACGAGCCACTGCCCAAGCTAGGAATGGAATGGATATGCCTCTGCTGGACTCTCCCTCCCATAGCCAAGACCGGAAAAGTACTGGAAACTCTCCAGGTACCACCCTGAGAGGGGCAAGGGGGTAGTATCTGAGGGATTTCCCCACCACCAGCTAGCCCATTATAATGGTTGCAGTGGGAGCCTAGAGTAATAATAACATTTATTGTGGTTTTCGTAAAGCACTTGCTACACACTGTACAAGTTGCAAGATAATCAGGTTGGACACAGTCCCGGTCCCCCATGGGGTCACAGCTTAACACCAGATGGAGAACAGGTATTAAGTATCCACTTTACAGGTGAGTAAACTGAGGATAAGAGAAGTTGTTACTTGCTGGAGATTGCACAGCAGACAAGTGGCTGATCTAGAATTAGAACCCAGGTCCTCTGATTCCCGGGCTTGGACTCTCTCCACGTTGCTTCTCACTCTGAGTTATTTTTAGATTTCCCTTTCAGGATGGAAGCTCCCCTGTGGTAGGGACTGTCTCTGTACTCGATGTTTTTCTGTAATCCTCAAACCCCTCGGATAAAGTTCTGGTACATTGAAGTGCTTCAACAGTCCCTTAATAGATGGTGACTGTTTGTGTTATGGGTGTTGTGGTTCCCACTCCTTCAAAGAAAATACAATCAACATTAGGCCCCGGGATACTTCCTGTTTCTTTCAGGATCCTGGAGGTTTGGGGAGGAACAGAGACTCTTAGTTCCAATTTCAGCTCTTCCCCTGGCCAGCTGCAGGACACTGGTCATCACTGATTCAATCAATTGTAATTACTGAGGGATTGCTGTGTGCAGAGTGCTGTACTAAGCACTTGGGGAGTACAATAAAACAGGATTGGTAGATATGTTCCCTGCCCCTAAAAAGCTTACAGACTAGGGGGAAGGCAGACATTAATCTAAATAAATAAATGACTGATATGTACATCAGAGCTGTGGGATTGAGGGTGGGATGAATAACAAGTGCCTAAAAGATACAAAATCTCTACCCAGGCGTGTGGCCAAGGTGTTCTTGTATTCTCCCAAGTGCTTAGTACAGTGCTCTGCAAACAGTAAGTGCTCAATAAATATGAATGAAAGAATGATCGAATGAATGTTCTATCTGACAGTAGACTGATGATTTTTCTGGGTTTACACTCAGGCATCTTTGAATTAAACAGATTTGTCTTGACCCTTTCAGACAGGGGAGGATTCATTTCAGAGCTGGAAAGGGGGTTGCAAACGGTGGTGAGGAAATACTTTTGTGAAGCCAGGAACAGGAAACAGAAACAGCTGTCCATCCATCATACTGGAGAGAAGCATGAAGATAAGGGCATCAGAGGGATGCGGAACTGGAAGGGTCATTCTTAAGAAGTCAACCAATCCTTCTGGCTGGATTTTTGGAGAAGCCATCTTGTTTTTACAAACTTCATAGAAGGAGTCTCCTCAGCTCTCCTCAGTCGCCAATTCCGATGTTCAGAGCCATTCATTCTTCTTTAGATCTAGCTTGAAATCTTGTCTACTTCAGGAGAATCCCATTTCCTTTCGCTGAGTCCTCAGTTAGCTGGACAATGGGTAGTCTGCTCTTGGTACTCTCCCAAGTTCTTAGTACAGTACTCTCCACACCGTAAGTGCTCAATAAATACTGTTGATTGATTGATTGGTCAAAGTCTCCAAGAAGTCTGACAGCTTACTGTGGGCAGGGAATGTGTTTGTTTATTGTTATAGTTTACTCACTCAAGCGCTTAGTACAGTGCTCTGCAAACAGTAAGTGCTCAATAAATACGATTGACTGGTTCTCAAGCAAAAAGGCAGTAATCTGGCACATAGCTGTAACCTGGCTCTTGGCAGATTTCATTAATTCATTCATTCAATTATATTTATTGAGCATTTACTGAGGGTAGAGCACTGCACTAAGCACTTGAGAGAGTACAATGTAACAGTAAACAGACACATTCCCTGCCCACAATGAGCTTACAGTCTTGATAGATTACTTTGTCTTCCACTCCAAAATTAAGACTTTCAGGAAAATCTCCATCTTCTCTACAGGCCTTTCTCGAGTCTCTTATTTGTAATTGAGAAAGGGATGGTTGGCTAGGGAACTTTATGCTGTGAGGAAATGGGGCCCCCAGTTGTGAATTTCCACGGGCACTGTTTCAATGGCATCCCTGTCTTGTACTTGTCTCCCCCGCCAGTAGACCGGAGTGTTCGTTAGAGCCAATAGCTTAGCCTTCCTAAACACCAGCAAAGCAGGCTAGGATCTCCATGTGTGGAAAAAAATGTCCAAAAAGAACCAAACTTCTCCAGGGTAAATAAGATGGTTGCCAGTAGCCATGACCACTCAGGCTGGGGAGATTGATTTAACAGAAAATCCCTTTGGGCTACAAATTAAATTCGGTTGAAACCAAATCTCTGTCCCTGAGCTTTAGATGGTGGAATTTTTTAAGCACTTATTCTCCAGGCACTCTTCCAAGCGCCAGGGCAGATACAAATGAATCGAGTTGGACACAGCGCCTGTCCCACATGTAACTCACAATCTTAATCCCCATTTTACGTATGTAACTGAGGCACAGAGAAGTGAAGTGACTTGCCCAATGTCACACAGCAGACAAGTGGTGGTGTGGGATTTTAGAACTCAGATCCTTCTGAATCCCAGTGAGGATATCACTAAGCATTTATTTAGCACTTACTGTGTGCAGAGCACTGTACTAAGTGCATTCCTTTCCCTTATTTTCCCAAACTCCTTTCTGTACTCATTCCTAAAGGGTCAGCAAACAAATGATCCTCTTAAAAAAACTCTCTTGAGATATGCTAAGAGCTGTAATTTGTTTATATTGTTTGGGTCCCTCTCATTGCGGACAGGGACTGTGTCTGCTAATTATGTTGCACTGTACTCTCCCAAGAGCTTAGGCTCTGCACACAGTAAGGGCTCAGTAAATATAATGGATTGATTTCATCATGGCTATGTTCCCAGAGCTGGTCCTAACAAGGCTCAGGGAATTGAAGCCTAAGTAAATTGGGATGTTGGGATTGCCTCAGTTGTGAACCCCAAGGTGGTGGTGGTAGAGAGAGGAAAGGAGTCAAAATATCTCCCCCTTTTTGCCCCCATTACCCTGGGGGGAGACAGGAGAGGTTGTTACCTTTTTTAATGGTATTTGTTAAACGCTTACTATATGCCAGGCACTGTACTAAGCACTGAGGAACTGAGGAACACAGTCTATGTCCCACATAGGTCACCCAGTCTTAATCTCCATTTTACAGATGAGGGAATTGAACCACAGAGAAGTGAAGTGACTTGCCCAAGGTCACCCAGCAGACATGTGGCGCAGCCAGAATTAGAACCCAGTTCCTTGTGCCACCTCATTCCTAGCTGCCCACTTCCTTGGGGTAAAGGCCCAGAACTTGTCCAAGATACTGTTGAGGTTGAAAGGCAAACTGGAGACCTGAGGAGTGCAACTATATGGCACTGGATTATTTCTAATTGAAGTTTTCTTATAAAAATCAAGTTTCTCCCCTGCTTTCGTGGTTATTAGGCAATGCTGCTTCTCTTTTGTAAAACCCTCAAAGCCTCTCCTGGAGTCTAATGCTTCCGTGTTCTCTCTTTCCACAGACGGTTTTTGAGAGGAACTGTCAGACGACTGTGCGGCAGATCTGAAACTTCAGGGCAAACTACTGCACTCCAGGTGGGTCTTCTCTTATCTTATGCTGTCAAGTCTTTTCCTACTCAAAGCGACTCCATGGACAAATCTCTCCCAGAATGCCCCTCCTCCAACTACAATCTTTCTGGTAGTGGATCCATAGAGTTTTCTTGGTCAAAGTTCGGAAGTGGTTTACCATTGCTGCCTTCTGCACGGTAAACTTGAGTCTCCGCCCTCGACTCGCTCCCATGCCGCTGCTGCCCAGCACAGGTGAGTTTTGACTTGTTGCAGATTGCATTCCACTCGCTAGCCACTGCCTCAGCTAGGAATGGAATGGGTAGGCCTCTGCTTGACTCACCCTCCTGTAGGTGAGACGGGTAGTGTACTGGAAACTCTCCAGGTGCAATCTTGAGAGGGGCCAGGTGGGTAAACCTCTCTTAATAGTAACAATATGATACTAATGTTACTTGTTAAGTGCTTACTATGTGTCAAGCCCTACTCTAAGCACTGGGGTAGAGACAAATTAAGCAGGTTAGAAAGAGTCCCTGTCCCACATGGGGCTCACATTCTTAACCCCCATTTTACAGATGAGGTCATTGAGGCCCAGAGAAGTTAAATGACTTACCCAAAGTGACACAGCAGACATGGAGTGGAGCCAGAATTAGTTCCCAGGTCTTGCTGCCTCCTTCCTAGCTGTCCACTTCCTTGGGGTGAAGATCCACAGCTTGTCCAAGACACTGCTGAGGTTAAAAGGCAAACTGGAGATCTGTGGAGTGCAAGTATATGGCACTGGATTATTTCTAATTTTAGTTTTCTTATATACATCAAGTTCCTCCCCCTGCTTTCTTAGTCATCTTTTAAATGGCTTACTTTGGATTCTCTGGGAGAAAATCTGGTTTCACCTGCTTCTCTAGACAGTATGCTCATTATGGACAGGGAACGTTTCTGCTAATTCTGTGGTATTGTACTCTCCCAAGAGCTTAGTACAGTGCTCTGCACACAGTAAGCGCTCAATAAGTATCATTGATTGATTGGATCCTCGGAAAAAGTACACTTTTGCAGGAAGGACAAGGCAAAATGAGCACAAGCCCTTCAGGAGCCCAGTCAATCAGTGGTATTTGTTAATAATGATAATAATAACGGTATTTGTTAAGCTCTTACTATATGCCAAGCACTGTTTTAAGCACTGGGGTAGATACAAGATAATCAGGTTATCCCACGTGGGGCTCACGCTCTGAGCCCGGCTAGCTCAGTCGGTAGAGCATGAGACTCTCCATCTCAGGGTCGTGGGTTTGTGCCCCATGTTGATCTTTCAGCTCTTAGAACAGTGCATAACAAATGCCATTATAATAATGATAATAATAATAATAATTATTGTTATTATTATTAATCTCTGTGTTGCAGATTAACAGGCACAGAGAAGTTAAGTGGTTTACCCAAAGTCAAACAGCAGACGTGGTGGATACAGGATTAGAACCCACATCTTCTGACTCTCAAATGGTTACTTGATTCGTAGGTTGACAGGCAGCCACTGGAGATTTTTGAGGAAGGGAGTAACATGCCAGAGCGTTTCTGTACAAAGATAATCCGGGCAGTGAAGTATAGACTGAAGTGGGGATAGACAGGAGGATGGGAGATCAGAGAGGAGGTTGATTCAGTCATCCAGTCAGGATAGGATGAGGGATTGAACCTTCAAGGTAGCAGTTTGGATGGAGGGGAAAGGGCGGATCTTGACAACGTTGTGGAGGTGACACCGGCATGTTTTGGTGATGGATTGGATGTGGGGGTGAACGAGAGAGCGGAGTCAAGGATGACACCAAGGTTGCGGGCTTGTGAGATGGGAAAGATGGTAGTGCCATGTACAGTGATGGGAAAGACAGGGAGAGGGCAGGGTTTGGGAGGGAAGATAAGGTGTTCAGTCTTGGGCATATTGAGTTTTAGATGGCGGGCAGACATCCAGATGGAGATGTCCCAAAAGGCAGGAGGAGATATGAGCCTGGAGAGAAGGAGAGAGAGCAGGGGCAGAGATATAAATTTGGGTGTCATCTGCGTAGAGATGATAGTTGAAGCCGTGGGAGTGAATGAGTTCACCAAGGGAGTGAGTGTAGATGGAGAACAGAAAGGGACCAAGAACTGACCCTTGAGAAACCCCTACAGTAAGGGGATGGGAGGGGGAGGAAAAGCCCACAAAGGAGACTGAGAGTAAATGGCCAGAGAGGTAAGAGGAGAACCGGGAGAGGATGGAGTCTGTGAAGCCAAGATTGGATAGCGTGTTGAGGAGAAGGGGGTGATCCGCAGTGTTGAAGGCAGCTGAGAGGTTGAGGAGGATTAGGATAGAGTAAGAGCCATTGGATTTGGCAAGAAGGAGGTCATCGGTGACCTTTGAGAGGGCAGTTTCAGTGGAGTGTAGGGGATGGAAGCCAGGTTGGAGGGGTTCGAGGAGAGAGTTGGCTTTGAGGAATTTGAGGCAGTGAGTGTAGATGACTTGTTCTAGGAGTTTGGAAAGGAAGGGTAGGAGGGAGATAGGGTGATAACTAGAAGGGGAGGTGGGGTCAAGAGAGGGTTTTTTTTAGAATGGGGGAGACGTGGGCATGCTGATCCTAAAAAGACTTGAAAAACCTGCAGGCCAAACGTGCAGTGTCAAATAACATCTCCACCTCCGTATTTCTCTCTAAAAGGCAAAGCCATTCCTCAAAGCTTTAGTTTTTGTGTAAACTTCAAAATCTGTAGGTCATTGATACGGGATTCCTCCAGTAACCTATCAGATTCTCCTCGAGTCTAACCCACCTTAGGGCATGTGTCTTTGAAGAATCTGGGCAGCTAGGCCTACTGGGAGCCTGAAACCAATTTAACTCCTTCTCAGGGAGGGGACATAAGATCCCAGCTCCCTATGAAGACACAGATAGCTCATCTGCAGTAGGGAGAAAGCCAAGATGAATCCTGGCATCTGCTGGGCCCAGCCCTGTTTGGGATCAGCTTAGCTGGTGGGTGGCCAAGGGATAACGAGCCCACAGGCTTCTGGGAAACAGGTGCGGATAGGGTCTCCCCACCGTTCAGGAGATTGCAGGCACCTGTTCCTACCAGTGAAGAGCTGCCAGTGTGGGCTGAGTCAGCAGATTCTTTCCCCCATGTAGCATGGACTGAAGATCTGTCTCAGGGCCTCCTTAGCTCCATGAAACACGAGCAGTGTTCTTATAGCTTGACTCTTCGGGGAGGTGCACCGAGCTCAACACGGACAAATGACTTTTGACTCTCCCTGGGACATTAACCGCAACACAGATTCGGTTCTTTCCCTGGTTGAAACAGTCCCAGGCCTGGAAAGGGAACAGCAGCTCCTGAGACTGTAAGCCCATTGTTTGGTAGGGATCATCTCTGTATGTTGCCAGCTTGTACTTCCCAAGCACTTAGTACAGTGCTCTGCACACAGTAAGTGCTCAATAAATATGATTGAATGAATAAGGGCCAGCTGAGTTTTTGTTCAGCCATGACCAAAGAGGATGTCCATCGGTTTGATTAGCTGTCAAGGCCCCAACTGGACACATGGTTTTAAAGATTGGAGAAAATCAGTCAATCAATCGTATTTGAGTGCCTGCTGTGCACAGAGCATGATACTAAATGCTTGGGAGAGTACAATGTGACAGAGTTGGTAGGCGAATCTTTGACCACAGTGAACTTGCAGTCTAGAGGGAGATAAGACATTAATGTAAATAAATAAATTTTGAATATGTTCAGAAGTGCTGTGGGCCTGAGGGAAGGGTGAATAAAGAGGGCAGATCTAACTGCCAGGGCAACACAGAAGGGAATGAGAGAAGATGCAGTGTGGCTCAGTGGAAACAGCATGGACTTTGGAGTCAGAGGTCATGGGTTCAAATCCGGGCTCTGCCAACTGTCAGCTGTGTGACTTTGGACAAGTCACTTAACTTCTCTGTGCCTGTTACCTCAGCTGTAAAATGGGGATTAAGACTGTGAGCCCCCTGTGGGGCAACCTGATGGCCTTGTAACCTCCCCAGCGCTTAGAAACAGTGCTTTGCACATAGTAAGTGCTTAATAAATGCCATTATTATATTATTATAAGATGAAATGAGGGCTAGTTGGGGAAGGCCTCTTGGAGGAGATGGGCTTTCAGTAAGGCTTTGAAGGTGGGAATAGTGATCGTCTGTCAGTGTGAAGAGGGAGGGCATTGCAGGACATGGGCTAGAGCTTGGTGGCAAGATAGATGAGATTGAGGTACAGCGAGTAAGTTGGTGTTAGAGGAACAAAGTGTGTGGGCTAGTTGTAGGAGAAAGTCAGGGAGGTAAAGTAGGAGGGGGCGAGGTGATTAAGTGCTTTAAAGCCGAGGGTGATGAGTTTCTGTTTGAACCAGGCTTCTCAAACCTGTGCAGGATCCAATGTCAGATCCACACAGATCTGGGGGACCTTTAAAAATGGGGTGCATGTGTAGACATGGTCAGTGCTTACTATGTGCCAGCACTATACTAAGTGCTGGGGTAGATACAAGATCATCAGGATGGGACACAGTCCATGTCCCATACAGGCCTCATAGTCTTAAACCCCATTTTACAGGTGAGGGAACTGAGGCCCAGAGAAATGAAGCGACTTGCTCAAGATCACACAGCAGACAAGTGGCGGAGCAGGGATTAGAATCCATGACCTTATGACTCTCAGGCCTATGTGCTATCCACTACGCCCTGCTGTTTTTGTAGTAATAGTAGTAGTAGTACTAGTAATAGAAGAAAAAGCAGCCTGTCTTAGTGGATAGAGCATGAGCCTGGAAATCAGAGGGATGTGGGTTCTAACACTGGCTCTGCCATTTGTCTGCTGTGTGGCCTTGGGCAAATCACTTCACTTCTCTGGGCTGCAGTTACCTCATAAGAAAAGTGGGGATTAATAATTATTGTGGTGTCTTTTAAGCGCTTACTGTGTGTCAGACACTGTTTTAAATGCTGCGGTAGATTCAAGGTATTAGGGTTGGGCACATTCTCTGTCCTACATGGGGCTCACAGTCTTAATCCCCATTTTATAAATGAGAGAACTGAGGCACAGAGAGGTGAAGGTGACTTATCTACCCCAGTGCTTAGAACAGTGCTTGACACATAGTAAGCACTTAACAATGCCATCATCATTATCATGATCATCACTGGGGTAAATACAAACTATTTAGGTTGAACACAATCCATGTTCCACCTGGGGCTCATAGTCTTCATCCCCATTTTACAGATGAGGAAACTGAGGCCCAGGGAAGTGAAGTAACTTGCCCACTTGTCACCCAGAAGACAAGTGGTGGAGCCAGGATCAGAACCCAGGACCTTCTAACTCCCAGACCCATGCTCTATCCACTAGACCATGCTGCTTCCCCAGTCCATCAGTCATATTTATTGAGTGCTTACTATATGCAGAGCGTTGAACTAAGAACTTGGGAGAGTATGGCAGACACATTCCCGGCCCACAACGAGCTTGCAGTCTAGAGGGGGAGACAGACATTAATACAAATGCATAAATGACAGATATGTCCATAAGTGCTGTGGGGCAGAGGATGGGGTGAATACCAAGTTCCCAAAGGGTATAGATACAGATAATAAGGATGGCATTTATTAAGCGCTTACTATGTACAAAGCACTGTTCTAAGCACTGGGGAGGGGATACAGTGTAATCAGTTTGTCCCATGAGGGGCTCACAGTCTTCATCCCCATTTTACAGATGAGGGAACTGAGGCACAGAGAAGTGAAGTGACTTGCCCAAAGGCACACAGCTGACAACTGGTGGAGCTGGGATTTGAACCAATGATCTCTGACTCCAAAGCCCGGGCTCTTTCCACTGACCCACACTGCTTCTCTTGCTTCTCTTCCTAGAGACGACGTTGGGGTAAGTGCAGGGCATCATAATCATGAGCCCCGCCGGTAGGCAAACAGGAAGCTGGAGTCCACAGAAAGTTTCTTTCACTGCTTTCCAGGTGCCACAGGCCCTTAAAGCAGAAACTCTGGGATGCCGATAATGACACTCTAAGGCCTTAATGCTCACTATACTGCAGATGGAGGGGCCATTCACAGAAGTCATTCATTCAGTTGTATTTATTGAGTTCTTACTGTGTGCAGAGCACTGTAATAAGCACTTGGGAGAGTACACTATAACAATAAAACAGACACATTTCCTTCCCACAACAAGCTCAGGCAGGAAGGGTCCCTCTACTCTCAGGGTCACCCTTGGGCCAACAGACCAACTGACCTTCCCTCTCCCCACTCCTCCTACCCCAACCCCTGCTGTCTTTCCAATGTCCCTGGCCCCCTTGGCTCAGAAGGAATCAAGTTTATCTGTAACCTCCACCATGTCCTGTTGCTAATGAGATGGAAATTCCTTTAGGAAGGTTTGGTCGTGTTCCTTGAAGGCTCTCATTTGGAGTTTCCTGAGTGGGTCACCAGCAGGAGTAGCAATCAGGCCCAGCACCAATTGGACATTCTATTTCCTACAGTCGCTGGTTGACTCTTTTTTTTTTTTTCTCACAATTGGGATTACAGCGGTTAAGGGCCACCTCTTCATTTCCAAAAGTAAAGTCACCCTAGGGCTGTTTGGTTCTTTGGGACCAAACTCGATTTACAAAACTGCAGCATCACCTAGTGGATAGAGCATGGGTCTGAGAATCAGAAGGACCCGGCTCTGGCACTTGTCTGCTGTGTGACCCTGGGAAAGTCACTTCACTTCTCTGTGCTTCATTTACCTCACCACTAAAATGGGGACTAAGACTGTGAGCCCAACATGGGACAAGGGCTATGTCCAACCTGATTACTTGTCTACTTAGTGACCTTGGGTAGGTCACTTCACTTTAGGTTTGTGTGGGCAAGTGGGCTGTCCATCATGAAGATTTGGTAGTTGATAATCACTTGCCCAAGGTCACACAGCAGGGAAGTAAGTGGCAGAGCCAGGTTTAGAATCCTGGTCCTCTGACTCCCAGGCCCATGCTCTTTCCAATAGGGCACACTGCTTCCTGACACTTCTGTTTTTCCATCAACCACTCCCATGTCTGCAGCCCCCACTCCAGATATTCCAAACCTCCAACTTCTTTCTGTAGCAACCAATGACTCCACTGCTTCCTTTGCTGAACTCCGATAGACTTGCCAGCTATCTTGTTGTAAAATAAAAACTAATCTTATAGTTTCTATAGTTTCTTTTGGACAGAAACTATTTCTGTATGACTATTTCTATAGAAATAGAAATAGTGAACTTCCTAAAATTCTTCCATTACCTGCTCATCGCACTGTCATTTCCTGCTACACTTTCTCTTCCTTTCCAGCTCTCTCTCCCCACCTCAAGACCACTTATCTACATATCCTTAAACTCACCCAAAGCCCCTATAAATAATTTATTTCAATATACAGTGCCAAGACTTAGAACAGTGCTCGACACATCATAGTAAGCACTTAACAAGTACCATAATTAGTATTACTGCCAATTATTAAAATCTCTCTCCCCATGTAAACTGTAAGTTCCTTGTGGGCTGGGATCATGCCTTAGTTACTTGAATTGTACTTTCCCAGTCACTTAGTACAGTGCTCCACCCGCAGTAAGTGCTCAATGAATACCATTGATTGATTAATGTATTGTGTGGAGAGAGCTGATTAAATTCCTAAAGGCCAATTGTCAGGAGCTTCTGTTAGGAGGCGAAGAATAGACAACCTTTGGAGGTTTATGAGGAGTGTGGAGACGTGGGCAGAATGATTTTTTTAGAAAAATCACTCAATCGATCAACTGTATTTACTGAGTTCCTACTCTGTACAGACCACTGTATTAAGCCCTTGGAAGAGTACAGTATAACAGAGCTGATAGACATGATCCCTGCCTACAACGAGCTTGCAGTCTAGAAGGGGAGGAAAACAATCCAGGCAGGAAAATAATGCAATTAGACTTGAAAGGGAAAAGACTGGAGACAGGGAGGTTTGTGTGGAGGCTGATACAGTACTTGATTTGAGATACAAGTGCTTGTACCAGCATGGTGACTGTTTGGATGGTTGAGAAGAGGGCAGATTCTGTAAATGAGGTAATGAAGAAGCGACAGGGTTATTTGGTGACAGACTGAATGTGGGGGTTGAAAGATAGAGAGGGGTCAAAGATAATGACCAGGTTGTGGACTTGAGCTATGGGGAAGATGGTGATTGGAAAGAAAAGTATTTTAAAGTGAAGATGTTCACATTTATTATCAATGATCTTTTTACATTTGGTATTTGATGGTTTCTTGTGGTCCTTTATTCAGGAATTTTCCTCGGGACCCTAGAAAGCCTTCATCGGACATTTGATCATTTTCAGACTCTTTAAAGTAGGGCTGTACAGGGGTCTGAGAATTGTTCTGAGACATTTTATCAGGGAATGTGTCTGACTGAAGAGGAAGCCTTGTACTGAGAGACTTTTATAATCTAATCTCTCTTTTTCCCCAAGGTATATCTAGAACTCACCAAGGGGCTGCATGCCATTGTGTTTCTTGTGTGTGTGTGTGTGTTTTCACATAGTAGTTTGTTGTTACTAATCAGATATGGACCACTAGCCCTTGTGAAGGCTGAAGATTAGGAAGAAAACCAGAGTTCTGTTTTTCATATCTTACTTTGAGCCCCATGTGAGACAGGAACTGTGTCCAATCTGATTAATGTGTATCTATCACAGCTTTTAGAATAGTGCTTGACACATAGCACTAAGCAAATATAATTTTATCATCATCATCATTATGCCTTGTTTGGCTTTTCCCTGGTTTTCAAGCTAGAGGTCTCAGGTGTGTGTATTTATATACATTTAAATTACATATATATATATATATATTTGTATAAAGATGTATATATGAATATATCCATTCCACTAGATTGTAAGCTTCTTGAGGGTAGAATTTGTGCTTACCAACTTTATTGCATGATCCTAAGTACTTAATACAGTTCCTTGCACATACAGAACACTCAATAAATACCATTGATTGCTTGGTTTCAACAAGAAGTGGAAAAGATGCTCTGACCCTTAATAGTTACTCTGGATGTCATATTTAATTGGTGGTATTTATTGAGCACTTACTGTGTGCAGAGCACTGTTCTGAGTGCTTGGGAGAGTCCATTAGAACAGTATAACAATATAACGGAGTTGACACATTCCCTGCCCACAATTAGCTTAGAGCCTAGATGGGGAGACACACAAGCACTTAGTACAGTGCTCTGCACACACTACGTGTTCGGTAAATATGATTAATTGATTGATTGTATTGCACCTACACTAGAGATTAGCACAATGCGTGGCCCATAGTAGGTGCTCAACAAATAACACAAACATTATTAGTAGTGGTAGCAGTAGAGAATCAGCATGGCCTAGTGGATAGGGCATGGGCCTGGAAGTCAGAAGGTCATGGATTCTAATCCCATCTGCTATGTGACCTTGGGCAAGTCACTTAACGTCTCTGTGCCTCAGTTACCTCATCTGTAAAATGGGGATTGAGACTGTGGCCCTATGTGGGACAGGGACTGTGTCCAACCCGATTTGCTTGTATCTGCCCCAGTGCTTAGTACAGTGCCTGGCACATAGTGCTTAATACCATAATTATTATTAGTAGTAGTAGTAGTAGTAATAGCAGTCTTACCCACTCTGTCAGAAGACCACCATCCACAACAAACTGAATCCAGTGCAGTTTCTCCCTTCTCCCGAGACCACAGAGGTTAAGAACAACCTACGTTTTTATCGAGTACCAGAGTAAATCGGGGAATGAGACCCCACTAAACCCTTTCAAGAATGTAAGTGATATCTCTGAGATAGCAAAAGCAAGTCCTGGCTTTAGGGGCAGAAAAAACCCAGTCTGTTTACAAAACTCCATAGCAGGTCTATGCTCGTCCACTCTTTTTCCCTGGAAAATTGTAGAATCCTGGGGAGAGAGAAACAGGTCACATCGTGGAAGGCAAAACCAGAAAATGATTGAGTGTTGAGGAAGCTGAGCTGGCAAATGGATCAAGAATGAGGTCTAAGGACATCTCTGGGAAAGTAACGGAAAAGTTCGATTTCTTGGCTTGTCTCAGTGGGATCAGGTGCTGACCCCTTTCCCACCTCCCCCCCCCAATATGTGCCAGACTACCACTGTACTTACTGTAAAGTATTATTGACACCCAGATCTACATCTCTGCCCCTGCTCTCGCCCCCTCCCTCCAGGCTCGCATCTCCTCCTGCCTTCAGGACATCTCCATCTGGATGTCCGCCCACCACCTAAAGCTCAACATGTCGAAGACTGAGCTCCTTGTCTTCCCTCCCAAACCTTGTCCTCTCCCTGACTTTCCCATCTCTGTTGACGGCACTACCATCCTTCCCGTCTCACAAGCCCGCAACCTTGGTGTCATCCTCGACTCCGCTCTCTCATTCACCCCTCACATCCAAGCCGTCACCAAAACCTGCCCGTCTCAGCTCCGCAACATTGCCAAGATCCGCCCTTTCCTCTCCATCCAAACCGCTACCCTGCTCATTCAAGCTCTCATCCTATCCCGTCTGGACTACTGCACTAGCCTTCTCTCTGATCTCCCATCCTCGTGTCTCTCTCCACTTCAATCCATACTTCATGCTGCTACCCAGATTATCTTTGTCCAGAAACGCTCTGGACATATTACTCCCCTCCTCAAAAACCTCCAATGGCTACCGATCAATCTGCGCATCAAGCAGAAACTCCTCACCCTGGGCTTCAAGGCTCTCCATCACCTCGCCCCCTCCTACCTCACCTCCCTTCTCTCCTTCTACTGCCCAGCCCGCACCCTCCGCTCCTCCACCACTAATCTCCTCACTGTACCTCGCTCTCGCCTGTCCCGCCATCGACCCCCGGCCCACGTCATCCCCCGGGCCTGGAATGCCCTCCCTCTGCCCATCCGCCAAGCTAGCTCTCTTCCTCCCTTCAAGGCCCTGCTGAGAGCTCACCTCCTCCAGGAGGCCTTCCCAGACTGAGCCCCTTCTTTCCTCTCCCCCCTCGTCCCCCTCTCCATCCCCCCGTCTTACCTCCTTCCCTTCCCCACAGCACCTGTATATATGTATATATGGTTGTACATATTTATTACTCTATTTATTTATTTATTTATTTATTTTACTTGTACATTTCTATCCTACTTATTTTATTTTGTTGGTATGTTTGGTTCTCTTCTCTGTCTCCCCCTTTTAGACTGTGAGCCCACTGTTGGGTAGGGACTGTCTCTATGTGATGCCAATTTGTACTTCCCAAGCGCTTAGTACAGTGCTCTGCACATAGTAAGCGCTCAATAAATACGATTGATTGATTGATTGAGGTCACATCTCCTCGAAGAGGCCTTCCCTGATTAAGTTCTCTTTTCCCTGGTCACTCTCCCTTCTGGTTCATCTTTGCACTTAGATGTGCAGCATTTGAACATTTGATATCAGCTCCCACCCCATTGCACTTGTGTACATATCTTCAAATTATACATCACAGATTACTTATTCATATTCACGCCTGTCTCATCCTCTAAACCATAAGCTTGTTGCCGGCAGGGATCGTATCTGCTAATTCTGTTGTGTTGTACTCTCCCAAGCGCTTAGTACAGTGCTCCGCAATAGTAAGAAGTGCTCAATAAATACAACTGATGGATTGATTGAGGACTAGTGAAGAGTTGAAAATAGCAAAGATTTGCCAAACGGTCCAGCTTATTTACTTAAGTGAAATTGAGATACAGAGCAGGGAGGCTGTTCAGTGCTAACGAAGATCATAATTAGAACAACGAAAAGTCTGCTGAGCTTCATCCCTGCTAGGAGGATTAGGGAATAACTTTTAGATCTGGGGGAATTGGGACTTCATGGTAGTGTTTTAACAGTTATATCTATTTAGCCATTTTTCTGGGCTACTGAGATGAGAGTCATGGAAGGATGTATGTCAAAGGTCTTCAGAGCCAACATAAACCCCCAGGATTATTGTTCTGTGTGGTCTGGGTGTGCAGAAAGAGGAGGCCACCCCTCCTCTCCCCGATTTTGGTTAGCCCTCAGACATTTAAGAAAACAATCAATGCGTCCTGAAGGAGGATTCCAAATCCAGCCAGGAAGTAGGGGCAGGCAGACAAGAGGAGGGGAATGTGAACTCTGGGAGAAACAGGGAAGCAGCGGGGCCTACTGGATAGACTCAGGGCCTGGGGGTCAGAAGGACCTGGGTTCTAATCTCAGGACCTGCTGCTTGTCTGTTATGTGACCTTGGGCAAGTCACTTCACTTCTCTGGGCCTCATTTCCTTCATCTGTAAAATGGAGATGAAGACTGTGAGCTCCACGTGAAACATGGACTGTGTCCAACCTGATTTGCTGGTATCTACCTCAGCACTTAGTACAGTGCCCAGCATATAATAAGTGCTAAACAAATGTTATGTTAAAAAAAAAAAACAGGAAACTGTATTTAATCCACACGGGTGTGGTCGTGTCTGGTAAATAAAGGGGAAATGGCAAGGAAGGAAGGAATTTAGGCAGAACTACCTGAATCCTCTTCTCTTGACTCTATTAATAATGATCTGGCACTTACTATGTGCTAAGCCTGCCGGTCTCAGCTCCACAACATTGCCAAGATCCACCCTTTCTTCTCCATCCATACTGCTACCCTGCTCATTCAAGCTCTCATCCTATCCTGTCTGGACTACTGCATCAGCCTTCTCTCTGATCTCCCATCCTCGTGTCTCTCTCCACTTCAATCCATACTTCATGCTGCTGCCCAGATTATCTTTGTCCAGAAACGCTCTGGGCATATTACTCCCCTCCTCAAAACTCTCCAGTGGCTACCAATCAATCTGCACATCAGGCAGAAACTCCTCACC
This sequence comes from Tachyglossus aculeatus, assembly GCF_015852505.1. Classification (NCBI taxonomy): domain Eukaryota; kingdom Metazoa; phylum Chordata; class Mammalia; order Monotremata; family Tachyglossidae; genus Tachyglossus; species Tachyglossus aculeatus. Next base: position 46,527,532 of record NC_052067.1, on the reverse strand, counting down.
CTGGGCTTCAAGGCTGTCCATCACCTCGCCCCCTCCTACCTCACCTCCCTTCTCTCCTTCTACAGCCCAGCCTGCACCCTCCGCTCCTCTGCTGCTAATCTCCTCACCGTACCTCGTTCTCGCCTGTCCCGCCATCGACCCCCGGCCCACGTCATCCCCCGGGCCTGGAATGCCCTCCCTCTGCCCATCCACCAAGCTAGCTCTCTTCCTCCCTTCAAGGCCCTACTGCGAGCTCACCTCCTCCAGGAGACCTTCCCAGACTGAGCCCCTTCCTTCCTCTCCCCCTCATCCCCCTCTCCATCCCCCCCATCTTACCTCCTTCCCTTCCCCACAGCACCTGTATATATGTATATATGTGTGTACATATTTATTACTCTATTTATTTATTTATTTATTTTATTTGTACATACCTATTCTATTTTATTTTGTTAGTATGTTTGGTTTTGTTCTCTGTCTCCCCCTTTTAGACTGTGAGCCCAATGTTGGGTAGGGACTGTATATGTTGCCAATTTGTACTTCCCAAGTGCTTAGTACAGTGCTCTGCACATAGTAAGCGCTCAATAAATATGATTGATTGATTGATAAGCATTTTACTGAGTGCTGGGATAGATATGGGTTAATCAGGTCAGACACAGTCCCTGACCCTCTTGACTTAAACTCCTTGAGGGCAGGGTTTATGTCTACCAACTCTGTTGCATTGTATTCATCCAACCACTTAATTAGTACAGTGCTCTGCATACATTAACCCCTCAATAAATACCAAGGGGGAGGGAGAACAAGTATTGAATTCCCACTTTAAAGAGAAGGAAAGTGAGGCCCAGAGAAATAAAATGACTCGCCTGTGACTGAACGTGATTTTCCAGCATCCCTTCTTGCCCTCCTTTGCTCTGGAATTGGTTTACTATTATCCTGCTGCCAAAAGCCATTTAGCTGTTGAGTTCTGGGTTAGGAGAAAATGTCCCGCACCCATCACTCTCCCTTGACTATCCAATTCAGGAAACTTTAACTTCACTCCCAGGAGTCAGGGTTAAAGAACAAATGCTAAATATTCTACATTTCACCACAAGCTCGAAAGAGATGAGACAATCATTAAAAAGAGCCAAGAAAACAAAATAAATAACCGCTCCCTTCTTCCAGTTCCTGTAGGGCAGAGATAAGCTGCTGAATTTAGCCTCAGCCCTCACCACTTGGTGAAGATCCCTGACCAAGCTTTGTGCTAAAATCTTTCCTCTTTCACAGAGCCCCACCACATGTGATTTACTGTGTTGAGGGGGAGGACCCGGAGATTTTCTGCTCCCTAAATGCAGCTTTTCTCCTCCTGTTAAATGCTTAGTCACTTCCCCAAGGGGAATTTATCTTCCTCTTTTTGTTGCTGTATTCTTCGGAGTTATAACTTGTCCAGATGTGTCAGGGTTGTCATTTCTGCTTCCCTACAGGTTAAAGGATTTAGAGAAGGAATTACTATTAATAGTAATAGTGAAGGTACCTGTTAAGTACTTATGACCTTCCAAGCATTGCACTAAGTGATAAGGTAGATACAAGGTCATCAGGTCGGACACGGTCACGGTCCCTATCCCACAGGAAGTCCCTATCCCACAGGAGGTTCCCTAAGTAAATTGCCCCCAAGCATCATGTAGCAGTTTGTCACTGCCTCTCCTGAGAGTGAACTCCCTCAGATGGGGGCAAAAGACATTCCTCAAGGCGGATGGAGAGTAGGGCTGCATGGGAAGCCTCTGGGCTGGGCTTTTGGAACCAGAAACTGCACCACAATCTCATCTAGCTCTTGGCCTAGTTCTAGCCCAAGTCCTTCCTCTGGCAAGGAACGCCCTCCCTCCTCATATCCGACAATTATTCTCCCCCTACTTCAAAGCCTTAATGAAGGCACATCTCCTCCAAGAGGCCTTCCCAGACTAAACCCTCCTTTCCTCTTCTCCTACTTCTTTCTGTGTTTCCCTGATTTAGCCCCTTTATTCATCTCCCGATCCAGCCCCACGGCATTTATGTCCATATCTGTTATTTATTTTTATTTATGCCTGTCTTCCCCTCTAGACTGCAAGCTCACTGTGGGTAGGGAATGTATCAATTTATTGTTATATTGTACTCTCCAAAGTGCTTAGTACAGTGCTCCTCACACAGAAGTGCTAAATAAATACAGTTGAATTCATTCATTCATGATTCATTCGTTCATTCATTGCATGAATCAACAGCCTTGGTCCCAGGCCTTAATCTTTTCTGCAACACACTGAGCTCCCCAAACCCAGTGTCTGAGTCCTCTCCCAGGACCCAAATTGTGGTTCAAGATAGAAGGGGGTCAGGTCTGACTTCCAGGGGGAGTAGGGAGGCCATGTGTCATTATGTTGCCAACTTGTACTTCCCAAGCGCTTAGTACAGTGCTCTGCACACAGTAAGTGATCAATAAATACGATTGAATGAATGAATAAATGTGTCATCCATAGAGCAGGTCTGCACATGAGCCGGCTCTCGTGGACCCACAGCCTGACCCAGAGCCCAAACTGAGCAGGAGATGAGGTGATGTTGATGAAGCACTTACCTTGTGCCAGGCACTGTACTAAGTGCTGGGCTAGATATAAGACAATCAGGTAGGACATGTTCCCTGTCTCATTTTACAGATGAGTAAACTGAGGCCCAGAGAAGTGAAGTCACTTGTCCATGGTCACTCACCAGGCAAGTGGTAGAGCTGGATTTAGAACCCAGATCCTTCTGACTCCCAGGCCCATGCTGTATCCACAAGGCCACACTGCTTCTTTGATTGAGTGATTGACTGATTAAATGATAGGTTGAAGTAGCTTTGCTCTAGATGTCCAAGAGCTTTCACAGTGAATGGAAGGTTACTGGTTCAAGTCCCGGGCTTGCCATATTCCTCCGAACAGCAAAACTAGAATAGCTTTTTCCTGAGCCAGTAGCCAGTTCTATCTGTAAACTGATTGTTATCCTCCAGTTTCTAGATATTGACCACCAATAACAAACGGATAGCTGCAGCAGTAACTGGAGGTCAATGGATTTATTTCCTGAAACTCATGCAAGAGTGTAGAAATCTCCCCCAAATTATTTTTCTGAACTTTTTCCTCCCTTCTGAGCTGGTGAATCCATAATTTCTGCAGTTCTCCTCCCAGTCAGTCAATCAATCAATCAGTAGTATTTATTGAGCATTTACTGTATGTAAAGTACTGGACTGCTTGCAATCTAGTCAGGCTGGTTGTGGGTGGAGCCTGTATCTGTTTATTGTTATATTGTACTCTCCAAGCACTTACTGCAGTACTCTGCACACAGTAAGTGCTCAATAAATAGGAGTGACTGAATGAATGGAGAGACAGATATTAAAATAAATTACCCATAGAGAAGGAATACAGTATGGGGATATGGACATAGGCAGTGTGGGGCTGGGATGGGGTGAATATCAAAGGGGAGAGTACAATATGGTAGAGTTGGTAGACACATTCCCTGCCCACAAGGAGCGTACAGTCTAGAAGAATAAAGTTCAAGAGATGGGAGTGATGGTCAGTGGGTGTTTTTTTCCATCTTTGGGAAAAGAGGTTGGTTCAGTGAGTGCCGGGTGGATCAGGAAAAGGCAAACGTTTGCCTAAAATATGGGCACGTTGATACCTCTTGTCTCGTGGCCTGAAGGGCAGGGGGTGTTCAGGATGTGGTGCATTCATTCATTCAGTCGTATTTATTGAACACTTACTGTGTGCAGAGCACTGTACTAAGCGCTTGGGAGGTACAAGTCGGCAACATATCTCGGTGCAGAGATCAATCAATAAATCAATCAATCAGCGATATTTATTTAGCACTAACTTTATGCAGAGCACTGTACTAAGCGTTTGGAAGAATTCAAAACAACAGAGTTAGCAGACACGTTCCCTGCCCACAATGAGCTAACAGTCTAGAGATGGTTTAAATTTGTCAGCCGTGGTGTGTACTGTTAGCAGATTTTCCCATTTTTCCATCAGGCAATTCCATAGAGAGGATCCTACCAGCCCTCCAGTGGAAGAGAAGCGAAGTTCCTGGATAGAAAAAGATGGTAACTCCTTACCGTCGGCTTTGAAATACTCAGTCAGCTCACCCACTCCTACCTTACTTCACCGATTTCCTTTCACAGCCCAGCCCACACACTTCGTCCTCTCAGCACCAACCTGCTCGCTGTACCACAATCTTATCTATCTCACCACCAACCCCTTTCCCATTCCCTCCCCCTGGCCTGAAATTGCTTTCCCCTCCATATACACCAGATCACCCCTCTCTCCACCTTCAAAACATCATTAAGGCCACATCTCCAAAAGATCCTACCCGATGAAGCTCTCTTTTCCCCAATTTCCTTTCCCTTCGGCATTGTCTATGCAGATCTATACCGTTTGGGCATTTGATATTCACCCCACCCTCTGCCCCATAGCACTTATCTGTAATTTGTGCACTTACATTAATATCTGTCTCCCCTCCTAGACTGTAAGTTCATTGTGGACAGAGATCGTGTCTACCAACTCTGTTGTGGTTCACTCTCCTAATTACTTAGGGCTGTGCGCTGAAGACAGTAAGTGCCTAGTAAATACCATTGAGTGATTGATTGATGGGAACTTCTTGTCCCAAACAGTGTCCACTGTTCCCAAGAAAATGGTGAGCGTTGGGATGGGGTATTGGTGAATTGACAGGAAGAGCTTAAGAAGCAGCGTGGCCTAGTGGATAGAGCACAGGACTGGTAGTCAGAAGGACCTAGGTTCTGATCCCGGCTCTGCCGCTTGTCTTCTGCGTACTTGGGCAAGTCACTTCAATTATCGTGCCTCAGTTACCTCATCTGTAAAATGGGAATTAAGACTGTAAGCCCCACATGGGACAGGGACTGTGTTCAACCTGATTAACTTGTATCTACCCCAGCGCTTAGTTCATTCATTCAATCGTATTTATTGAGCGCTTACTGTGTGCAGAGAACTGTACTAAGTGTTCAGTGCCTGGCACATGGTAAGTACTTAACAAATGCCACTGAACAGAAAAAGAGTTAAATCGTGTTTCTGTCTGATTGCAGCATGGATGGGTAAGTCACTTCACTTCTCTAATGCCTCAGTTACCTCATCTGTAAAATTGGGGATTTAGACTGTGAGCCCCCTGTGGGACAACCTGATCACCTTGTAACCTCTCGAGCACTTAGCACAGTGCTTTGCACATAGTAAGTGCTTAATAAATGCCATCATTATTATTATTATTATTAGGAGGAGAACCAGGGGAGGACAACATCAATGAAACCGAGATTGGATAATGTTTCCAGGAGAAGGGGATGGTCAACAGTGTCAAAGGCAGCAGAGAGGTCGAGGTGGATTAGGAAGGATTTAGCAAGGAGATCATTTGCGAAGATGGTTTCTGTGGAGGGAAGGGGATGGAATCCAGATTGGAGGTGGTCAAGGAGAGAACTGGAGGAGACGAAATTGAGACAGAGGGTGTAAGCAACCTGCTCAAGGAGTTTAGAGAGGAACAGTAGGAGGGAGATGGGGCGGTAACTGGAGGGAGCTGTGGGGTCAAGGGAGGGTTTTCTTAGGATAGAGGAGACGAACATGTTTGAAAACATTGGAGAAGAAGCCATTGGAGAGCAAACGGTCAAAGATGGCACTCATGGAGGGAAAAAGGAAGGGGGAAAGTGTTTTGATAAGATGCGAAGGGATGGGGGCAGATGCACAGGTGGAGGGGGTGGATTTTGAGAGAAGGCAGGACATTTCCTCTTGAGCGACTGCTGGGTTAAATTGGGAGAGTTGAAGACGGGGCAGGAGGAGGGAAGGACTGGAGAAGTGAAGCGATGATTTTAGGGGGGTCATGCCTGATGGTTTCAATTTTTTCAGTAAAGTTGGTAGCCCAGGTCGTTAGGGGCAAGGCATAGGGGAGGTGAGGGGTTAGGCAGTTTGAGAAGGGGGTTAAACATCTTGAACAACTGGTGAGGGTAATGGGTATTGGTGTCAATAAGGATGGTTAATTAATTTTGCTGGGCTGAGGAGAGGACAGAGATAAAGCAGAATAGGTTGGCATTAATGGCTTAGTGGGTAGAGCAGGGGCCTGGGAGTCAGAAGGTCATGGGTTCTAATCCAAGATCTGCTACATGTCTGCTGTATTCATTCATTCAATTGTATTTATTGAGCACTTACTGTGTGCAGAGCACTGACCTTTGCAAGTCACTTAACTTCCCTGGACCTTAGTTACCTCATCTGTAAAATGGGGATTAAGAGTGTGAGCCCCGTGTGGGACAGGGACTGTGTCCAACCTAACTTGTATCTGCCCCAGTGCTTAGAATAGTGATTGTCACATAGTAAGTGCTCAACAAGTACCATAATTATCATTATTATTTTAGAGGAGTGAAGTGTGTGGATTGGGGGATGGAAGGGTCCAGAGAGTGAGGAGGAAAAAACACTCATTCAAGGAGAGTAGACTCAGTTCCATGTTCAGCTCAGCTTAAAACCCTCTTCATCCACGGTTGTTAAGAAACCAGCCCAGGTTCAGCACTGTTCGTGTCTGATTCTTGATCACCTCAGGGATGGTATGTCTCACATTGTTTTCTTTGTAATGCAAATCCACAACCTTCCCTATGAGCCAGCCCCGTTTCCTTTGCCTGAGGAGTTCCTTTCTTCTCACTGGAAAGACAGATGGCTCAAGATGCTGCCAGAAGATAAACGTGAATGGATTTGAAGCCGACTTCACACAAATTCACGTTTATACAGCCCTTGGTGAATCTGGCTACATTCAGACCCATCCCCCACGTGGCCCCAGATTGCATTTCCCAGACCAGAGGTGGGTCACCCTGAGAACAGGACAGACAGAAACTGTAGCTGTACATGTGCTTTGTTCTCCTTTTGACACATCTTCCTCCTGTCTTGTGAGAACAAGAAAATTGGCCCTAATGTACTTTGTGACTTCTCTCTCTACTCTCTGAGAGCTCCCTGCTTTCTGAAGAGGCCCTGCAAAGTAGACTGTGACATCATACAGCTGGGCTACAAGCTAGGAGGAATAATAATAATAACGATAAATATGGTATTTGTCCAGCGCCTGCTGAGGAGAAGCAGTGTGGACTGGTGGATAGAGCATAGGCCTGGGAGTCAGAAGGATCTGGGTTCTAATCCCAGCCCCACTACTTGTCTGCTGTGTGACCTTGGGCAAGTCACTTCACTTCTCTGTGCCTCAGTTACCTCATTTGCAAAATGGGGACTAAGACTGTGAGCCCTGTGAGTGTGGGACAGGGACTGTGCCCAACTCAATTACCTTGTTATTACCCCAGTGCTTACAACAGTGCCTGGCACATAGTAAGCACTTAACAAATACCATAATTATTAATATTATTATCATCATAAGTGATATATATCAGGAGCTTATTGTGTGCAGAGCACTGTACTAAGAGCTTGAGAGAGTACAATACACCAGAGTTGTTAGACCCGTTTCCTAATTATGAATTTACAGTCTAAAAGGTTACCTAGATTTATTCATTCATTCAATCATATTTGAGTGCTTACTGTGTGTAAAGCACTGTACTGAGTGCTTGTAGGTAGATATTAATATAAATAAATGTGTGCCATATAATTTATGGATGCGTACACAAGTGGTGTTGACTTGAGGGAGGGGCACATATCAAAGGCCTAAAGGTCACAAATCCAAATGCCTACTATGCTCTAAGCATTGTGGTAGATAAAAGGTAACCAGGATGGACGCATTCCCTGTCCCACGTGGAACTCGCAATCTAAGAGGGAAGCTGACAGGTATTGAATCTTCATTTTACAGATGAGGAAACAGGCCCAGAGAGATTAAGTGACTCATCCAAGGTCACACAGCCAGCCCTGTGGGCAGAGAATGTGTCTGTTATATTGTACTCTCCCAAGAGCTTAGTACAGTGCTCAATAAATGCATTCGATTGCTTGAAATGGTAGAAATGGGATTAGAACCCAGTTCCTCTGATTCCTAGTCTCGTGCTCTTTCCTCGAGGCCATGTGGCTTCCCCGGTTTACACGGGCAGCAGAGGTCATGGATGAATCCTGGGGCCCTTGACACTAATTGCAAGAGAAATCAGGCAGAGAGCAGTTCCCAAAGACAACCCTTTTTTCCCTTTCCCAGTTCCAAACTTCCTGATTCTGGATCCTCTCTCTATGGGGCTGGAAGCTCTCTCTTTTGGGGAATGCTGTTCTTTCTCTCCCACTGCCTGGCCCCTTTCTCTGGCAGTGGAGATAAACTGCTTGCTCCCCAGAAGCCTCTGAATTTTCTCTGAGCTTAGGAAGCACAGACTGTTCCTTTCCCAGACCTGCTCTGGTGAATAGGAGACTCCAGGTGGCAGGAATGCACTGGAAAGTCTGCATTAGTGTGTGGAGAAGCAGAGTTGTCAGTCAGTCACTTGTATTTATTGAGTGCTTACTGCATGCAGACCACTGTACTAAGTGCTTGGGAGAGAACACTAGAAAAATATAACAGGCACACTTACCTGCCCACAACGAGCTTGCAGTTTAGAGGGAGCTTACAGTTTAGTCTAGCTTACAAACCTGCCAAACCTGTCTTAGTGCTTTATCTGAGATGCTTGCTTTGTCTTTTCTTATGCCATTGAGTCATTTCCGACCCGTAGCGATGCCATGGACGTATCTCTCCCATAACGTCCTGCTCTCCGTCTGCAATCATTCTTGTAGTGGCTCCATTTTGCAGTTTGATAAATTACACACCTTGCTCCTCTAATGCCAACCTTCTAACTGCTCCTTGTTCTCGTCTATCTCACCTCCGACCCCTCGCCCACCTCCTGCATCTGGCCTGAAACTCCCTCCCTCTTCATATCAGACAGACCGCTCTCCCCACCTTCAAAGCCAGATTAAAATCCCATCTCCTCCAATAGGCCTTCCCCAACAAAGTCCTCAATTCCCCAATTTCCCCTTTCTTCTGCATCAGCCTTGTGCTTGGATTTGCATCCTTAATCACCCCCCTCCCCCAGTCCCACAGCATTTATATACCTATCCGTAATTTATATTAATGTCTGTCTCCCCTTCTAGACTATAAGAAAATCGTAGGCAGGGAACATGTCTACCAAGTCCATTGTAATGTTCTCTCCCAAGTGCAGTTCTCTGCAAACAGTAAGCCATCAATAAATATGATTGATCAAGCGCACAACTTTCTTTGAGTAATGTCAGCAGAGGTCCAGAGAGTCATGGGCCTGGGGGCAGGAGGACCTGAGTTCTAGTCCTGGCTCTGCCACTTGTCTGTTGTGTGACCTTGGGCAAATAATAATAATAATGATGATGGTATTTATTAAGCGCTTACTATGTGCCAAGCATTGTTCTAAGCCCTGGGGTAGATACAAGGCAATCAGGTTGTCCTACTTGGGGCTCACAGTCTTAATCCCCATTGTACAGATGAGAGAACTGAGGCACAGAGAAGGTAAGTGACTTGCCCAAGGTCACAGAGTAGACAAGTGGCAGAGCTGGGATTAGAACCCATGGCCTCTGACTCCCAAGCCTGTGCTCTTTCCACTAAGCCATGCTGCTTTTCTTCACTTCTTTGTGCCTCAGTTACCTCATCTGTAAAATGGGGATTAAGATTGTGAGCCCCATGTGGGACTGGGACTGTGTCCAACCTGATTAGCTTGTATCTACCCCAATGCTTAGAACAGTGCCTGGCACATAGTAAGTGCTTAACAAATACCATGAAAAAAAGATCACCACATCACAAGACTGTCTCAGAAAGTGTAGGCCTAAACCACTGGATTTTGATCTTGGGCAAAACAGTCAGGTCACAGTTCCCACTTGCCCTGAAGGGGTGGGGAGAAAAAAGCAAGCTCTTCCATAAAGCAGTGTGACATCTCTTAAAAACAAAGCCATTCTGGTGAACTGCTAAGCTTCTTGGTAACTTGAGAAGAGAGCATTTAAGCTCCCTGGGGAGGAGATGAATAGGGATTTAGAAGGAAGCACAGGTGTCTCTTTCCTTGAATGAGAATATGTCCCATGAAGGCCTCTACCTGCTTTCACACTACCTCATTCAGGTCGGGTGCAGAGGGCGATATTGGTTTTAGCGAAAGGAAATGAGATTTCTTTTGCTTGGAGGCGATGTCTGAGGGAGCATTTGTTTGGAACGAAGAGTTGGGGACTTGTTTATAAAGCTACAATTCAGCTCACCCCAGTATAGAACACCTTGGTCTGACTGGGCTGAGTTGAATGTGTCTGTGTTGAGGTGATGGGACTCCTGGTCCCTGTGTCTGTTGAGGTGGTTCCCTGATTCTGTGGAGCAAGAAGGATTCGGGATAGCAGAGGGAGGGATTACCAGGAAGCAGTGTATCTCTAGAACAATTCTCTGGGTCCACCTTGGGCTACACCTCCCTGGGTGCATCTCTCTTGAGCAACATATCTCCTAGAAGAGCATGGCCTAGTGGATAGAGCTCAGGCCTGGAAGTCAGAAGGACCTGGGTTCTAATCCCTGCCTCGCCACTTGCCTGCTGTGTGATGTGGGCAAATCACTTTGATGGCGGCGGTTGTTCTGGATGGCCACCAAGTCGTCGGGTGACTAAAGAATTAGTCAGACAGCATGTGACTGCCGAAAGTTTTAATAAAGTTTTATTGGTAAGGCCAAAGACTGAATAGGGTCTAACGCACCCGGCAGGCTCATTTCCTTAAGGGAAAAGGCCCCGAGTGCCTGATATAGCGGGCTTATATACCGCTGTTGCTGATCACAGTGATTGGGAGATTTGAAAACAGTGGGGACTGGATTAGTGCAGATTTGGTACAGAGCTGGGCGGAGTCTACCTCCTTATTTGGTTTTGTTCCTGGACCCAGCCAGTGGGCTGCAGAGTCTAAGGCCCATACCAGATATGGCAACAGAACCGCGTGCATTCAAACAATATCTGCAACCTTTCCATGGTGCATCAGGGGGTCCCCATCAACTTCACTCCTCGGTGCCTCAGTTTCCTCAACTCTAAAATGGGAATTTTAAAGTTCCTTCTACTTAGACTGTGAGCCCCATGTGGGACAGGGACTGTGTCCCATCTGGTTAATTTGTATCTATCCCAGTGCTTGGCACATAGTAAGCACTGAGCAATTATTGTTACTATTCTTATACTTATAAGGCATGGTTATTCATATGTAGCATCTCTAGAGTGTCAGCTCCTTGATGGTAGGGTTCATATTCATTGAATCTATTGTACTCTCCCAAGCACTTAGTATAGTGCTTCACACGCAGAAAGTGCTCGGGAAACATCCTGGATGGGTGGACTGATTGATTGATTGGCTGACTGGATCTAGGTTACTTAATAGTGCTGACAAACTGCTGAGTTGGAAGACAGGAACAAATAGGCAGCCTGCCCAACTAGGGTCATCAACTGGGCACCCCCACCTCTGATGCCACTTTCAGTGCTATCTGGAAGCTGAAGAAGTTTCTTGGTTGATAATAATTGTGGTATTTGATAAGTGCCTACTATGTGCCAGGTACTGTACTAAGCACTGGGGTAGATACAAAAAAATCAGGTTGGACGCAGTCCCTGTCCCACATGAGGCTCACCATCTTAATCCTCATTTAACAGATGAGGGAACTGAGGTGCAGAGAATTGAAGTGAGTTGCCCAACATCACACAGCAGACAACTGATGGAACCAGGATTAGAACTCAGGTCCTCTGTCTCCCAGGCCTGTGCTCTTCCCACTAGGCCATGTTGCTTCTCTTAAATTCCAGATTTACTAGGGCATGTCATCACAAACCCTCTCGCCATATGTCAGCACCCCTCCATCCTGCCCCTCATATCATGGCTATGACCACCCGTTTTTCTTGGTTTTCTGAATAACAATCCTAACAATAACGATAATATTTGCAGCCTTTCTGAAGCACTTACTATATGTCAAACATTGTTCCAAGTGCCAGGGTAAACCCAAGTTAATCAGGTTGGGTACAGTCACTGTCTCACATGGGACTCACAGTCTAAATAGGTAGGTAGGAGAACAGGTATTTCACCCCATTTTACAGTTGAGGAAACTGAGGCACAGAGACTTTCCCAACATCACACTGCAGGTAATGTGTCTCTTCATTGTTATATTGCACTCTTCCAAGAGCTTAGTACAGTGTTCTTCACACAGTAATTGCTCACTAAATAGGATTGACTGACAATTATTATTATTATTACTATTAAGTGACAGACACGGGATAAGAACCCAGGTCCTCTGTACTCCCAGGCCTGGGCCCTTTCACTAGGCCATGCTGCTTACCTAAGTTCGGGACAGTGTTCTTAGACTTAGACAAAACAGCCGTTCTTCTATCCTTTGGGACTCTACTAGGCTGTCCCATGTCCCATGGGATTTGATTCAGATCTAATGGGGATTTAACGAGGTGAGAGAAGTATGTGAAAGAGACACTAAAAGATTATTTACAGAATCAATGCTTTACAAGCCGCTAAATGCCACCCAGCAAGGCTGAGTGAAGTCCAGAGATTTCCCTGGATAGGCCTGGAGTGCTTGAAAATCCAGGCGATCTCTGACCCCAGAAGTTAACTCGGAAGAGCATGTTTATAGTAAGTCAGTTAATCATATTTACTGAACGCTTACTGTGTATAGAGCTCTGTACTAAGCACTTGGGAGAGTACACTAGAACAATATTACAGACATATTCTCTGCCCTCAAATAGTTTACAGTTTAGAGGGAGCTCATAAGGCTGAATGTCAGGAAACTTGGAGGTCATTTGCCTTTTCTGGGCCTCAGTTTGCGCATCTATTCAAGGAGATCGTCTCACTCAATAGGTTCCATAGCTTGTGTAGACAAGTGACAAACAGATTTCCATCTTGGTCATTTCCTGGCTGGAGGGATGGGTTGGGTATTAAGGATGCCCCCTCCCACGATGTGGTCTTGTATTTCAAGCAGCCAGTGCTGGCCATCCCTCTACCTCTTTCTGGGACTGGCTCATGTAGGGTTAACATAAGAAATTTTTTACCTTCCCCACCACCCTCAAAACCTGTACCACCTAGCATTTTTTTATGGTACTGGTTAAGTGCTTACTATGTGGCAGTCACTGTACTAAGTGCTGGGGCAGATACAAGCTCATCAGGTTGGACCCCAGTCCCTGTCCCCAAAGTCACTTCCCCCCCTTCTCCAATCCACCGGCTCTCAACACTCTCTGCTACTCTCCCATCCTTCCCAGCAGTATCCTCAGAGGAGCTCTTATCCCTCCTCTCAAGTGCTACTCCGGCCACCTGTGCTTCTGACCCCATTCCCTCTCATCTCATGAAATCTCTCGCTCCATCCCTTCTCCCCTCCTTAACTTCCATCTTCAACCGCTCACTCTCCACTGGTTCCTTCCCCTCTGCCTTCAAACATGCCCATGTCTCTCCCATCCTAAAAAAACCCTCTCTTGACCCCACCTCACCTTCTAGTTATCGCCCCATATCCCTCCTATCATTCCTTTCCAAACTCCTTGAACGAGTTGTCAACACGCGCTGCCTCGAATTCCTCAACAACAACACTCTCCTCGACCCCCTCCAGTCTGGCTTCTGTCCCCTACATTCCATGGAAATTGCCCTCTCAAAGGTCACCAATGACCTCCTGCTTGCCAAATCCAACGGCTCATACTCTATACTAATCCTCCTCGACCTCTCAGCTGCCTTCGACACTGTGGACCACCCCCTTCTCCTCAACATGCTATCTGACCTTGGCTTCACAGTCTCCGTCCTCTCCTGGTTCTCCTCTTATCTCTCCGGACGTTCATTCTCAGTCTCTTTTTCAGGCTCCTCCTCCCCCTCCCATCCCCTTACTGTGGGGTTTCCCCAAGGTTCAGTGCTTGGTCCTCTTCTGTTCTTGATCTACACGCACTCCCTTGGTGACCTCATTCGCTCCCACGGCTTCAACTATCATCTCTACGCTGATGACACCCAGATCTACATCTCTGCCCCTGCTCTCTCCCCCTCTCTCCAGGCTCGCATCATCATCATCATCATCAATCGTATTTATTGAGCGCTTACTATGTGCAGAGCACTGTACTAAGCGCTTGGGAAATACAAATTGGCAACATATAGAGACAGTCCCTACCCAACAGTGGGCTCACAGTCTAAAAGGGGGAGACAGAGAACAAAACCAACCATACAAAATAAAATAAATAGAATAGCTATGTACAAGTAAAATAAATAAATAAATAGAGTAATAAATATGTACAAACGTATATACATATATACAGGTGGGGCTGTGGGGAAGGGAAGGAGGTACGATGGGGGGGATGGAGAGGGGGATGAGGGGGAAAGGAAGGAAGGGGCTCAGTCTGGGAAAGCCTCCTGGAGGAGGTGAGCTCTCAGCAGGGCCTTGAAGGGAGGAAGAGAGCTAGCTTGGCGGATGGGCAGAGGGAGGGCATTCCAGGCCCGGGGGATGATGTGGGCCGGGGGTCGATGGTGGGACAGGCGAGAACGCTCCTGCCTTCAGGACATCCCCATCTGGATGTCTGCCTGCCACCTAAAACTCAACATGTCCAAGGCTGAACTCCTTGTCTTCCCTCCCAAACCCTGCCCTCTCCCTGACTTTCCCATCTCTGTTGACGGCACTACCATCCTTCCCGTCTCACAAGCCCGCAACCTTGGTGTCATCCTCGACTCTGCTCTCTCGTTCACCCCTCACATCCAAGCCGTCACCAAAACCTGCCGGTCTCAGCTCCATAACATTGCCAAGATCCGACCTTTCTTCTCCATCCACAGTGCTACCCTTCTCCTTCAAGCTCTCATCCTATCCCGTCTGGACTACTGCATCAGCCTTCTCTCTGATCTCCCATCCTCATGTCTCTCCCCACTTCAATCCATACTTCATGCTGCTGCCCGGATTGTCTTTGTCCAGAAACACTCTGGGCATGTTACTCCCCTCCTCAAAAATCTCCAGTGGCTACCAATCAATCTGCGCATCAGGCAGAAACTCCTCACCCTGGGCTTCAAGGCTCTCCACCACATCGCCCCCTCCTACCTCACCTCCCTTCTCTCCTTCTACAGCCCACCCCGCACCCTCCACTCCTCTGCCGCTAATCTCCTCACCATACCTCGTTCTTGCCTGTCCCGCCATCGACCCCCGGCCCACGTCATCCCCCGGGCCTGGAATGCCCTCCCTC
Source organism: Tachyglossus aculeatus (assembly GCF_015852505.1). NCBI lineage: Eukaryota > Metazoa > Chordata > Mammalia > Monotremata > Tachyglossidae > Tachyglossus > Tachyglossus aculeatus. The sequence continues at coordinate 46,512,471 of NC_052067.1, read as the reverse complement.
TGCCCCTCCGCCAAGCTAGCTCTCTTCCTCCCTTCAAGGCCCTACTGAGAGCTCACCTCCTCCAGGAGGCCTTCCCAGACTGAGCCCCTTCCTTCCTCTCCCCTTCGTCCCCCTCTCCACCCCCCCATCTTACCTCCTTCCCTTCCCCAAAGCACCTGTATATATGTATTTATGTTTGTACATATTTGTTACTCTATTTTACTTGTACATATCTATTCTATTTATTTTATTTTGTTAGTATGTTTGGTTTTGTTCTCTGTCTCCCCCTTTTAGACTGTGAGCCCACTGTTGGGTAGGGACTGTCTCTATATGTTGCCAACTTGTACTTCCCAAGCGCTTAGTACAGTGCTCTGCACACAGTAAGCGCTCAATAAATACGATCGATGATGATGATTACCTCAGGCCTTCACCAGGCCCTCGTCCTTGCCGGACTTCTATTCAGGCAGCACACTTGAGCTGACTTTTTGCCCCTTTCAGCAGGAAGCCAAGCCCCTCTGTGTTTTGGTACTGAGCTGAGGAGAATTTATTTTTAAACAGTTGGAGTAATTGAAGTTGGAAACAGTGGTCCGATTGACGAGAAGGAATCCGCATGGTGTAGTTATAATTTTTCTATGGAGCTGGGGGTCAGGCAGGAATTCATGGGCTCTGGGGAAAGGGATTCGAAGGAAAAAGCCAGGAATAGGAACCGAAACCATTTGGTCTCAACCTTCCACTGCAATGGCAAGGGGAGAAACTGCCAACAGAAAAGTCGCAAATGAAGGGAAAATATTGTGAAGTTTGTGCTTTATAAGGAGAGGCTCTTCAGCGTTCTGCTTGTGCTAGATGATAATTGTGGAATTTGTTAAATGCTTACTGTGTGCCAGGCACTGTACTAAGCGCTGGGGTGGATACAAGCAAATCAGGTTGGACACAGTCCCTGTCCCACATGGGGCTCACAGTCTCAATCCCCATTTTACAGATGAGGGAACTGACGCACAGAGACGTGAAGTGACTTGCCAAAGGTTCCACCGGGGAGGGCTCTGTTGCATCTTGAGTGCTCAGAACCCAGGTCTCTGGACTTTTGCTCATTCACTGGATTGGAAATATAATTAAGAGAGAGTTTGACTTCTCAAGGGTGGGTAGGCAGAGGAGGGAAAATCTTTTTTTTTAATGGTACTTGTTAAGTGCTTGCTATGTCAGTCAGTTGTATTTATTGAATGTTTACTGTGTGCAGGGTACTATACTAAGCACTTGTGAGAGTACGATATAACAATAAACACACATATTATCTGCTCACAATGAGCTACTATATGCCAGGCACTGGGGTAGATACAGGATAATCAGGATGGACACAGTCCATGTCCTATATGGGGCTCACAAGTCTTATCCCCATTTTACAGATGAGGGAACTGAGGTACAGAGAAGGGAGTGACTTACCCAAGGTCACACAGCAGACAAGAGGCAGAGCCGGTATTAGAACTCAGGCCACCAGGCTTCCAGTCCCGTGCTCTATCAATCAATCACATAGCTCAGTGGAAAGAGCCCTGGCTTGGGAGCCAGAGTACGTGGGTTCTAATCTCGGCTCAATCACTTGTCAGCTGTGTGACTTTGGCCAAGTCACTTAACTTCTCTGGGCCTCAGTTACCTCATCTGTAAAATGGGGATTAAGACTGTGAGCCCACGAGGGACAACCTGATCACCTTGTATTCCCCCCAGCGCTTAGAACAGTGCTTTCCACATAGTAAGCGCTTAGCAAATGTCATCATTAGTATTTATTGAGGGCTTGCTATGTGCAGGGCACTGTACTAAGCACTTGGGAAAGTACACCACAGCAGCATCAGGACATATGTTCCCTGCCCATTATGAGCTTTCTATCCACTAGGCCGCACTTTCACCTCTTCCTGTTGGTCTTCATAATTAGGAAGTGTAAGTCCTTTCTAGGCTGTAAGCTCATTGTGGGCAGGGTATGTGTCTGTGATACTGTTTAATTGTAGTCTTCCAAGCGCTTAGTACACTGCTCAGTACACAGTCTATTTCAAATGCCATCAAGTCGTTTCCTACCCATAGTGACTCTATGGAAACACCCACACCAGAACAGCCCATCTTCTGTCATAAAGTTGTTCTGGTATGTGTATCGGTAGAGCTTTCTTGGTAAAGATACAGAATTGGTTTCACACAGTGAAATCTTGAGTCTCTGCCATTGCCTTTGATCAATGTTTTGTTTTCTGGGAAGAAATTTCCAATTTGGGTCTCCTTGCTTTTTGTTCAAAACTTCATCCGACTCCATGGGAGCTCCCCATGCAGAAGAAGAGGAAAAGACTAAGCAGTTCAGTGCTATACTAGGGTTTCACAATGATTGACAAATGTAGACAACACAGTTAACCTTTGTTCTGTCTCCCCCTTTTAGACTGTGAGCCCACTGTTGGGTAGGGACTGTCTCTATATGTTGCCAACTTGTACTTCCCAAGCACTTAGTACAGTGCTCTGCACACAGTAAGCGCTCAATAAATACGATTGATTGATTTGGAAATTGGCTAAAAAAAAAAATTCACTGCAAGTCTCAACTCTATGACTATTACCTGTGAGTTTTGGGACCACAAATATCTGAAAAGGTTCAGGTCAAATGGAATTTTTTAGTCTTTAATTATCCAGTTAAAATGCCTGGATATATCTAAATGGACTGTGGCTAGTTTGGCTGGTGGGGTAATGACTCTCTGTTTTCACTTCATTTTGGAAAATAATTGAGCACAAAAGGTTTCTGCTCTTTAGGCTAGAAAGTCAAACACATTTCCTGTAGTTTCACCGGTCTCTCCCTGTGGGTCCAGCCTGCCAACCCTCTGGCCTACTAGCTGCACTTTTCCCTACCTCTCCTGCAGGCACCAGAGGATTCTGGGAAATGAACTGCCTCTATGAGGATGTCAGGAATAACCTATGGGTAGGACATTGGGAGCGTCTTCCCCTAGGGTCTACCACTTGGCCATTTTCCAAGTTCCTGAGCTGTAGGAAGAGGAGGATGTTGTTACACCGGCAGGTTTGAAACAAAAGGAAAGGATGAAAGTTTAATGAATACGCTAAAATTGGGAGCCCCATATGGAACATGGACTGTGTCCAACCTGATTACCTTTTTCTACCCGCCACATGTCTACTGTGTGACCTTAACTTCTCTGGGTCTCAGTTACCTTATCTATAAAATGGGGATTAAGACTGTGAGCTCCATGTGGGAAGAGACTGTGTCCAACCTGGTTAACTTGTATCTATGCTACTGATTAGAACAGTGCTTGGCACGTAGTAAGCGCTTAACAAATACCATAATTATTATCTACCCCAGCGCTTGGAACAGATCCTTGCATGTAGTACACAGTACTTTCCGCTTCTTCAAAGTCATGTTGAAGGCACATCTCCTCCAAGAGGTCTTCCCCGGCTAAGCCCTCTTTTTCTTTTCCTTGACTCCTTTCTGCATTGCTCCGACTTGCTCTCTTTATACTTTCCCCCTCCCAGCCCCACAGCACTTATGTACATATCTGTCATTTGTTTATATTATTGTCTGTCTCTCCTTCTAGACTGTAGTAATAATAATAATGGTGGTTGTTAAGCGCTTACTATGTGCCAAGCACTGTTCTAAGCACTGGGGTTGATATGAAGTAATCAGGTTGTCCCATGAAGGGCTCACAGTCTTAATCCCCATTTTACAGATGAGTTAACTGAGACACAGAGAAGTTAAGTGAGTTGCCCAAAGTCACATAGATGATAAGTGGTGGAGCCGGGATTAGAACCCATGACCTCTGACTCCAAAGCCCCTGCTCTTTCCACTAAGTCATGCTGCTTCTCTAAATCATTGTGGGCAACAAATGTGTCTGTTAAATCATTATACTCAGTGCTTGGGTGAGAACAATAGAACAAGAAACCCACACATTCCCTCGTTGTGCTCTCCCAAGTGCTTAGTACAGTGCTCTGCACACAGTAGGTGCAGTCAGTGTCCCTCTGACCAGCCTAGGAATGGAGTTGATCAGTTTTTTTTAATGGTATTTGTTAAGCTCTTACTCTGTTCCAGGTGCTGCAGTTCCTGCCCTACATGGGGCTCCTAGTCTCAATCCCCGTTTTACAGTTGAGGTAACTGAGGCCATAGTAATGATGTGACTTGCCCAAGGTCACCAGAAGACAAGGGCCAGGGCTGGGCTTAGTACAGTGCTCTGCACACAGTAGGTGCAGTCAGTGTCCCTCTGACCAGCCTAGGAATGGAGTTGATCAGTTTTTTTTTATGGTATTTGTTAAGCTCTTACTCTGTGCCAGATGCTACAGTTCCTGCCCTACATGGGGCTCCTAGTCTCAATCCCCGTTTTACAGTTGAGGTAACTGAGGCCAGAGTAATGACGTGACTTGCCCAAGGTCACCAGCAGACAAGGGCTAGGGCTGGGATTAGAACCCAGGCCCTTCTGATTCTCAGGTCCATGCTCCTCTATGCCTCAGCGTCCCTGTCTGTAAAATGGGGGAATGAGACTGTGAGCCCTATGTGGGGCAGGGACTGTGTCCAACCTCACTTGCTTGCATCTGCTCTAGCTCTTGTGTTTACCCCGGTTATTCAGCTGGCTACCTTCTAGGCTAGACTTGATTATTTCAAAGGGACAATCCAACTCTACCTTCCTGTTCCATTGGATCCAGTCATAACCATCTCTCCTGCCTGTTCATGCTGTGGCCAGGCACAGGTTAGCACTTAGTACAGTGCTCTGCACACAGAAAGCACTCAATAAATATGATTGAATGAATTAATTAAAATGTCAGGGCCAAATATATGAATGAGAACTCATTCATTCGATGGTATTTATTGAGCGCTTTGTGTGCAGAACCTTGTACTAAGCTTGGGAGAGTAAGATAGAACATTAAACACAGGGAATGGAGAAGCAGAGGACCCGTGAATGATTGTGAACCCCATGTGCGCAGGATCTGTATCCAACCTGATTAACTTGTATCTATTTATTCCAGTCCTTGAAACAGTGTTTGACACATTGTAAGTGCTTAAGAAACATCATAGTAATGATAGTAATAATAATTATACTTCTGCAAGACTAAGCAGGCTAGAATCCAAAACACGCTCTTTCATTGCTCCTGTAGTCCCCCTTCCGACATCCATTCCCAAGACATGAGCCTTCCCTTGTCTTTGTTCTGAATAACATCTATAAATTGTATGTTATAAAATATTTATTTATAATAATCCCTGAATCCCCTTCAGACTATAAGATTGTAGGTAGGGAACACGTCTACCAACTCGGTTGTATTGCACTCTCCCAAGCACTTAGTACCATACCCTGCACACAGTAAGCGCTCAATAAATACAGTTGATTGACTGATTGATTGATTTCTGTTATGCTTAGAAAGGTTGGTGAAAGGGAAGGAAGCTCATAGAGGGAGTTAATATTAATAATAATGATAACAATAACAATAGTAATAATGGTGTTTAAGTGCTTACTATGTACCAAGCACTATACTGAGCACTGAGGTATATGCAGTCTACCAACTTTTTTATATTGTACTCTCCCAAGCACATAGAAGAGTGCTCTGTCCATAGCAATTGCTCAGTAAATGCCTCTGATGGATTGATTGATTAATTGATTGATACAGGATAACCAGGTTGACACAGTCCCTGACTCACGTAGGGCTCACCATCTTAGAGGGAGGACTAGTATTGAATCCCCATTTGACAGATGAAGAAAGTGAGGCAGAAAGAAGTTCAGTGACTTTCCCAAGGTCACACAACAGGGCTCTGGTAGATCTGGCATTAGAACCCAGGTTCTCTTATCTTATCCCAGCCTAGAAGATGAGTTAGTTCACTGTGGTATTTGTTAAGCACTTGCTAAGGGCCAATCACAGTTGTAAACACTGAGGTAGATTCAAGGCATTCAGATCAGATTCAGTCCCTGTCCCACAGGGAGCTCAAATATTTTCCCCTTTGCTCACCTCCCACTCTCTTCTGCATCACCCTGGCTGGCTGCTTTTGATCATCCCCCCTCCCAGCCCCACAGCACTTATGTACATATCTGTCATTTATTTATTTGTATTGATGTCTTCCTCCCTCCATCTAGACTGTAAGCCCATTGTGGGTAGGGAATGTGTCTGTTTATTGTTGTATTGTATTCTTCCAAGAGCTTAGTACAGTGCTCTGCACCAAGTAAACATTCAATAAATGAGATTGAATGAATGAATTAAATTGAGGCAAAGAGATGTCATGCCCTTTTTACAGATGAGGACACTGGGGCACAGAGAAGCTAAACAGGTATTTTTCTCCCTATTTTCCAGACAAATAAGCTGAGGCTCAGAGAGGTTAAGCAACTTCCCAAGGTCACACAGCAGGCCAGTGACTACACCGGGACCAAAGCCCAGGTCCTCTGATACCCAGGCCCACATTCTTTCCATTAGGCCACACTGCCTCCCTGAAAGATTTGGGTTCCCATTTCTCTCTCCATATGATGTCACTACATTATTGCTTCCTTCTCAAGGTCTCTGGCTGAGATCATCTGGGAAAACTCCAAACTGGGTTGTTGGTCAGTCAGTCAGCCAAAGGCATTCCTTGAACACCTACCATGCACAGTGAACTATATTAAACACTTGGGAGAGTCCAATCTGACATAATTAGCATAAACGTTCTCTGCCCATAACGAACTTACATGAAATGCAATGAGTATGAAGACATGAAGATGAAAGACAGTGGGATAGATTCTTTCTATGCTTCCCTTTTGTGATGCTGGGTTTATCGAGCTGAAGAATTTAGCCTATTGTCATTCCTCACCAGTTCCTAGAAATTTTCACAAACTCCATGAATTCCAACAGGGGCAGAGCCAGAGTAAGATCTGAGAAGAACTGACCAGGGAATCTTTCATTTAGGGAGAATAAAACTAGGGCTCTATGTTCTCAGAAGAGGCTTTTAGCCTCTCTAGGCACCTAAAGTAACTGCACTGCTTTACTTTGCAGAGAAATATGGGGTGAGGATGTGGCAGTGATGGTAGAAACTGTTGGATTGTACTTTTCGAAGAGTTCAGTACAGTGTTCTGGACAAAGCAAGTGCCCAACAAATACCAGTGATTGACTGGAAAGCATGACAGTGGAGAAAAGGCAAAAGTTGGACTCTCCTTAAGCAAGTTTTCTACATCCACTGTCTCCAGTTCCTCTCCTTAAATTCCCGATCAATCAACAGTATTTATGGAGCGCCTTCTGTGTGCCAGAACTTCCCTGATTTACTTTTGCTCTGTGGCCACTTCTCCTCATCCGCCCCTGTTTCCTCCTGCCGGCTCTGAGGCTCTCTCCCTTGAACCGGTTTCTTCTGTCTTTCAGGAGATGGGCATTTCCTGTGAGCTGCTCGAGTTGGACTTCCTCAGGTGCAGCGTGGGCTTTCCCTTCATGAGATCTAAGTCAAAGGTAAGAGTCCAGCGTCTCTCCACCTCGTCCCTTATGGTTTCCATTCAACCAGGCCAGCTGGGAGGAGGAGAGCCAAGCCCACTCTACAACGGCCTTCTAGCGGGGCCACAGCCGTCTTCTCATTGTGGTCTGAGGGCTCGAAGACTGAGGCCTAGCGGTGGCCGAAGTCATATTCTCCCCCGAGGGCGGCGTCGGGGAAGTCCGACCGCATTTCAAGTAACGGGAGGGGGCTAGATTTGAGAGTGGGGCAGTAGCAGTAGTAATAATAACAATAAAGACGGTATTTGTTAAGTGCTTACTATGTACCAAGCACTGTTCTAAGCACTGGGGTCGATACCAGGTCATCAGGTTGTCCCACGTAGGGCTCACAGTCTTAATTACCATTTTACAGATGAGGTAACTGAGGCACAGAGAAGTTAAGTGGCTTGCCTAAGGTCACACAGCAGACAAGTGGCAGATAGAACACATATCCTCTGAGTCCCAAACCCATGCTCTTTCCACTAAGCCAGGCTGCTTCTCTAGTAGTGGTACTCATTAAGCACTTACTTTTTAGTTTCGTCTCTCCATTAATGTCATCCCCAGACCTGTCTCCCTCTTTTTATTTTTATAATAATAATAGTGATAATTATGGAATTTTTTATGTGTGAGGCACTGTACCTAAGTGCTGGTGTGGATACAAGCAACTCAATTTGGACACAGTCCCTGTTCCACATGGGGCTCACAGGCTCAATCCCCATTTTACAGATGAGGGGACTGAGGCCCCGAGAAGTGAAGCAACTTGCCCAAGGTCACACAGCAGACAAATGGCAGAGTTGGGATCAGAACCAGGTCCTTCTGACTCCCAGGGCTGTGTTCTATCCACTATGCCATGCTGTGAGCCCCCTGAAGGCTCCAGCTAACTGTTTTTTTTAATCACAGTCCTTAATACAGTGCTCTTCACAGAGTAAGAACTTCATGAATACTACTTAATGTTAATTCTGCTTAATTAATGATAATTAATATTTAATGTTCCTGCTCCAACCTCAACTGTAGCCCCCTCCCTTATCCTTGAACTTAGGCCGGGCTTTTAGAGCTCAAGTATGTAGCTAGAAGACAGTCTTCATTAGGGAGACACCAAACAGAAAAATAGCCATGCATTTTTGAAACATGTCCATACTTACTATTAAATCAGAACGAAAGTGTTTCCTATCTAAGCATTCAACAAAATTCCACTCTTTCCCCAAAGTCATCTTAAGTCAGCAGCTTAAACTTCCATATGGTTCTCCATACAATAACGGACAATTTTAACGTTTCCATATGTTTGCGATCAGTGAGCAATTTTAAACAAATGTCCTGCATGATTTAATACCATTCTAAATTTTCTCTAATGAAGCCTTTCATTTAGGGTGATTCTCCTAGGCTGAATCATGTACATGGATTAATTTAGGACATTCAAAAATACCCCAAAAGTTTATTAGGTGGCAGCAGATTCTTTGGCTCTTGATAAGGATTGCCTGTCACCAGAACTAGCCCTTCAGGCATGTTCCATACCACCACTCTTGGGCGGAAGCAGAGAAGGAGCGTAGCCTAGTGGATAGAGCACGCACGCGGAGCAACGGCTGCCGAAGCGAGTCCACAAGCGGGGCCTGCATTGCAACGCCCCCAGGTTCCCACAGCAGTGGCACCTGGTGACCACCGACGAGGACCTTCAGAAGGGGACGGGCTGCACGGAGGGCCACGCAGGGACGGCGGTAGCAGCGGCGGCCCCGCTGGCTGCCAGCATGATGACAATGATGCTACAGGGGTGGCCCTGCCTGACACCGTGGAGAGGCGTGCAGCACATCATTGTCTTCACGGCCACCCGGGTGAGGCCCCGCCTGCCTGCCACCGTGGGCCTCCTGAGGCCCCAGGGCTTCAGAGACCCCGGGGCCAGTGGTTCCCATCTTGCGGGGTCCAGGCACCTTCGGGGTTCTCTGGTGCCCCAGCCCCCCAGGATCCAGAACGTGCTGAAGCTCCCCTGTGGGGATCCAGAGGGGTGTTTTGCAGGGTTCCCAGATTTGAGGGGCTTCTCGTGCCAGGACTAAATTCTGCATGGGCGAGGTTTGTGGAACCAGGTGCCACGTGGAAGCAGCGTGGCTCAGTGGAAAGAGCGTGGGCTTTGGAGCCAGAGGTCAGGGGTTCAAATCCCGGCTCCACTGACTGTCAGCAGTGTGACTTGGGGCAAGTCTCTTTGCTTCTCTGGGCCTCAGTTACCTCATCTGTAAAATGGGGAATAAGACAGTGAGCCCCCCATGGGACAACCCGATCACCTTGTAACCTCCCCAGTGCTTAGAACAGTGCTTTGCACATAGTAACCGGCCCACCTCCTCCCCCTGGCCTGGAATGCCCTCCCTCCGCACATCCACAAAGCTAGCTCTCTTCCTCCCTTCAAAGCTCTACTGAGAGCTCACCTCCTCCAGGAGGCCTTCCCAGACTGAGCCCCCTCCTTCCTCTCCCCCTCCTCGCCCTCCCCATCCCCCCCGCCTTACCTCCTTCCCCTCCCCACATCACCTGTATATATGTTTGTATATATTTATCACTCTATTTATTTTACTTGCACATATTTATTCTATTTATTTTATTTTGTTAATATGTTTTGTTCTGTTGTCTGTCTCCCCCTTCTAGACTGTGAGCCCACTGTTGGGTAGGGACCATCTCTATATGTTGCCGACTTGTGCTTCCCAAGCACTTAGTACAGTGCTCTGCACACAGTAAGCGCTCAATAAATATGATTGAAGGAAGGAAGAAGGAAGCACAGGTCTGGAAGTCAGAAGGACCTGGGTTCTAATCCCTGTTCTGCCACTTGTCTGCTGTGAGACCATGGACAAATCACTTCGCTTCTCTGTGCCTCAGTTCCGTCATCTGACCCACAGCCACAACCAAGCAATCAGTGATATTTCCTGAGCACTTATCATTGGAGAGCACTGTACTGAGTGCTTGGGGGAGTACAGTATAACCGTAAGCTTGTCGTGGGCAGGGAACGTGTCTGTTTATTGTTGTATTATATCTTCCAATCGCTTAGTAGAGTGCTCAGCCCAAATAAGTGCTCAATAAATAGGATTGAATGAACAAATGAATGAAATTGCAAGGTACGTTAGCTTCTATCTACCCAGAGTTAGGTACAGCACCTGGCATGTACTAAGGACTTGACAAATGCCATTAAATAAAAAGAAAAAGCTGGCATGGGATGTGGGGGAGATGAGATGGGGAGATAAGAATTCTTCCAGGGTATTTTAGGGGTTCAGCTGTTTTCTGGCCTCTGGCATATTGATAATGGCTTCAATGGGATGGCCCTCAATCAGTTGTATTTTATATATCATATTGATATTAACAGTCACACATTTTACTTCTCTCCATTCATACTTTTATTATGTTATTCATATCTTTTACTAGGCCATGCTCCTTCTCTACTGTACAGAACTGCTTAGTATATTGCACCCAATTGGTGCTCAATAAATAACACCATTACTACTATGACTGCTACTACTACTATTATTACTATTTCTACTAGGGAAGCAGCAAGGCTTAGTGGAAAGAGCCCGGGCTCAGGAGTCAGAGGTAATAGGTTCTAATCCCGGGTCTGCCACTTGTCTGCTGTGTGACCTTGGGTAAGTCACTTAATTTCTCTGTGCCTGTTACCTCATCTGTAAAATGGGGATCAAAAGTGTGAGCCCCCCTTTGGGACAACCTGATTACCTTGTATCTACCCCATCATTTAGAACAGTGCCTGGCACATAGTAAGCGCTTAACAAATACCATAATTATTATTATTATTATTATTATTGTTACTAAGTACAAGAGTATATTAGAGTATATAAGATCTATACTGTAAGGGCTACTGAGTGATTTGAGGGATGAAGATGAACTAGACTGGAGAAGCAGCGAGGTCTAGTGGATAGAGCACGGGCCTGGGAGTCAGAAGGACCTGGGTTCTAATCCTAGTTCTGCCACTTGCCTGCAGTGTGACCTTGGACAAGTCACTTCACTTCTCTGGGACTCAGTTATCTCATCTGTAAAAGGGGGATGAAGACTGTTGGTGCTCTGTAAATAATACCTTTAGCCAATAAATTATACCCCAATTAATTGATCGATCAATTCAGAGACTCGTGGGGCTGCCCTAACTCTTTCAGACACTTCTGTGTTGCCTAGGGAAAGTCCAGATGCAGATCACTAACTAAATGTTGCCAGAGAGGCCAGATACTAAATGGAATCAAGCATCAATCCATCAATCAATGGTATTTGTTGAGCGTTTAACTGTGGGCTAAGCACTATATTCACTTGAATGTGATCTGGGTCCCCATTTTCTTACCCAAATTATAGCATTAACCTGAAATTCTGGAGGAGAGTCATATGAGGAAACATTGTTTTATGACAGCAGATTGGGGGAAAGAATATTGATACCAGATTGGGAAGCATCGTGGTCTAATGGTAAATGCACAGGCCTGGGAGTCACAGGACCTGGATTCTAATCCCTGCTCTACCACTTGTCTGCTGTGTGACCTTGGGCAAACCACTTACCTTATCTGTGCCTAAGGTTCCCCATCTATAAATGGGGATTAAATTCTACTCCCACCTATTTAGACTGTGAGCTCCATGTGGGACAGGGACTGTATCCAATCCGAATTCCTTGTATCCACCCCAGATCTTAGCAAAAAAAAAAGGCGCTTAATCAATACCAGAATTTTTTTATTTTTCCTCAAGAAGATTAAGGAAACCATTTAAAAATCTACCCTGTCCTTCTCATGTAGAATATTGCTTTCTCTCCCTTTAGTATGAGTTCAGCGTGATCTTTGATACAAGTCACCTATCAGGGGAAGAGGAAACGCTGAAATTTCTTGTTACCACTCAAAGGTAAGTGGTTTCTCCCTTATAGTCCAGTGAAAAATTAGAGTATTTTTTGAAAATGAAAAAGGAGCCCTTTATTGATTTTAAAAAATGTTGAATGAGGTGCTTTTAAAAAAGGACAGTGATTTCAGTTGCCCTTCATTCTCTTGGAAAAGAGTGTCCAATGATGAAATATAATAAGATTTAATGCAAGTAAAACTAACAGTATTAGAAACAGATGTTACTTATGTCTCTTACTTTGCAATTTGTGATGAAACTGAGAGAATCGGGTGCAGCTTTTCTTTGGTGAATTTGCTCAGAATATTATTCATTCATTCAATCATATTGAGCACTTACTGTGTGCAGAGCACTGTACTAAGCACTTGGGAAGTACAATTCAGCAAGAAATAGAGACAATCCCTGCCCACAATGGGCTCACCATCTAGTAGGGGGAAGACAGGCATCAATAACATAATTATAAATAAAAAGAATTATAGATATATGCACATCATTAATAGAAATAAGTAGAATTATAAATATGTACATATCTATATTCAAGTGCTGTGGGATGGGGAGGGAGGTAGAGCTAAGGGAGTGAGTTATGCCACTGTGGGGTGAATTTGCTCAGAATATTATGCCATTGTGGCAAGAAAAAATCTGCCCTACAAGCTTGGAGGAGTGGTTAAGTTCAGTGCTAAGCATTTAGCACACTGCTCTGCACACTGTAAATCCTCGATGAGCACCTTTGATCGATTGATTTATTTAAAAAGTTTCATCTTTCAAGCTACAGGTTGCTGAATGGGTGGAGGCATCATTCGAAGTCCAGATCATTTGAATTTCCTTTGATTACTGTTAAATGCCTTCCACGTTCCACTTTTACCTTTCTCCCTCTCTCAACTGAGAAGAAACTCAAGGGATATTTAGGCTCCCTCTATCCCACAGTACCTAATTCCACCGGTCCCAACTGCAACCACTAGCAAACGGACATTTGCGTTTCTTTGCGATTATTGTTTCATTCTTCCTAAAGAGCCCATTTCACATACCATGTTGGATGCCAGGTCAGTCACACCTCATACAGTTTGCGATCATAAAGCCGTAAGAGGATGATAAAAAGTAATTTTTGCATACATAGCAGTTTTCCTCCAAATTTCCTATTTATTTTTTTTTTTTTTAGAAAGGATAGGAAACCACTTTTCCTCATGGTTGCAGAATATCTGGATTATTTCACCTCTAGTTGTGTTGGGACCTTTTCGGCACTGTCTCGATGCCCCCTAAAAGTTATGCAAGGATAGGTTTCTTCTGGCCCCTCTCCCTTCCCCTCATGTCTGACATGTGGAGCAAGTCCATGGATCCCAAGGTAATAATAATAGTAATGATTGCGGTATTTGTTAAGCGCTTACTATGTCCCAGGCACTATTCTAAGCACTGGGGTGGATCCCAAGCAAATCGGGTTGGACACAGTCCCCGTCTTATATGGGGCTCACAGTCTTAATCCCCATTTTACTGATGAGGTAGCCTAGGCCCAGAGAAGTGAAGTGACTCACCGATGGTCACATAACAGACAAATGGGAGAGCTGGGATTAGAACCTAGGTCCTTCTGACTCCCAGGTGCATGCTTAATCCACTAGGCCATGTCACTTTTTCGATCAGAATTAATCGGGGTCTGGCACTGCAAGGCGACCCAAGGCTCATCACCCTAATAGCGTTGGCCTGTGTTTTGCGGTTGGCATGATAGCATCCCAGAAGGTTGGCCTGGGAGAGGCCGTAGTTGTTGGGGCCAAGTCTGATTTGGGAACCAGGAGCCCTTGGCTCTGATTGCAGCTCCAGTCCTGACCACAGGGCTTTGTGGTCTAAAAGCCCACAGTTTGCATTTGTACCAAGGCAGTTTTGTGGTTACAGGCTCTGACCCAACAACATCTACCTTCCTGCCTTGCCCTAGGGCAGAATCAGTACTTGAGGTCCTGACAGGACACTCAAACTCTCCCTTTAAGTGCCTGCATCCTCCTGTGTGTTTCTTTCCAAGTCGTCTGACTTCTCTGGGCTCTGAGATACAGAGGCACCCTGGCTTCTCAGAGGGAAGGAAGGTGGTCCGGCCTCAGACTTTTACCAAAGGTAGGAAAATGTGGAAACACATTCCTCCCCTTTGACAGTCACCCAGTAGAATGCAATTCTCTCCGCTCTTCTGCTTGCTGTCTGTGAGGCCCAATGAAACTCACACCAAAATCTTCACTCTCCGCCCCTGGCCCTAACCCCCTCCCTTGGCCCCTCCAAAACGCCTCGGAGATATTTGGCTTCCCAGAACGATCGGCAGAGGGGGCTATGAAAAACGACCAAGAAAAACATTCCTCTCGTCAGCTTTCCAGGCCGGGTGGGGAAACCACAAAAAAGCCTCCAAAACTCACGGACTTACTGGAGCGTGGTTGAACCCTTTGAAGTCGGTCTGCCTTATCCCTCTGTAATTCGCTTAGCTCAGACCAGAGCAGCCCCGACAGAGCATAAGGTTGATGAGGCTTAGAGCAGTGTCAACCTGCCAGCAACCACAGGTGCCTGACAGGACGGAAGGGCAGGGAAGCTTTCTTCTTCCATCAGGAACTGATTTACCGGATGGAGCAGGATGTGTACATGGGTGGGGAGGAAGGGAGTGACCAGAATTCCATCCTCTGGAGCTAGCTCTGTTTGATGTCCCAGTGCTGAGATAGGGAAGACAAGAACCCTGCTGACTGTACAGAACACGGGCAATTGGAAAAGAGCACCTGATCATCAGACCTGAAGCAGTGTGGCTAAGTGGATAGAACTCAGCCTAGGAGTCAGAAGGACCTGAGTTCTAGTTCCGGCTCTTCTACTTGTCTGCTGTGTGACCTTGGGAGACTCGCTTCATTTTTCTGTGCCTCAGTTTAGCTCATTTGTAACATGGGGATTGCTACTGTGAGCCCCATGTAGGACATAGGCTGTGTACAACTTGATTAACTTGTATCTACCCCATTACTTAGAACATTGCTTAGCACATAGTAAGCACTAAACAAGTACAATTATTATTATTATTTACATGCCGACCTGGGGGGCACTCATCACACAGGGCTGACGGAGGGGTTTTCTCACACCTCTCTCCACCCAGTGGCAATATTGAGTGGGCTGGAGTCCTCCATGATAACCCACTCACCCTCTCTGTGCCTCTGGTACATGAAGTAGATTCGTCCATCACTGGGTAAGTTCAAGAGCTCTGTACTCAATTGGGGCGGGGGAAGGGGGCAAGGGGACGGGGGGAACTAAACTCAAATCCCGATAAGTCCTTCCATCCTCCGGAAAATCACAGTCTCCCCTGGGCTTTCGCTGGGAGCCCAGCCAGAGAGCCGCTTTCGTGGCTTAGTGCATAAAGCATGGGGCTCGGAGTCAAATGGATGTGTCTGCTCTGGGACCTTGGGTAAGTCACTTCACTTCTCTGGGCCTCAGTTACCCCATCTATAAAATGGGGATTAAGAGTGTGAGCCCCATGGGGAACAGGGCGTGTATCCAACCTGATCAACTTGTATCTACCCCAGCGCTTAGGACAGTGGTTGGCAAATCATAAGTGCTTAACAAGTACCATTATCTCTGCTGCTCCCCTACTTCCATGGGCCAAACTTTCTTTTCTGTGCTTCCCTCAGCTCCTCCCGTTTCCTCCTATCTCTCATTCATTCATTCATTCATTTATTCAATTTACTCAATCATATTTATTGAGCCCTTACCGTGTGCAAAGCACTGTACTAAGGTCTTGGGAGAGTACGCTGAAACAATAACAAGATACATTTCCTGCCCACAACTAGCTTGCAGTCTAGAGGAGGAAATAGTCATGAATATTAAATCAATAAATTACAGGTAAGCATATAAATGCTGTGGGGCCAGAAGGGGAAATGAATAAAGGGAGGAAGTCAGAGCGACGGAGAAGGGAGTGGGAGAAGAGGAAAGGAGGGTAGTCAGGGAAGGCCTCTTGGAGGAGCCTTCAATAAGACTTTGAAGACGGGAAAGAGTCATTGTTTGTCGAATATGAGGAAGGATGTTGCTACAAGCCAGATGCAGGACATGGGCAAGGAATCAGCAGTGAGATAGATGAGATCGAGGTACAGGGAGAAGGTTGGCGTTAGAGAAATGAAGTGTGAGGTCTGGATTCCCCCGCCCAGAAATGCCTGATGTCTGGTGACAGGCTTCAGATCCTCTAGTTCCATAAACACTTTATACTGTGACTGCTATTTTCCAAGAAGTCTGGCTGAACTGCTTTGGGGTTTTCTTTGTTTTTTCTTTATGGTATTTGTTAAGCACTTACTATGTGCCAGGTACTGTACTAAGCACAGGGGTAGATACAAGATAAGCAGGTTGGACACAGTCCCTGTTCCACATGGGACTCTCATTCTTCATCCCCATTTTACAGATAAGGTAACTGAGGCCCAAGGAAGATAAGTGACTTGCCCAAGGTCACACAGCAGACACGTGACAGAGCTGGTGTTAGTACCCAGGTCCTTCTGACTGCCAGACCTGTGCTCTACCCCCTACACCACTCTGCTGCATATAATAATTATTATGGTATTTAAGTGCTTCCTATTTGCCAGGTACTGTACTAAGCACTGGCATGGGTTCAAGCAAATCGGATTGGATTTTTTGTCCTGTTCCCACATGGGAATTACAGTCTCAATCCCCATTTTACAGATGAGGGTAACTAAGGCACATAGAAGTGAAGTGACTTGCCTAAAGTCACACACAGACAAGTGGTGGAGCCAGGATTAGAACCCATGACCTTCTGACTCCCAGGCCCGTGCTCTATCCACTACACCATGCTGCTTCTCCAATGAAGTGACTTGTCAGTCAGTCAGTCAATTGTATTTATTAAGCATTTACTGTGTCCAGAGGACTGTACTAAGCACTTGGGAGAGTACAAGAGAACACTATAACAGCCACATTGCCCGCCCACAACGTTGTCTAAGGTCACACGGCAGGACAAGTGGCGGAGAGGAGTCATGGATGGTGGGTAGCATTTTTCCTGAGACTGAAGCAGGTAGCCAGGCCAGGCAGGGCAAAGGTAAGCTTTGAGACTCAGTGGTTCCCAAGAATCACTGGCCACTTGCTCTTCCTCTCTGAGATGCCTAGAAGCTGAGACAGGCATTTATCTGCACTGTCTTGTTTCTGAGCCAGACATGGAGAGTGTCAGCCAGTCATCTTTATAAGCTCATTACGGGCAGGGAGCGTGTCTGTTTATTGTTCTGTTGTACTCTCCCAAGCGCTTAGTACAGTGTTCTACTCACAGGAAATGCTCAAAAAATACCATTGACTAACTGAAGCAGGAAGGCCGAAGAGGTCAGCAGCTCAGCTTCCCTGGCCTTGTTGTAAAGTAGGCCCATGTCGGCCTCTAACAGGGCCCACGTCAGTTTCCAACTGCAGCTTTAAAAACGAAAAGTTGAATTTCTGCCGCCAACTTTGACTTTAAAAGCCAGGGCGCAGGCCCCTAGCAGCCGTCGGAAGACTTGGATGATGAGTTTGGATCAGAGAAAGAATCACTGAACCCTCGCTCTAAACTCAAACTGAACTCTCCTGAAGACTTAAAACCTTTTCTCGTGCGTTTTTCATTCTCAAGGGCTTCTGGGCCTTAGCCAGGGTTGAAAACGGAAATGTTAAAATGTGGAAATGCTGCAAAGCGGGCTTGCCTGGTGACATTCCCAGCCGAGCTGTCAGCAGGAAACATTGAGGAGAGACGAAGAGACAGATGAGGAAAAGGGCAAGGAGAAGCAGAGAGGGGGATGGGAGGGAGGTGAGAGAGAAAGAAAAAGGGGGGAGAGAGAGATGGAGAGAGAGAGAAAAAAAGTGGGGAGAGAGAAACGAAGAGAGAGAAAAAGAGGAGAGAGAGGAAGAGGGGGGAGAGAGACAAAGAGAGAAAGAAAAAGAGGAGAGAGAAACAGAAAAAGAGACAGAAATGGGAGAGACAGAAAGAAAAAATAGAGAGAAATAAGGAAAGGAAGAAAAAGAGAGGGAGAGATCTTTCTTATTGTATTGAGCCAGTGGGTACAGTGTAAAGGCACAGGTCTGGGAATCAGGAGACTTGGGTTCTAGCCCTAGCTTTTCCACTAGCCTGCTGGGTGACTACAGGCCTGTTTCCTTGCCTCAATTTCCTCATCCGGAAAGTAGGAAGCAGGGATTTTAGAGAGAATAGGGATGGGATTTGAAGTGCTGACAGGCCTGAGAAGCACATTCTGTGTCTTTGGCTGGAAACTCCCAGATCTTGTCAGAGACTTGGGAATGAGCGAGGTTGGGAATCCTTTTCTAAAAAGAAATGATATTTAAGTGTTTACTATGTGTCAAGCACTGTTCTAAGCTCCTAGTTGGATACAAGCTAATCAGGTTGGACACAGTCCTTATTCCACATGGGGATAACAGTCTTAATCTCTATTTTACAGAGGAGGTAACTGAGGCCCAGAGAAGCGAAGTGATGCCCAAGGTCATCCAGCAGACAGGTGGCAGAGCTGGGATTAGAACCCAAGCCCGCTGAATCCCAAGACTGTGCTCTTGGCAGGAGTCCATGCTGCCAGTTCATCTCAGAAAACAGCTGGGGTGATTGTTCTTCCAACTCTTCCATGAGAGGGCACCTCTGGTATTAGCCAGAATCTTTGTCTTATTTGATGCCACATATATAACGTTTGGGGAATCATGAGCTTCCTGCCTATAATATGGAACTCAGAAGACCTACTGGTTTCTAATCCTGGCTGTGGAAATAGCAGGGTGCCTTTGGGGCGATTTCTTGGGTGACAGTAGTTTCTGATGAGAAAACCACTTAGAGAAGCAGCACGGCCTAGTGGATAGAGCCCGGGCCTTGGAGTAAGGACTTGGGTTCTAATCCGGGCTCTGCCACTTGTCTGTTGTGTAACCTTGAGCAAATCGCTTCACTTCTCTGGGCCTCAGTCATATGTCCAAGACTGAACTCCTTATCTTCCCTCCCAAACCCTGCCCTCTCCCTGACTTTCCCATCACTGTTGATGGCACTACCGTCCTTCCCATCTCACAAGCATGCAAACTTGGTGTCATCCTCGACTCTGCTCTCTCATTTACCCCTCACATCCAATCCGTCACCAAAACCTGCCGGTCTCACCTCCGCAACATCGCCAAGATCCGCCCTTTCCTCTCCATCCAAACTGCTACCCTGCTGGTTCAATCTCTCATCCTATCCCGACTGGATTACTGCATCAGCCTCCTCTCTGATCTCCCATCCTCCTGTCTCTCCCCACTTCAATCTATACTTCACGCTGCTGCCCGGATCATCTTTGTGCAGAAACGTTCTGGGCATGTTACTCCCCTCCTCAAAAATCTCCAGTGGCTACCAGTTCACCTACATATCAGGCAAAAACTCCTCACTGTCGGCTTCAAGACTGTCCATCACCTCGGCCCCTCCTACCTCACCTCCCTTCTTTCCTTTTACAGCCCAGCCCACACCCTCCGCTCCTCAGCCGCTAACCTCCTCACTGTGCCTCGTTCTCGCCTGTCCCACCATCAACCCCCGGCCCACGTCCTCCCCCTGGCCTGGAATGCCCTCCTTCCGCACATCCACCAAGCCAGCTCTCTTCCTCCCTTCAAAGCTCTACTGAGAGCTCACCTCCTCCAGGAGGCCTTCCCAGACTTCCTTCCTCTCCACCTCCTCCCCTTCCCCATCCCCCCCGCCTTACCTCCTTCCCCTCCCCACAGCACCTGTATATATGTATATATGTTTGTACATATTTATTACTCTATTTTACTTGTACATATTTATTTATTTTATTTTGTTAATATGTTTTGTTTTGTTGTCTGTCCCCGCCTTCTAGACTGTGAGCCTGCTGTTGGGTAGGGACTGTCTCTATATGTTGCCAACTTGTACTTCCCAAGTGCTTAGTACAGTGCTCTGCACACAGTAAGCGCTCAATAAATACGATTGAATGAATTTACTTTGTGCACAGCACTATACCAAGCACCTGGGAGAGTACAGTAGAACAAGAAACAAACACATTCCCTGCCCACTATGAGCTTACAGTCTAGGCGGGGAGACAGACATGAATATAAATAAATAAATTAAAGATATGTACATAAATGCTGTGGGACTGGGAAGCGGGGGTGAATAAAGCTTACAGTCTAGTAGAAGGATAAAATCAATCATAGGTATTAGTGAGCACGAACTGCTTGCAGTGCACTGAATTAAGCATTTGAGAGAAGCAGCTTGGCTTAGTGGAAGGAGCATGGGCTTGGGAGTCAGAGATCGTGGGTTCTAATCCAGGCTCCGCCACTTGTCTGCTGTGTGACCTTGGGAAAGCCATTTGACTTCTCTGTGCTTACTTCATCTGTAAAATGGGGATTAATACTGTGAGTCCCACGTGGGACAACCTGATTACCTTGTACCTACCTCAGTACGTAGAACAGTGCTTGGCACATGGTAAGCACCTAGCAAATGCCATCATAATAATACTAATATGATGTAACGGTTGGTAGACACATTCCGTGTTTACAATAACCTTGTAGTCTAGAGGAGGAGCTTATTCATTAAATCATAGTTATTGAGCGCTTATTTTGTGTAGAGCACTGTACTAAGCGCCTGGGAGAGTATGATATAACATAGTAGACATTCCCTGCCCACAAAGAGCTGACAGGAAAAGTTGTGGGAAGAGCTGCCTGGGCAGGGACCTTTAGTGTCCAGGACAGGACAGAGATGATGGGATTCATTCATTCATTCAGTTGTACTTATTGAGCAGCTACTGTGTGCAAAGCACTGTACAAAGAGCTTGGGAAAGTATAATACAATTAACAGACACATTTCCTGCCCACAACAAGCTCACAGTTTTGAGGGGGAGACAGGCATTGATATACACAAATAATCAGGTGGGACACAGTCTAAGTAGGAGGGAGAACAGGTATTGAATCCCCATTTTACAGTTGACGAAACCGAGGCACGCTTGGCTCTTTCAGGACGATGTTCCGCACCTCCTTCGTGTACGGTGACTCGGTGGAGCCGTCCAACTTTGTTCAGCAGGAAGACATGGAATGCCATTTTCAGCCCCTCAACATCTCTCTCCAGGTAAGACAGAGGCTCCTGTTTTCCCATCATGGCTGTCTGTCATCTGGGCCCAGAAGTGCCCCAGGAAGGAGAAAGCACTTGTCCCTTCCTGTGTGTTGAAGGCACAGGAGTAACACATGGTTTCCTGAACTGGGGACCCATCCCTGGGAGATTTTCCATAATTCCCATTCTCCATCAAATCCAGCTCCCTTGTGTCTCTGGGCTGGCTAAAGAAGGCAACATTCCATCCCTCCAGACACCCTGGGCTGTTTTGGTCCCTGCCCTGATGCTGGAATAATGATAATGATGATAATAATAATAATAATAATAATAATAATAATATTAGTATTTGTTAAGCACTTCCTTTGGGAAGCAGCATGGCCTAGTGGATAGAGCATTGGTCTGGGGATCAGAAAGACCTGGGCTCTAATCCTGGCTCTGCCACTTATAATAATGATGGCATTTATTAAGCACTTACTATGTGCAGAGCACTGTTCTAAGTGCTGGGGAGGTTACAAGGCAATCAGATTGTCCTACAAGGGGCTCACAGTCTTAATCCCCATTTTTACAGATGAGGTAACTGAGGCACAGAGAAGTTAAGTGACATGCCCAAAGTCACACAGCTGACAATTGGCAGAGCCGGAATTTGAACCCATGACCTCTGACTCCAAAGCCTTTGCTCTCTCTACTGAGCCATGCTGCTTCTCTTGTCTGCTGTGTGACTTTGGGCAAGTCACTTTATTTCTCTGGGCCTCACTTATCTGTAAAATGGGGATTAAAATTCTGGACCCCATGTGAGACTATGCCCAACCTGATTATCTTGTATTTTACTCTAGTGCTTAAGCCAGTCCTTGGCACATAGTACGTACTTAGCTAATACCATAAAAAAAATATGTCAAGCACTGTTTTAGCGCTGGGCTATATTCAAGTTGATCAGGTTGGACATAGTCCCTGTCCCACCTGGGGCTTAATCCCTATTTTACAGATGAGGCCCGGAGAAGTGAAGTGACTTGCCCAAGGTTACACAGGAGACAATACTCTATTTATTTATTTATTTTACTTGTACATATCTATTCTATTTATTTTATTTTGTTAGTATGTTTGGTTTTGTTCTCTGTCTCCCCCTTTTAGACTGTGAGCCCACTGTTGGGTAGGGACTGTCTCTATATGTTGCCAATTTGTACTTCCCAAGTGCTTAGTACAGTGCTCTGCACACAGTAAGTGCTCAATAAATACGATTGATGATGATGATGATGATGACAAGTGGCAGAGCTGGGATTAGAACCCTGGTCCTCTGACTCTCAGGGACCCTATGAGGAATTGAAAGGCCCGGGTGGGTGGGAGAGTGGGAGGAAAATATTGGTTGAATTTTGTAAACATTTCACCCTCCCTCTCCCCACACTGTTCTCCTAGGCACGGTGCCACGTATCATAACAGGAACCACATGTCTTCATCCTCGAGCGAGGGAATATATTCCTAGGTAACCAAACCCTGGCTATCATGCCCTCTGCTGAGTTTAGGGGAGACAAGGGAAAATGGTCCGGTTAAAGGCAGAGTTTGAGACTTTTGAGCCACCCCCTGGGAGTTTGGCTTCCCTCCCACCAGGCTTCTATGATTTTTGCATTCAGGCTCGGAGATTTACGGTTCTTTTCCATCCCCTTGTGTTATTGGTTGGGGTCCAAGATCATATGGCAGGAAAGTGGGAGAGGCAGAATTAGAACCCAGTTTCTCTGACTCCCAGGCTTTTGTTCTCTCCACTCTTCCACACTGCTTCTCAACGTTGAGTGAGTTTGGGTTTGAGTGCTGCCCCCAGGACCCTTAATAGTCAAGAATTAGGTGTGCTGTCTGCCTCTCTGCAGCCCTGTCTTGCTGTCATTTTCAGAACTGGGATTCCCAATTTGACTAGAGTGTTAAAAAAAAAAAACAGTATCGAATTGCAAAGTGTCTGCCAGTAGAACGCGACACTGCGCTTTATTGGAACTCTCCTTGTTTTCCTGACTCATTACGTTTTTCTGTCTCATACGGGCTCCCAGCTGTTCTGGAGAGTAAAGGTTATTGTCAGAGCCTTTCAGATCATCCTCAACCTCAGTCCTGTAGAGGCTGGTTCCCCTTTGTTGCCCATAAATTGGAAGAGGACTGGAACAGGCTCATAAGAGAAGGAACCATTTGTTGACATCAGAATGTTTATGCTTCCTTCTTTGGCTTGTCCCACTGAGATGGTAATCTTTATGATCTTGTCAGTGTGTGCAGGGTGCGGAAAGATATGTGGGTGTGCTGACATGCAAGAGCCATGTTTAACAACACCCTTCAGGTCACACCCTACCAGAGAGGCATTGGAGGACAGGAGAATAATAATGATAATTATTGTACTTGTTAAGCGCTTATTATTTCCAAGCACTGTTCTAAGCCCTGGGGAGGGTACAAGTTAATCAGGTTGGGCACAGTCCCGGTCTCACATGGGGCTCACAGTCTTAATCCCCACTTTACAGATGAGGTAACTGAGGCCCAGAGATGTTAAGAGACTTGCCCAAGGTCACGCAGCAGACATATGGCAGAGTCGAGATTAGAACTCGGGTCCTTCTGACTACTGGCTCTGTCCACCAAGCCACTAAGCCATGCTGCTTCTCTAATCAAATTGTCCCCCCTGTGAGACAGAGGCCTGAGTTTCAGGCCTCTGATAAAGATGCACCTGATAGACTGGGAATAGCCATGCTTCAGGTACACAGAGCCCCCGAGGCTCAAAAGCCCTCAGCTGAGTGGACAGTCCACCCGGGTCTCCCCCCATTCTGGATTAGAAAGAAAGAGGGTCATCGCTTTCCCTGGGAAGACCCCCCCTTCCCCCCTTCCCCTCTCCCCCCCCCCCACCCCCGATCTACACACTTCTCTCTATTCTCTACCAAGCTCTGTTTAATGGCTCTAACCAAAAGGTAATCCCTTTTCCCTGAGGAATTGATCTGGCAAGTCCAGGGATTAAGAGCCACGCCTTTTGGTTGTGATCAGCGTGTGTTGGCAGACTGGCTGCACAGTGGATTCTTTTATTGATTCCAACAAAGTCTTGGAGATGTTGGCTGGGTTTGCTATTTTATTCCTTAAATAAAGCCAGAAGACTCCCTCGGAAATGTTCTGGGGGAGTGATGGAGGGACATGCGGATGCAGATTGTGTCTCAGGCTTCCAGCAGTGATATGCCCTTTGAGCTACTGTTTGGATGCATTCAAGGGTGAAGGAAGACAAAACTTAGCCTAAGCCTTCACATAATTGGTCCATCAAACTGCTTTGTCCTCAGCTTTTGTTGTATTTCATTTTTATTTTTATTTTTAGCCTGTCCATGTGGGACAGGTTGGACATAGTCTCTGTCCCACATGGGGCTCACAGTCTAAGTAGAAGGGAGAAACGAGTATTGAATCCCCATTTTGCAGTTGAGGAAAACAGGCCTTGAGAAGTGAAGTGACTTACCCAAGGTCGCACAGCAAGCAATTGGCAGAGCCAGGATTAGAAGTGAAGTTCTCTGACTCCCAGGCCGTACTCTTTCCACTAGCCCATGCTGTTTCCCCAGGATGGATGATTGGGAATGAACTGGGAATGAACTGGGTTATGGTGTTTGACTCTGGGAAATCGTAAGGTTATAGAGTACATGGTGGGGTGACAGAGGATATGGAATTTTGGTAGTTACTGAATGTTTACAACATGCAGAGGACTGTACTAAGTGTTAGGAGCAGCATAGCCTAGTAGAAAGAACATGGGCCTGGAGTCAGAGGACTTGAGTTCTAATTCCAGCTCTGCCATTTACCAAGTCACATCACTTCTCTGTGCCTCAATTCCTTCCTCTGTTAAAAGGGGATTCAATCCCTCTTCTCTCTCCTAGTTAGACTGTGAGCCCCATGTGGGACTTAATGATCTTGTATCCACCCCAGTGCCGAGTATCCATTAATTCATTCAAACATAGTTATTGAGCGCTTACTGTGCACATATCACTGTACTAAGCACTTGGAAAGTACAATACAACAATAGACACAATCCCTGCCCACAGTGGGCTTACAGTCTGCTTGGCACATAGTAAGCACTTAACATATACCCCATATAGCTCTATTAGACCTGTAACTATAGGTATCATTTATCCATATTTATGAGAGATGTTCTGTGTTTCAAGCTGGTCAGGCCCAGGATAAGAACTAACCCTGCCCGGAATGTTTTTGTGTAAAGAATTTTCATTTTAAGCATCCTGCCTCCCTCCACCTTGGCTTCAGCCATTGAGTCCCTTCCCGGAAGGGGAACACAATGGCTCCAAAGTCAGGGCAGGGGGCCAGAACCAGCGACTGACTCTAGGTTTGGTGGATTTCCACCAAGAAACCACTAGAGTACAGACTACATAATATATTCACCTCCTGACATATAGAGCAGACTGTATGTCTATCACTTCTAGATCAGCAAAGACCCATCCAGAAACCTGTTCTCCCATTCAATACCTGTTCTTTAGTAATGCCAATAATGCTACTACTAATAATAATGATTGTGGCATTTAGCTTCTTACTAGGTGCCAGGCACTGTATTTAGCGCTGGGTTGGATACAAGTAAATCAGGTTAGACACAGTCCACATGGGGCTCAGTCTTGAACCTATTTTACAGATGAGGTGACTGAGGTGCAGAAAAGTGAGGTGACTTGCCCAAAGTCATGCAATAGAAAAGTGGCAGAGCTAGGATTAGAACCCACGACCCGCTGTCTCCCAGGCCCATGCTCTGTCTACTAGGCCCTGCTGCTTCTCAAGTTCTCTCCTACTTGAAGTGTAGAGCCCCATGTGGAACAAGGACTTTGCCCAAACTGATTAGCTTGTGTCTACCCCAGCGCTTAGTACAGTGAAGCCTTCTCCTCCCCACCCACCCCGCCCGACCCCCAATCCGACCACGCGAGGGAGAGAGGCCCGAGGCAGCCCCAAAGCCATGAGCAGACCTCCCCCACATGGTGAACTCTGATCTTGGGTAACCCAGATGCTGTGTTGAGCAATATTTATGAATCCAACTTATGGGGTGGGACCCTCAGGGGTAAAGTCTTTCCTAAAAGTATTTTTATAAACAACCTCCTTTTATACTGATCATGTCTTTATATTTGTAGTGATGTTTTATCATTTCAATTAAATAGCTCTATAGTTCACTCAAGCACTGATATGTGGCTAAAACCTTGGAAATACACCTGTGTATGTGCACTTTTTTGTGTATATAATTACATATATATAAGTATATATATATATAAATAAACCTATTGTACTTTTGAACTGTAGCATTGGATAGACTCAGATGAAAGGAGCTGAAGAAACCTCACAAGGCAAAATTCACTGGGCATGGCAGCTCTATGTCTGACCTGAGAGAAAGAAGGCGGGTTACGGCTGAGATCGTTTCTGAGCCGTGTGCCAAGGAAGCAAGGTACTGCTCCTAGTCTCCTTCTCCAGATGAAGGTGCTCTCTACACTGTAGAATGTCTTACCCAGCAGGACCACATCTCTTCCTCAGCCAATGTCAAATGAAACTATGTGTGTGGAGCGAGGCTTGGACATTCACATTTAAACCGACCCCAGCATGAAATCCTCTAACCAGATTTGAGCTGCTCATCCTTATGAAGCCCTGACCTCCACACAACACAGCCAAGTCCTCAGATTGAAACCCCCTGAAATGGGAGAACCACTCCGTTTCACGAATGTGGCAGTATTAGCCTGGGTTGAGGACAGGGACAACTCCATTCATTCAATTGTATTTATTGAGCGCTTACTGTGTGCAGAGCACTGAACTAAGCACTTGGAAGAGCACAGTACAACAAAATGAGCCGATACATTCCCTGCCCACAACGAGCTTACAGTCTAGAAGGACCTTGTTGTTGAGATCTCAGTTAGGGGCAACGAATGATTGATTTCAAAATCAGGCCATTTTGTCTGCCCTGTGATTCTTCTTTTGCAATGAAATTCAGGTTCCTGGGGGTGGTTTAGAGTTGTGGCAGAGCTGGGTGGCAGAGTCAGTGGTTGGGTCTTTGACCTCCAGGGTCGATGATTGAAAGGAGTATTAGATGGCAGCCACCATCCAGTTCTACACTCCAACCCTTCCTGACGCTTCCTGACGTCTCCCTCTTCTAGACTGTGAGCCCGCTGTTGGGTAGGGACTGTCTCTATGTGTTGCCGACTTGTACTTCCCAAGTGCTTAGTACAGTGCTCTGCACATAGTAAGCACTCAATAAATACGATTGATTGATTGATTCCAAAGGGATCCCCCTCTAATATACACCCTTTCCACAGGAGGAAAGAAGGCAGTTGGGGCCAGAAGGAGCTGCAAAATAATCAGAAACAGCGCTACTGAATGATCTTTGAACACTGAAGGGAAGACATACGCTTTATAAGCAATGGAGAGGATTCTGAGCAGCATTTCTTGTTCCCAGGGCTGCTGTTTCAAAAGAGCACAACATCCGAAATCCACTGCATGGCAACCTGTTTTCTGGAATGAGGGAGTCCTGGCACCTCTTTGTCATTATGAGGACCTTCACCTTGATAATGGAGAGCTTGCTTATTCCTGTTTCCTGTTGTGCAAACCTTAGGAGAAGTAAGCAGAAACACCCGGGAGTGAACTGGACTCACCTACAGTAATTCAGTCAGCGATTGAAAATCCTTTTATTATTAGCCAAACTGGTGGGAAATTGGCCCACTAGGTCAAAAGACAAAGCCAGAGGCGATAGTAGAAAGGACCCACTCCTCCAAGCTGTAGCCTGACCCCCAGCCATTTCTTCCTAAAAGAGAATGCGGCCAATGGGTAAATGGTCTTTGCACTATTTTGGATCCTGGCAGCACTGGGTTCTGAGACTCTTGGTTATTCAGAGGAAAGAGAAAAGGCCAAAGAGAATTGTGAGCTCTTGCTTAATGAAGTACACATTATTGAATTATTGCAACAACTCGGAGCAGACCATTTCACCAGATCTGTGGCCCGTTTGCGCACCTATAGAGACACTTGCAGTCGGAATTCCCAATCTGCAGTTGCCATGGGAGTTCAGCCAACCCCAGTGGGATGGATCATAGGATTTCCCCATCCCTGGTGTTCCCCAAAGATCTCCCAGCACTGGCCACCCGAGGAATGAGGTCCCCTGCAAAGGGCTGCTTCGGGGTGTACTGAAAGTTGCAGTATTTTTGGCTAAAGGAAATGTCAGCTGTTTTGTTTGTATATCCTGCAGGAAGCTGGATAAACAGAACTGTTTAGAGAGACCAGACCCCACTCTAAATGAGAAATCACAATGCCTTTTGATTAGGGTGATTCTCTAAGATTTCCAGAGACTTCAAACCACCTCAGTGAAAAGCCCCTTAAGTTCCTAAGAACTTTGTGGATCAGCAGGGATGAGGCCAGCTGTTGGGTCTGATTTTATCCAGGCCACATGCCTTGATAGCTTTACAAAGGGAGTTATACAGGAAACTGCATTCGCCCCATCATGGGGTCATGGAGTTCTAGAAAGCTTCGGACACATGGAGCTCTTGCTTCTCAAATTTCTGGGAAGGGCAGAGATGAGCAGGGTCTGTTCTTCTCCAAGGAAAAGAAGGGAGTATGTCACCTGAAAGGCTTGGGGTCTTAACTGTATTTGTCTACCTGGGCCCTGTGTTGGATTGGGATAATGGAAGGAGAGAGAAAGAGAGAGAGTGTGTGTATGCAGTGCAGATGGTAGAAGCCATGGGAGACCCCCGTTTGGTGGGGGGCAAATTCTTTCTAGAAGCATCAGGCATGTTACATTTCTGTCCCCAGCTGGTATTAGAAGTGGCTAGGATTCATCCTGTAGAGTGTCCATGTGTAAAGGGTTATTTGCCTTTTTTAAACTCAGTATGTGACTCTGGAAAGAATGAGTTCTGAAGCAAAGGATTCAAAGCTTAAGGGAGAAGCAAGAAGCTGTCCTTATTGAATGTCCAATGCCCAAATAATTCTGGAGCCCTACTAGCCTCTCTTGAATGTTTTCTGTGTCTCAGCACATTTTGGGGAATCTTGCACAACTTTTCCAGTTAAATATATATGGCACGGGGTGCTAGAACTCTGAGTTTGCTTATGGTTTAAGGAAACCAAAATGTATATGGTTTAACTGGTGCAACAACTGTAGATGCTTTAAGGCATGATTTGTATTGTGTAACAGGGGCACCCACTCGGTTTTTCTCTTCACTAGGGTGGCTCAAGTACAATAAGTGTGTCAATTTCCTTCAGGAACTTCTGTGGTGTAGGAATCCCCTCCTACTCTGCCACTGTTGGGAATCTCTGTGGCTACCTGTTTTTTGATTCACTCACACTGTCTTGGAAATGTCAGGTTTACAGAGATCTGTTTGGAATTAAAAAAATGGCTGTACACAATTCCTCTTCCTGTTTTTATCTCCTTTGCCTTGAGAAATATTTCCCCTCTTCTCTGAATGCATCATTGTTGTTATTGTCATTATTATTAATGCAAACATTCACAAAGTGCTTACATTATGCTGTGCACTATACTAAGAGCTGGGATAATTACATGGAAATCAATTCTGACTGTTCATATGCTGTAAAGTTGGCTTTTTTGGGTATTTATAAAATGCTTACTATGTGCAAGGCACTCTAAGCACTGGGGTAGATACAATAATAATAATAATAGTTGAGGTATTCGTTAATTGCTTACAATGTGTCGGGCACTGTTCTAAGTGCTGGGGTAGATACAAGATAATCAGTTTGGACATAGTCTCTGTTCCACGTAGGGCTCACTATCTTAATTCTCATTTTACAGATGAAGGAACTGAGGCTCAGAGAAGTTAAGAAACTTGCCCAAGGTCACATGGCAGAGAAGTGGGAGAGCTGTGAATAGAACCCAGGTCCTCTGACTCCCAGGCCCAAACTGTTTCCACAAGGCCATGCTGTTTCTTATCACTGTTTAAGTGGAAGAGGACAGACTTATTAAACCAGAAGAGTATCATCCAATAAACAACAAAAAGACATTAGGATTCATTAATAAAAACCAGTAGCTGCAGTATGTATCGATAGCTTTCTGAATGTTCTAGGCAATCAATCAGTCAACTGATGGTATTTATTGAGCAGTGTCTCTTTCTCCTCTCTTGCCTCTTCCTCTTTCTCTTCCTCCATCTCCTCTTCTTCCTCCTCCACCTCCTCTTTCTCCTCCTTCACCTCCTCGTCTTTCTCCTTCACTTCCTTGTCCTCCTCTTCCTCCTTCTCCTTTTCTTCATCTTTGCCCACCTCCTCTTCCTCCTCCTCCTCAAAGCCAATTTTCTGTCCTTCCCACTGTGAGGGATCAAGGCAGGCTGGATTTCCAAAGCCTGTTGTGTTGGATGGGCTTTCTGGTGGATCAGAATGAATTCAGCCTTCAGGCTCCTCTATTCAGTTGGCTTGTGTTCAGCAGGCTAGCAGCCAGCATCCCCCTCCCCAGTTGAGAAACTGGGACTTCACCCAGGTTGGGTCAGGTGCTGTCGAGGCCTGCTATGCCCTGGGGGACCCAGAAATCCAGCAGGCAGATTTTATCTTGGCCTAGCAGACAGAGCATGGGCCTGGGAGTTGGAAGGACCTGGGCTCTATTCCCAGCTCTGTCACTTGTCTGCTATCATGTCTGACCTTGGCCAATTCACTTCACTTCTCTGTGTTTCAGTTACCTCATCTGTAAAATGGGGATTAAGACTGTGAAACCCAGGTGGGACAGGGATCGGGTCCAATCTGACAACCCTGTATTTACCCCAATGCTTAGTATAGAGCCTGGCGCATTGTAAGTGCTTAACAAATACTATTAAATATAAGCAAAACAGAAAAAAAACAGCTTTCCCTCAGGGCCCTGCTCTGGAGTCTGGAATAATAATAACTGTGGTATTTGTTACACACTTACTATGTCCCAAGGACTGTAGTAAGTGCTGGGGTGGATAGAAGGTGTCAGGTTGGATGCAGCCCGTGTCCCACATGAGGCTCACAGTCTAAGTGTGAAGGAGAATGGGTACTGAAACCCCACTGTACAGGTGAGGAAACTGAGGCATGGAGAACTTAAGTGATTTGCCCAAGGTTACACAGCAGACAAGAAACCAAACCAATGTGGCCTAGTGAAAAGAACACAGGCCTGGGAATCAGAAGAACTGATCCCAGCTCCATC
The DNA here is from genome assembly GCF_015852505.1 of Tachyglossus aculeatus. NCBI lineage: Eukaryota > Metazoa > Chordata > Mammalia > Monotremata > Tachyglossidae > Tachyglossus > Tachyglossus aculeatus. Next base: position 46,481,101 of record NC_052067.1, on the reverse strand, counting down.
ACTTGTCTGTTGGGAAGCAGCATGGCTTAGTCGATAAAGCACAGGCCTGGGAATCAGTAAGACCTGGGTTCTAATACCGGCTCCACCACATGTCTGCTGTGTTGCCTTGGGCAAGTCACTTCACCTCTCTGGATCTCAGTTACCTCATCTCTAAAATGGGGATTAAGACTGTGATCTCCACGTGGGACAATCTCATCACCTTGTATCTACCCCAGCGCTTAGAACAGGGCTTGGCACATAGTAAGCGCTGAACAAATACTGTAATTGTTGTTGTTATTCTCTGGGCCTCAGTTACCTCATCTGTAAAATGGGGATTAAGAGTGGGAGCCCCACGTGGGACAAGGACCGTGTCCAACCTGATTAACTTATAGTTACCTGAGTGCTTAGAACAGCGCTTGGCACATAGTAAGCACTTAACAAATGCCATTATTATTATAATTATGAAAGCTAAAACTCCTGACCACTGGCTTTAAGACCATCAATCACAGTTGGTAGACATGTTCCCTGCCCACATTGAGTTTACAGTCTAGAGGGGGAGACAGACATTAATGTAAATCATTAAATTACAGATAAGTACATAAGTGCTGTGGAGTTGAGGGAGGGGTGCACTAAAGGTTCAAATCGAAGTGCAAGGGTGATGCAGAAGGGAATGGAAGAAAATGGGGAGGTTACAAGGTGATCAGGTTGTCCCACGGGGGGGCTCAGTCTTAATCCCCATTTTACAGATGTGGTAACTGAAGCACAGAGAAGTTAAGTGACTTGCCCAAAGTCACACAGCTGACAATTAATGTAAATCATTAAATTACAGATAAGTACATAAGTGCTGTGGGGTTGAGGGAGGGGTACACTAAAGGTTCAAATCGAAGTGCAAGGGTGATGCAGAAGGGAATGGGAGAAAAGGAAATGAGGGCCTGGTTGGGGAAGGCCTCTTGGAGGAGATGTGATTTTAATAAAGCTTTGAAGGTGGGGAGAGTACTTGTCTGTCAGATATGAAGAGGGAGGGCAGTTCAGGCCAAAAGCAGGACGTAGGTGAGAGGTCGGTGATGAGAGAGATTAGATCAAGGTACAGTGAGTAGGTTAGCATTAAAGAAACGAAGTGTGAGGGCTGGATTGTATAGGAAATCTGTGAGGTGAGGTAGGTGGAGGCGAGCTGATTGTTTTAAAGCTGATGGCAAGGAGTTTCTCTTTGCAGAGTAGCTGGGCAACCATGGGAAGTTCTTGAGGAGTGAGGCAACATGGACTGATTGTCCTGAACGTCCTGAAATGTCCTGTTATCTGGAAAGAAGACTTGCCTTCAGCTGTGCTGTGATTTCAGTTGCATTAATATAACTTAATATAGTTTCTTAGTCTTCTTTAATTAAAAAGCCCATTGGATTTCCCAAGATGAAACCAAAGAAAAAAACTCTCAACATGGCTGTCTCAGCATCAATCAATGATATTATTGAGCACTGACTGTGTGCCAAGCGCTGCACTAAGCGCTTGGGAGAGTACAATATAACAGAGCTGGGAGACAAGTTCCCTGCCTGAAACAAAATATGCAACAGAGTGGGGAAATCATTAGCTATCACTCTTTCCATTCTCCTCACATCTCATCCAGGACATATACGGTATGAGAAGCATTTCTTAGATCCTAGTCCTCCTACCCATCTCCGGAACCTCATTGTCTTTGATGTCATCTTGCCACTTAATAATAATAATAATAATGGCATTTATTATGCACTTACTATGTGCAAAGCACTGTTCTAAGTGCTGGGGAGGTTACAAGGTGATCAGGTTGTCCCACGGGGGGGCTCAGTCTTAATCCCCGTTTTACAGATGTGGTAACTGAGGCACAGAGAAGTTAAGTGACTTGCCCAAAGTCACACAGCTGACAATTGGCAGAGCTGAGATTTGAACCCATGACCTCTGACTCCAAAGCCCATTCTCTTTCCATTGAGCCACACTGCTTCGCAGCGTGTTTCAGCTGCTCAGCGTGTCTCAGCGTGTTCTCAGCTGCTACTCGATGTTTAGTATGGTGTGGAGCTCACCTCGCCCCCTCCTACCTCACCTCCCTTCTCTCCTTCTACTGCCCAGCCCGCACCCTCCGCTCCTCCACCACTAATCTCCTCACTGTACCTCGCTCTCGCCTGTCCCGCCATCGACCCCCGGCCCACGTCATCCCCCGGGCCTGGAATGCCCTCCCTCTGCCCATCCGCCAAGCTAGGTCTCTTCCTCCCTTCAAGGCCCTGCTGAGAGCTCACCTCCTCCAGGAGGCCTTCCCAGACTGAGCCCCTTCTTTCCTCTCCCCCTCGTCCCCCTCTCCATCCCCCCGTCTTACCTCCTTCCCTTCCCCACAGCACCTGTATATATGTATATATGGTTGTACATATTTATTACTCTATTTATTTATTTATTTATTTATTTATTTTTAACTTGTACATTTCTATCCTACTTATTTTATTTTGTTGGTATGTTTGGTTCTGTTCTCTGTCTCCCCCTTTTAGACTGTGAGCCCACTGTTGGGTAGGGACTGTCTCTATGTGATGCCAATTTGTACTTCCCAAGCGCTTAGTACAGTGCTCTGCACATAGTAAGTGCTCAGTAAATACGATTGATTGATTGATTGATTGGAGCTGGGTGGTGAAACTACCGGAATAATAATTATGGTATTCGTGAAGCACTTGCTGTGCACAGCGCACTGAAGAAATGCCTAGTACAGTGTACCATACAGAGTGAGCACTCAATAAGTGGTACTGCTAGGCTACTGGAAGTCAAAGGCAGCATCTGAAAGCGGTCCAGGGTTTCCAGCTGAATAGGAAGATTGGGCACTAGAAGCGGTTGGTTAAAGGAGCAGCATGGCTTAGTGGAAAGAGCCTGGGCTTGGGAGTCAGAGGTTGTGGGTTCTAATCCTGGTTCTGCCACTTATCAGTTGTGTGACTTTGGGCAAATCACCTAACTTCTCTGTGCCTCAGTTACCTCATCTGTAAAATGGGGATTAAGATGTGAGCCCCACGTGGGACAACCTGATTATCTTGTATCTACCCCAGCACTTAGAACAATGCTTGGCACTTAGCAAGCACATAACAAATACCATCATTATTATTATTATTGTTATTACTGTCAGGCTGGTTTGAATCTTAAATGATATGTCAAAGCCCTTTCTGTCTTTAAGCCTCCTAAGGGATACAATAGCCTCCTTGATTCAGTTTTCTGCTTCCTTTGTCCTCCTCCTCCCACTTCTCTTCCTCCTAATTATTACTACAAATACCTGGTGGAAAGAGAGCAGGGCCAGGCATCCCAACTTTGCCACATGTTCATTCATTCATTCAATCAATCATATTTAGTGAGTGCTTATTGTATGAGGAGCACTGTACTAAGTGTTTGGGAGAGTACAGAACAGCAATAAACAGACCCATTCCTTGCCAACAATGATCTTACAGTCTACAGGGAGGGAAGACAGACATTAATATAAATAAATGGCAGATCTGTACACAAGTGCTGTGGGACTGGGAGGGGGAAAGAACAAAGGAAGAAAGTCAGGGTGACCCAGAAGGGAGTGTAAGAAGAGGAAAGGGGGGCTTAGTCAGGGAAGTGTTCCTGGAGGAGATGTGCCTTCAATAAGGCTTTGAAGGTGGGGAAAGTAATTGCCAGATTTGAGGAGGTTGCTAAACTTCCCCGTGACTCAGTTGCCTCCCCTGTAAAATGGGGATTCAATGCCCATTCTCCTTCTGCCTTTGATGTGAGCCCCTTGGGTGACAGGGACAGTGTCTAACAAATTCCACAATGATTGCTAAACACATGGGGACATTTCACCTAAGTCCCAGGCCTCTAAATGGGGCTCGTTAGTCTCCTTGATTCTCCAATTTCACCTCCTTCTCTGGTGGGTTTGGTCACTGTTCCATGACCCTTTTGGGGCACACAGAGGGAGTATTGAGGAAGCTAAACTGTTGGGTTGAGAGGCTGGGTCTTCTGCCCCCTAGGTTTTCTTTTTTTCCTATGGTATTTATTAATAATGATAATAATAATGGTACTTGTTAAGTGCTTACTATGTGCCAAGCACTGTTCTAAGCACTGGGAGAGATACAGGGTTATCAGGTTGTCCTTTGTGGGGCTCACAAACTTAATCCCTATTTTACAGATGAGGTAACTGAGGCACAAGAAAGTTAACTGACTTGCCCAAAGTCACATAGCTGACAAGTGGCGGACTCAGGATTAGGACTCACGACCTCTGACTCTGAAGCCTGTGCTCTTTTCACTAAGCCACACTGCTTCTCAATAATGTATTATGTGTCAGGCACTGTATTAAGCACTGGAGTAGATTCAAGCCAATCAGGTTGGACACAGTCTCTGTACCTCATGGGGCACATTATCTTAATCCTTATTTTTACAGATGAGGGAACTGAGGCCCAGAGAAGTTGAATGACTTGCCCAAGGTCACCTAGCAAACAAGTTGTGGAGCCAAGATTAATAATAATTGTGGTATTTGTTAAGCATTTATTGTGTGCCAGGGACTTTACTAAGTGCTGGGGTGGATATAAGCAAATTATGTTGGACGCAATCCCTGTCTCACATCTCAATTCCTGTTTTACAGATGAGGTAACTGAGGCCCAGAGAAGTAAAGCAACTGGTCCAAGGTCACACAGCATACACAGTGGAGCTGGGATTAGAGCCCATGACCTCCAGAATCCCAGGGTGTTCTATCCACTAGGCCACACTGCTTCCCACCCAGGTCTTCTGATGCCCAGGCCTGTGTTCTTGCCACTAGGCCACGCTGCTTCTCATGCTGTGTTAGTGTCTAATGGTGAAAGCTTGTCTGCCTGTTCTGGAGGTTGATGCCCCTGTTTGAATGGTTGAGGGTAACCAGAAGGAGGATCATAACCAGCTCTCCCACCACTGGCTTCAGATGGCCTGGTATGCCCTGTCCTTCACAGTCTAGGGAAAAGAGTAATGTCTAGCTCCCCCTCTAGACTGTAAGCTCGTTGTGGGAAGGAAATGGGTCTGTTTATTGTTCTATTGCACTCTCCCAAGTGCTTAGTACAGTGTCTGCACACGGCAAGCGCTCAATAAATGTGATTGAATGAATGAATTCCTCATTACAGCTCAGAACAAGGCAGCGGGAAACTTGCTCAGAAAGGGGCTCACACTCTACTTCCTAACTGGCTTTGTAACATTATTATCAATAATAATAATAATTGCAATACTTGTATTTAAGTGATTATTGTTATCTTATTATTATCAATGATTATTACTGACCTTGTTTTTATCAATAATAATAATAGCAATAAGGGTATTTAAGTGCTTATTATTAACAATAATTATTATAGACCTAATTATTACCAATAATAGTAATAACAATAACACTACTGGTATTCATTAAGTGCTTACTATGCCAAGTACTGCAGTAATGCTGGGGTAGATCCCAGATAATCAGGTTGGACAAAGTGCCTGTCCTACATGGAACTCACAGTCTTCATCCCCATTTTACAGATAGGATAAGTGAGGCACAGATGAAGTGAAGTAACATTCATTCATTCATTCAATCATATTTACTGAGCACTTACTAAGCAGAACCCTGTACTAAGCGTTTGGGAGAGTACAGTACAACAATAAACAGACACATTCCCTGCTCACAATGAGTGTACAGTCCAGAGGGGGAGACAGACATTACTATAAAGCAGATAAGTGGAGGAGTTAGGATTTGAACCCAGGTCCTTCTGAATCGCAGGCCTTGCTGCTTCTCAATCGGAGGTAATCCTGGGAAAGATGCCTGCCTTGGAGATCCATTTCCATTCATGGTTACCCACGTGCCCCCTGGCCATGGTAAACCCAGAATTCATTCCAAAAATAGAGTTGGAGGGAAAAGCAAAGTCTCAGGAAAGAATGCACTTTAAGTGTCATTAATTATTACCTAATTACTTCCACCACTGTGGCACAGAGAGGAAAGTGCTCTGAGATGATGAAGTTGTCAATTATAGCTGATAATTAAGGGGCCAGGTGAATGTTTAATTTAACAAGATAAATATCTACCCAGATGTTGTGTGAGGGCTGCTTTGTAATCAGGTAGGTTAGAAGGTTTGCTGCTTCTTAATCAAGTAGGTTAGAAGGTTTGCAAACACTAGGTAGTCTGGCTGCACACCTTTGTTGTGCCAAAAAAAGAAAGGGGAAAGAAACAACCTTAATACATCGCTGGTCTTAGCCAGCACTTATTTGAAGAGCTTTTCTACGTAACATGTTCTGTTTAATATGGGCAGAATTCTGAGGCCAATACCCTTCCCCTCCCCATCACCCAGATTCACCCTCTTTTCTTTTTATTTTTTGTGATATTTGTTAATCACTTACCACGTGCCAGGCATTCTACTAAGTGCTAGGTTAGCTACAAGTTTAGACACAGCTCCTGTCCCACACAGGGCTCACATTTTTAATCCCCGTTTTACAGATGATGCAACTGAAGTATAGAGAAGTGAAGTGACTTGTCCTAGGTCAGTCAGCAGACAAGTGGCAGAGCTGGGATTAGAACCCAGGTCCTTCTGACTCCCAGGCCCGTGCTCTATCCACTATACTGAGTTGTCTGTGACAGAATTGATTGCTTTTCTCCCAGAAGAATCAATCGATCTTATCTATTGAGCCTTACATGTTCAGAGCATTGTATTAAGCACTTGAAATATTATCATCATTATTGTATTTATTAAGCATTTACTCTGTATCAAGCACTTTTCTAAGCTCTGGGGTAGATACAAGTTTATCAGGTTGAGCACAGTCAGTGTCCCACATAGGGCTTACAGTCTAAGTAGGAGGGAGTAGGATTTAATCCCTACTGTAGCTCTTTTTTTTTATGATGTTGCTTCACCTCCCTGCTCAAGATTGTGTAGAGTACATTGATTGACAACAAATAGGGCATTTTTTTAAAAAATGGTATTTGTCTGCTAGGCACTAAGCACTGATAGATACAAGAAAATCAGGTGGGAAATAGTCCCTGGTTGTTGTTTTTTATGGTATTTGTTAAGCATTTACTATGTGTCCAGAACTGTAATAATAATAATGATGACATTTGTTAAGCACTTACTACGTGCCAAGCATTGTTCTAAGCACTGGGGCAGATACAAGGTAATCCAGTTGTCCCACGTGGAGCTCCTAGTTTTAATCTCCATTCTTCAGATGAGGTAACTGAGGCACAGAGAAGCGAAGTGACTTGCTCAAGGCCATACAACAGACAAGTGGCAGAGTCCGGGTAAGAACTCACATCCTCTGACTCCTGGGCCCATGTTCGATCCAGTAGGCTGCACTGCTTCTTATCTGCTGTGTGACCTTGGACAAGTCAGTTCTCTGTGCCTCAGTTACCACATCTGCAGAATGGAGATTCAGTACCTGTTCTCCTTCCTACTTTGACTGTGAGCCCTGTGGGGAATCTGTTTAATGTGCATCTATCCCAGTGCTTAGTAGAGCGCTTGGCAGATAGTAAGCACTTAACAAATGCCAGAATCATCGTATTCCTCCTCAGTCAGATGATGCCAAATAGATAATGCTTCCACCCTCAATGATTTGAGGATGTGCTTCTGGATCTAACTCCTTTCCCCGGCAGCTGGAGTCTGGGGGGAAAGAGAAGGAGTGTGGCAGTAAATGCCAAGCAAGAAATGACCGGGTTCGGTCCCAGGATATGGGGTTCACCTCCCTTTCTGCCCCTCAGAGATCTCTTGCAGGGGGAATCTCTGAGAGAATGTTCGCTACCCAGAAACTTTATTTGCTTTTTGGCTCAGCACTAACGCAAACACCAGGCACCAGTAGCAATGTGGGCAACAAAACGGAGACCAGAGAGCCTCAGGACAGCCAAATTTCCACATACGAACCTCAGTTCTTTGCTCTGGTTTGCACGTGGGAATCCCAAAGGGTTCACTCGCTGATCCTGCCAACAGGACAGAACAAAACCTGACAGAATAGTGTGCAAACATCCATTTCCTCCCTTCTGGGGTGGATCTCTAAGCAGCAAAAGTACTTGGGCCTGCGATCCGAAGGGAAGAGCGGGAATCTTGAGATCTAATTCTCCAAGTTATTTTAGTGCTCTCTAAAATGCCAGAATGCCATTCTTCTCCCACCACATTTTCCCAGTGGGGATATACCCGGTAGAAGAAGGAGCATGGCCTAGTGGAAAGAGCATGGGCCTGGGAGCCAGAGGACCTGGGTTCTAATCCCGGCTCCGTCACTCTTCAGCTGTGTGACCTTATCACTTCACTTCTCTGTGCTTCAATTTCCTCATCTGCAAAATGGGGATTCAATGCCTGTTCCCTCCCTTACTTAGACTGTGAGTCCTTGTGGGACCTGATTATCTTTTATCTACTCCTGTGCTTGGCATGTAGTGAGGACTTGAGTGGGCCAATGGATAGAGCACAGGCCTGGGAATCAGCAGGACCTGGGTTATAATCCCGTCTCTGCCTTTTGTCTGCTGTGTGACCTTGAGTAAGTCACTTCACTTCTCTGCACCTCAGTTACCTCATCTATAAAATGGGGGTTGAGACTGTGAAACCTGCATGGGATGGTTACTAGGTCCAAGCCGATTTCCTTGTATCCACCCCAGCACTTAGTACAGTCTCTGGCACATAGTAAGCACTTAATGAATACCACAATTATTATTATTAACCACAATTATTATTATCGAGGAACCATCGAGAAACAGTTTGGTTTACATCATTTAGAGATGTGCGGTGCTGCTTTCTCTCAGTCTTACTCTCCACCCCAAATCCACTGTGGTATGCTTTCCCAGAATTCCTTTCAGATGTCTATTCTCCCCGCATCAATGATTGGCTGAAATCTTCCTCTTAAGGACTGGACCAATCACAGAGCTGCCATTTTGCAACAAGGGAGGTGCCTCAGTTTGTCTCAGCCGTGATTTCCGATCGATTAGATATTTATCTGTGTTTTCCTCCCCATGGCAAGCCCTGGAGAGGTCTTAGCAGAGAAAGGCTTGTGCTTCCAAAAACGTTTCTTCTCCTCATTGCATCTTGGTTAGAACGCTTGTTCCTGCAACATGCCATTCAACTATCTCTTTCAATTGGTTGTTCCTTAAACACTATCTTAATCCTTATTTTTACAGATGAGGGAACTGAGGCCCAGAGAAGTTGAATGACTTGCCCAGGGTCACCTAGCAAACAAGTAGTGGAGCCAAGATTCATCATGGGAGCTGAGATTCTGCTTCCCTGATCTGCTTTGAATCCTCACCAGTGGCACTCAGCTACAGGCTCCGGGTTTGTAACTTTTTCACTACTGCCTGAGATAAGCTGTGGTTTATAATTTATATATTTTTATGCCTGTCTCCCCCTGTAGACTGTAAGGTCTTTATGGGCAGGAATCACTCCTACAGTGCTCATCACTTGGGCAATGCTCTATAAATCCCATAGATTGAATGATTGATTAAGATCCTGATTTCCTTTCTGGAACTGGTTTCAGGCTTTCCCTTATTGGTCTTTCCATTGTCTTGTAGCAGGGATGGGAAGCAGAGGATGGAGAAGCTAGGAGCTGAGGTTTTAGTATGGAAGTAGAGAAGCAGTGTGGACTAGTTGATAAAGCATGGGCCTGGGAGTCAGAAGGTCCTGGGTTCTCATCTCTGCTCTCCTACTTGTCCACTGTGTGACCTTGGACAAGTTGCTTCACTTCTGTGTGCCTCAGTTAACCTCATCTGTAAAATGGGGATTAAGATTGTGAGCCCTATATAGGACAGGAACTGTGTCCACCCTGATCAGCTTGCATTGACCTCAGTGCTTAGTACAGTGACTGGCACATAGTAAGCGCTTAACAAATATGTTTTTAAGAAAAAAAAAAGATGGGAATTCTTAGACCTGCTCACAAAACTGACTCAACCAAGGCTTCTTTCATTACTATTTGAGAATGTGAGAGAGCAAATACCAGCATTGAACTTGAGATGTTTTGAAGGAATCTTTAAGGGCCAAGTTTCCCAGAATGCTTTATGGAAAGAGGTATCTGTCTAAAGTGGGAATCTCAAGATTCAGGGAGAATGAGGCAAGGGCTTTTTCAGGTCAGAATTCATGCTGTTCACAAAATCTCGATTAGGCAGACAGGCAATAATCATCCACATCATCAATCGTATTTATTGAGTGCTTACTATGTGCAGAGCACTGTACTAAGCGCTTGGGAAGTACAAATTGGCAACATATAGAGACAGTCCCTACCCAACAGTGGGCTCACAGTCTAAAAGGGGGAGACAGAGAACAAAACCAAACATACTAACAAAATAAAATAAATAGAATAGGTATGTACAAATAAAATAAATGAATAAATAAATAGAGTAATAAATATGTACACACATATATACATATATACAGGTGCTGTGGGGAAGGGAAGGAGGTAAGATGGGGGGATGGAGAGGGAGATGAGGGGGAGAGGAAGGAAGGGGCTCAGTCTGGGAAGGCCTCCTGGAGGAGGTGAGCTCTCAGCAGGGCCTTGAAGGGAGGAAGAGAGCTAGCTTGGCGGATGGGCAGAGGGAGGGCATTCCAGGCCCGGGGGATGACGTGGGCCGGGGGTCGATGGCGGGACAGGCGAGAGCGAGGTACGGTGAGGAGATTAGCGGCGGAGGAGCAGAGGGTGCGGGCTGGGCTGTAGAAGGAGAGAAGGAAGGTGAGGTAGGAGGGGGCGAGGTGATGGACAGCCTTGAAGCCCAGGGTGAGGAGTTTCTGCCTGATGTGCAGATTGATTGGTAGCCACTGGAGATTTTTGAGGAGGGGAGTAATATGCCCAGAGCGTTTCTGGACAAAGATAATCCGGGCAGCAGCATGAAGTATGGATTGAAGTGGAGAGAGACACAAGGACGGGAGATCAGAGAGAAGGCTGATGCAGTAGTCCAGACGGGATAGGATGAGAGCTTGAATGAGCAGGGTAGCGGTTGGGATGGAAAGGAAAGGGCGGATCTTGGCAATGTTGCGGAGCTGAGACCGGCAGGTTTTGGTGACGGCTTGGATGTGAGGGGTGAATGAGAGAGCGGAGTAGAGGATGACACCAAGTTTGCGGGCCTGTGAGACGGGAAGGATGGTAGTGCCGTCAACAGAGATGGGAAAGTCAGGGAGAGGGCAAGGTTTGGGAGGGAAGACAAGGAGTTCAGTCTTCAACATGTTGAGCTTTAGGTGGCAGGCAGACATCCAAATGGAGATGTCCTGAAGGCAGGAGGAGATGCGAGCCTGGAGAGAGGGGGAGAGAGCAGGGGCAGAGATGTAGATCTGGGTGTCATCAGCGTAGAGATGATAGTTGAAGCCGTGGGAGTGAATGAGGTCCCCAAGGGAGTGCGTGTAGATCGAGAACAGAAGGGGACCAAGCACTGAACCTTGGGGAACCCCCACAGTAAGAGGATGGGAGGGGGAGGAGGAGCCTGCAAAAGAGACTGAGAAAGAACGACCGGAGAGGTAAAAGGAGAACCAGGAGAGGACGGAGTCTGTGAAGCCAAGGTCAGATAGCGTGTTGAGGAGAAGGGGGTGGTCCACAGTGTCAAAGGCAGCTGAGAGGTCGAGGAGGATTAGGACAGAGTATGAGCCGTTGGATTTGGCAAGCAGGAGGTCATTGGTGGCATTAATGGCATAAAATAATGGCATTTTAAGACCCTTGGCAATTATTACATAGTACCTTGAATTTACCTAGTGTTTTAAAGTTTCCGAAGTACTTTCTCTTTATCCATCTCAGTTAGTCATTATATTGCCAGGTCCTCAGTGATAGGAAATGTGTCTCTTGTAACTGTTGAACTCTGTCATGTTTAGGACAGAATCTAAGACTCAATAGACCCTTAACAAATACCATTGAGATTGACTGACTCCTCCTTCAGAGAACTGTGTCTAATTTGCAGTCAGTCGATCGTATTTATCGAGGGCTTACTGTGTAACAGAGCACTGTACTAAGCCCTTGGGAGAGCACGATATAACAGAGTCAGTATAAATGTTTCCTTGCCCACAAGGTGCTTACAGTCTAGGGGGACTTGATGGTAAAACTGTAAAACCTCTTAGTTTGACATCATCACCTTGGATTGTTGATTTTGTAATTATTAGACAGCTAGGTCATGGATGAAGTGGCGTACTTTAAAAACCCTCCAAGCAGGTCTGGTTGAAATCTGGCCATGAAATTGCAGAAAAAGAAAGGAACAAAAAGATGATATGACCTCCATCTCCTCTGACACTAGGGAAGGGCAAGGGGCTGACTGGCTTGCCTACATTTCCCAGAGGCCCTTGGAGCATTTTGGGAGCTGTTTGGCTTCTCTACCACAGATGAAATGTTACCCTGCCCTCTGGACATCTCTGGCACAGAGTTTAGATTTCACTGGGATTTTTCCAGAGGAGAATCTCTCCCCGTATGACTTTTACCTCCTCTCTGGGGTCAATATTCTCCCTGCTGGCAGTCGGACTTTGTCTCTGTCAGATTTTCACAGGGTGAGCTGTTTTTTTCATGGAATTAGTCAAGAGCTTACTACATGTCAGGCACTGGTCTAAGCGCTGGGATAGATATGAGCTAATCAATTTGGATGCAGTCCATGTCCCACATGAGGCTCACAGTCTTATTTCCCATTTTACAGATGAGGTAACTGAAGCCCAAAGAAGTGAAGTGACTTGCCCAAGGTTGCATAGCAGACAACTGGCAGAGCTGGGAATAATAATAATAATAGTAACAATAATAATGACTGTGGTCTTTGTTAAACACTTACTACATGCCAGGCACTGTACTAAGTGCTGGGGTGGGTACAAACAAATCAGGTTGGACACAGTCCATGTCCCATGTGGGGCTCACAATTTTACTGTTGAGGCAACTGAAGTACAGAGAAGTGAAGTGACTTGCCCAAGGTCATTTGCCCAACAAATGAACTGGGATTAGAACCCATGATTTTCCTACTCTCAGGCCCGTGCTCTATCCACTAGGCCACACTTTCTCTGATTAACCAATTCCTGAGGTAAAAGGGGCCAGGTACACGAAGAGGAATTTTTGAAATTAATGAAGATAAAAATGGTCACGTGCTCCGAAGTTCTGGCTCTGAGCACATGTCGAGAGGTTTGCATATCATTTTACTATTGAATTCTTTCCACTCAATATTGATTAAATATTGACTTTGGCCACTTTTCTCTTTGGAAGTCTAGTTCACTCATGGTTACCAAAGCTTGGGAATATCTAGCAAATAAATATTGGCTGGCTTTTCTAACTCCTGGCCTACAGAGTGAAGCAATGTACCTAGGGGAAAGAGCTCAGAACTCGGAGTCAGAGGACCTGGATTCTAATCCTGGCTCTGCTACTTGTCTGCTCTGTGACCTTGTGTGAGTCACTTCACTTTTCTGTGCCTCACGCTCATCTAGTAAAAAAAGGAATGAAGTACCTGTTCTGCCTCCTGCTTATCCCATGAGCCCTATTTGGGACAGGATCTGTGTGTGACCTGATTATGTGGTATCTACTCCCAGTGCTTGGCACATAGTGAGGATTTAACAATACCACAGGTATTACTGAATATGATCAATTAATCAAGTGTATGTATTGAGAAGCAGCATGGTGTATGGCCTGGGAATAAGAAGGTCATGCATTCTAATCCCAGCTCCACCACTTATCTGCTGTGTGACATTGGGCAAGTCATTTCACTTCTCTGTGCCTCAGTTTCCTCATCTATAAAATGGGGAATTGAGATTGTGAGCCCCACATGGGAAAGGGATTGTGTCCAATCTGATTTGCATGTACCCACCCCAGTGCTTAAAACAGTGCCTGCATTGTAGTAAGAGCTTAACAAATACCATAATTATTATTATTGAGCACTTACTCTTTGCAGAGCACTGTACTAAGTGCTTGTGAGAGTACAATATAACAGAGTTGCTAAACGTGTTCCCTGCCCACAAAAATCTTACAGGGAGCTCACTGAGGGCAGGAATTTAGTTGTTATATTGTACTCTCCCAAGTGCTTAGTACAGTGCTTTGCACAGCACACAGTAAGCACTCAATAAATACGATTGAATGAATGAATGAATAGAGAGAATGTATTTGTAATGGTATTTGTTAAGCACTTACTATGTGTCAAACACTGTTCTAAGTTCTGGGGTAGGTAAGAGTTAGGTTGGACCCAATCCCTGTCCCACATAGGGTTTACAGTCTATGTAGGAAGGAGAACAGGAGAACCGAGGCATGGAGAAGTGAAGTGACTCGCCCAAGGTCACACAGCTGGCACATGGCAGAGCCGGGATTAGAACGCAGGTCCTCCGACTCCGAGGCCCAGGCTCTTTCCGCTTATCCACACTGTTTCCCTAGTTTTAAAACCATGTCATTTTAATCCTTGCTCAGTTGTGTGCGACAATGTAGCCTCAATCTCACCCAGCCTTCTTCGTGATGGACGTGAGCAAGGAGTCAGCAGCAGGTGAGACCAAATGGAGGTTTGGTGAGTGCATTGGCAGTAGAGAAAAGCAGGTTGTTGTTGTTGTTGTTGTCTTATGCTGTTGTCGTGTCCGACCCATAGCAACGCTATGGACACACCTCTCCCAGAATGCCCCACCTCCATCTGCCTTCATTCTGGTAGTGGACCTATACAGTTTTCTTGGTAAAAACATGGAAGTGGTTTACCATTGCCTCCTTCCATGCAGTAAGCCTGAGTCTCGACTCTCTCCCATGCCGCTGCTGCCCAGCATGGTTGAATTTTGACTTGTAGCAGATTGCCTTCCACTCGCTAGCCACTGGCCATGGTAGGAAAGGAATGGGTAGGCCTCTGCTTGATTCTCCCTCCCATAGCTGAGACTGGTAGAGTACTGGAAACTCTCCAGGTGTGACCCTGAGAGGCTGAAAGCAGGTTACCATCACCCCAATCTCAATCTCCTAAATTCCTGCACTCTACACTGTCTCTAGACTGCAACCTTGTTGTGGACAGGGCATGTGTCTATTATTCTATTGTACTCTCCCAAGCACTTAATACAGTGTTCTACATACAGTAAGCACTCAATAAATACTACTGACTCGTGGCTCAGTGGAAAGAGCATGGGATTGGGAGTCAGGGGTCATGGGTTCAAATCCCGGCTCTGCCACTTGTCAGCTGTGTGACTTTGGGCAAGTCACTTAACTTCCCTGTGCCTCAGTTACCTCATCTGTAAAATGGGGATTAAGACTGTGAGCCCCGCGTGGGACAACCTGATCACCTTGTATCCTCCCCAGCACTTAGAATAGTGCTTTGCACATAGCACTTAACAAGTATCAAAATTATTCTTATCATTACTGACTACCCCCTTGTTCTCTGCCCGCTACCTGAATTTCTGCTTATTAATAATAATAATAATAATAATAATAATAATAATAATAATAATAATAACAATAATGGTATTGGTTAAGCACTTACTATGTGCCAGGCACTGTACTAGCATGACTCAGTGGAAAGAGTGTGGGCTTGGGAGTCAGAGGTCATGGGTTCGAATCCCAGCTCAGCCACTTGTCAGCTGTGTGACCTTGGGCAAGCCACTTAACTTCTCTGTGCCTCAGTTACCTCATCTGTAAAATGGGGATTAAGACTGTGAGCTCCAAATGGGACAAACTGATTACCTTGTATCCCCCCCAGCACTTAGAACAGTGCCTCGCACATAGTAAGCACTTAACAAATACCACCATTACTATTATTATTATTACTATGCTCAGTAATCAGCTAATCAGCTAATCAGATTGAAGCTAATCAGATTGGACAAAATCCCACAATCGGGGTTCACAATTTCCATTTTTGTGGATGAGGGCCCAGAGAAGTGAAGTGACTTGCCTGTGGTCACACGGCAGACAAGTAGCAGAGTCTGGATTAGAACCCAGGTCCTTCTGACTCCCAGGCCCAGTGTCTAGATGCCCAGGCTCTATCCAATAGGCCATGCTGCTTTATCAGTCCAGGGTCTTTGAGAGAGAAATGATGTGAGATCTCTTGACCGTTAGCTCGTCTCTAGACTATGAGCTCGTTGTGGTCAGGGAATGTGTCTGCTTGTTGTTATATTGTACTCTCCCAAGCGCTTAGTACAGTGCTTTGCAGACAGTAAGCACTCAGTAAATAGGATGGAATGAATGTGTGTTTCCCAGGAGAACCAGTGGAAGGGTGGTCCTGATTGTGGCTTTAGTGACCCCAAGTGGCGTTCGCTATAATTACTTTCTGACAAAATATCTGTGCTAACTTTACATTTCCCTCCACTCTGACCTCCAGGCCTCCTGTCTCTCCCCCTCCAATCCATCCTTCACTCTCTGCACGCATCATCTAGCAACAAAAACGTTCCGTTCATGTCTCTCCACTCCTCAAGAACCTCCAGTTGCTTCCCATCCACCTCTGCATCAAACAAAAACTCCTCTCTGTCGACTTTAAATCAGTTCGCCCCATCCTACCTCGCCCCGCCGATCTCCTATGACATCCCAGCCCACGAGCTCCGCTCCTCTAATGCCAGCTTACTCACTGGGCCCTGATCTCGTCTATCTCACCACTGACCCCTTTCCCACATCCCTCCCTTAACCTGGAAATTCCTCTCCCTCCATATATGCCAGACCCCCACTCTCTCCACCATCAAAGCATTACTACAATCACATCTCCTCCAAGAGGCCTTCCCTGTTTAAAGCCTTCCTTTTCCTGGCTCACTCTCACTCCTGTATTATCCATGAACTTCAATCTGTGACCTCTGGATGGTTGATATTCTCCCCAGCACTTATGTACATATTTTTTAAGTGATATATCATAAATTCCTTATTCATGTCTGTCTCCCCCTCTAGACTGTAAGATCATTGTGAGCAGCGAGCATGTGTGCTAATTCTGTTGTAATCTCCCAAGTGCTTAGTACACCACTCTGCACATAGTAAGCGCTCAATAAATACCATGGATTGATTGATCGATATACACTAGACCACCACTCTCCACCTTCAAAGCACAATTAATGTCACATCTTTTCCATGAGGTCTTCCCTGATTAAGCCCTCTTTCCCTGTCTATCTCTGCATCCCTTCTGCATCCTCTCTACAATTGGATCTGTAAGCTTGGTCCATTTGTTATTCAACCCACCCCCAACTCCACAGCACGTACATAACATATCTTTAAGTATTTGTTATAAATTATTCATTCCTATTAATGTCTGTCTCCCCTTCTAGACAGTAAGCTCAGTATGGGCAGGGAACATGTCTGCTGATTCTGTTGTACACTCCCCAGAGCTTAGAACAGTGCTCTGTGCATAGTAAGTGCTGAATAAATACTATAAATTGATTGCTAATGAGGCCATCGGTAGACTTCTGTGGCTGGCAACATTTGGTGGGAGAGCATGGGATATTTGAGATTGGCGGTCTTTGCTTGACGGCGGGCTTGGCAGGACAAGCTAAGTGCGATTTGGCAACTGGTCTTTCTTCTGTCTTTGCAAACCCATTTGGGCTGAATTGGTGGGATTCTCCAACCCCTTTCACAAACTGCCAAGCTTTTCCTCAGGGTGACCAGATGGCCAAGGATGTCAGCATGTGTCCCAGGGCAGGGACGAAGTGAATTCTGAATCTAAAACCAATGTATTCAGCTTGGTAAAGCTTGAGAGCCACCTGGAGTTTTCTGGCTCCACCACTTTTATTTTAAGGTATTTGTTAAGTGCTTACTAGGTGCTAGACACTGTACTGAGCTCTGGGATAGATACTAGCTAATCAGGTTGGACACAGTCCCTGTCCCACGTGGGGCTCACGGTCTTAATATCCACTTTACAAATGAGGTAACTGAGGTGCAGAGATGAGAAGTGACTTGCCCAAGGTCACACAGCAGACATATGGAGCAGCCAGAATTAGAACCCAGGTTCTTCTGGCTCCCAAACTGGACTCTTTCCACTAGGCCATCCTGCTTCGTATGCTGTGTGACCTTGGACAACTCATTTAAATTCTCTGAGACTCAGTTATCTCAGTTGTAAAACAGGGATTAAGACTTGGAGCCCCATGTGGGACAAGGACAGTGTACAACCTGATTAGCTTGTATCTACCACAGTGCTTAGCACAGTGCCTGGCTAGAAAGCGCTTAACAGATACCACTTGAAAAAAAAGGGGGGGGGGCGCATTCTGTGCTCCTCCAGTGGGCTAAAAGAACCCAGGTGGTTGGTTTCAAAAACAGGTAAAACTACTACTACTACTACTACTACTACTGCTATTACTACTAATTACTGTTATTACAAATAATAGAGTAATGATCATTGTGGTACTTTTAATCAATCAATCGTATTTATTGAGCGCTTACTGTGTGCAGAGCACTGTACTAAGCGCTTGGGAAGTACAAGCTGGCAACATGTAGAGACAGTACCTACCCAACAGTGGGCTCACAATCTAGAAGGGGGAGAGAGACAACAAAACAAGCACTGTACTAAGCACTGGGGTAGTTACAAGATAATCAGATTGGACACAGTACCTGTCTCATGTGGAACTCACATTCTACGAAGGAGGTAGTAGGATTTAATCCCCGTTTTTTACAGATGAGGAAACTGAGGCACAGAGAAGTTGTTACCTGTCCAAAGTCACATAGCTGATAGGTATCCCTCTCCATCCCCCCATCTTACCTCCTTCCCTTCCCCATAGCACCTGTATATATGTATATATGTTTGTACATATTTATTACTCTATTTATTTATTTTACTTGTACATATCTTTTCTATTTATTTTATTTTGTTAGTATGGTTTTGTTCTCTGTCTCCCCCTTTTAGACTGTGAGCCCACTGTTGGGTAAGGACTGTCTCTATATGTTGCCAATTTGTACTTCCCAAGCGCTTAGTACAGTGCTCTGCACATAGTAAGCGCTCAATAAATACGATTGATGATGATGATGATGTGACAGAGCTGGGATTCAAACCCATGACCTCTGAATCCAGGGCCCATGCTTCTTCCTCTAGGCCATGCTGTTTGTCCAGGCATGAGTCCCTTGGATTCAGTCAATCAATTGCGTTAAGCCCTTACTAGGTGGAGAGCACTGTCCTAAGCTCTTTGGAGAATGGAACACAACAATATACCTGACACTTTCCCTGCCCAAACTGAGCTCATAGGCTAGAACGAGATTGCAGTGTAGTCATTCTTTGTCTCCAGAGCAGGATGGAATATGTCCCTTTATTGTTATACTGTACTCTCCCAAGTGCTTAGTACAGTGCTCTGCACACACTTAGTGCTCAAAAAATACAACTGAATGAGTGAATGAATGAATACATTTCTCTATGTCCTTTTCAGGGCATTGGAGAAGCAGACCAGACAACTATCTCCCTCCTTTCTGGCCGCAGGTGAATCCCCTGAATTAGAACCCAGGTCCTCCGACTCACAGGCCCTTGCTGTTTCCCCTATGCCATGCCACTTCTCTTTCCTTGGTGACTCCTTGTAATTTAGTCTTAAATCCATGCTCTCCCGGTCCTTTAATTAGGGTATCATTTGGGAAAAACCCCTTACACCATAATGACCAAGTTAACCCCCTTAGGAAACAAGTCCTGTCGCTTTGGTGGAGAAGCAGCACGGCATAGCAGATGAAGCACGGGCCTGGGTGTCAGAAGGTCTGCCGTTTCTTCACTGTGTGACCTTGGGCAAGTCACTCCACACCTCTGTGCCCATCTGTAAAACTGGGATGGGGCTTGTGAGTCCCACATGGGACAGGGGACTGCATCCACCTCGATTTGCTTGCATCCACCCCAGGGCTTCGTACAACGCCCGGCACACAGAATAAGCGCTTACCAATACCATTACCGCTGTTATTAGAGGAGAACTAACCTAGAGGCCGAAGCCATTGCCAGCAAAATGTTCGTGTTTTTGGCTTGTCGGGGCTGGTATCTAAGAGCCCTGCACGCGGGATTTTGGGCGGGATTTTGGATCACTCGTGGGGTTGCTTTCTCGGGACACAAGCGAGTCTCCGGCCGAGGCCTGGAAATAACCTGCAGTCGCCTGGGCCAGCTGTAGGGGGCACTCTGATCCAGGGATTTCATGAACCGAACGGGAGAAATGCAACAAATTTCATCACTCCCATAAACCTCGCCTAGACCCCTCACTGCATCAGATCACACCTTCTGATCATTGGAGTCAGTTTTCTTTTTTGTCCTCTTCAGCTGGGAAAAAAGGAAGATTTATTCTACCCATTTGATCGTATTTAATAATGATAATGGTGGTATTTAAGTGCTTACTACGTGCCCAGTACTGGATACTGATACGCTCTTTCTGAGCGTACTTACTGTACTTACTGAGCACAGTATATCAATACACAGATGCATTCCCTGCCCACAGTGAGCTTACAGTCTAGAGGTCTTCCTGGGGAAGTCTAAGAGGGAGCCCATTGCTCACCCATCTTTTCAGTTTTAAATTGTTGGTTGATACGCAGAGACTTGGCTTTCTGCTTTCTAGAGAAGTGGCATGGACTAGTGGAAAGTCAGTGAGCCAGTCGGTTATAGTTATTGAATGCTTTCTGTGTGCAGAGCACTGTACGAAGTGCTTAGGAGAGTACACTGCTTCACTGGAAATGTGAAATATTGTCTTCGGACACCTCTCTTAGATTTTGAGCCCCATAAGGGATAAGGACTGTGTCTATTTCCCACCTTTGTTTTCTCTCCATTGTTTATTACAGTGCTCTGCACACAGTAAGTGCTCAATAAAGGCTATTCCTAATACTATTATTTTGTCTCCAGGACTCCTGCACAAGAACGACACACCCGCACCTTAAGCTCAAAGACAAAAACCAAACAGACACATTCCCTGGCCACAGTGAGCTTACAAGCTAGAGGGGAACAGACATTGATAGAAATAAATAAATTCCAGATCTGTACAGAAGTGCTGTGGGGCTGAGAGGGGATTAATGAAGGGAGCAAGTCAGGTTGACAAAGAAGGGAGTAGGAGAAGAGGAAAGGAGGGCTTAGTCAGGGAAGGCCTCTTGGAGGAGATGGGCCTTCAATAAGGCTTTGAAGAGGGGGGAGAGTCATTGTCGGTCAGATTTGAGACAAAGGAGGTTACAGGCCAGAGGTAGGTTGCGGGCCAGGGCTCGGTGTGAGATAGGTATGTATATATGTATAATTCTATTTATTTATATTGATGCCTGTATACTTGTTTTGATGTGTATGTATCTATAATTTTATTTATTTATATTGATGCCTGTTGTTTCGTATCTGTCTTCTCCCTTCTAGACTGTAAGCCCTGTGTGGGGAGGGATCGTCTCTCTTAATTGCTGAATTGTCATTTCCAAGATCTTAAAAAACAGTGCTCTGCACAGTAAGTGCTCAATAAATACAATTGAATGAATGAATAGGTGAGAGCCAGGCACAGTGAGAAGGTTAGCATTAGAGGAGCGAAGTGTGCACCTGGGTTGGAGTAGGAGAGTAGCAAGGTGAGGTAGGAGGGGGAAAGAGCACTGGCCTGGAAGTCAGAGGAGCTGGGTTATAATCCTGGCTCTGCCAATGGCCTGCTGGGTGACCTTAATGCCTCAGTTCCATCACCAGTCAAAGGGGGATAAGATACGTATTTTCTTTCCTACTTAGACTGTAAGCCCCAGGCAGGACAGGGACTGTGTCAACCTGATTAACTTGTATTTGTTTCAGTGCTTAGTTCAGTGCTTAGCACATAGTAAGCACTTAACAAAATCAAGGAAGGAGGAGCTGAAGACTGCCTTGGAATTGGAGGCAGATTGCAAATCAACCTCACCTGTTCAAATGGTGCTCCTGTTCTGCAATCTCACATCACAGCTGAAAAAACTTCATGGATGAAAACTGCCATTTTCCCTCCCATCGTGAAGGTTCCTTATTCATTCTTACTGTGCACAGAGCACTGTACTAAGTGCTTGGAAAGTACAATTCCACAATACAGAGAGACAATCCCTGCCCACAGTGGGCTTGCAGTCTAGGCAGGGGAGACAGATACCAGAACTCCAGCATTCTCTGGGCCATGCAGATGGGGATAAAAACTTCCCCCATGCACCCTCTGACTTCTCCATCCCCGTGGAGATTTCCACCTGGTTTATGTAAAGCGCTCAGTAAATACCACTGATAGGTTGATTTGTTTGTGTTGGTGTTTTAATGTTTCATCAACCCTGATGTGTCTGTCTCCAATCTCTTCTGCCCAGGTAAACTCTTAGATTGTGGGCCCCATGAGGGACAAGGGCGATCCCTGCCCACATCGAGCTTACAGTCTAGCTCAATAAAGCAATCCTCTACTTCACTACTCACCCCATTCTGCCTCCCTGACCCATCATTGATGTTAAGACTGTCTCCTCCCAGGGTGGGTTTGGGTGAAGGGAGGTGGGGTTTGGCTGTCGGTGACCTTTCCTGAGAGCCAGGTTTTCTGATTTGTGCACTGCTTTGCACAGAGTAAGCACTCAATAAATATGATTGATTGATTGCTCCTCCTCGTCCTCTCTTATAAAGGTGTCCAAAGCTAAACACTGAGAAATGGCAACCTAAAGACCTATAATCCAGCGCTTAGTGGAGTGCTCTGTACATGGTAAATCAATCAATCAATCAATGGTATTTATTGAATGTTTACTGTGTGCAGACACTGTACTAAATGCTGAGGAGAGTACAGTAAGTGCTTGGGAGAGTTGGTAGAAATGTTCCCTGCCCGCAGTGAGCTTTACGGTTTAGGGAAGTGGGAGAGTAAACATCATCAATTAATAGTCCAGAACAATTTGATCCTCAAACATGTCTGTGTCATCTGATCACTTAGAGAGTTCAGCTAAATTGTAAGCTCCTTAAGGAGAGGGAAGAGTCTACTTTGTATTGTACTCTCCCAAGCAGTCACCACAGTAAGTACTAAGTAAGAAATACCACAAACAAAATCTGCCTGCTGTGCGACTTTGAGCAAGTCACTAAACCGAGGTACAGAGACGTTAAGTGACTTCCCCAAAGTCATGCAGCAAGCAAGTGGTAGAGATAGGATTAGAACCCAGTTCCTCTGACTCCTAGGCTGATAATAATAATGGCACTTGTTAAGCACTTACTCTATGCCAAGCACTGTACTATGCTTTGGGGCAGATACGAGCAAATTGTGTTGGACACAATCCCTGTCCCACGTGGGGCACACGGCCTTAATCCCCATTATACAGATAAGGGAACTAAGGCACAGTGAAGTGAAGTGACTTGGCCAAGGTCACAATGCAGACAAGTGGTAGAGCCGGAATTAGAACCCAGGTCCTTCTGACTCCCCGGCCTGGATTCTGTCTTTTAGGCCAGGAGCTAAGTCCCTGGGAAGACAATAAAGGTTCTTGGTCTTTTCGTTCGTCAGTTGGGTGGGAAGAAGCTGAAGTTGTGGCTGATGGGATCACCTGATCAAGGAAATGGGGATCAATCAGGAAAGGCTTCCTGGAAGAGGGGTCTTTGCAGAAGGGCTTTAAAGATGGAGAAGGATGTAGCTCAGAGTGGCATGAATAGTAATGCCATTTATTGAACTTGTATTACCCAGCACTTAGAACAGTGCTGTACACATAATAAATGCTTAACAAATACCACAGTTATTATTCTCTGGGGCTCAGTTAGCTGGTCTGTAAAATGGGTATTAAGACTGTGAGTCCCATTTGGGATATGGACAATGTCCAACTCGATTAGCTAGTATCTACCCCAGAGCTTATTACAGTGCCTGGCACATAGTAAGCACTTAACAGATATCATAAAAAAATAGGGGAAGAATTTGGCTCCCCCTTATCCCTTCTAGGAGACCAAATTCTAAAACCACACTCTCCTCTTCGATTCATAATTAGAAGGTAAACAGAGCCACTGGGGAGAGCAAAATCGTTATACATCCCCCTCTCACAGTTCCTGAACGTTTGCTCTATCACTCTGAAAACCTCCCTGGGGTTTTTGTTTCTCATTACCCATGGAGGAAAAAAGATCCATTAGGTCACAGCAAGGATCTCTCTGAGACGTTAGGTGAATGTATTTTCAAACCCCATTCACCAGGCCCGCAGCCCAGGTCACAGATGATTGGGTGCTAGAATCTCGTCAAGACAGGGTGATGTGATATCTCTGAAGGAGAGGAAATCACTGTTCAGGAGAGAGCGCGTTTTCCGTCTGATTTGTGCCCGAGACGTGAAAAGGACCTTGCAGCACCGAGAAGATACATATGCATTTAAATGACTTGCATCTCACTTTTTATGATGCCGTTGAGAATTATGTCCTTTTGCATTTGGAATTAGGGGGCAAAACAGATGTGATGTCTTAGTGTAAAGTGATGTATCCATTAAAACAACCTAGACCTGCTGTGATGGGACAGCCAGATTACTATAATGGGGTTTTGGATGCAGGTAACTCGTCGTGGGTAGGAAACATGTCTACCCACTCTTTATAAGGGGCTTATGAACAGATTTGCAATTTGTTTTAATGCCTGTCTCCCCCTCTGACTGTAAGCTTCTTGTGGGCAGTGAACATATCTACCAACTCTTTATATAATACTCCCCCAAGTGCTTAGTACAGTGCTTGGCAGTGTACACTAAGCACTCAGTAAATACCATTGATTGATTAACTAATTGTTGCACTGTAAGAGAGGAAATCCCCCAAGAAAGCCTGCGCCCAGGTTTCTTGCTCTCAAATAGAGAAGAATTTATCAGAGCCAATTAGTCAATCAATCAGTGGTATTTATTGAGTGCTTAGTGTGTGTCAAGCACTGTACTAAGTGCTTGGAAGAGTGTAATGCAACTGAGTAGGTAGATGTGACTCCTGCTCATGAGGAGTTTTCAGTCTACAGGGGAGACAGACATTAAATAGATCATTGAATAAGGAAAGTAATAGAATTGGATGTGTCTCAATCAGTTACATTCATTGAGCATTTACTGTGTGTGAAGCACTGAACTAAGTGCTTGGGGGAGTACAGTGTAACAGAGCTGGTAGACACATTCCCTGCCCACAACGAGCTTACAGACAAGAGTCTACAGTCTAGTCTTCAATCCAAGTGCTCTAGTACAGTGCTCTGGATCCAGTAAGCACTCAATAAATATGATTGAATGAATAGAGAGGGAGACAGACATCAATATGAATAAATAAATTCCATATATGGACATATGGACCATGGGGTGGAAGGTGGGGTGAATAAAAGGTGCAAATCTAAGTGTAAGAAGGACACGGAGGATCTGGATTTCCCCAGGAGGATTTTAGGGGAAGAACACTGCTTGAGGAAAACCACGGTTAAATCTTTGCCAATGACTCTTGGTTTGGAATGTAAATTAACTTGAGTCGTTCCCGAACACGCACACCGACCCCACCATCTTGGTCAAAGCAAATGTTTGTTCACCCACCAATTACCCTTGATTAAATGAGAGAGACACAGGTGGTTGTCCCACTTGCCAAGAAGAGAAGTCTTTAGCATTTTGGCTCACTTGGCCTCACTCTGCTCTCTCTCACCGTTGACTCACTGTTCTTTTTTTTTCTTTTTTTTTCGTGGTATTTGTTAAATGTTTACTAGGGTTGGGGGTGTAAAGCAGACATTAAAATCAATCAATCATTCAGTTGCTTCTGTGCAGGGCAATTACAGGAAGGGGGAAGCAACAGTGTTTAAAGTTCTGGACGTAAGTGCTTTGTGCGGGTAAGTGAAGCTTTAGGACTGAAGCGGCTGTAGGGGTAGAAATACCTTGGGAAGATGAGAATAGTCAGGTTAGTCAATCAGTGTATTTATTGAGCACCTACTTTGCCCAACACTGTACTAACCGCTAGGGACAATGTAGTACAATAAAGGTGGCAAACATGTTCCCTGCCCACTAGGAATGCACAGGCTAGAGGGGAAGACAGAAATTCAAATAAATGGTGACTATGTTTAGTTCTCCCCTACTCTCTTTATTCATGCCCCCCTCCTTAGCCCCATGGCACTTACGTACAAATCTGTAAATTAGACTGTACGCTTGTTGTGGGCAGGGAATAGGTCTGTTATACCCTCCCAAGCGCTTAGTACAGTGTTCTGCAGACAGTAAGTACTTCATAAATATGATTGATTATCCCCTCCTAAGCTCAGTCAAAATCTGAGACCTCTCAGAAGAGGCAGGGTGACCTAGTGGAAAGAGCAGGGCCCGGGAGTCAGAGGACAAAGGTTTTAATCTCAGTTCTGCCAGTTGCCTGCTGGGTGACCTTAGCCAAGTCACTTCACCAGTCTGTGCCTCAATTTCCTCATCTGCAAAACAGGTGTGTCAAATACTTATTCTGCCTCCTATGCCAGGAGTGCAGCATGGGGCAGGCAGTGCTGGAATATATACAACATAATCCGGTTGGACACAGCCCCTGTTTTACATGGGGCTCCTGGTCTTAATCCCCATTTTACAGATGTGTTTACTGAGGCACATAGAGGTTAAATGACTTGCCCAATGTTGTATAGCAGGTAGAGGGCTGGGATTGAAACCCAGGCCTTCCAATCCCCAATCGATCAATCGTATTACCTTCACAGCATTACTAAAACCTGCCTTTTCCTTTCCATCTAAACTGCTACCATGCTGATCCAAGCACTTATCCTATCCTGCCTTGACTACTGGAGCTGCCTCTTGGCTGACCTTCCTGCCTGCCGTCTCTCCTCTCTCCAGTCCATACTTCACTCATTCATCAACAAAAATGTTCAGTCCATGTCTCCCGCAACAACCTCCAATGGCTGTCCAACCACCTCATCATCAGACAGAAGCTCCTCACCATCGGCTTTGAGGCACTCAATCAGCTCACCCCATCTTACCTCATCTCACTGATCTACTCCAGCCCAGCCTGTACACTCTGCTCCTCTGGCTCCAGCTTACTCACTAATGGGCCCTGATCTCATCTATCTCATCACCCAACCCTTTCCCACATCCTTCCCCTAGCCTGAAACTCCCTCCCCCTCCATCTACACCAGACTACCACTTTCTCCACCTTCAAAACATCATTAAGGTCACATCTCCTCCAAGAGGCCTTTGTGGACTAAGCCCTCTTTTCCCTAGCTCATTACCCTGTCCACTTCGCCTATGCACTTGGATTTGCGACATTTGGACATTTGATATTTGCTCCACCCCCCCCAAACCAACATCACTTATGTATATATCTTCAAATCATATATTATAAATTACTTATCTAATAAGTAATAATTTAATAATTGCGGTATTCATTAAGCACTTACTCTGTGCCATCACTGTACTTATTTAACAAATAATAATTTAATAATTGTGGTATTTGTTAAGCACTTACTCTATGCCAGCACTGTACTAAGCACTAGGTTGATACAAGATAATCGGGTTGGACACAGGCTCTGTCCCACACAGGGCTCACAGTCATAATTCCCATTTTATAAAAGAGGGAACTGAGGCACAGAGAAGTTCAATGACTTGCTCAGGATCACACAGCAGACAAGTGCCAGAGCAGGGATTAGAACCCAGGTCCTCTGACTCCCAGGCCTGTGCTCTTACCACTAGGCCACAATGCTTCTGTTATTCATATTAGTGCCTGTCTCCCCCTCTAAGCTGTACACTCATTATGGACAGGGAACATGACTGCGAAGTCTGTTAAAGTGTACTCTCCCAAGCGCTTAGCACACTGCTTTGCACTTAGTAAGCCCTAAATAAATACCACTGATCGATCAATTGATTAATTGATTGAACACTTACCGTGTGCAGAGAGCCCTGTAATAAGCACTTGAAAGAGTACAATATGACAGAGGTGGTAGAGGTTCCCTGCCCACAATGAGCTTGTAGTCTAGATGACTCCCAGGCCTGTTCTCTTTCCAGTGGGCCCTGATGATTCTCACTGACTTCTGTTGATTCAGTTGTTGCCATTTTTGCCCACTCCTTGTGGCTATAATAGATTCAGAAATACTGTAGAGATAAAGCACTGAAAGGAGACAGACAAATCTGAGGGCAAATATGCTGATCCTTTTGCGTTCACGGATGTATCCCCAAAGATAGATTGCTTCCAACATTTATCTTCCCTATGGAAATTTTGATTAAAGTATTCTCCCATTCACGTTCCTTCAGAATTGTTCCTATTGTGAACTGCCTGGTAACGCCTTTTCTGTCAGATAAAAGCAGTCTGGCCTGGAGAGAAGAGCACAGGCCTGGGAGTCAGAGGACCTGAGTTCTAATTCTCCTCTGCCAATTCATTCATTCAATCATATTTATTGAGCACTTACGTGTGCAGAGCACTGTACTAAGCACTTGGAAAATACAATTCAACAACAAAGAGGGATTGTCTAATCCCTGCTCATAATGTGCTCACAGTCTAGAACTGCTTTTCGTATGACCTTGGGCAGGTCACAAATTCTCTGTGTTTCAGTTCTCCTCTTCTCCCTCCTACATAGACTGTGAGCCCCATGCCAGGCAGGGACTGTGTCCAACTTAATTAACTTGAACCTACCCCTGTGCTTAGTACAGTTTTTGACACATAGAAAGCACTTAACAAATATCATTAAAAATATTCATTGTCTCTAGACTATAATCTCCTCTTCTAGACTGTAAATTCCTTGTGGGCAGGGAGTACATTTACACACTCTGTTATATTGTACTTTCATAAGTGCTTTAAACTGTAAAATAGGGATTTTAGCTCTCCTCCCTCCTACCTAGACATTGAGCTCATGTGGGTCAGGGACTGTGTCCTGATTAACTTATATCTATCCCAGAGCTTAGAACAATTAATAACACATAGTAAGCACTTAAGAAAAATACAAATAAAAAATAAAATAAGCCAGGCCTCGTAAATAAAATTAGCTCTCCCCATCCTCCAGGCCTTCTTGAAACCCCATTTCTTCCAAGAAGCCTTCCCTGATTAGGACAGTGCTCTACACACAGTAAGCGCTCAATAAATATGATTGATGAATTGATTAATTCTCAACACACCAATTTGTGTCAACCCATTAGCCACCTTTAGCACTTATGAACAGGCAGTCCTCAATCAGCCAGTTTAATGAACGCTTACTGTGTGCACAGCACTGTACTAAGTGTTTGGAAGAGTACAATACAACTGATCTGGTAAACACCTTCCCTGCCTAAAAAGAGCTTATAGCCCAGAGAGGGAGACAGATAAAAAAATAAATTGCAGATCTGGATATAGGTGCGATGGGGCTGAGGGTTGGGTGAATATCAAGTGCTTAGAGTGTATGGATTCATTCAATCATATTTATTAAGCACTTACCGTGTGCAGGAAACTGTGCTAAGTGCTTGGGAAAGTACAATGCGACAATGGAGAGTGGGCAATCCCTGCCCACAACCAGCTCACAATCTAGAGGATCCAAATGAATAGGTGACGCAGAAGGGAGAGGGAGTAGAAGAAATGAGGGTTTAATTAGGGAAGGCCTCTCTGACACCAGTCTGCTATGTGACCTTGGGCAAGTCACTTCCCTTCTCTGCCTCAATTACCTCATCTAGAAAATGGGGATTGAAACTGTTAGCGCCACTTAGGACAGAGACTGCGTCCAACTTGATTTGCTTGTGTATATGTTTGTACATATTTATTACTCTATTTTACTTGTACATATCTATTCTATTTATTTTATTTTGTTAGTATGTTTGGTTTTGTTCTCTGTCTCCCCCTTTTAGACTGTGAGCCCACTGTTGGGCAGGGACTGTCTCTATATGTTGCCAATTTGTACTTCCCAAGCACTTAGTACAGTGCTCTGCACACAGTAAGTGCTCAATAAATACGATTGATGATGATGATGATGATGATCCACCCAGTAAATGGTAAACCATTTGCTAAAAATGCTCCCAAGCATTTAGTACAGTGCTCTGCACAATTCAGGTGCTCAATCAACACCATCGATTGATCGATTAATTGAATGCTTTATTAATTGATTTAATGAATGAAGAACTGACAGGGACACTGTGAAATCACCCAGGGACAGGGGAGGCCTAATTGTTTGAGGATCTCTTTGATGTGTGATTACAGTCAATCTGTGACTCTGGGCATTTGATATTCACCCCAACCTCAACTCTCCAGCAATTATGTACATATCTTTAAATTCATTCAATCATTCATTCAATGGTATTTATTGAGCACTTACTGGGTGCACAGCACTGTACTAAGCACTTAAACTCTGTATTCTAAATTATTTATATTCACTTCTGTCTCCTGCTATATACTTTAAGCTCCTTGTGGGCAGGGAACACGACTGCTAACTCTGTTGTATTGTACTTGCCCAAGTGCTTAGTGCAGTGCTGTGCACATAGTAAGTGCTCAATAAAGCCCATTGATTGATTGGTAGATTGAGGGGGGCAGTTGTCATCTTGCTTGCCAGGAAGCGGACAAGGATAGAGTGCCCAGTGCTTAGAACAGTGCTCCAGCACTTAGAACAGTGCTTGGCACATAGTAAGCGCTTAACAAATACCATCATTATTATTACTTGATTAGGAAAGTGACTGTTCTTCTTTAATACACTCCAAAGCAGGTAAAATCAATGTTCATATTATTTTCCCTCCCATTTAACATATTCTCTATCTCTTTTCTTTCTTTTTCTCTCTTGGATTAAGCCTTCTCACCCATTTGGCATTGCTTAGTACCATGAAACAAAAGTGCTTTACTCAAACTGGGGGAATGAGAGCGAATTAATAACTAATCGCTTTCATCATACCAATCAATCAATCAATCGTATTTATTGAGCGCTTACTGTGTGCAGAGCACTGTACTAAGCGCTTGGGAAGTACAAGTTGGCAACATATAGAGACAGTCCCTACCCAACAGTGGGCTCACAGTCTAGAAAGGGGAGACAGAGAACAAAACCAAACATATCAACAAAATAAAATAAATAGAATAGATATGTACAAGTAAAATAAATAAATAAATGAATAGAGTAATAAATATGTTCAAACATATATACATATATACAGGTGCTGTGGCGAAGGGAAGGAGGTAAGATGGGGGGATGGAGAGGGGGATGAGGGGGAGAGGAAGGAGGGGACTCAGTCTGGGAAGGCCTCCTGGAGGAGGTGAGCTCTCAGTAGGGCCTTGAAGGGAAGAAGAGAGCTAGCTTGGCGGATGGGCAGAGGGAGGGCATTCCAGGCCAGGGGGATGATGTGGGCCTGGGGTTGACGGAGGGACAGGTGAGAACGAGGCATGGTGAGGAGATTAGTGGCAGAGGAGCCGAGGGTGCGGGCTGGGCTGTAGAAGGAGAGAAGGGAGGTGAGGTAGGAGGGGGCGAGGTGATGGAGAGCCTTGAAGCCGATAGTTCTGTAAACTAAAGAGACAGGCATATTAAAAAAAATTACACCTTCTTGAGTTTCCAAAGCTTGGTTGATGAAGGAAAGGCAGGGATGGACACCCACTGTGTCAGAATAACAAGACGGCAGACATTTTAAAAACAGAAAATAGTGTACACCATATTTCTAGTATGACTCCATCATGCGTTGGAGATCAGGGGCACATGAGGGGTACAATAACAAAGCAGTTACCCTCCATCCCCACACCTGTCTCCCCTTCCCCTTGCCCTGAATGAAATACCATGGAGAAAACCATATAGATTTAATTAATTAATTAATTCATTCATTCATTCAATTGTATTGATCGAGTGCTTACTGTGTGAAAAGCACTGCACTAAGTGCTTGGAAAGTACAATTAGAGAGATTTCACAGAACCATTCATATTTTCCTATTTTCCCTGAAGCTTTCTTAAAGAGTGGGAGAAATTTATTTTCCTTTCCAAACGACTGAAGACACCTAAAGACTAAAATTTTTATTTTCTGCTTGTAATGGATGCATTTATGATAGGCCTATTTTTGGATTTGTCAAGAAAAGACACGTGAGTCTACAATTTATTGTTCAATCTCTCCAAGTGGGTACACAGTTCGCAGTTCATGTGAAAGGAAAATGCATAAGAAATTTGTTATGTGGGCTTAGGTATCTGTCATATTAAGAGTCAATCAGTGGTATTTATTGAGCACTTATTGGGTGCAGAGCACTGTATTGAATGTGGCAGGAAAGGGATTTAATTCAGGAGAAATCTCTGGCCTCTTGGTTCAGACTCAACAGGACATGGGCTGTAAGACACTTTCCCTGCTAGAATCACCCCTCTCCTTGGGTCAGTCTGTCATCAGAAGGTTGGCAAAATCCACACTCATAATTTCTCTCTTCAATCCAGAATACAGACTCGTGAAGGGTACATAAATGTTCATGGAAACGACAATGGGAAACTTTTTCATCTCTCACTTTTCGGCTTGCTTTCACAATATTCAAATAGATTTGGCTTTTGTAACTTTCACTAATTAAACCTTCTAAAACAGATGGAATTACAGAAATTACAGGGTTTAAAATATCATCTTAATTGGTTTACGATCTATGTGACACTACAGTGCCATTCAGACTGTATAATGTATATGGATTGCACAGACGAGATACCACGCCAATTAATTTTCTTAAACTGTTAATTTTTTTTAATGTTTCCTTCATTACATAATCCCTTTCCCATTAGCTATTCTCAAAGTGTGCCTGGCCAACTCCAGCTTTGATGACACAGACTGGAGCCTTCAACCGAACTGGAAAGTTCTCCTGGTTTCCTAGGATATATTTTTCACCTACTAAAACCAGGGATAGTACCTGTAACTTCATTTGAACCAGAGATGTCAGTCAATCAGTAGTATTTCTTGAGTGATTACTGTGTGCAGAGCACTGTACTAAGTGCTTGGGTGAATACAAAGCAACAGAGTTAGTAAATACATTTCCTTCCCACAACGAGCTTACAGTCTAGAGGGGCCATGATAGTCAACCTTTTTCCATGGTACAGTCAAATTTACCTGAGTATCTACTGCACTGTCATAGCCAGGATGGAGCTGGTTATCAATCAATCAATCAATTGTATTTATTGAATGCTTACTGTTTGCACAGTGCTGCACTAAGGGCTTGGGAGAGTACAATATAGCAATGTGAAAGACACATTCCCTGCCCAGAATGAGCTTACAGTCTAGAGAAGCAGCATGGCTTAGTGGAAAGAGCATGGGCTTGGGAGTCAGAGGTCATGGGTTCTAATTCCGGCTCTGCCATTTGTCAGCTGTGTGACTTTGGGCAAGTCACTTACATCTCTGTGCCTCAGTTACCTCATCTGTAAAATGGGGATTAAGACTGTGAGTCCCACGTGGGACAACTTGATTACCTCAAGTGCTTTGAAAGTGGTTTGGACATAGTAAGTGCTTAACAAATAGCATTACTGTTATTATTGTTATTGTTGTTGTTATTGTTATGCCCTCCCTCTGCCCATCCGCCAAGCTAGCTCTCTTCCTCCCTTCAAGGCCCTACTGAGAGCTCACCTCCTCCAGGAGGCCTTCCCAGACTGAGTCCCTTCCTTCTTCTCCCCCCGTCCCCCTCTCCATCCCCCCCATCTTGCCTCCTTCCCTTCCCCACAGCACCTGTATATATGTATAGATGTTTGTACATATTTATTACTGTATTTATTTATTTATTTATTTATTTATTTTACTTGTACATATCTATTCTATTTATTTTATTTTGTTAGTATGTTTGGTTCTGTTCTCTGTCTCCCCCTTTTAGACTGTGAGCCCACTGTTGGGTAGGGACTGTCTCTATATGTTGCCAATTTGTACTTCCCAAGCGCTTAGTACAGTGCTCTGCACACAGTAAGTGCTCAATAAATACGATTGATTGATTGATTATTAATATTATTATTAGCAGGTCATTAAAAGCTTCTGTATTTCTCAGCCATTGGCAACCCCTTATGGAGGAGGCAGAGAGGAAGGTTGATCCGGGGTCCTTTGGGGAGAGGTAAGAGAGAAGTTAACCTCCCAGTGTCGCACCTGGAGAGTTTCCAGTACTCTACCAGTCTTGATGACAGGAGGGAGAATCACGCAGAGGCCTACCCACTCCATTCCTAGCTTGGTCAGTGGCTAGTGAGTGGAAGGCAATCTGCTACAAGTCCAAACTCACCCGTGCTGGGCAGCAGCAGCATGGGACAGAGTCGAGGGCAGAGATTCAGGTTTACTGTCAGGAAGGAGGCAACGGTAAACTGCTTCTGGATTTTGACCAAGAAAACTCTGTGGATCCACTACCAGAATGATTGCAGTTGGAGGTGGGGCGTTCTGGGAGAGATGTGTCCGTGGTGTCGCTATGTGTCAGAAACGACTCAACAGCGTAAGACAACAACAACAACAAGAAAGATGTGTGGGGAGACACCCAGAGTCAGGGAGATTCTGTGGGGAGAGTCCAGCAAAGTAGGGGAGAGGGGTCTTCCACCATTTTAATTCCTCTAGACTGTAAGTTCCTTGAGAAATCAGTGGTATTTATTGAGTGCTCACTGTGTTTAGGGCACTGTCCCAAGCGCTTGGGAAGCTTCGTTATAACAGGGTTGGTAGACACATTCCCTGCCCACACTGAGCTTATATTGCAGTCCCCCAAGATCTTTACCATCCTTGTGTTTTATTCTAAGATTGTGGGCCAGGGATCATGTCTAACTCTCACTTGTGTATTTTTTCCCCAGTGCTTAGTACAGAGCTCTACACACAGTAGTTGTTTAATAAATACTATTGCTATTACTACTACTACTCCTACTACTATGTTGCCAACTTGTACTTCCCAAGCGCTTAGTACAATGCTCTGCACACAGTAAAGTGCTCAATAAATATGATTGAATGAATGAATGAACTTAGTACACAGAGTAAATGGTCAATAGATACCACTGATTGATTACTTGATCTTAGCATGGTTCAACGCAAAGCTTCCTCGCTAGTGTCTGACAGTTTCCTTTCTGAGTGGAACCTTGAGAAGATTCTGGCTTTGGAGGCCTTTAGGCTCCCACCTCAAAGGTCTCCACTGCATGTTCCAGAAAAGCAAACAAACTGTGCTTGATAAGCACTTAATATGTTCCAAGCACTGTCCTAGCACTGGGGTACACACAAGTTAATCAGGTTGGACACAGTCCCTGTCCCATATGGGGCTCTCACTCATCTCCCCATTTTACAGATGAGGTAACAGAGACCCAAAGAAGTTAAGAAGTGAAGTGACTTGCCCGAGATCACACAGCAGGCAGGTGTGGGATTAGAACCCAGGGCCTTCTGACTCCCAGGCCCATATTCTATCTGCTAGGCCAAGCTGCTTCAGGCTGTTCCTGAGTGTGGAGGAAAACCAAACTTTGTCCTGCTCCTCTGCTCGGCATGGCTGGCAAAACCATGACTGTTCCTTTAAAGTAGCTCTTTTGGCCATTCTGATGTGATTTTAAACTCACTATTCCCTGCAGTTGCCATAGTAACGGGTTTGGACCCTCCTGGGTGACAGTAAAGTATCACGATACCCGTTCCCGCATACATTTTATGTGTACCGAAGAGTGGCTCTGGCTCGGGGAAAGGGGAGGCCGGGAGCACCCTGCCTTTCCGAGCAGGTGACTGCTTCTCTCTGGTTACACGCTACATCTGAGAGGTCATCCCTCGACGGCTAACGCCTCCCAACCCATACCCCGTTGCCCGCAAATAGCACCTCCTTCCCACCCCTGTCCCTGGGACACAGCGCAGAAACCGTCGATATCGAGGAAATATTTAATTGAAATGCATTTCCAACAATGCCTACAGAGCTGGCTCTAGGCATCTTGGTAGGGTCAATTAGAAGAACCCATCTACTCTTCCCCGAACTTTAAGATTAAAGGACTAAAAAAAGGGGAAAAGTGGACAAAAAGTAACGTTAAATAGCATGAAGCATGACTAATGGCACAAGCATGTTAAAATCATTGGGAAAATGTCCTTGGAAGACAAATGAATTTTCAGCAGAATAATTAACTTAATTAACAAATTTGCATGCATATTCATCAGGCTATTGAAGTCTTTCCAGCACAGCTTGATGAGCATTGGTGTAATAATTGTCTCATTTACATTCTGCAATCTACTACAATTTAGGGCGTGCAAAAACAACGCCCCCCTTCCCTCTGACTTTCCTCAGGACCCTGATCCTCTTTGATAGCCTAAGACCCCGAAGAAGTCTTCATCCTAGGGTCCTCAGCTCTGTTCTTCCCAGTCACCCTCGGGCCTGGCTTCTTGGGGTCTCCCCACCGGCCCCTCCCCCATTGCCTTCCCCTCTTCTCTGTTTTTTTTTTTTTCCTCTGGCTCAGGTTCTGTGTTTTGCCTCTGCTCTCTCTCCTGGGTAAATCTTGGCACCAGTTCTGACTTCAAATCTCCTGGGCCGGCAGGCTGCCTCATGTAAAAATTGCCATTCTCCTCTATCTCTGCAGGGCAATCTTTAAACGCAGTAAGGTGTGACGCATCAGCCTGCCAGGTTGGCAAGTCAGTGCCCACGGATACCAACACACGGGAATCTGGAGGGCTCTCTCTGACAGACAGTCAGTACTGGGAACAAAAGGAATGAAAAAAAAAAACCCTCCAATGTAGTTTTACATATTGTCGGCATATGGTCACCAGACCAGCAGAAATCTATTTAATTACCAATTGCATGCATCATGGAGAAGCACCCTGAAAATAAAAAAGAAAACCAAAAACTGTGTACACAGCAAAACTCTCCTACTTTAACTTTTCACCTCAGATTTTCAATAAAAAAAACAGAGGAGATAAAGAATTTATGGATTGGATTTGCCCCCCAGCCTTGTTACTGAGGACCTGAGAAGGTGGATATTTTCCCATTGTAACTTCCCAGGGGAATGAAAATGTTTGAAATGCACTGGCTCTGCCAGCGCCATCATGGAACTCATTTTTATATCGGGTTCTTTGCAGGAGAAATAGAAAAGTAAGACCACCCTCAGATCAGCTGTGTGGTCTTATTTGAATGATGGAAGAGCAGCATGGCGTAGTGGCACGGGCCTGGGAGTCAGAAGGTCATGGGTTCTAATCCTGACTCTGCCACTTCTCTGCTGTGTGACCCCGGGCAAGTCACATCACTTTTCTGGGCCTCAGTTACCTCATCCATAAAAATGGAGGTTGGGAGTGTGAGCCCCAGCATGGAACAGGAAGTGGGTCCAACCTGACTTGCTCGCATCTACCCCAGTGCTTAGAACAGTGCCTGCACATAGTAAGTGCTTAACAAATGCTGTAATTATTATTATTATGATCCTGCTTTGGGTGATTCTAACCAGTAAAGCATCATATCAGTACTGGAGAAGAAGCCTTGTAGACTATTTCTTTCCCAGATGTCTAGTGTTCTTCCCAATGAAGTGACACCACACAGCAATCTCATACCCTTCAAACTTTCCATCAGGGTCAGAGACCCCAGACAGTTCTGCTAGATTGTAAATTCCTTGAGTGCAGGGATCATGTCATTTTCTCTACTGTAAATAGTTATGATGAAAATAAAAATTATTTAAAATAATAATGATTGTGATATTTGTTAAGCTCTTCCTATGTGTCAAGCACTGTACTAAGACAGGGGAACATACAAGTTAATCAGGTCAGATGCAGTCCCTGTCCCACATGGGGCTTGCAAGTCTAAGTAGGAGGGAGAACATTTATTGAATCTCCATTTGCAGATGAGGAAACTGAGGCTCAGAGAAATGAAGTGACTTGCTCAAGGTGTATGGAAGACAGGTCTCCTGAGGGCTTAGTAAAGGCCTCTGCACAGAGTAAGTGCTCAATTAATACCATTGCTTGATGGATTGATTGACTTTTCACCTCCTATTGAAGTTTTGGATGGTCTTCCCCCTTCCGCTCTTGGAACCTCCTTTGAAAAGCATCATGGGAATGCTTTTCCCATGTCCAATGCTTTTCACATGTCCAAGACTGAACTCCTTGTCTTCCCTCCCAAACCCTGCCCTCTCCCTGACTTTCCCATCATTGTTGACGGCACTACCATCCTTCCCGTCTCACAAGCCCGCAACCGTGGTGTCATCCTCGACTCTGCCCTCTCATTCACCCCTCACATCCAAGCCGTCACCAAAACCTGCCAGTCTCAGCTCGGCAACATTGCCAAGATCCGCCCTTTCCTCTCCATCCAAACCGCTACCCTGCTCGTTGAAGCTTTCATCCTATCCCATCTGGACTACTGCATCAGCCTTCTCTTTTATCTCCCATCCTTGTGTCTCTCCCCACTTCAATCCATACTTCATGCTGCTGCCCGGATTGTCTTTGTCCAGAAACGCTCTGGGCATGTTACTCCCCTCCTCAAAAATCTCCAGTGGCTACCAATCAATCTGCGCATCAGGCAGAAACTCCTCACCCTTGGCTTCAAGGCTCTCCATCACCTCGCTCCCTCCAACCTCACCTCCCTTCTCTCCTTCTACAGCCCAGGCCGCACCCTCCGCTCCTCTGCTGCTAATCTCCTCACCATGCCTCGTTCTCGCCTGTCCCACCGTCGACCTCTGGCCCACGTCATCCCCCTAGCCTGGAATGCCTTCCCTCTGCCCATCCGCCAAGCTAACTCTCTTCCTCCCTTCAAGGCCCTACTGAGAGCTCACCTCCTCCAGAAGGTCTTCCCAGACTGAGCCCCCTCCTTCCTCTCCCCATCGTCCCACTCTCCATCCCTCCTGTCTTACCTCCTTCCCTTCCCCACAGCACCTGTATATATGTATATATGTTTGTACATATTTATTACTCTATTTATTTATGTATTTATTTTACTTGTACATATCTATTCTATTTTATTTTGTTAATATGTTTGGTTTTGTTCTCTGTCTCCCCCTTCTAGACTGTGAGCCCACTGTTGGGTAGGGACTGTCTCTATATGTTGCCAACTTGTACTTCCCAAGTGCCTAGTACAGTGCTCTGCACACAGTAAGCGCTCAATAAATACAACTGATTGATTGATGGGAATCGGCATCATCAGCGTTGACTGACTGTCCTCTGTTGGCAGAGAGCTCTGTCCTACAATGTGGAGAAACTAGGAGTCATGGAAAATTGCTTTCTCGTATGTCTGGCTGAAACCTCGCCATGAGCATGCGAAAACTTTTTCTTCCAATATTACATCATGTTCTGTTTGGATAGGTGCACCATGTTGGAAGACTTAGCATTCTATCTGAGTGAACTGAATGCCTGCTTTTTGCTGAGTATAGAATTACTACTACTACTATTATTACTATTCTTTTAGTCATTCAATCTTATTTATTGATCATTTACTGTGTACACAGCATTGTATTAAGTGCTTGGGAGAATACAATAGAACAATAAACAGAATCATTCCCTGCCTACAGCGAGCTTAAAATAATGATAATGGTAGTATTTATTAAGTGCTTCCTATGTGCCAAGCACTCTTCTAAGCTCTGGGGTAGATACAAGGTAATCAGGTTGTCCCAAGTGGGGCTCACAGTCTTAATCCCCATTTTACAGATGATTTAACTGAGGCAGAGAGAAGTTAAGCTACTTGCCCAAAGTCACACAGCTGACAAGTGGTGGAGCCGGGATTAGAACCCATGACCTCTGACTCCCAAGCCTCTGCTCTTTCCACTGTCATACTGCTTCCCATAAAATCTACTACTACTACTACTTACTAGTACCACACTACGACTACTACTACTACTACTACTACTACTACTACTACTACTACCAGTAGTAGTAATAATAATAATAATAATGACAATAATTATGGTATTTGTAAAGTGTTGTACTAAGCACTGAGTTAGATACAAGATCATCAGGTCCCACATGAGACTCACAGTCCAAGCAGGAGAACAGGTATTCAATCCCCATTTTGCATACGAGAGAACAGAAGCACAGAAAAGTTAAAGGACATGTCCAAGGTCACACAGCAGGTACGGGGTGAATCAGAATTAGAACCCAGGTCCTCTGACTCCCAGGCCTGTGCTCTTTCTACTAAGCAACACTGTTTCTCATATAAATATATATTGTGTACTGACTGCATTTCTCAGGAGCCTACTTTGTGCAGATCACTGTACTAGGCCCCTACCATGTCTAGAACAGTGTACTACTATACACCCACTTCGTGCAGAATACTTTACTGGACTTCTACTAAGGGTTGAGCAGTGTACTCTACATTTACTGTGTGCAGAATACTGTACTAGGCACCTGTTTTGCATTGAACACTCTTCTAGATACCTAGTTTGTGCAGAGCAAAATGCTATGTGTACAGAAGTGCACTATACATTACTGTGTGCAGAGCACTGTATTAATCATCTGTTGTGTACTGAGCACTCTCTGAGGAACCTACTATATGCAGAGCAGTGTACTGAGTGCCTAGTATAGGCAGAGCCCTTGAGAGGGTCCCTTCTGTTTGGAAAACACTGCTTTAACAGTGGCAAATACTGTGGAAGTCTAGTCACTTC
Organism: Tachyglossus aculeatus; assembly: GCF_015852505.1. NCBI lineage: Eukaryota > Metazoa > Chordata > Mammalia > Monotremata > Tachyglossidae > Tachyglossus > Tachyglossus aculeatus. The sequence continues at coordinate 46,441,092 of NC_052067.1, read as the reverse complement.
TAGACTGTGAGCCCGTTGTGGGCAGGGATTGTCTCTGTTGCTGAATTGTACTTTCCAAGTGCTTAGTACAGTGCTCTGCACACAGTAAGCACTCAATAAATATGATTGAATGAATGAATGAATGGTCAGAGCATGACATTGACATGGGTTCTAATCCTGGCTCTTCCACCTGTCTGCTCTGTGACCTTAGGTAAGTCACTTCACTTCTCTGTGCCTCAGTTACCTCATCTTTAAAATGGGGAAAAAGACTGTGAGTCCTATATGAGGCAGAGACTGTGTCCATCCCGATTTGCTTGTATCCACTCCAGCGCTTGGTACAGTTCCTGGCCCTTAGTAAGTGCTTAACAAATGCCATGATTATTATTAATATTATTATATGGACAGTGAATGAAATTAGATCAAAGATGCACTAAATACTTCTACTTCAGTTTGGGAAAAGTCACTTTCGAGTTGATGGATGATTTAGCTTCTGCTCTTGCAAATTCCTCTCCTCCAATTCTTTCTTTGACCTTCTCCAGTCTGGCTTCTGTCCCCTTCACTCCACAGAAACCACCCTCCCAAAGGTCACCAATGAGTTCCTTCTTGCGAAATCCAACAGCCTCTTCTCCATCCTAAGCTGCCTTAGACATTGTTGGCTACCTCCTCCTGGAAACATTATCCAACCTTAGCTTCTCTGGTTCTCCTCCTATCTCTCTGGCCGCTCATTCTCAGTGTCCTTCGTGGGCTCCTCCTATGCCTCCCACCCTCTACCTGTGGGGGTCCCTCAAGGTTCATTTCTGGGTCCCCTTCTATTCTCCATCTACACGCCCTTCATTGGAGAACTCATTCGCTCCCATGACTACCATCTCAATGTGGATGATACCCAAATCTCCATCTCCAGCCCTGTTCTCCCTCCTTCTCTGCTGTCTCACATTTCCTCTCGCCTTCAGGACATCTCTACTTGGATGTCCTCCTGTCACCTCAAACTTAACATGTCCAAAACAGAACTCCTTATCTTCCCACCCAAACCCTGTCCTCTGACTTTCCCATCACTGTAGCTATCACCACAATTCTTCTTGGCTCACAAGCCTGTAATCCTGGCATTATGCTTGACACCTTTCTCTCATTCAACCCATATATTGAATCCATCACTAAATTCTGTCAGTCCCACCTTCACAACATCACTAAAATCCACCTTTTCCTCTCCATCCAAAGTGCTGCCATGTTAATACAATCACTCATCCTATCATGCTTGGATTTCTGCATCAGCCTCCTTGATGACATCCCAGCTTCCTGTCTCTCCTCACTCCAGTCCATACTTCACTCTGCTGCCCGGATCATTTTTCTACAAAAACATTCAGGACATCTCTCCCCACTCCTCAGAAAACTCCAGTGGTAGCCCATCTGCCTCTGCGTCAAACAAAAACTCCTCACCATTGGCTTCAAACCACTCAGTCCCCTTGCCCCCTCCTACCTCTCCTCACTACTCTCCTACCACAACCCAGCCCACCCACTTTGCTTCTCTAATGCTAAAAAAATGTAAAAAATGGGGATTAAGAGTGTGAGCCCAATGTGGGTCAGGGACTGTGTCCAACCTGTTTAATTTCTATCTACTCCAGCACTTTGAACAGTGCTTGGCGCATAGCAAGTCCTTAACAAGTACTATAATTATTAATTATCATTAACCTTCTCACTGTGCTTCAATCTTGTCTATCTCTCCGCCGACCCCTCACTGACGTCCCTCCTCTCGTCTGGAATGTCCTCCTTCCTCAATTCTGACAGACAATGACTCTCCCCCCATTGTACTTTCCAAGTGCTTAGTACAGTGCTCTTCACAAGGTAAGCGCTCAATAAATATGACTGAATGTAGCACATCTCCTCCAACAGACCTTCCCTGACTAAACTCCCCTTTCCCTTTCTCCTACTCCCTTCTGTGTCACCCTGATCTGCTCCCTTTATTCATTGCCCCCCACCCAACCTCACAGCACTTAATGTACAGATCTGTAATTTGTATTCATGTCTGGATCTCCGTCTCTAGACTGTAATCTCTGCTGTCAGCAGGGAATGTGTCTGTTCACTGTTGTGCTGTACTCTCCCAAGTGCTTAGTTCAGTGCTCTGCATACAGTAAGTGCTTAATAAATACAATTGAATGAATGAAAGTCAGTCTGTCAGGTAGTCAATCATTTTTATTGAGAGCTTATGCCCAGAACAGTGTTTTGCACCCCAGTGCTCTGTCCATATTAGACTCCCAGTAAGCACCCAGCCCAATGCTTTGCAGACTGCAGATGACCTGCAAAGTGCTCTACACCTAGTAGACACTCAGTACAGTATTCTCTACCCTGAAGACTACCCAAATAGTGCTTTTGCACATAGTAGATGCTTAGAAACTGGTTTACGTCTCCCTGAAGTCACAGCCAAGTCTACCAACTCTGTTTATTGTAATGATAATAATAATAATAATAATGATGGTATTTGTTAAGCACTTACTATGCTTACTATGTGCCAAGCACTGTTCAAAGCGCTGGGGCACATACAAGGTAATTGGTTGTTCCATGTGGGGCTCACAGTCTTAATCCACATTTTACAGATGAGGTAACTGAGGCTCAGAGAAATGAAGTGGCATGCCCAAGGTCACACAGCAGACAAGTGGTGGAGATGGGATTAGAATCCATGACCTCTGACTCCCAAGCCCATGTTTTTTCCACTAAGCAACTCTGCTTCTCCCCAGGACTTAGTACAGTGCTCTGCACACAGTAAGTACTCAATAAACATGATTGATTGATTGATCAATTGACTACGAGAAAGAGGAAGCAGAGTGATCTAGTGGATAGAGCCCGGGCCTGGGAGTCTGAAGGACCTGGGTTCTATTTCCGACTCCACCACGATTCAGCTGTATGACCTTGGGCAAGTCACTTCCCTTCTCAGTGCCTCAGTTGCCTCATCTTAAAAATGAAAATTGAAACTGTGAACACTATTTGGAACATGGACTGTGTCCAACCTGATTAAGTTGAATCTACCTAGTGCTTAGTACAGTGCCTGGCACATAGTAAGTGCTTAACAAATACTATTAAAAAAAAAAAGAAGAGACCAGCATGGAGTTATGGTGCTTGAGGAGATGGGAGATGGGGAGCTGAACCTACTGTCAGGTTGCAAGCAGCATGGCATAGTGGATAGATCATGGGCCTGGGAGTCTGAAGGTCATGAGTTCTAATCCCGGTTCCACCACTTGTCAGCTGTGTGGCCTTGGACAAGTTACTTCACTTCTCTGATCCTCAGTTCCCTCATCTGTAAAATGACTGTGAGCCCCATGTAGGAAAGGGACTGTGTTCAACCACCCCAGCGCTTAGTGCAGTGCCTGGCTCAAAGTAAGCACTTAACAAATACCACAGTTATCATAATCAATATTAACTTCAAATGCTGACGTGCTCTGAGTGTAATCTCTCAATCCTGACTGATCCCCGCAGGCTTGAAGAATGGTTATAGATGTCTTCCTCTTTCCTGTGAGAGTCGCTCACTCCTATTTCCACCATTCAAAGGGATATGTTCGAGAGTCCACTTCAGCAGTTAGCAATGGGATCGATTGGGCCAACCTGCTAGAGACCCTGACTCACCAACACGTGCTTAAGGACTGGATAATGCATTTAGGACCATTTGGGCTAATGAAAATCATCGTTTTCTTCACATGCCATGAAGCGCTTGGAGCCTGCAGCTCACTGTGACCTTCTTCCGCTATGCGCGCTCAGGAAATATTAGTATCTGCTAATGGCAGCCTCTCTCTCTTCTTTTTTCCTTTAATGGTACTTATTAATCATTCATTCAATCGTATTTACTGAGCGCTTACTGTGTGCAGAGCACTGTATTAAGCGCTTGGGAAGTACAAGTCGGCAACATGTAGAGATGGTTCCTACCCAACAACGGCCTCACAGTCTAGAAGGGGGAGACAGACAAACAAAACAAAACAAAATCATTTACTTTGTGCCAGGCACTGTGGTAGATACAGGAAAATCAGGTTGGACACAGTCCATGTCCCACGGGAGGCTCAGTCTTAATCGGCATTTTACAGATGAGGTAACTGAGGCCTAGGGAAGTTAAGTGACTTGCCCAAGGTCACACGGCAGGCAAGGGGTGGAGCTGGGATTAGAACCTAGGTCCTTCTGACACCCAGGCCTGTGCTCTATCCACTAGGCAATGCTGGTTTTACCAGGAGGAATCAATCTGCAGCTTCTTCTCAACATAGCATGTCCAAACATACAGGCTGTTTCATTCTTGGTTATTTTTTTATGGTATTTGTTAGTTTCTTATGTGCCAGGCACTGTACTGAGCTCTGTGGAAGGTACAGGGTAGTCAGGTGGGACACAGTCCCTGTCCCACATGGGACTCACAGTCCAAATCAGAGGGATTTTAATAATAATAGTAATAACAATGATGATGGCATTTGTTAAGCACTTACTATGTGCCAGGCACTGCACTAAGCGATGGGGTACATACAAGCTCATCTTGCTGGACACAATTCCTGTCCCACATGGGGCTCACAGTCTCAATCCCCATTTTGCACATGAGGTAACTTTTGCACATGAGGTAACTGAGGCCCAGAGAAGTGACGTGACTTGCCCAAGGTCACGCAGCAAATAAGTGGTGGAGCTGGGACTAGAACCCATGACCTTCTGACTCCCAGGCCCGTGTTCTATCACTATGCCATGCTGCTTCTCCAGATGAGGTAACCAATGCACCAAGAAGATAAGTGACTTGCCCAAGGTCACCCAGCAGACATGTGGCACAGGCAGAATTAGAACCCAGTTCCTAGGACACCCAGGCCAGAGCTCTTTCCACTAGACCACACTGCTTCTCTATTGGTCTGACTCATGGTTAGTCCAGTCCTGGATTCTATTTTCAGTGCTCTGAGAGACTGAGATAAAGACCCTTCCAGACTCCATTGTCTTGACTAGGGATTCACCAGGGAACATCGTTAATCTGTTTCCTGTCCATCCCTAACTTTCCTTCTAAAGGTTTTCCATTTGAAGGCACACACCCAGGGATTTCTTCAGGACACACTTGAAACTATGTATGCTTTCTGGCAGCAGTCAATCAGTCAGTCAATTGTATTTATTGAGCGCTTACTCTTTGCACAGTATCGAACTGAGCTCTTGAGAGAGTAAAATGCAACACAGTTGGTAGACACATTCCCTGTCCACAACGAAAAGCAGGGGCCTGGGAGTCGAAGGGAACTGGGTTCTAATCCTGACTCATTCATTCATTCGATCATACTTACTGAGCCCTTACTATAATAATAATAATGGTATTTGTTAAGTGCTTCCTATGTGCAAAGTACTGTTCTAAGCACTGGGGGGGATACAAGGTGATCAGGTTGTCCCACGTGGGGCTCACAGTCTTAATCCCCATTTTTCAGATGAGGTAACTGAGGCTCAGAGAAGTTAAGTGACTTGCCTAAGGTCACACAGCAGACGTGGTAGAAGTGGAATTCAAACCCATGATCTCTGACTCCAAAGCCCATGTCTTTCTACTGAGCCACGCTGCTTCTCTGTACTAAACACTTGGAAGAGCACAGTATAGCAGTGAAAGGAGACATTCCCTGCCCACAACTAGCTTACACCACGTGTCTACTGTGTGACCTGGGGAAAGTCACTTCAATTCCTTGTACCTCATTTACTTCATCTGAAAAATGGGAATTAAGACTGTGAGCCCTACGTGGGACATGGACTGTATCCAACCTGATTAGCTTGTACCTATCCCAGTGCATAGTACAGTGCCTGGCACATAGGAAGCTCTTAACAAATATCATAAAAAGCAGAACAAAATAAAAAAAACTTACACACAGTCCCATGGCAAGGAATGCCAGATGTTTCACACCTACTGGGTGAAGAAGTGTTTCCATTAGATTTTGGTGAATCAGTGAATGTCCTCTCATGCTGGTATTGTGGGATTTGGGGGATTCAGTTCTTTCTACACATGACCTTTATGATCTGGCAAACTTCAACTAGGTCCCCTTTCAACATTATCTTTCTGCACTCATCAGGACATTCCTCCTTTCCACCAGCATTTCTCAACCCCTCTCTGCCTCTCTAGACTCACTGTGGCTCACTGTGGCCAGGGAATATGTCTCTGCACTCTGTTATATTGTACTCTCCTCAAGAATCTCCCGGGGTTGCCCATCCACCTCCTCATAGAACATAAACTCCTCACCATCGGGTTTAAGGCACTCAATGTTTGCCCCCTCATACCTCACCTTGTCACTTTCCTTCTACACTCCACTCTTCTAGCGTAAAGCTACTTACTGTACCTCCATCTCGTGAATCTCATCAAATGGCAAAGTTGGCAAAAATCCAGCTTAGAGGGAGTTGTCCCTGGGGGTTCTCAAGATGCCACTTGGCTTCTTGGAAAGATCCCAGCATGAAACACGGAGGGTAGCAAGAAGGACCAGTGGGTTGCAGGGAGCGAATGCCAAGATGATTCCTTCCTCTCTCCTTCCACTCCATCTACCTTGCTGCCCACCCTTCACCCAAAACCTGTCTCCAGCCTGGAATGCCCTCCCCCTTCATAGCTGACAGACAATCACTCTCCCCTCCTTCAGAGCCTTATTAAAAGCACATCTCCTACAAAAGACCTTATACCCAACTTTGTCAACATTTCCTCTTCTCCCAATCCCTTCTGCATCTCCCTTGCACTTGGATTTGTACCTTTATTCACCCCTCCCTCAGCCCCATGACACATAGTACTTTATTTATTTACATTCCTATCTTTCTTCCCTCTAGATAATAAACTCATTGCGGGCAGGGAACGTGTCTACCAACTCTGTTCTAGTGTACTCTCCCAAATGCTTTGTACAGCACTCTGCGCGCAGTAAGTGTTCAATAAATATCACTGATTGATCTATTTATCTACTTCCCAAGATTCAGTGACCCACTGCCATAACCCACTGATAAATCAGTATCATGGACATCACTGACTCACGGATACTGTGGTCACCCAAACAGGCAGTGATCACATGTTCATGACTCACAAACCTCAATCAATCAACCAGTATATCAATCAATTGTATTTATTGAGCACTTACTGTGCACAGGGCACTGTGCTAAGCACTTGGGAGAGTACAAGACAACAATATAACAATCACATTCCCCACCCATAACTCGGACTCCCCAGACTGGCTCTCATTTTCTGATCCTTCTCTTGTCTCTCCAGCTCCCTTTCAAAGAGCGCTGTCACCCCACCCGAACTAAGTTCTCTGCTGAGGAGATGTCAAATGCAGAGTCTCTAGGAAGAATTATTTTTCATCTCTTGTGATGCCAAACTCCTGTTCAGTTCCCTAAAATACTTACCATTTGGCTTTATGGATTGAAATACAGATCTTTTTAAATTACAAAACTTTATAGCTATGTATTCAACTTTGGCTTTCCAACTTTCCCTCTTACTCATATTTCTCAGTCGACTGATTGATTGATCGATCGATCACCTGAAAACTGATCCGTGTAAATTTTTTTTTTGTAAAGACAAAATGAAGAAATGGCCTGAACGTTTTTGTAGAAAAAGATCCGGGCAGCAGAGTGAAGTATGGAGTGGATTGGGGAGAGACAGGAGGCAGGGGGTTCAGCAAGAAGGCTGATAAATTAATCAAGGCTGGAAGAGGGTAAGTGGTTGGATTAGCATGGTAGCAGTTTAGATGGAGATGATTTTAGGGAGGGCTTAGAGAGGGACGAGGATTTTAGGAAAGGGAGGAGTTTAGTGATTTTGGTAAGGATTTGGTGATAGAATGAATGAGAAAGATTAGTTGAGGTTAATGCCAAGTTTATTCTAAATTGAGACTGCTAGTAGTAATAGTAGAAGTAGGACTTGGACTGTGAGCCCCTACTTAGACTGTGAACCCCTTTTGGGACAGGGACTGTGTCCGGCTGGATTAATTTGTGTGCATTTCAGTGCTTAAAATAAGGCTTGACCCATAGTAAGTGCTTAACAAGTACCGTAACAATAAAATAGTAGTAGTAGTGATGGTATTTATTGAACACCCACTGGGTGTAATGCATGGTACTAAGTGATTGGAAAGCAAGTAGTAGTTGTACTAGTAGTAGTAGTAATAGTAATAGTGGTAGTAATAGTAGCAGCATTTATTGAACACCTGCTGAATGCAATGCCTGGTACTAAGTGATTGGAAAGCAAGTGACACATTCTCTGATCACAAGGAGCTTATATTTTAGTGGGGGAGACAGATATGAAAATATTTACCAATAAGATAATGAAAGGGAAATCACTGAACGTATGTAATCCAAAGAGCTCACAATGGATATAAATAAGGGCAGAAGTGCTCAAAATTGCTGGTTGGATTGTGCAATTTGGGTTTCTTTTTAATGATACTTGTGAAGCACTTACTATGTGCCAAGCACTGAACAAGCTAATCATTTTGGACACAGTTCATGTCTCACATGGAGCTCACAGTCTTAATCCCATTTTACAGATGAGTTTACTGAGGCCCAGAGAAGTTATGTGACTTGCCCAAGATCACATAGCAGACAAGTGGTGGAACTGGGATTAGAACCCACAGGACTTTCAGGCCTGTGTTCTTTCCACACTGCTTGGGTTGTGGGAACCAATCAAGGAACAGTTGTAAAAGGTGGGGATTTTAGGAGGGCATGGAATGTGGGGAATCCTGTGATTTGTCAGATTTGCAGAGGGAAAGAATTTCAGGTGTGGGGAGGGAGAGGTGAGAGCAAGGTCCAGTTAGAAATTTAGTTTGAGACAAATGAAGAGGGCAAGCCGGGGAGTAATGGAAGGAGAGAACAGATAGGAAAGGTGGAGCAAGTTGGGTGAGGGTCTCGAAGCCAAGTGTGAGTTTTGGGTGATTCAAAGTGACATGGGAAGCCAGTGGAGGAGTTTGAGGAGTGGAGAGGCAAATACTAGATGATTCTTCAGGAAGATGATCCATACACCAGAAGGAAATATATAAAGGGGAGAGATGCTGGAAGAAAGGAGACCGGCAAGGAGACTGCAGCAACAATTTAATTGAAAAATTACTAGAGCTTGAACCAGGGTGGGAGGAGGTTTTTTTGGTGACTAGAAGGGACAGATCCAGGAGCTAGAACATAGAATAGGCAGGAATTACCAGTAAATTAACTGTGAGAATCGAGAGTCAGTGAAGGATCCAGGAGGCTGTGAGGGTTGCCGGCTTCTGCGATGGGGAGGATTTTAGTATCAACAAAGATGGCAAAGTTAGGAAGAAGAGGAGGAGGAGGAGAAGAAGGAGAACTCTTTGGATTTACCTTTCAAGATTTCATCTGTATAATCTTTCCCAGTTCTTAGCACAGTGCTCTGCACATGTAGAAACTTTAAAAATATTATTACTACTACTACAACTACTACTAATATCCAATGGTGGCCTTGAAGATTACAGGTCTTGGTGAAGCGGAACCAGACTAATAATAATAATAATGATAATAATAATAATAATAATAGCATTTGTTAAGTGCTTACTATGTGCAAAGCACTGTTCTAAGCACTGGGGGCGGGGGGGGATACAAGGTGATCAGGTTGTCCCATGTGGGGCTAACAGTCTTCATCCCCATTTTACATATGAGGTAACTGAAGCTCCGAGAAGTTAAGTGACTTGCCCAAGGTCACACAGCAGACATGTGGTGGAGTCAGGATTCGAACCCATGACCTCTGACTCCAAAGCCCGTGCTCTTTCCACTAGGCCATGCTGCTCCTCTATAGAATGGCTCAAGAAGAGAGTCAGTGGAGAGAAGCATGGCCTAATGGACAGAGTACAGGCCTGGGAATCAGCGGACCTGGGTTCTAGTCCCGGCTCCACCACTTGTCTATGCAACCTTGGGCAAGTCAATTAACTTCTCTGTGATTCGATTACCTCACCTGTAAAATGGGGACTGAGACTGCGAGCCCTCTATGGGACATGGACTATGACCAACCTGATTATCTTGCATCTACCCTCATGCTTAGCATGGTGCCTGGCACATAAGTAAGCACTTAACTAATACCATTTTGACAAAGCGAGGAAATGAAGGCAGCTGGTTTAAATGATCAGTCTCAGAAGTTTGGATAGGAGTGAGATCAGGGAAATGGGGCGATAACTGGAGAGGATGTTTTGAGTGTGGGGGAGATTCAGGGGTCTCCTAGACCTTGTAAAAGTCCGTTATTCCAAAGATCCAATAAACTTTTATGTTGGTTTCAGAAGAAAGCGTAAGTTTGAGGACCAGTGAACACTGTGAAATTTCCTAATGTATCACAATTACAGGAGCACCTGTTCCAGATTCAGAAACTTTTCTGCTGATTCACTCGGCTTAATTCATCAGAAGAATAACAAGTTGTTTGTGTTTTTGAATTTTAATGAACAAATGACTTTCCTGGCTGTAATTTACCTTCTTCAGAAATTTAACAACTAGTTGTGGTGACAATGTGACCACATTTCTAAATTTACAGGAAACCAGCCAATGATTCAGTAAGCGCTGACTTGGGTTGAACTTTCTGGGTTCATGCTTGTCTCCTACAATCACATGCAAATGATGAGTCTGAATAATTAGGCCTCAGAAAATCCTGAGACTTCATTAAGAGCTTTTATTGCTGGGGCCCTGAATCACACTAGATCTCATGTTGGGTGTAGGGGTGATTCGTCCACTTCAGGTTTATCCTTGCGCTCTTTAACTCTACCCCATCCTCTGCCCGGAAAAATTATTTCTCCACCCTTATTGACACCCATGCCCATTACTCTCACCAGTTGCTCCGGACATTTAAGAAGCAGCATGGCTCAGAGGAAAGAGCACGGGCTTTGGAGTCAGAAGTCATGGGTTCTAATCCCAGCTCCGGCACTTGTCAGCTGTGTGACTTTGAGCAAGTCACTTAACTTCCATGTGCCTCAGTTACCTTATCTGTAAAATGGGGATTAAGAATCTGAGCCCCACATGGGACAACCTGATTACCTTGTATCTCCCCCAGTGCTTAGAACAGTGCTTGGCACATAGTAAGCGCTTAACAAATGGCATCATTATTATTATTTAACTCCTTCTCAAGCTCCAATTTTCCCTGCTTCCCCGGTCCCTTGCCCTCAGTGAGCTGGCCACCTCCTTTATTGAGAAAATTGGCACTATCAGGCATGATCTCCCTAAAATCTCTCCTGCCCTTCCGCAATCTCTCCCCCCTCCTGTCTCTTCTTCAACTCCCCCATTTTTTCCAGCAGTATCTTTAGAAGAGATCTCCTGCCTTCTCTCAAAATCCACCTCCTCCACCTGCGCATCCAACCCCATTCCTTCGCATCTTATCATAACTCTTGCCCTCCCCTTCTCCCCTCCCTAACAGCCATCTTCAACTGTTTGCTCTCCCATGGCTTCTTCCCCTCTGCTTTCAAACGTGCAGGGGAAAGTACATTATACCAGAGTGGGTAGTAACTTTCTTTCCCTTCCCACACCAAGCTTACAGTCTAGAGGGGGAGACAGATATCAATACAAAGAAATAATTTACAGATATGTAGCATTGCTTTTGAGTTTTGCTCTTCAAATCCAACATCCCAAGCACAACACTGTGGAAGGGGAACTGGGGAAAAAGCAAATTAAAACTATCCATTTTCTGCCAACTTTGCCAGTTTTCAGGCTCCTACATTGCAACAATAGTCCTCAGTGAACAATAAAACACCAGAGTGAAAGAGATGTTTTTTTCTTAGGTGAACTTTTTCCTGACAGATATTAAAACAGCAAATCTACAAAACTGAAAAGCCCAGTTTACAGAGCTCTGTTCTCCCCTTAACAATAATAATAACTGTGGCATTTGATAAACACTCCACTGTCTCTAAAGCTCAAGGAAGGAGGGTTACAATCCTCAGTCACACAGTCAACCATATTTATTGAGTGCTTACTAAGTGCAGAGCACTGTACTAAGCGCTTGGAAGCATACAGTAGAATGAAGTTGACACAGTCCCTGCCTACAATGAGCTTTAGATGAAAATGTCATCAAAAGACATATTCCTCATGCCTTGGTCATTCACTGTGAGGATACCTACTTAATAATTATGGTATTGAAAAGTGCTTACCATGTGGCAACCACTGTTCTAACACTGGGATAGATACAAGTTAATCAATTTTAATCAGTTTAGACACAGTCCCTGTCCCTCTTTGGGTTATCCCCATTTTAGAGATGAGGTAACTGAGGTCCAGAGAAGTGACTTGTCCAGGACACAGAGCAGACATGTGATAGAGCCAGGATTATAACTCAGGACCTTCTGACTCTCAGGCTTGTGCTCTATCGACTAAGCCATGCTGCTTCTCAGCCTCTTTTCTTTCTTCTGCTTTATTGGCTGAAGGGAAGTGCCACCATTTTTATTCCCATGGTGGCCGAGGAGGAGTGGATTAAGCCTCCCACTGTCATGTTTGGGGTGAACACCGCATCCGTCCACTATATTTTGGGGACCCCTGAGATTGCTACCCCTCCTTTCACTTTTCATAGGCAATTTAACTTTGTTCATAATGAATCAGTGGTACTTACTGAGCGCCTACCGTGTGCCAAGCACTGTACTAAGTGCCTGAGAGCACAATATAACAGAGCTGGTAGACATGTTCCCTGCCCACAAAGAGAGGGACTTAATCCTTCTAAATCTTGCATTGAACAGTTTGCTTTACCACTTTTATTTAAATCACTGCAACACGGCACTTCTTGGCAAGAATACTAGCGTTGGATAATAATAACACGCATGGTGTTTGTTAGATGGTTACTCTATGCCAAGTGCTGCACTAAGCACTGGGATAGATATAAGATAAGCTAATTAAATGACACAGTCCCTGCTCAACGTGGAGCTCAGAGTCCGAGGGTGAGAGAACAAGTTTTTTCTTCCCATTTTGTGGATGAGGAAACTGAGGCATAGGGAAGTTGTGACTTGTCCAAGGTCACGCATCAGGCACAATGGGTTTATAACTCGGGTCTTCAGTCTTCCAGTCCTATGTGCTCTTTCCACTAGGCCACATGTCTTTTCAAAAGACAAAAGTGTCGAGATTTGTTTTTTATGGTATTCATTAGTGGCTTACTATGTGCTAAGAAGTGTACTAAACATGGGGAGAGATGCACAGTTATTAGGGTGGGCACAGTAGCTATCTCACATTAGACCCACAGTCTAAATTGAAGGGAGTATAAATTAATGCCCATTTTTTTATGGTATTTAAGTGCTTAATATGTGCCAGGCACTGTACTGAACGCTGGGGTAGATGCAAGCTAATGAGATTGGACACAGTCCCTGTCCCACATAGAGCTCACAATCTTCACCCCCATTTTATAGATGAGGTAACTGAGGCACAGAGAAGTAGAGTGACCTGTCCTTGGTCACACAGCAGACAAATGGATCTGGGTTAATCCAGGTCCTCCGACTCCCTTCCTTATCACCATCTAAATCAATTATAGATTGTTTCTAAATTTGTAATATTCCCAAATCAGTCAATCAATCAACCCATCAATGAAATTTATTGATCATTTACTATGTGCAGAGCGCTTTGCTAAGCACTTGGGGGAGTACAATATAACAAAATTAGCAGACATGCTTCCTGCCCATAAGGAGCTTAGTGGGGAGACAGACATTAATATGAAAAAATAATTAATTTATAATATGTGATTTAAAGAGCATAAAAGACGATTTCAATGCACCTCATTTCCCAACATTCACGTTTTTGTCCCCATTGCTTCATCTGTAAATGAAAGTGGTACCTTCTTATCTGAACCCGACCGCTAATATTAGTATGCAAAGCTTAATTTTACTTAAACTGTCAAAATGCAGCCACCTGATTTTTTTAGCAATTATGTAAGTGTAAGATGGAAACGAACAATGTATTTTCAGTCTGGGAATCAGGTGAGATTATAGTCTAAATATGTACCCTAAGCAGACTTGGTGAACTCCTATTGAGCTTGGAATGAAAATCTCCAATTTACCAAGACAGTTGGCATGCTGCTGTTTGTGTTTGCACATTTCATATTTTCTCCCCTAAACCCTGTCTCCAGGCTCACTAATAACAATAATAATAATTGTGGTATTTGTTCTTATGTGTCAAGCATTTTTCTAAACCCTGGGAAAGACACAGGACAATCGTGTCAGACACAGTCCCTGTCCCACGTGGGACTCACAGTCCAAGTAGGAGGGAAAACAAGTGTTGAATCCCCATTTTACAGACGTGATAACTGAGGCCCAGAGAAGTGAAGTGACTTTCCCAAGGTCACACAGCAGACACGTGGAGGAGCCAGGATTAGAACCCAGGTCCTCTGACTCCTGGGCCCCTGCTCTTTCCACTAGGCAACACTGCTCCTCACTGTGGAAAAATCTCTGGCTTTCCGCAACCAGTCCCTCCTCTGCTGTCAGAAAGCACCGTGGGAATTTTCACCCCACAGATCCTCAAAGAAAAGGATCTTATTGTGGACATGATTCAACCCTCCCCACACCTGCAGGCAGATTTTCCTCTGCTCACTTGCTACAGTGCCGATAAAGTGTACATAATAATAATAATAATAATAATAATAATAATAATAATAATAATAATAATGGCATCTGTCAAGTGCTTACTGTAAGAAAACTGTATGGATCCACTACCAGAACGATTGTGGATGGAGAGCAGGGTATTCTGGGAGAGATGTGTCCATGACATCGCTATGGGTCGGAGACAACTCGACGGGATAAGACAAGACAAAAACGTTCGAACACTAGCAGCATGGCGAAATGGACAGAGCCTGGGAGTCATCATCATCAGTCGTATTTATTGAGCACTTACTGTGTGCAGAGCACTGTACTAAGCACTTGGGAAGTACAAGTTGGCAACATATAGAGACAGTCCCTACCCAAGAGTGAGCTCACAGTCTAAAAGGGGGAGACAGAGAACAAAACCAAACATACTAACAAAGGTCAGAAGGTCATGGGTTCTAATTCCAGCTCTGTCACTTGGCTGCTGTGTGACCTTGGGCAAAGTCACTTCAGTTCTCTGGGCCTCAGTTACCTCATCTGTAAAATGGGGATTGAGACTGTGAGTCCCACGTGGGACAGGGGCTGTGTCCAACCCGATTTACTTGTATCTACCCCAATTCTTAGTAGAGTGCCTGGCACAACAGATACCACAATTATTATTATTGTTCTAAGCACTTACTGTGTGCAGAGATACTTGCAAAGACAAGTCCAGGACTCAGTCAATTAACCAATGGCAATAACTGAGCATTTATTGTGGGTAGAGTACTATACTGCTTGGACAGCAGTAATAATAATAACTGTGGTATTTGTTAAGTGCTTAGTATGTGCCAAGCACTGTTCTTTGGGCTGGACTAGATATAAGGTTGTCAGTTTCTACATGGAGCTCACAGTTTAAGTAGGAGTGAGAACAGGTATCAGGTTGCAGATGAGGGAACTGAGGCCCAGAGAAGTGAAGTGACTTGCCCAAAGTCACCCAGCAGGCAAGTGGAGGAGTTGAGATCAGGACTCAGGTTCCCTGACTCCCAGGCCCACGGTCTTTCCATGAGGCCACACTGCTTCTCTGCAGTAGGGAATGTGTCTGTTTATTGTTGTACTAAGCTCTCCCAAGCACTTAGTACAGTGCTTTGCACACAGTAAGCACTCCATAAATATGATCGAGTGATATATTAGAGTCAGTGGGCGTGATCTCTGCTCTTGATGTGCTTCTGTTTTACCGTGAGATGTCCTGCAACCTCCACCCGTTTTTCCTTTGAGCATCTTCCTTTAGCTGGAAGAAGGAAAGGAGACCCGGGCCTGACAAGAATCAAGAACCGTATCCTACGGCTGCCGAGGGTTGATTCCATCAATAGCATCATTGACTCAGTCCTCGCAATGTGCTAAGGAGGAGAACTGCCGTTTAACTTCCCACCTGTGTAAGCACCAACTGTTCATTGTGAGTAAGGGGAGGAAGAGGAAGGCGGGGGAAATGGGCAGGATGGGCGTCAGGAGATGGATTGGCTTCAAAAAACTGATGGCTCAGAAAAACCGACTGTCTCTCTCTGTCAGTCACTCAATCCTATTTAACGAGTGCTTCCTGCATACAGAGCACCATATTAAGGGTTTTGGGAGAGTACAGTAGAACAGAATTAGCAGACATGTTCCCTGCCCACAGTGAGCTGACCATCTAGAGGGGGAGATGGATGTTAATATGAATAAATGAATAACAGAGCTAGACAAAGGACTGGGTGGCTGGGGGTGGGGGGCAGTGAATGAAAGGAACAAATCAAAGTGATGCAGAAGGGAGTGGGAAAAGAGGAGGCTCTCGATTGTAAAGTTTTTTCCCTCTAGACTGTAAGTTTCTCTCTCTAGATTGTCAACTTCTCTCTTTAATAATAATGATGGTATTTGTTAAGTGCTTACTATGTGCCAAGCACTGTTCTAATCACTGGGGTAGATACAGGGTAATCAGGTTGTCCCATGTGTGGATCACAGTCTTAAACCCATTTTACAATTGAGGCAACTGAGGCACAGAGAAGTGAAGTGACTTGCCCAAAGTCACACAGCTGATAAGTGGTGGAGCGGAATTAGAACCCAAGACCTCTGACTCCCAAGCCTGTGCTCTTTTCACTAAGCCACGCTGATTCTCTTTACACTGTAAGCACCTCCCTCTAGATTGTAAACTCCACAGTGAACACTCAAATGCCACTGATTGATGGTGATGGATGTACTGTCACATTTATTACTTAGGCCTATTTTCCGATAATAACAATGATAATGGTAAGAATAAATGTAATTATGATAATAAATATAATCCTAAGGGACAGACATCGCACCTCTTAAAATGGCCAACCACACTGTGATTAAGGTGAACAATTAACAATAGATGCACTTAGTAAACATGAATAGCAACCACAGCTTCATGCTTGATCTTCCATAAAACCATGGAGGAAGAATTGTGGCCTAATGGATAAATCACGGGGCTGGGAGCCGGAGAATCTGAGTTATTATTATTATTATATAAGGTATTATTATTATAAGGTATTTGTTAAACACTTACTATGTGCAAAGCACTGTTCTAAGCACTGGGGTAGATACAAGGTTCTCAAGTTGTCCTATGTGGGACTCACAGTCTTAATCCCCATTTTACAGATGGGTACCCGAGGCCTAGAGAAGTTAAGTGACTTACCCAAAGTCACTGCTGACAAGTGGTGGAGCTGGGATTAGAACCTGTGACCTCTGACTCCGGGCTCTTTCCACTGAGCCATGCTCAGTTCCATTCCCATCTCCTCCACTTGCCTGCTGTGTGATCTAGGGCAAGTAACTCAACTTCTCTGTGCCATAGTTACCTCTCCTGTAAAATGAGGATTTAATACCTGCTCTCCCTCTTTTTGTTTTTAATGACATTTGTTAACACTTGCTATTTTCCAGACTCTGCTGGGGTAGAAACAAGCGAGTCAGGTTGGACACAGTCCACATCCCATACTGGGCTCACAGTCTCAATCCCCATTTTACAGATGAGGGAGCCGAAGCATAGAGAAATGAAGTGACTTGCCCAAGGTCACCCAGCAGACAGGTGGCTGAGCAAGGAGGTTCCTTTTGATTCCCAGGCCTGTGCTTTATCCACTAGGCAACACTGCTTCTCTCCTACTTAGACAATGAGCCCCCTGTGAGATGGGGACTGTATCCAGCTTATTTAGCTTGAATCTACCCCAATGCTTGACAAATGCTAAGTGCTTAAAATACCATTAAAAAATAAAAATGGAGAAGTGGGACAGATTCCAGACAGCAAGTAGGGGTATAGGATGGAGTTTCATATTTATTTAGAAATGAAACATGCAAGTTTTGTATTTAACTCCTATGTATTTAAGTCATTGTCACAGTTAAATACGCTGACAAACTATTTGCTCTTTAGTCCTAACCATTTAAGATTGACTCTCTTTTCTTGGAAGCAAAAGCCCATCAGTGAGAGAAGCATATTCATGGATGCCGAAAGGTCCCTTGGGTCTATTAGCACTGAGGTTAATGTTTCATTCTGACTGGTTTCTCTTCTATTCCAGCTAGTGTGTCTGGAAAGCCTGATGGAGAACATGGAAGGAAAGAACTGTGATAACTCTTTTCCAGTATTCAAATGTTCAAAAGACAGATTTTCACCGTCACACCATATTTAGTCATTTATTTCCCTTGAGAGATTCCATTCTCCAAGTGCTTAGTACAGTGCTCTGCACACAATAGGTGCTCAATAAATAATATGGATTGATTGAACTCTACCAAGAGCTTAGTACAGTGCTCTTCGCAGGATTCGCACTCAGTAAATAAGATTGATTGGAGTTAGACACAACCCCTTATGGGGATTCACCATCTAAGAGTTTAAGTGAGGAGGAGGGATTTGAGAAGGACATATCAGGAGTAATGAAACATTCAAACGCAACACGAACAAATATAGGGAATAGACCTAAAGTCATGGCAGGGATGGAAAAGTCTGACAGTGTGTGAGAGTGGCTTTTAGCCCCAGTCTGTCGGGCATAGAGGATTCTGGGAGTGGAGAACCTTGTTGGAGGGAGGGATGTGGTGGTTTTACAGAGCTTTTCTTGGCAGCAATGGAAAGCTGGCACAGCGCTCTGCGCAGAGTAAGTGCTCCATAATTGCCATTGGGTGATCGATTGATTGACTGCAATTTATCTCACCTTTTGGGTGGGATCTTCATGTACTTCTGAATTATGCAGAACTAGAGGATCATGCCATCTGAGCAGCTTTGGATAGGGCAGACTGTAGAGGAGGTGGGGAGGATGGGCCTTGGTAGGGAGGATGAAGAAGCAGAATAGGCCGAGGCTGGGAGATCTGGTCTGCTGACTGGATTTTTTTTTTATGGCACTTGTTAAGTGCTTACTAAGTGTCAGGCACAGTACTAAGCACTGGAGTAGGTACAAGCTTATCAGGTCGGACACAAACTATGTCCCACATGGGCTCACAGTCTTAATCCACATTTTGCGATGAGGTAATTGAGGCACGGGGTGGAGAAATGATGGCCCAAGGTCACACAGCAGACTAGAGATAGTGTTGGGACTAGAACCCAGGTCCTTCTGACTACAGGCCCATGTTCTATCGATTAGGCCAAGCTGCTTCATTGTCCCTGTCCCCCATCAAGCTTGCAGTCTAAGTAAGAGGGACAACAGGCATTAAACCTCCATGTTACAGATGATGATACTGAGGCACAGAGAAGTTAAGGGACTTGCCAAAGTCACACAGCAGAAAAATGTTACAGCCACTTTGGAGCCGAGATTGGAAGCCAGGTCCTTGGAGTCCCAGGCCTGGGCTCTTTCCACTAGGCCATGTCATGCTTGACTCATAGAAGGTTGACTCATAGAGCCCACTGCACAAAGCTCCGCCAGACTGCCAATGTTTTAGGCCATGTGGTTGGAATAATAAAGGTGGTACTCATCACAAACTATGAGCCAAGTACTGTGCGAAGCACTGGCCTCAATACAAGACAATTAGTTCCTTTTTGCCCCTCATGGGGCTATCAGTCTCAGAGGGAGGGAGAATAGGTATCTTAGCTCCATTTTACAAATAAGGACCTAGAAGTTAAGTGACTCACCCAAGGACATGCAGCTGGCAGGTGTCAGAGCTCAGGCTAGAGCTGGGATCTTCTGACTTCCAATTCTGCGATCTCTCTACGAGGCCAGGCTGCTTAGCAGAAAAGATGGTCAGGTCCCACTGGATCTGTTGTGGCGTCCGGAAACTGTGATGATGGAATCTCCCATCGGTCAAACAATCAATCAATCAATCAGTGGTATTTATCAAGTGCTTACATTATGCAGGGCATTGTACTGAGCGCTTGGGATGGTACTATATTAATCAATCGGTCATTTTTATTGAGCACTTACTGTGTGGAGGGCACTGTACCAAGAGCTTGGGAGAGTACAATACAACAATATAACAGACACAGTCCCTGCCCACAACAAACTTACAGTCTAGAGGGTGAGACAGATATTAATATAAATGAATAAATTACGGATGTGGACCTAAGTGCTGTGGGGCTGGGGTGCTTGGGTTGGTGAATAAAGGGAGCAAGTTAGGGCTACGCAGAAGGGAGTGGGAAAAGAGGAAATGAGGGCTTAGTCAGGAAAGTTGTTAGAATACAGTTGGTACATAAGGTCTCTGGTCTAAAAGACCTTACAACTTGATACTACTACATGTGGTAGACCCATTACCTTCTCTGGACAAATCTGTCGGGATAAAATAGAATTACCTGCTGCATATAATAATGATGGTATTTGTTAAGTGCTTACTATACTTACTGTTCTAAGTGCTGGGGGAGATATGAGGTAAGCAGGTTGTCCCACGTGGGGCTCACAGTTTTAATCCCCATTTTACAGATGAGTTAACTGAGGCACAGAGAAGTGAAATGACTTGCCCAAAGTCACACAGCTGGCAAGTGGAGGAGCTGGGATTAGAAACCATGACCCCTGACTCCCAAGCCCGTGCTCTTTCCACTAAGCCATGCTGCTTCTCTTTTGGTCCTTTTTCCTTGTGTTATGAGCAGAGACGATGACTTTCCCCAGTGCCCTCAGGCAGTGTAAACCCGCTGCTAGCTCCAAGATGGGCATGTCACCTCAAGGTGCCTGCTTATTTGCTTATTGAACTTCAGCACGTATCCAATTCTTTAATTCATATTCATGTCTGTCTCCCCTCTAGACTGTAAGCTTGTTGTGAGTAGAGAATGTGTCTACCAACACTGTTCAGGTTGTATTCCCCCAAGCACGTGGCACAGTGCTCTGCACACAGTACACCCTGCTCTCTCCACCCCTCTACCTTCCTACCCATCCTTAAAATGAACAAGAGTCTGCTTCCAACAGAGCAGGCAACCCTAGAAATCCAGAACCAGAATTAAAAGAATTAAATTAAATTAAAACAAAGAATTAAAACAGAAATCCTGAGATTGAAAGCTCACCGTGATCTTTCTGGAGTCCAAGCATCTTTCTTCTTAATGCTAATGTTCTTTCCTTCTCCCCCTTCTCTCTCTCTGTCTGTCTCTGTCTTTCACTCTCCCTCTCTCTTTCTCTGCAGCCCTGTGGAGCTCATAAACAGAATATCTTTGTTTTAATCTGGTGAGGGTTAGAGGTTGGTGGGCCTCTCCAGATCATCCATCCTCCTTTCCGCCCTGATGAAATTAGTCTGTTGGCTCATCAGGTGTGGGAGCTGGGGAAGAGAGTGGTGGGTGACAGCTTCTAGGAGCCAGAGGCCTCATCTCTGCTCTCCAGTTCCCTGTCACATCTCATCACATCTCTGCTCTCCAGTTCCCTGTCTACCTTCCATCCCTGGTACCACTGGGGGCCCCATATAGGACATGCATTGTGTCTGACCTGATTAACTTGCATCTATCCCAACTCTTAGAACAGTGCTTGGCACTTAATAATCGCTTGACAAGTACCATTAATAATTATCATCATCATCATCATCATCATCATCATCTTCTTCTTTTTCTTCTTTTTCTCCTCCTCCTCTTTTTCTCCTTCTTCTCCTCCTCCTCCTTTTTTTCTTCTCCTTCTTCTTCCTCTTCTCCTACTTCATTTTCTCCTTATTTTCTCCTCCTCCTCCTTCTATTTCTTCTTCTTTTCTCCTCCTCCTTCTTTTCCATCTTCTTTCTCTCCTCCTTTTTCTCCTCCTCCTCATCTTCCTCCTCTCTCCTCCTCCTCATTGTTCTCCTCTTCCTCCTCCTCCTCCTCTGTCTCCTCCTCCTTTTCCTCTTCCATCTTCTTCTTTCTTCTTCTTCTTCCTCTTCCATCTTCTTCTTCTTTCTTCTTCTTCTTCCTTCCTCTTCTTTTTCTTCTTCTTCTTCTTCTTCTTCTTCTTCTTCTTCTTCTTCTTCTTCTTCTTCCTTCTTCTCTCTCCCAAGTACTTAGTGTGGTGCCCTGCACACAATAAACATTTAAAAATATGATTTATAGATTATAAGAGCCCATAATTCTGACTGATCCTGAATTTCTTGGGAACATTGGTTCAGACTTAACGTCTTTCCTGGACCTCAACATTCCCTTCCTGCATCCGGTCTTCACATGGGATAGAACAGCTTTTACCTCTTTCCACCAGAGGAGGTTTCTGGGTGTGAGACAGGAGCCAGCAGGAGTCAAATCACTAAACCCAGATTCAGAACAAGGGGAGAAAGCAAACTGTGGGAAATAGGCTTTTATCTCCCATGAGAAGAGTCATGTCTGCATGTCTGTAGGAGGGCCTGTTACCCTTGAACCCTTAAATTATAATAATAATAGTAATAATAATAATAAATGTAGTATTCTTTAAGTGCTTACTATGTGTCAGGTACTGTACTAAGCTTTGGAGTGGATACCAGCAAGTAGGGTTGGACACAGTCCCTGTCCCATACAGGGCTTACAGTCTTAATGCCCATTTTACAGATGAGGTAACTGAAGCACAGAGAAGTGGAGTGACTTGCCCAAGGTCACACAGTAGACAAGTGACAGAGGTGGCATTAGAACCCAGGTCCTCTGACTCCCAGACACGTGCTCTTTCCACTAGACCACACTGCTTTGTGCTTCCTAGGAACGAAGTGCGATTGAAATGTGGGACTTTGAATTCTGGAAAGGTGACACTCTGACTTACTCCTGGAAAACTGTTCTGTCCCAGAGTGCTCTGGGCCAGGAGTCCCTCTGGCGTGAGGAGCTGTAGCAGCTGAATTGCTCAAAGGACCAGCAGGCAGGTGAACTTCCATTACAGGGGCCGTGTTCCATTTCCCGCTCTGGGCCATTTCGACGGAACAAAAACCAGCATGTACTAGTTAAAAGCACAACAGGAATTCACTGGGGGCTGGGAAGACAATTAAATGGAAATCTTTCCATTTGGGTTCTCCTTCTGGAGGATCGTGGCAGCTGCAGCCGCTCCTGAAGAGGGATCTGCAGCTGTTTACAGCTGCATTAGAAGACAAGCCATTGGAAATTTGGTTTCACTGTTTCCTCCTTGCTAAGAGGGGGTGGGGGTGTTCAAGAAGATCATCCAGGAAAGTCAGGTTCTATAGGGGCCCCATCAGAACTAATTATTGGGGAGTCAGAGAAGCTTCCACCCTGCTTTCCAAAAGCTTTTCCCGCAGGTATTGAGAAGGAGTGGATTCTTTTAATGTTATTTGTTAAGTGTTTATGATGTGCCATGCACCCTACCGTGCACTGGGGGAGATACAAGACTGGACACAGTCCGTGTCCCACATGAGGCTCTCAGTTTCAATCCCCATTTTACAGATGAGGTGACTGAGGCACAGAGGAGTGAAGTGAGTTGCCCAAGGTCACACCGCAGACAAGTGGTGCAGCCAGGATTAGAACCCAGGTCCTCTAACTCCCGGACTTGGGATCTATCCACTAGGCCATGCTACTTCTCTAATTAGCACAGTCAATTGAAAGGTCCGTGTCTGCTCAGAATAAATGAGAGCAAGCATCTCTGGGCTGTAAACTCATTTTGGGCAGGGAAGGTGCTGGCTTATTCTCTTGTATTGTACTCTCCAAAGCTCTTACAACATTGTTCTGCAAACAGTAAGCGCTCAGTAAATACCATTGATTAATTGGCTGATTACTTCTCCTGCTCCCCCATACGTGTACAATCTATGTCTGCCCTATCTTGCCCATGTATTTTATCAGTGTTCTATGCTGCCTCAATCCTAGTTGCATGCTCTGTAATAATAATAATAATAATGGTATTTATTAAGTGCTTAATATGTGCCAAGTACCGTTTTAAGTGCTGGGGTAGATGCAAGGTAATCAGATTGTCCCACTTTGGGCTCACAGTCTTAATCCACATTTTACAGATGAGGTAACTGAGGCATAGAGAAAATAAATGGCTTGCCCAAGGCCACACAGCAGACAAGTGGCAGAGCTGGGATTAGAACCCATGTCCCCTGAATCCAAAGCCTGGGCTCTTTCCTTTAAGCCATGATGCTTTTCGAGATACCCTCCAGTACAGACCTCTGCATACAGTGGATGCTCAGAATAATGTTCAATATTCACTTATGAGGGAAGAAAGGAATTAATTTGATCCCTTCTGTTTTTAAAAACATTTCACTCAATCACCTCACCCCTTCCTACCTTATGTTGCTGATCTCCTTCTACAACCCAACCCATATGCCTTGCTCCTCCAATGTCAATTTACTCTTAGTACCTCGATCTTGTCTATCTCATCACACCCACCTGGCTCACATCCTTCATCTAATCTGAAACTGTCTCCCCTCTCATGTCTAACAATCCACCGCTCTCCCTATGTTCAAAACCTTCCTAAAATCACATCTCCTACGAGACCTCCCTGACTAAGCTCTCATTTCCCTCCCCTATCTGCCTTCTCCCATCAAGACTATAAGCTTGTTGTGGGCAGGGAATGTGTCTATTGTTGTATTGTGCTCTCCTAAGCACTTAGCACTGTGCCCTGCCCATAGTAAGCGATCAGTAAATACGATTGGTGACTGACTCCGGCTTCACCTAGGTATTCGAGTTTGTACCCCTTTAGCACTTTGAAATTCACTCTAACCCAGATCGACAGCATTTGTGTACCTATCCTGGTGGGCCAGGAGACTAACAACTCTGTTGTATTGTACACTCCCAAGTGCTTAGCACATTGCTCTCCACACCATAACCACTCAATAAATACCAGTGACCCATCGATTGAGCTGGAATCACACAGCACTCAATTTTATCTGCTTCAGTTAGGTGAAGAGGATAGATCACAGACCTGGAGGCAGAAGATTGTGTTTTGATGATGATGATGATGATGGTATTTGTTAAGTGTTTATTATGTGCCAAGCACTGCTTTAAGCACTGGGGTAGATACAAGGTAATCAAGTTGTCCCACGTGGGGCTCACAGTCTTAATCCCCATTTTACAGATGAGGTAACTGAGGCACAGAGAAGTTAAGTGACTTGCCCAAAGTCACACAGTTGATAAGTGGCGGATCTGGGATTATAACCCATGACCTCTGACTCCCAAGCCCGGGCTCCCCACTAAGCCACCTGGCTCTGCCACTTGTCTGCTATGTGAAGCAAGTCACTTCCCTTCTCCGGGCCTCAGTTACCTCATCTGTAGAATCGGGATTGAGACTGTGAGCACCAGGTGGGACAGAGACTGTGTCCAACCTGATTTGCTTGTACCCACCCCAGAGCTTTGTTCAGTACCTGGCACCTAATAAATGCTTAACAAATATCACAATTATTATTATAATTTTACAGGGAATGCCTGGTTGGAGGGTTTTCCTGGTTGGAAAAACAGAGCACTGATTTGTGTATGGCAGCGAGGAAATGACATGGAAATTTTGAGGGAGGTCAAGTCAGAGCAGGTGGCCTGCAACTGGTCTTCATCTGAGGGTGACCTCATCTGTGCCATGTGTAGAGTTCTTAAACAGCTCCCCCCCTTCTAGGCAGGACAGAGGGCTCACCATAATTCCACAGATTGCCTTGATGGTCTGGCCTGCCCTAAGCTGTTTGCCATTGTAACGCTGGCCCTCGGTGTCATCGCTTAACAACGGGTGGGTGGTTGTCATGTCGAAAAACAAAAACAAAGCAAGCAATGGGGACCCAAACCCAATTTGTGGGCAGGGGAGAAGGGGAAAAGAGAAAGGTCAAATGCACTCATTATGTAGTGACTCTTCTCTTGATCAGGATGCAAGCGCCCTAGTGCTGAGGACTTGGAAATTGGAACCATTAAGGTAGAAAGAAAGCAGATGGAGCCCTGAGGGGAAGTCTGTCTGGATCACCAAAACCAAGCATTTGTGTTTACTGGAGTACCACTAAAATGCCACCGTCCCATAGGACTTAGAGACTTAATGTCTCTCTCCTCTTTTAGTCTGTAACCTCGCTGTGGGCAAGGAAGGAGAAGCAGAAGAAGAAGCAGCATGGCTCAGTGGAAAGAACACAGGCTTTGGAGTCAGAAGTCACAGGTTCAAATCCCAGCTCTGCCAATTGTCAGCTGTGTGACTTTGGGCAAGTCACTTAACTTCTCTGTGCCTCAGTTACCTCATCTGTAAAATGGGAATTAAGACTCTGAGCCCCCCAGCGGGACAACCTGATTACCTTGTAACCTCCCCAGTGCTTAGAACAGTGCTTTGCACCTATTCATTCATTCGTTCATTCATTCAATCGTATTTATTGAGCACTTAGTTAAGTGCTTAATAAATGCCATCATTAAGGAATGGGTCTACCAACTCTGTTATATTGCTATATTGTACTCTCCCAAGTGCTTAGTGGGGTGCTGGGCATACAGTAAGCGCTGAATAAATGTGACATTGATTGACTGATGGATCTATTCAGCGGTGAGGCCCAGTGGAAAAAGCCCAGTCCTGGAAGTTAGAGAGGACGTAAATTCTAATCCAGGCTCTTACACTTGTCTGTTGTGTGACCTTGGGCAAGTCTTTTAACTTCTCTGTGCCTCAATTTCCTCCTCGGTACAATGGGGACTCAGTGCCTTTTGTTCTTCCTACTGAAACAGAGAGTTCCATTTTGGACAGAAGCTGTGTCCTACCTGAGCAGCTTGTATCTATCTCAGTACTTAGAACAGTGCTTGGCACTTAGTAAGCACTGAAAAAGGTAATAATAATAATAATATAAACTCTGAGGCTTCCCCTACCTGCAATTTATTTTAATGTCCATCTCTCAATCAATCGATCAGTGATATTTACCGAGAATGTGCAGAGCATTGTTAATAATAATAATAATTCTGGTATTTGTTAAGCGCTTACTATGTGTCAGGCACTGTACTAAGCACTGGGGTGGATACAAGTAAATCGGATATAAGCAAGGTCACAGTTCTTGTACCACATGGGCCTCGCAGTCTCAATCCCCATTTTCCAGATGAGGTTACTGAAGCCCAGTGGAGTGAAGTGACTCACCCAACATCACACAGCAGATAAGTGGCAGAACCAGGATTAGAACTCATGACCTCTTGACTCCCAAGCCCATGTGCTAACCATTATGCCATGCTTCTTCTCATTATTCTCCCCATTCTAAACGCTTGGGAGAGTACAATGCAAGAGAATTAGCAGACAAATTCCCAGCCCATAATGAGCTTATAGTCTCTCTCAGCTAGACTGTAAGCTCCTTGTGGGAAGGAATTGTGTCTACTAACTGTATTATACTGAATGTGTTCTCCCAAGTGTTTTGTACAGCGTTCTGTACACAGAAAGTGCTCAATAAATCCCATGGATTGATGGGTTGACTGATTAGCAAGTTTTCCAGCAATGACATTATGCCCTGTGACCATGCTAAGATGATGGGCATGAATGTGGCATGATTTGGGGGCTGAGGTATATTAGCTGCCAATTCCTCTGACTTCTGGAATTTACTGTCTTGAAGAAATAACAGGTGTAACGGTTCAGGTACAGCAATGGTGTGTATCCATGTGCAAATAGCGTCATGGTGAATGTATCCCCAGAGCAGTGTGGGAAGATCCTGTCACAATAATGACTGTGGCATTTGTAAGCTCTTACTATGTACCAAGGGCTGGGATAGAACACAAGATAATCATGTCGAACATGGGCCCTGTCCCACACGAGACTCACAGCCTAAGTAGGAGGAAGAACAGGCGTTGAACCCCCATTTTACAGATGAGTAAGCTGAGGCACAGAGAAGATAAGCGACTTGCCCAAGGCCACACAATTGGCAAGAGGCAGAGCCGGGATTAGAAACCAGGTCCTTCTGATTCCCAAGCCTGGGCTGTTTCTGCTAGACCACCCTGCTCGTCTACATTAGGAACTGGTCAGTTTCTGGATCTCAATACTGGGAGACCTTGGTCCTTTCTAATACACTCAATACAACACCTAGTCCTCAATTGCTCAGATAATCAAATGCGGGTATAGATGACCTTCGTATTCAAAAAAGGCACAATAATCAAACACCATCCCCAATACTCATTCATTTGTATTTATTGAACACTTACTAGTTCCAGAGCCACTTGTCTGCTGGGTGACCTTGGGCAAATCACTTCACTTCTCTGAGCCTCAGTTACCTCATCTGCGAAATGGGGATTAAGACTATCAGCCTTAGGTGGGACACAGACCTTGTCTAATCTAATTATCTTGTATCTGCCCCAGCACTTAGAACAGTGCCTGGCACGTTGTAAGTGCTTAACAGATAAAAAAAAAAAAAAACCCAAAAAACCTGAGAGAGTTCGATGGCTTCCTTAGCATGAGCTGTTTTCACTGTCAGAGAAAGGTCTTCTCATTGGAGAAGGCTGCTTTTGAGAGGCTACAGATTGAATGGGGGATGTTATCTTTGCAGTGTTATGCAAATAAAGCTACAGTCTGTTCCTTGATAGTAACATAGACTCAAGTTGGTTTTCGGCAAGTATGGGGGTGGGGTGGGGTGGGGTGTGTGTGTGTGTGTGTGTATGTGGGGGGAGAGCAGGAAGGGGGGCAGTGTTAGCATGCAGGAGTTAAAAGTTCTTGATGAAAAGAAAGTCTCCAATTCACAAAGGAATCTGGTTACCTCCACACCATGAGTGATCGTGCTACTAACCATCTGTCATCTATTTCATTTGCATTGCCAACACCTGCCCTGTTTAGCTGCTATGTTCATTTCTTCCCTGAATTCTTACGCTGATTTAATAAAATACAGAAATGTTATTGTTAAAAACCAATTAATTTACAATCCTCTACAGAGATAGTATTACTTATAATTCAATTTAGCTTCTAATGATCTGCTTTCTTGCAAAATGACTTAATTCCTGTGTCAAAGATTAGTTATTTGACTCTCCCCCCCCACCCCACTCCCCCATCTCCATAACCAGTTGGGTATTGCTGAGATACACAGAACACTCCAAAGTGTCCCCGGTCATTAATCAGAACTTGGAATTATGTCCTCCTTTAACTCCTTCAGGAACCTGGGAATGCATTCTCCGTCCTTAACTCTTTCCCTCCAAGACAAAGAGACTCTCCTTTCCTTTCATCTATGGCAAATTCTCTTTGCTTCTGTCCAAGAGCAACCATCCAGGCTTTTATGCTCCTTTGAGACACCTCTGCGCTGTGTGATCCAATAAGGAGTGCGTGGAATTGTCCTTCCCCCCACCCCCCCAAAAAAATACACCCTATTTCAGCCTCACCTCTTCATTTGACCTCTAGATTCTAAGGTCGTTGTGGTTGGGGAATATATCTACTACCTCTGCTATATTGTACACTCCCGAGTTCAGTACAGTGATCTGCTCACAGTAAGTGCTCAGTAATGCAGAAGCAACATGAAGCAGCGTGGCCTAGTGTATAGAGTGCGGGCCTGGGAGTCAGGAGGACCTGGGTTTTAATCGCGACTCTGTTACCTGTCTGTTGTGTGACCCTGGGCCAGCCACTTTGCTTCTCTGTGCCTCAGTTCCTTCATCTGTAAACTGGGGATTAGGACCCTGAGCCCCATGTGGGACAGGGTCTGTGTCCAACCCAATTAGCTAGGATCTACCCAATGGCTCAGTACAGTACCTGGCACTTAATAAGCGCTTAACCAATAAAATCAATCACGACTGATTGATTTGGAATTTGGCCAGTTTGTGAATGGGGGCAAGTGGACATTTCTCCTTTTCCCCAGTCCATGTTTGAGCACAGGTGGATTCTCCAGCCTCTGACAGAGCTAGGGACAGTTCCCTTGCTTAGAACAAGAAGCGGAATTATAGACATCCTTCACCTGAGCCAGCCTGCTCACAGAGTTTGGCAGCGAGCTTCACCTCCGGTTTCTCTTCCATTCATTTAACAAATGGAAGCAGTAAACATATGGTGAAGCACGGCAAGGTGTAGACACATCAGCTCAGCCAAGAGGTAGCCGAAACAAGGCTTTACTGTCGCCGTTTACAAGCGCTCAGGGCTACAGAATTGAAGCGTTACAAGGAGATTGTTGCTCTGGGTAAAGAATGAGACCGCTAATCCTGTCGTATTGTACTCTCCCAGCTTGGCACAGTGCTCTGCATTTGGTAAGTGTTCAATAGATACCATTGATAGAGTGATTGACTGGATTTAGTGTTTTGCCAACATCTTAGCCTCAGTGGTCATTTGATCCAGAGGTTGACATGACACCCAGAAGAGTTTAGACTGTGAAAAAAAAAAAATCAAACTCAAAAGATGGTCCACTTATATGAGAAATGTAATAAAACTTGTCCGTAGATATCTGAAATGATTACAATAAAATATGGGGCTAAAAAATGCTGATGTACATGTAAATATATATGCTGTATATATGTAAATACATATGTACAAATATATATAAGTATACGTATATGTAATACAAGTATGTATAATATTATATATATACATGTGAGTTTTCTCCCCGAAACTTGGACCAACTCAGTTAGTTGACCCTAAAGGTAGCCTGTCTTTGTGGTGGGGCAGATGGGAAGTTCAGCAACATTTGATATGGGAGAAAAAATAAAAAGAATATGCTTTTTTATGGTCTCAATTAAGTCTAAATACTCCGGTACGACTTCCTCAGAATCTAATTTTTAACATATTAACCATTCTGCTGCTTTAGGCCTGCCAACAATTTTTTATTTTCATAAAGCGCGTTGGCTGCCAGCTTTGAAACAGTTGTACGGCGTGTTAAAACTACAGGGTGTTTAAAAGGTAGAACCAGTTCGTTCTGAATTCTTACATGGTCTATGCCACATTCAAAGGATGAGAACAGCTCATTATTTTCCCGAAGCCCAGAAAACCAGCTTTCCTATTTGGGGAGATGAAACTTGAACAGCTGTCTTCCAAGAAGCATTTTTAACACAAAAAAATATCAAGGGACATGTGCAGGGCACACATCACTGTAACCCTTCAAGAGCAGGAGTTTTTTTGCAAATTTTCAGCCAGCTCTAAAGGGTAGCTGTATTGAGAGGGTGGGTGTCGATTTTGAAGTTGACTTCGTGGTAACATCGACTTTTGAAAGCGGGGACATAAGGAGGTTTCATTCACTGACATTTGCATTCGTTAAAGGCTATGGGCTCTTTCGGGTTGGGGGAAGGAAGTCTGTCCTGGGCTCTGCAGACAACAAAAGGAAGCAGAGTGGACTAGCAGAAAGAGCATGGGACTGACAGTCAGAAGATCTGGTTCTAATCCCAGCTCTGCCACTTGTCTGCTATGCGACCTTGGGCAAGTCACTTCAGTGCTCTGGGCCTCTGTTTCCTCAACTGTAAAACTGGAGAAGGAGAGCCGTGTTGCTCAGTGGAAAGAGCACGGGCTTTAGAGTCAGAGGTCATGGGTTCAAATCCCCACTCCTCCAATTGTCTGCTGTGTGACTTTGAGCAAGTCACTTAACTTCTCTGTGCCTCAGTTACCTCATCTGTAAAATGGGGATTAAGACTGTGAGCCCCCCGTGGGACACTCTGATCACCTTGTAACCTCCCAGTGCTTAGAACAGTGCTTTACACATAGTAAGTGCTTAATAAATGCCATTATTATTATTATTATTATTAATAATAATAATAAAATGGGGATTCAATACCTGTTTTCTCTCCTATTAAGAATGCAAGTCCCATGTGGGACAAGGACTGTGTCCAACTGGTTAACTTGTGTCTAACCCAGTGCTTAGAACAGTGCTTGGCACATAATAAGCACTTAACAAATACCATTAAAATATATTTATAGAAGCCATCCCTGCCCAACACACATAACCAATAGGTCCTCCACAAAACCTTCCCTAGTTGATTATGGCATCTGTTAAACGTCTGCTTTTATCCTAGTTATAGCTCCTTGTGGGCAGGGAATCTGTCTGTTTGTTGTTATATTGGACTCTCCCAAACACTTAATAGAATTTTCTGCACCCAGTAAGCACTCAAAAAATACTATTGAATGAATGAATGAATGAAGCACTTAATAAATGCCATGACTAACTAGATGTTTCTTTCTCTACTTTCGTTTTCATTTTTCTTCTCAAAAAATTATTTACTGCTATATTTTTAATTTCTGAGGTGTACTCATCTCTGACTCAAATACAGCCAATTTGACAATTTGAATACCCTTAGGGAGTCATGGCATTCACTTTTGCTTGCTGCGTATCAAAAAGCAAACCATGTTCCGGACTGGGCTCACAATCTGAGTCAGGGATGAGCAAACCCTTAACCTCTCCGAGCCTCAGTCTTCTCTTCTGAAAAATGGTAAGAAGGCCTTATCCAAAGTCATCCGTCCATCATTATCAACTGTATTTATTTCTTTCAACCCCCCAGTGAGAGGTCATTGACAGAAATGCAGTTGAAACTGGAGTTTCCTGACTTTCAGTCTCTGGACTGCCTCCCTTGTCACTTGAAAGAGAAGAAGTTGCATTCATGGGCATTTTTACTCTTTTGTGTTTACAATTGTTTCTAGTAGGGCCCTCTCCATGGGTCTCAGAGGTGGATTATGAAGGCCAAAAAGGGCAGATAAACATCATCCCCCATCAAATCTGTGCTCAATAATAATAATAGTGATGTTAAGTGCTAAGCACTAAGTCAAACACTGTTCTAAGCAATGGGCTAGATACAAGCTAATCAGGCTGGACACAGTCCCTTGTCCCACACGGGGCTCACAGTTTTAATCCCCATTTTCCAGATGAGGTGACTAAGGCCCAGAGAAGTGAAGTGACTTGCCCGAGGTCACCCAGCAGACAAGAGGCAGAACTGGGATTAGAACCCAGTTCCTGCTGGCTCCCAGGCCATTCTGCTTCCCACACCGCTCAAGAGAGGTAGACTTGCTTTTCCCTTCAACTTTGATCAGGTCATTAATCATTCATGCATCTCGAAGCCCTCTTTCCCCATTGGGTAGGAAAACCCAGAAGCTGGAATCTTGTTGTCAGCCCTCTTTCCCAAAGGCGGGGTGGTCCGGGCGGAGTGGCCCCGGGAATCTGAGGTAGAAAGGAGTCCGGAAACCCGGACCAAGGGGACTGTCGCAACGGGGATGTCGGCCTCGATATCGTGTCATTCTTCCGAGCGGGATCGTCCGCTCCATCTCCGAGGAGGAAATTTCAAACAGAGTTAGCTCCTTAAACCTTCTAATTAAAATGAGAAATCCCCAGGCTTCCATGACTCAGCCTCGGAAAAAGATTATTAGGAATTTAATAGGGAAAATGTCGCGGCTCAGACCATCTGTGACCCAGTTATCTATGAGAATTTAAAGAAAACTGGAGGGAGGAGGCAGACACTGGAGTACACACTTGAGGACTACTTTGTTGGAGCTGCAATAAATCAACATAGTTAGAGTACAGCCTTTTTCAGATTTAATTACTGTTACATAATTATTAGCAAAGCAGTCTCCTCTGAAACTGTAAAACTCATTACATCAAAAATCCCCAAGCTCCTGATGGAATTTATGAACTAGTTACTTTCTTTCTAGCTCTGGGAGGTTACAGGGGAACATTTTCCAGATTTGTCTCCAGTTTTTTAGAATCAGGGGATTCTTCTCTAGAGCTGGTGTTTTGCAAAAGCGCTGCCACAGACCAACCCCTTAAAAGTCTCTTCCTGAATTCTGCCCTTCCAAGTCGTTTTAGAAAGCAAGACCTCTTGCCTGTTGCTTCCTCTTCTCCCACTCCCTTCTGCATTGCCCTGGAACTTGGATTTGCACCCTTTATTCTCCCATCCCTCAGCCCCGCAGGACTTGCGAACATATCCGTAATTTATTTAGTTACATTAATGTCCGTCTCCCCCTCTAGACTGTAATCTCGTTGTGGGAAGGGAGCATGTCTGCCAACTCGGTTAACTTGTACTCTCCCAAACTCACACAGTGAGCGCTCAATAAATAAGACTGATTGATTGATTGATTGATTTTTCCCTGGCTGGAGCAAAGTGGAAGAAATGCAGTCTCACTTGTTTGGCACCTTTAACTCTTCAGGACTGATTACTCAGGAAAGACACTTCAATTACTAGATGAACAATTCAAGTTTCCACCCCTTTTACCATACATTCTTAGAAACATTTTCATTATCAAAGCATCACATTAGACTGTCAGTAGAAGTAGAATCAGAAATCTCACCACCAAAATGGTTTGAGATGGGATCAATAGATCATTCAATGGCATTTATTGAGAGCTTTCTTTGTGCAGAGCACTGTAGTAAATGCTACTGTACTAAACACTAAATGCTGGAGAAGTTAGCATGGGCTTGGGAGTCGGAGGTCATGGGTTCTAATCCTGGCTCCGCCACTTGTCAGCTGTATGATTTTGTGCAAGTCACTTTAGTTCTCTGTGCCTCAGTTCCCTCATCTGTAAAGTGGGAATTAAGACTGGGAGCCCCATTTGGGACAACCTGATCACCTTGTATCTACCCCAGCACTTAGAACAGTGCTTCGCACATAGTAAGCACTTAACGAATACCGTCATTATTATTATTATTATTATTATTATTATTTGGTTGGACGCAGTCCATGTACCACATGAGGCTCCCAGTCTTATTCCCCATTTTACAGATGAGGTAACTGAGGCAAAGAGAAGTTAAGTGACTTGCCCAGGATCACACAGCAGAAAAGTTGTTGAGTCAGCATTTGAATCCAGGTCCTTCTCACTTCACTTCTCTGTGCCTCAGTTACCTCATCTGCAAAATGGGGATTAAGACTGTAGCCCCCTGTGGTACATGGACTGGGTCCAACATGACTAGCTTGTATCTACCCCAGCGCTTAGTACAGTGCCTGGCTGTATTAAGTACTAATTTAAGTGCTCACCAAATACCATATAAACAAAATAAATGACCAAAAAACTCCATAGCAGAGTGGCACTTGGTCCTTCCCTGCATTCTGGGCAAAGGTTTGGAGTAGATGAATAATTCAGATGTATACTATGAGCTCCTTATAGGCAGGAATCATGACCAACATGGTATTACATTTTCCCAAGTTCTTATTATAGTGCTCTGCACACAGTAAACTCCCAGTGAGTCAGAGTCAGAGGACCTGGGTTCTAATCCCAGCCCTACCACTTGCCTGTTGTATGATCTTTGGTGATCCACCCACTTAACTTCTCTGTGCCTCAGTTCCCTCATCTGTAAAATGGGAATTGAAGCTATGAGCCCCATGTGGAACATGGACAGTGTCCAACCTGATTACCTTGTATCCTCCCCAGACTTTGGTACAGTTACTGGCACATCTTGTCTTTTGCTGTCGAGTCATCTCCGACCCATAGTGACTCCATGTACACATCTCTCCCAGAATGCCCCAATTCCATCTGCAATCGTTGTGTTTGTGGATTCATACAGTTTTCTTGGTCAAAATATGGAAATGGTTTATCATTGCCTCCTTCCGCGCAGTTAACTGGAGTCTCTTCCCTAGACTCTCTCCCATGCTGCTAATGCCCAGCACAGGTGAGTTTTGACTTGTAGTAGGTTGCCTTCCACTCACTAGCCACTGGCCAAGCTAGGAATGGAATGGGTAGGCTCCTGTTTGACTCTCCCTCCCACAGCTGAGACTGGTAGAATACTGGAAACTCTCCAGGTGCACATAGTAAGTCCTTAATGAATATCATATAAAAACCTGTTATATTGTACTCTCCCAAGTGCTTAGTACAGTTCCCTGAACACAGGAAGCACTCAATAAATACAAATGATGAATGGATTAATAACTCCGGACGGAGAAAGGCAACCGGATTCTCTTGTATCTTGCTTAGTACAGTGCCGGGCACATAGTAGATGCTTAACAAATACCATTTAAAAAATATCACCAACTGATTGATTGGTCCCTGTCTCATAAGGGACTTACTGCTTAAGCATGGGAGGAAAGAGAAATAGAGGTCAAACAATAATAAAGACAAGTTAAAGATAAAATAATCCCAATCAAGACCATTATAACAACAAAGTAAAAAATCTTGAGAGGGGTGAGGGATCAGGTTTCTTTCTGCTTCTGACAAGGAGGTACAGACATCACTATCCCAAGGGTTTAGTAAAGTGCTTTGCACATGGTAAGCACTCAATAATCTAATCTAACCGCAATTGTAAAGTGCTTAGTACAATGTTGCATTCATTTGCATTCATTTAATCGTATTTATTAAGTGCTAGAGCCAGGATTAGAACCCAGGTCCTCTGCCTCCCAGGCCCATCTTCTTTCCACTAGGGCACACTGCTTCCTATGTGATTATCTTCTATCTACCCTAGGGCTTGGCATGCATTAAATGCTTAATAAACAATGTTCTCATTAAATTGATTCAGGTTAGTGTACTGTACATATAATGGGCTGCTTATACAGTCTGGTCTGGATCCAGTATTTTGGATCCAAGGAACTGGGGGATCCCAAGGAATAACAGATCTTATTTGAATGATGAATGGACATTGGAAATACCAGAGTTTTTCCAATCAAAACCTGCACTGAAATACCAATTCAAGGAAATTTTCCTTTTCTGGGTATAAAGCCCCTCATTCACATTTCATCTTGAGATTGTAAGCTCGTTGTGGTCAGGGAACACTGTGCATGGCATACTGGATAGATCACAGGCTTGGGAGTCAGAAGGTCATGGGTTCTAATCCTTCTACCTCCACGTGCCTGCTGTGTGACCTTGGGCAAGTCACTTCACTTCTCTGTGCCTCGGTTACCTCATCTGTGAAATGGGGATTGAGACTGTGAGCCCCACAAGGGACAGGGTCTGTGTCCAACCCAATTTGCTCCTATCCAGATTTTAGTACAGTGCATGGCACATAGTAAGCACTAAATAAATACTATTATCATTATTATTATTATTGCCAACTCAGTTGTGATGATGATGATGATGATGATGATGATGATGATGATGACGATGGCACTTATTAAGCGCTTACTATGTGTAAAGCACTGCTCTAAGCACTGGGGAAGATACAAGGTGATCAGTTTGTCCCACATGAGGCTCACAGTCTTAATCCCCATTTTACAGATTAGGTAACTGAGACATTGAGAAGTTAAGTGACTTGCCCAAAGTCACACAGTTGACAAGTGGCAGAGCTGGGATTAGAACCCATGAATTCTGACTCCCAAGCCTGTGCTCTTTCCACTGAGCAATGCTGCTTCCCATAGTATTGCAAGCAACATGGCTCAGTGGAAAGAGCACAAGCTTGGGAATCAGAGGTTGTGGGTTCTAATTCCGGCTCCGCCACTTGTCAACTGTGTGACTTTGGGCAAGTCACTTAACTTCTCTGTACCTCAATTACCTAATCTGTAAAATGGGGATTAAGACTGTGAGCCCCACATGGGACAACCTGATAACCTTGCATTTACCCCAGATCTTAGAACATAGTTACTGCTTAACAAATACCATCATCATTATTATTATTATGATTATTATTAAGTACTTAGCCCAGTGCTCCTCCCACCTGAAGCTCTCAATAAATACCATTATTTGATTGATTGGTTGGTCTTCCCCTCTAGACTATTAGCTCCCTGTGGGCAGGGAACAGATCCACCAACTCTGTAAAATTGTACTCTCCCAAGCACTTAATACAGTGCTCTGCTCTTAGTTAGTGCTCAATAAATGCAGTTGATTGATTGCTAGAGGGCTACTGGCTTCTCATGCCAGACCACTCAGAAAATCGATCCAAGGGGCAACCGGGAACTCCAAATTGGAGACATACGGAACCGTGCTAAACCCATTCAATTGTGTGCTGCAGTTTTAACAGCGATTTCATTTGTGGCTGCATGTAATAAATGAATTATATTAATTTTGTAGCTGCAAGCTAATTTCTCCAGAATTACTTTTTAATAACCAGCATCATGTTCACTGGTAAGATTTAAATACATTTAGGAACAAATCTGTAGACTTTTAAGTAATGCTAGATTATCATTTTTAAAGC
This sequence comes from Tachyglossus aculeatus, assembly GCF_015852505.1. Lineage (NCBI taxonomy): Eukaryota > Metazoa > Chordata > Mammalia > Monotremata > Tachyglossidae > Tachyglossus > Tachyglossus aculeatus. The sequence goes on along the minus strand of NC_052067.1, from coordinate 46,403,493 downwards.
TAAAGAGTTAGTTCATTAGCTCCCCTTTCTTCCAAGTCACGTGAAATTGAGTATTTGAATCTAAGTCGAGGCACAGTCGGTCTACACTGGCTGCTACTCCAGGGGGTGAGGTTAAAGGGGGTATTTATTCTATTGTATTTATTGAGTGCTTAATGGGCACACAGCACTGTACTAAGTGCTTGGGAAAGTACAATACAACAGTAAACAGACTCATTCTGTGCCCACAGTGAGCTTACAGTCTAGAGAATCCATCTGCATTCCTCCATGGAAGACAACCCACAAATTGCAAGGTTTGAGAGGTGGGAGGGGGCTATCTTTTGCTGGGTGTGAGCCCCACTGGGAGAGACCCCCCACCTCCTCCTGAGATAACTCTGTGGTGGACCCTCTCTCAGCAAAAGCAGTTTGACTAGGTTTGCCCTTGGCTCTCATATCAACACGGCAAGATCTTTTCCTGTTTAGCCACAATTGCTCTCCATGCACCATTTTAAACCCTCTGTTTTCCAGCCTGAATTACTCAAGATGTGCATCAGTGCACATCTTTGTTTGGAACATTTGCAGCTCTACAGAACCACGGAGGGTGTGGATGGGGGAATCACAGAATTCCTGTTCCTCTGATCCAGTCCTATCAGCAAGATCGCACTGGATCTTGGGAGTGACAGGCTCAGGACAAAGATGTGAAGCATGTAGTCGAAGATGAGTTATTGGAATTCAGTCCTGCAGGAAACTGTACAGTCAGAAACCACAGAATGTTCCCAGGTGAATTGAACAGATCCACGGGCAAGGAGTCAATGGCCTGAAATCTAGAGAAGCAGGAGTAAAATAGAGAAGCAGCGTGGCCCAGTGGATAGAGCATGAGCCCCAGAAAGACCTGGTTTCTAATCCTGGCTCCGCAGGGTAAGACCTTGGACAAGTCACTTCACTTCGCTAGCCTCAGTTACCTCATCTGTAAAATGAGGTTTAAGACTGTGGGCCTCATGTGGGACAGGGACTGTGTCCATCCTGATTTGCTTGTATCTACCCCAGAACTCAGTACCATGCTTGGCTCATAGTAAGCGCTTAACAATTGTCATTAAAAAAAAAGAAATTCCTGGCTGGGAAATCCATGTAGTGAAGAAGGAGGGGAGTTGGGGAAACCAGAAATAGAAACAACTTCCCCTTTCCCTTTCTCCTCTGTATAGAGCAAGAGAGCAGAGGAAAAGATACTATGGAGGTAAGGAGAGAAGCTCACTGTGGGGTGGAAACATGGGTACCAGCTGTTACAGTATACTCTCCCAAGAGCTTAGTACGGTAAGTGCTCAATAAATACAACTGACTAATTGATTTGAAGTGAGGAGGTTGGTGCGGGGGATGATGGAAAGAAGAAAGTGGAGGGAGTGGGAGAAGTGATTAGCAAGAGATGGAGGAAAGAAAAGAGGGGGAAGAGAAGGGGAAAGAGGAGAGGAAGAAAGGAGGAGGGAAGAAAAAGGGAAGGATAGATGCAAAGAAAAGAAAAGGAGAGAGAAGAGAGAAGTGAGGAAGGGAAGGGGAGAGTGTAAAAGATTTTCCAGCTTCCTCTCTCCCTCCTCCTCCTCCCCTGCTCCAGTTGCTTGGCCACATCGAAAAATGGGGTGGGAAGGGGAGCTGAAACCCCTCAGGAGAAGTTCACTGTAGGCAGAGAATGTGTCTACTTATTGTTATATTGTACTCTCCAAAGCACTTTGGTTAGTGTGTTGAACACAGTAAGAGCTCAGTGAGTACAATTGAATGAGAGGGGATACCAGACGGGGGGAACCTGTTAGTTCATGAAAGCATGGAGAAGGAGCCTGGGCTATAATAAAATAATAATAATAATTAATAATTATAGTTTTGTTAAGTGCTTACTATGTGCCAAGCATTGTACTAAGTGCTGGGGTGGATACAAGCAAATCGGGTTGGACACAGTCCCTGTCCCACATGCAGCTCATGCTTTTAATCCCCACATTACAGATGAGGGAACTGAGAAGAGAAGAGAAGTGAAGTGACTTGCCCAAGGTCACACAGCAGACACGTGGCCGAGCCAGGATTTAAACCCAGGTCCCTCTAACTCCCAGGCCCGTGCTCTACCTGCTAAGCCATGCTGCTGTCAAAGTATCTGCATCCTACGGAGGCAGTGCCTAGGTTTCCACTCCTTAGCATCAGTTCATTCGCACATGCATCAGGGACGAGAGGAGGGCTAGAACTAGAGGAATTGTTCTACAGTTGAAAGATGGCACTGTTGATGGGAAAGCTGTGTCTTCACCAAAGAACCTTATTCCCTTGCACGGTTTGTCCATGAAAATGCAATAATGCATCTTTTCTAGCTCTGGCTAGGCTTGAATAAAGGGGAAGGAGGCAGAGGGTAAGTACTGTGCCTAGTTGGAAAAATCCATCCATTGGACCAGTTAGGTGCTTAGCGCAGTCCTCTGCACCCAGTAGGTGCTGAATAAATACTACTGATCTGTCAGTAAGATTGGGGCTTTTACTAGGCCATTCTGCTTCTTCCTCTTCTTCTCATCCTGCTTCCTCCTCACTGTCCTCCTCCTCTACTTCACCCTCTCCATCCCCTCTTCCCCCTCCATTTTTTCTTTCTCTTCTTTCGGCCCCCCCACCCCCCCCCGCCCCTTTCCTCACCTTCCACTTCATCCTCTTCCTTCTCTTCTCTCTCCTTCACCTCCGAAAGAGGGCAGCAGAATCCTCTGTTTCTCTTGTTCTCCCTGACAACCCTCCACAGAGGAAATACCCAGAAGGGGGTGGGGAGGAGGTACCCTGGGAGGCTGGTACCCGGTAAAGGGGGTGCCCGGGGATGGAGGAGAGAGATGCCCAGGAAGCTTTCCCCAGGGGAGAGATATCAGGAGAGAAGAGGTGCCCAGGAGGGAGGAATCTGGGGAGGGAGCTCCCTGAGTAGGAATAATACTAATGATGGCATGTGTTAAGCACTTACTATTTGCCAAGCACTGCTTTAAGCTCTGGGGTAGGCACAACCTAATCAGGTTGGACACAGTCCCTGTCCCACCTGGGGTTCACAGTCTTCACCTCCATTTTACAGATGAGGTAACTGAGGCCCAGAGAAGTGAAGTGACTTGTCCAAGGTCATGCAGCAGATGAGCGGCGGAGCTGGAATTAGAACCCAGGACCTTCTGATTCCCACGCCCGTGCTCTATACACTACACCATGCAGGAAAGGGGTGGTGCCCAGAGGGGAGGTTCTTGGAGGATGGCACACAGAAGAGAGGCGCTTGGGAAGTAGTGGAGGGGGTGAAAATGTGCTTTGGGAAGTTGAGGGTGGGGTGGTCAGCTGACTACCCGGGCCCACCATTCATTCAATTCAATTGTATTTATTGAAAGCTTACTGTGTACAAAGCACTATACTAAGCGCTTGGGAGAAAACAGCAAGTGCTTGAGAAGCAGCCTGGCCTAGTGGTTAGAGGACAGGCCTGGAAATCAAGAAGGTCATGGGTTCTAATCCCAACTCTGCCACTTGTCTGCTGTGTGACCTTGGGCAAGTCACTTCACTTCTCTAGGCCTCAGTTCTCTCATCTGTCAAATGGGGATTGAGACTGTGAGTCCCACACGAGACAAGGATTGGGTCCAACTCGACTTGATTGGATACACTCCAGCGCTTAGTACAGTGCTTGGCACTTAGTGAGCACTTTATCAAGACCATCATTATTATTATCATTATTAGAGGATTGCAGGGTTAGTCCCTGATTGTTCTTGCTCCTTTCTGAACTCGGGACTATATCCAACCTCCTATGTGGGTCTCCTCCAGCCTTGAGCCTGTCTCAATCCCAAGACTCTTTCCCCCAGCCTGGACAGGAATGCATCTGTTAGATTGTCCTATTGTCCTTCATTCATTCATTCATTCATTCAATCGTATTTATTAGGCACTTACTGTGTGCAGAACACTGTACTAAGCGCTTGGGAAGTACAAGTCGGCAACATAGAGAGACGGTCCCTACCCAACAACGGGCTCACAGTCTAGAAGGGGGAGACATAGTCTAGAAGCTTCAGCACAGTGCTCTGCACACAGTAGGTGCTCAATAAATGTGATTGACTGGCAACTGACCAACCCACTCTCTGGTTTGAGCCCTGGGGAGGCAGTGCTGGGAATCTCCACCCTGCACTGCGGGATCTGGGATCTCCTGGGTCCCGGGCTGGCTGGGGCAAAGTCCCAGCCCCCTGTGGCCACCTCCAGACAGGCATGGTCAGACCAGACCTGCCACCCATTTTCTACCCCCCTGCCATCCCTCCCATCCATCCCCTTGTGTCCATCCCCCTGGGTCATCCCTCCCTCCCATCTGAATCCCCTGTCTGTCCCCACCTCCATTCCCCTCCATCCATCCCTCCTGTCTGTCCTCTGTCCATCCATCCTCCCCATCCATTCCCCCCACCTCCTCCATCTGCCCCCTCCACCCATGCCCTCTGTCCATCTCCCTGTCCGTCTCCCCTACGCCCATCCCTACTGCTCTCCTCCATGGCCAGACACTCTGACCCCATTTACCAACTCCCCCTTACTGCCCTCAATCCTACCCCACCCCTGAGTACATGGGGATACCCTAGGCTGGTAACACATAGACACCAATACACATCAGTCAATCCACCAGTGGCATTTATTGAGCCCTTACTGGGTGGAGAGCACTGCAATCAATCAATCAATCAATCAATCATATTTATTGAGCGCTTACTGTGTGCAGAGCACTGTACTAAGCGCTGCACTAAGCGCCTGGGATAATACAATACAACGGACATATATACACAGTCAGACACATCGGTATTCACACTCTCAGGCACAGATATATACTCAGGCGGAACATCCAGACATGCATGCACGTATACACCCACATGTGCGCAGATAAATATACACTTCAGTACACCAAGACAAACCCAGATATACACAGCCAGGTGCACCTATTGCCATTTACATCTACCCAAATGCCTGGCCAGATCCCCATATAAATGCACCCAGAAACACACACACACACACACACACACACACACACACACACACACACACACACGTGCTCTCTCACACACATGTATCTAGACATATATACATTCATGCATCCAGACATACACACGTGCCTCCAGACATACACACATGCATCCAGACATAAACACGTGCATCCAGACATACACACACTCACGTCCAGACATACCCATGTGCATCCAGACAGATGAGCACATACTTCCAGTCATACACACATGCATTCAGATACACTCATGCATCCACCCATTCAGCCTCAGACACATATGTGCTCCCAGGGTGCGCGTGCATGTGTGCGCGCGTGCACACACACACACACACACACCCTTGGAGCTGGCTGGCAGAGCTCGGGGTGAAGACTAAGCCTTGGGAGTGCTTGGTGGGACTCAGATAAGTAGGGACAGTATAAGTCCTACTGGGTGGACCTTGTCCATCATAGGGGCTTGGGTAATGGGGCCATGGGGGGGCCCAAGCAGGGTGATTTGCTCCCCTTCCCTCAGCCCCATTCCTCAACCCTGAACCCCCTGAGGCAGGCAAAAGAGGGGCTCAGGTCCCCCTACCCCCCCCACCTTCCAGCAGCCAGAAAGGTGATGGGTGGGAGGCTCTGGGCAGGAAGAGCACTTGACTGACAAGCTTTCAAACACCAAACTAGTAGACAGCACAAAATAGAGAGTGTCAGCCCGGGCGTGGGTGTGGGCTTGGGGTGGGAAAGATTAGGGGGAAGGAAGGCAGAAAGCATTTGGACTCTCTGAAATAAGTTTCAGGCCAACTCTGGGAGCAGAGAGCTCTATTTTAAACTGTTCGGAAATACGAAGTTGTGAAATCGTGATTTAGACGCATTTGCTACCAAACCTGTTCGTGGGAACTCTGCAATTTTTTTCCTTAGGAATTGCAACAACTGCAATGTCATCTGTGAAAATGTTACGCTGCCCCACTCATGGACGTTTTCGCGGGAGCTAGTTGTCGGTCAAGCTCACCGATCATTTTCTTTCTTTTCCTTGGATGAAAAGAAAATTACAGAAGCCTTTCACATGGCTGCATCCTCGCCAACCTCACTCTCCAGTTTCATCGCCTGTCTTGTGTCACCCGGATCCTTTTTAAAATTCAGTTCTTCAAGATGTATAATCTATCATCCCTAATAAGTGTAAATACATCATGTTAATTCAGCTGCTTTTAGTCCCATGCATTTGGATAATTACTGTACAACCAAGATAGACATTGAGTGTATTATACGGTGGGCATGTCTTTATTGGACAATATTTGTGGAGACATACTGTTCAAACAAATTAAGTGATTTTCCAATGGAAAGCCTTCCAGGAGAAGGAGAGTCACAGCGCTTCACAGACCAAGAAGAGGGAAAGGGTACTCATAAGAAAAGAGATTTATTATTACATAGAAAATCCTCACCAGAGTGGAAACACACTTTAGAAACTAGTAAACACCTTAAATGAGCGGTCCCAATTAACACGGGGCAGAAGCATCTGTTTGGTCTCAATTAGACGGTGGGGGAAGGGGGCAGGGTTAGGGGGCTGGGGGGAGGTGAATGACCACTGTTTATTTCCCTTTTCCTCATTAATTATGAAAAACTGCATTTAATTCATCCTGCATGGCGAGCGATTGGCTTCTCAGATGTAGGTCGTAAGGGAAGGGGTTTTCTGCGGACAACCTCAACATAGAACCCTGCCCCAGGGGACCCCTTGGGGGTATGGCACAGTAATGCATGCCGTAATTGTAATTTTTGCCATAGTCCAAGGCCTCTTCTTGCTTCAGGGAAAATATCCCATTATAGTTAATTGGGGGAGGGCTTAAGGGACCTTCAAACTGAGGGCTGGGGCACTCAGGGGAGGGGCTTTCATAGAAGGCCTCGTAAGCGTTGCAGTAATTGTAGGGCTTCACGGATTTGGGATTGTCAAGAGTCCCGTGGCCCGGCGGGGTGCCCAGCTCTGGGCTGTGGTAGGGCTGGTAGAAGCCGGAATAGGGTGAGCGGGTGTGGTGAGGGCCCTCTCCGGCCTGGCCCATGAGGAAGCTCCTGGCATTGAGCTGGAGGCAGCCAGCCACCAGGTTGGTTGTTGGCTGAGAGAGCCCTTTGCACAAGTTCTGGACGAAAGTGAGCAGGTCGGGCCGCTTGCCAACCCTCAGGATTTCAGACAGGGCCCAGATGTAGTTCTTGGCCAGGCGCAAGGTCTCGATCTTAGACAGTTTCTGGGTTTTGGAGTAGCAGGGGACCACCTTCCGCAGATTGTCCAGGGCATCGTTCAGGCCGTGCATTCGGTTCCGCTCCCTGGCATTGGCTTCCTGCCGCCGGAACTTGACCCTCTCCACGCGGATCTTGGTGGTCTTTTTTTTCCTGAGCCCCCTCCTCCTGGGCAGGCCATTCCCATCTTCCTCCTCCCTGTCTTCCTCCTCCTCTTCCTTCTCGCTCTCCTCGCCACTGGCCCTCTTGATACCCTTCCCTTGCAGGACGACGACCTGCTTGGCCAAGCCTTCCGGCTTCTTCATCGGCTTCAGGTCTTCCGAGTCTCGGGAAAACTTTCGGCACATCTGGGATTCTGGCATTACAACAGACTCATCAAAGGGTAGCGTTAACATGCTTCTACAATCTCAAATTACCTGAAAGAATGCCAGCACAACATTGAAAGGGTTTTCATTTTTCAAGTTGACACGTCAACGCAGAGCCACTTATTGAGCTCTCAACAGGCGCATCTCAGACCCGGAGAATAATTCGAGAGCATCCGCCCCGAATGATCGGCCGTGATTCTCACCGCTTGGAAAATGATTTCACAGGAAAAGATCTGACCCACGAGTGGGGTGTGCTAACGGAGACGAGTGGATCTAGGCTTGAGAAAGTCCAAAGTGAAACGGTTATCGAAACTCCATTCCTCCCTCCAGGGCCATTAGCTTTTGATTCTAAACAAGCATTTAACACACAGAAGGGACTGTGGAATTCAGGGAAATGCAAAACATGATAGAGCAACGCAGAATTTCATTAGCCCACATCCCCTGGGTACCAAAGGAGGAGAGAAGCCAGGCTTAAAAATTAAAAGTGTGGAATCTCCAGGAACAAACACCTGAGTTTTGTTGCCTTTTTTCTAATGATAATTTCTTTAACTTTCTGTGAGCTATCAAATAGTTATGAATTGTAGGGAAGTTGCAATTACCCTGAAATGATTTTCAGAGGGAAACAGGCAGAATGAATCATTTCGTGCCTGAAAAATAAGATTTCCCCCGATCAGCAAAGAACTGAGTGAGATTACTGCTTTTGCGGTTAAATAAAAAGGATTTGATGTTAACGGAAATATACTTTTGAAAACGAGGGAACGTCAAATCTTTTGCTGCCTCTTTAAATCAGGGAAAGAGTCTAAATGAATTAGCCTTTAAAGAATAAACCGGATGGTAACGTAATGGTTTTCTTTTTCTGCTTTTAAAATCCACTTAGACAAAAAGGACTCTCAGAACTGTTTTTGTTCTGCGAGGCTCAGAAGTCTCTGTCCAGCTAATATCTGACAGGAATGTTCTGAGGATTCTCACAGCAATTGTGCACGTGTGTTCAAAATCCTGAATGAAATGTGGCAAGAATCTGCTTTCCAAATTCCCTTTTTTTGTTTTGTTTTGTTTTGTTTTCAATCGACAAAGCAGCAAAACATTTTGAGCCATAGAATTTTTTTTTAAAAAAACAACAAAACAAAAAAACACACAACCCAAAACAGACACATTGAAAACAGATACTTTTTCACATACCAACCCTCCCCACCTGCCCCCCTCCACACACACACACACAAACACACACACACGCTAACTCTCAGCAATGTCCACACACTTGCAGTGTTACATAATACCAGCAAAAGTATGCAATAATTACATCACAAGAATGAAATGCTATGAAAAGTTCTAGGTGATAAAAGAACACAGACATTGTACAAGACAATGAGACCGTATCTTTAAACACTTGCATGCAAAGCCAGAATCCCCTGAAATAGATCTTTATTTCGATTACCTTAGGTTTAAATTGCTTTCAATAATCAGTTTTCATTTTTTGTCTTCCAAATCTTTTCAGTCTGAATGTCGCATCGCTTCCAGGAGTCTCTAGACCTGTGTATATCTGCACTATCTCATTGATCTCTAAAAAGTGACATTGATGCCAACTGCCAGAGCTGGTGCCCATGCCATCTGCTAGTGACGTCACAGGGCAGAGAAAACCATGTGATCCCTTCTCTTGGGACCTCCATTCTGCACTAATCATCTGGCAACCCTGTAAGTAGGTACCAGCATCCATGTATCAACACAGAAGGTTAGACTGTTAGAAAAAAAGAACCAAAAAAAAAAAAATCCCACACCAGCATTTCCTACACAGTAGAGGTGCATTTCTGCTGGAGTAGCTTCTGCTTCCACCCAGACAGCCTAGAGAGGCAGAGAAACCAGCAGAAATGTCAGGTTTTGGTCTTCTCCCTTGCCCACACCATGCTAGCCGCTCTCGAGTGGTGACTATTACGATTCTTTGTTGTAGAATGGGTTTTGCATTGTGATCCCATCTGTGCTCCCGCATACCCAGGGAACCGAAAGCAATTAAGGCAGCAAATATCAGAGACCGGTGCTGGGGCTGTAGTAAAACCAGACCGGTGCTGGGGCTGTAGTAAAACCCAGGCAGGGTGACTCGGGTGGAGGGGGTTCCCCCGATCTCCTCCGAGGGGCAGAATTTGGGGCAGGGGGGTGAGAAGGTGAAGGGGGCAACAGGCAGCCTTTTTGACTGTTGCCATTTTGTCCGAGTCCTCTACAGCTCCCAAGAACTGGGGATAAGAAAGGGGTTCCCCAGCTAGGTAGGGCGAAGGGTGAGAATGTCACCCTTCAACCACTTTGAAGTGCCGCTGGGGCCTCTCTTTCCCCCTCTTGCCCCCCACTCCCCTGGTGGCTATTAATGCTCCCCCTTGTTTTCGGTGAGTTTTCAGTGTGAGGGTCAAATCCACTGATTTTCGCCCCTTCTCAATTTTGGATACCCACCGCTCTGGCTGGCAGTCGTTCAGAATGTCTCATCACTATCTCTTCTCCTGAACACCTTTCTTTCACCTGCTTCCTCCGCTCTCACCTACAAATTTCCTCTTTTGCCTGAAGCATCTTTCTTTCAGGTATTAGAAAATCACTTGCCCTCCCCCCTGCCCACCGCCCCCCATCAGCTTTTCCATATGTCACTCATCGACCACCACAGAGAGGAAACGGTTAAGCCAAGCTCACAAAAACCTCGCAGTTACTCCACCTTTCTCTCATTCCCCACCGCCCGCCTGTTTTTAGAGTTGCCATGCTACTCACAAAAAAATATATATATTTTCAGGGAAGTGAAGGGGTCATCTTGGAAAAAACAGCAACAAAACACCCAACAAATCAAAGTTTCAAACTATCAAAGACCACGACCTTTACTCTTTTTGCTGAGTAATCCATTTCTATTAAGTGAGGGGCAGTATGCTGTAGTATTAAAGTAATCCTTGGCAACTCGAAATTGTAATTGCTACGGGTCTGTGTGAGCATTTCCCTTATAAATCCTTGTTTTGAAGGGTTTATTGTTCGGCTACCTTCATTCACTTTGGATCTGAGTTGACATCGGCATTATCAGCTACTGTCTTCTTTCCTCACCTACCAGCTTAAGGCCCTCCAGAAGAGCCATTTGAAACAGCCGTAACGTTTCTAGTGGAGATAGAAAATTCGGGTTGGATAGCTAGGCTGAAGCTGCATTGACAATTACTGATTATTTTTTCCACTGTCCTTTGATCGTTCTGCATTAATTTGTTTAGCACAGAAGGTAGGAGGCTATTAAATAGAGACCTATCTTCTTTTTTTTTACAAAAAAGAAAAATACATAAGTTGGATCTTTTAAGATCTTTCATCCTCCTAATTTTGAGTTTTTCTTCTTCCCAAGCAATTGTCAACAATCTGCATGGATATTTATCATAACACCAGGTAGATTTCTACAACGGCACCTTCTGCAGAATCTCATTTCTAGCTTGTGGTTGAGTTTCCAATGTAAAAATCCCAAGAATTTGAATCTCAAAGCTTCAACATTTCCCTAATTTTAAATCTTAAGCTCAGGACACACAATGCACTGTATTCTATACGTTTAAAAGCCCAAGAAGCTGAATAGCGTTCCACTGCTTAACCAAAATGATTCTCAAAATCTAGGCAGGTACCCAGTTTTTCATCAGTGGTAAATTCATGATTTCCCAGGCCCAAAAGATGAATTATTAAAGGCTCTTTTATATTATTTTTTTTGGGGGGGGGGGATATTCAGGAAAATCTGACACTTTCTTTTGAAAAGATTTCAAGCTGTTTTCCCCCTTTCCTTTAAAAATGAGAGCAAAGCAATTAGGAAAAGCCCTGTTTTTTTCCCATTAAGGGTCAGTTTTGCTGACAGGGAACCTTTGTCTGGGTATTTTTGTATCTTTTTAAAGTAGGTGAGGTATAACATCTGGGATCTCTAGGTTGAAAAAAGATCTAGTGTACATGCATAATCATTTTTAAAAAGGATTTTTACTACACATTCTCTACTACAGATCCAGGATATGCAAATGATTCCTGCTGTTAATATGCCTCCATAGCAAACAGCAGAAGGGCTATTCTGTATTCTGCTCTGAATGCATGGTAACACTCATACTCAAAGCAAAGATTCATTTTGTCTTCGGAGCTAGATCCAGAAGATCAGAAGTGCATGACAGTTTTTTTTTAAGTGCTAGCCCAACCAGTAAAAGCGGAGCCAAACAAAGGTCAAGACGCGCTTGAAATGACTGCGAGGATAGCCCTCAAAGGCAACGGAACTTCTAGAACACATGAAAAGGATGCCGATCTTAAAAATAGCCAGTGCTACCACTCCCTAGGACCTCCAAAATCATCCACTGAAACCCAGACCACAGTCAGATCGGCCGTGTGGCCTCGGTGACCAGCCTCTGAGAGGCCCGAGACATTCTTGAATGTTACTTGGCAGTTCCTTTTAGGGTCTTCTTTGTGTGTGATTGCTTCAGAGAGGGAGAAGAGAACACTGGATTTTCCTCATAGGTTTAGAGGTCAGATGGGATCTGGACTCTCATGTTTTTTTTTTACCCCTTTTCCCCCAGTGAAGAAATTGTTTTTCATTTGTGCTACTCCCTAGAAGAGATTGTAGACACTTTCATACCTACATCTTGGCATTTCTAAGGTTAAAACAAGTCCTTAGAGTGGGTTTGGAGTCATTTTGGGGAATGACCTAGCTGGGAATGTTCCCAGGATTCTCCATGCTGCTTGGAATAATGATAATAATAACTATAATAATAATGATAATGACAATGAAAATGATGATAGTATTCGTTATTATGTGCCAAGCACTGTTAGCTGAGTGCCGGAATAGAAGCAAGATAACTCGATTTGCTTGTATCCACCCCAGAACTTAGAACAGTGCCTGGCATAAAGTAATCACTTAACTAATACTATTATTATTAATATTATTACTATTAGTATTATAATCAGGTTGGGCACAGTCCCTTTCCCACGCAAGCTCACAGTTGAAGGGAAATGTAAGTGTTGAGTCACTTACAAGTCCTAGATCAGGGCAAGCCAAATCCCATTTCCCTGAAAATTCTTGAACTCTTCAGAGGTCATGCATTGAAGATAAATGTTTCTCTTCCATAGACTCAGGAAGGTGAAAACGTTAATGGATCCCAGACCGGTAGGAACTGTTTTGAGAGAAGAATTTATCTTGGGCTTTAAGACTTAATTTGGTCCAAGGATATGACTCGATATTATTTTTTTATTATTATTGCTACAATATTATGGCAGCCCATTTTACCATTAACCCTGGAAGACAATTGAGATGGATTATATTTCTCACCTCATAATATTTCATTCACAAAATCGGGCTGGGCATTTTAAAGATCAGAAATGTGATAAAATGTGTCTTTTTAATCTTCCAGGAGTTTTACATGAACACTTTAAACTGCCTGCTTACTAGTTGCCTACACATGATTACTAGCAAAATGTATTGTTATCCTATAGTAATCACTCTCATTAATATTCAGTATTTACTTTGCACCCACGATATGCTAAGCATACTCTTTAAGACGCTGCCCTCGAGCTCCAGGATTTTAGGCAATTTGGGGAAAAAAAAGTCTAAAGAATGAAAAAGTCAAGCCCTAAAAGGGCAAGAGTTTGCTTCAGTCAACTCTGTTATTCGCTCCCAAATCCTTAGTACAATGCACTGTATCCTGTAAGCACTCAATAAATAAAAATAATGGATGAAAGAACATTCACACTGAGTGGTGGAATTTTGGTCAGGCACACGAATGTTTGGAATTCTTCAAGAAGGAATTGTGGGCACAGTTGGGATCTGTCAGTGAATGTGAGTGACCTTTTTTTGGTATTGTTAGGCACTTTCTATGTACCTGGCACTGTAGTAAGCACTGGGGGAGATGCCCATTTAATTAGGTTGGACATAGTCCCTGTCGCAAATAGGGCTCACAGTCTCTATCTCCATTTTAAAGAAAAGGGAACTGAGGCACTGAGAAGTTAAGTGACTTGTCCAAGGTCACACAGCAGACAAGTGGTGGAGTCAAGATTAGAACCCCAGTTCTTCTGATTCCCAGGGCTGTGCTCTATCCACTAGCCCACACTGTTTCCAGTTGTATTTTTGCTATATGGGATTTTTTAGCTCCCAGAGTTATATTACTACACTGAACAACATCTCCAGCTTGACTATGGAATGAATTCCTCAGAGGATTTTAGAAACAGCCCAGTGATCAATCAATCAGTTAATAGAATTTATTGAGCACCTATCATGTTCCATGCACTGTACTGATTGGGAGCGTACAATAGAAAACATGATTTCTGTCTTCAGTCAGAGCTCTATGATCCATGATAATGACTGTGGTATTTGTTAAGGGCTTACTATGTTCTCTGGGGTAATAGTAATAATTGTGGTACTTAATAATAACTCTGGGGTAATAATAATGATAATAATAATAATAATTGTGGTACTTGTTAAGTGCTTCCTATGCATCAAACCTTGGGGTGGACACAAGTTAATCAGGTTGGACACTGCCCCGTCCCACATGGAGCTCACAGTCTTAACCCCCATTTTACAGATGAGGTATATGAGGCCCAGAGGAGCGAAGTGACTTGTCCAAGGTCACATCACAGACACATGGTGGAGCAGGGATTAAAACCCAGGTCCTTCTGACTCCCAGGCCCGGGCTACATCTGCTAAGACACTCTGCTTCTCAGTGGATCAGATAAAGCCCCCATACTATCTGAGGCTCACGGTCTAGTGGGGAGGGAGAATGGGTACGTAATCTCCATTTTACAGATGAGGATAAAGAGGCACAAAAAAGATGAGTGACTTATCACTGTCACAGAGCCGACAAGTGGCAGAGCTGGAATTAGAACCCAGGTCCTCTAACTCCCAGACCCAGGCTCTTTCTACTAGGCCACACTGCTTCTCACCTGACACCAAGTCTCAAGACATGTGTCTACCGACTCTGTTGTATTGTCCTCTCCCAAGCGTTTAGTACAGTGCTTTGCACACCGTAAGTACTCAATCAATACGATTGATGATGATAATGTTGATGATGATGTTGTTGGCAATAATGATGAATGAATGAATTAAGGCCTTGTAAATGATCACAGCCAAAGAGCAGCGTGTCGTAGTGGCTAGAGCACGGGCCTGGGAGTCAGAAGGTCATGGCTTCTAATTCCAGCTCCACCACTTGTCTGTTGTGTGACTTTGAGCAAGTCACTTCACTTCTCTGGGCCTCAGTTACTTCATCTGTAAAATGGGGATCGAGGCTGTGAGCCCCATGTGGGACGGGGACTGTGTCCAACCCGATTAGCTTGGATCCACCCCAGGGCTTAGTACAGTGCCTGGCACACAGAAAGTACTTAACAGATGCCATAATCATCCTTAATTATTATTATTGACTAGGAGAATGTGTTTGAGGTATGAAGGAGGAGAACCAATGTTTTGATTAGGTGAATCCTAAGTGGGAGGCTTTGGTCAAGCAGCTTTCTCTAGGGAGATGAAAAGTCACTTTTCAAAGTGGTGCTTAGAATTTAAACCAGTCTGAATAGCTCCCTAAATCAATCAATGAGTGGTATTTATTGAGCACTTACTGTGTGCAGAGCACTGTTCTAAGCGCTTGGGAGAGGACACTATCGCAGAGTTGGTAGATACATTCTCTGCCCAAAACGAGCTTTCAGTCTAGTGGGGGGACCAGACATTAACAGAAATAAAAAAATAACGGATATGTACCTATGTGCTGTGGGGCTGTGGGAAGGCAGAATAAAGTGAGACAATCCAAGTGCAATGATGTTTCAGAAGGGAGTGGGAGAGGAGGAAATGAGAGCTTAGTCAGGGAAGACCTCTTGGAGGAGATGTGCCTTCGGGAAGGTTTTGAAGGTGGGGAAGTGATTGTCAGATATGAAGAGCAAAATCATCTCTGGTTTCATAGGTGCACTGAGTCCTCTTTAAGGGCATCATGGCATTAGGAAGCAGTGTGTCCTTGTGGTTAGAGCATGGGCCTGGGAGTCAGAAATCCCTTCTCTGCCACATGTCCACTGTGCCACTTGACTTCTCTGGGCCTTAGTTTACTTCATCTGTAAAATAGGGATTAAGATTGTGAGTCCTGTGTGGGACGTGGATTGTGTTCAACCCATTTATCCTGTATCTATCCGAGTGCTTAGAACAGTGCCTTTCACACAGTAAGTGATAAACAAATACCATAAAAAAAATGTAATCAATGGGGTTGTTTATTGTTTCTTTGCTTCTCTTGCACTATTTCGAAGGATTCCATGACTGGAATGTGGATTTTTATTGGATGATCAGTGAGGCTGACCCTCTAGAGAGAATAGTGCACAATGAAATTAACCATTTCAGCACTGCTTGAGTGCTTTGCCATCTGGATATGTACAGTTCCAAAGCCACCTTCTTCTCCCTAAGTGTAGAGCAAAGGAAATAGGAATGAACTGAAAAAAAAAAAATTGCAAGTGCGCGAAGCCGAGGAAATAATAGTGAGTTGAAAAGGATTCAGGGAAGTAAGGTGGCTTAGTGGAAGGAGCATGGATCTGGGAGTCAGAGGACCCGGGTTCTAATCCTGGCTCTGCCACTTACCAGTTGTGTGACTGTGAACAAATCATTTAAGTTCCTCCTGCCTCAGTTTCCTCTTCTGTGAGCTGCAGATTCAATACACGATCCCCCTCCTCCTTAGGCCGTGAGCCCCATGTGGGACAGGGACAATGTCTGTCCTGATTATCTTGTATCTACCCCAGCATTTAATTCAGTGACTGGTGCATAGTAAGCACTTAAACACCCCGAGTATTATAAAATACTGGGAGAAGGGTGGTGATAATAGGGATGAAATGAAACAGGGGGTCTGTATAGCTGTAGAAGATGAGGATGGAGTCTATTGTAGGACTTTTGTGGTGGGAAAATGAAATAACAATAATAACAGTATTTGTTAAGGATTTACTATGTGCCAAGCACTGTATTAAGAACAGGGTAGAAACAAGATAATCAGGTCCTGCGGTCTAAGTAGGAGGGAAAACATGTGTTGAATCATCTCTTTGCAAATGAGGAAACTGAATCATAGAGAAGTTAAGTGATTTGCCCCGTCACATAACAAACATTTGGCAGAGCTGGGATTAGAACCGAGGTCCTCTTACTTTTAAGTCTGTGTTCTTCAATAATAATTAATAATTGTGGTACTTATTAGTCACTCATTATGTTCCAGACACCACACTAAGTATTAAGATGGATACAACCAAATAGGGCTGGACACAGCCCGTCTCACATGTGGCTCACAGTTTCAATCCGCATTTTGCAGATGAGGTAACTGAGCGCCAGAGAAGTGAAGCGACTTGCCAAAGGCCACACAGTAGACAAGTGGTGGAACTGAGAATAGAACACAGGTCGTTCTGACTCCCAGGACCGTGCTCTATCCACTATGCCATACTGCTTCCCAACTTCCCCAAGGATGCCAACTTACACCTTCTCAGAATTGCAGAAGGGGACCAGGTTACACTGGGGTCCATGTTTGTGAATTTTTACCACATTCTGTACCACATTCATTCCTGTAAGAATCAGAAATATGTGGGAAAAGATTGATCCTAGGTGTTGCAGGTCACAGTCATTTTACTTCAAGACTTAAACTTCCTATAGGACCATGTTCATTTCGATTTTTCTCAAGAGCCCCTGATTCTGCACAGCCTTGGAATGGAGGGTCAGGAAGAGGGGAGGAAAGGAGCTAACCTTCTGGGAATAATTGGACTCTGCAGGAATCCTGGCTTTTAACCCTGTAGAGAGTTGTGTGCTTAATTCTAATGGCAGCAGACTGGAGGAGGGGACGGTAGATTTGGAGAGTCATGTATTCATTCATTCATTCAATTGTATTTATTGAGTGCTTACTTTGTGCAGAGCACTGTACTAAGCCCTTGGAAAGTACAATTCTGCAACAAATAGGGACAATCCCTGCCCAAAACGGGCTCACAGTCTAGAAGTAGGGAGGCAGACATCAAAAAAGGAAACAGGCATTTACCATGGAGGCATTGTGGTCTAATGGAAAGAACACAGTACAGGGGTTAGGAGGCCAGAGTTTGGCTCCCAGCTCTGCCTCTGGCCTCCATTTATAACACTGGACAAGATCCTTACCCCTTCACAACCTCAGTTTTCTCATCTGTAAAATGGGGATGATAGAGATTGTGAACCCCCATGTGGGATTGGGATTGTGACAGATCTCATGACCTTTCCATTCATTCATTCATTTGGGGTACTTTTCATTCATTCATTCAGTTGTATTGATTGAGAGCTTACTAATATGCAAAGTACTGTACTAAGCACTTCGGAGAGTACACTAAAACAATAAACAGACACATTGCCTAACCACAACTAAATTAGAGAAGGAGACAGACATCAATATGAATAAATAAATAAATCATCACTTAATTACTATTATTATTATTGTTGTTATCACACACCCAACCCAGACCCAAGTTCTCCCTCTCTTGCGCAACATCAAACGTTTGGGTTCCACCTCTCTCTTCTAGACTCTTCCTGTAGGTCAAGGTGCTTATACGGCTCTTCGAAGAACCCACCTGTGACTCCTGGGCTTTGTCTTGTCTTATGCCATCGAGTCGTCTCTGACCCATAGTTACTCCATGGACACAGCTCTCCCAGAACACCCCACCTCTATCTGCAATCATTCTGGTAGTGGATCCATAGAGTTTTCTTGGTCAAAATATGGCCTTCTGCTGAGTAAACTTGAGCCTCCACCTTCGACTCTCTACCATGTCGCTGCTGCCCAGCACAGGTGAGCTTTGACTTGTAACAGATTACCTTCCAGTCTCTAGCCACTGGCCAAGTTAGAATGGAATGGATAGGCCACTGCTTGAACTCTCCCTCCCATAGCCAAGACGGGTAGATTACTGGAAACTCTCCAGTTGCCATGCTGGTCTTTGAAGCTGCTCCAAATACCCTTGGGAAGCCTTTTAGGTCCTTCAGGAAGAAAGGCACTGTCTTGTGGGCAAAATGATTTATAATAATAATAATTATGGTATTTGTTGAGCACTTACTATGTCCCAGGCACTGTTCTAAGCGCTGGGGTAGATACAAGATAATCAGGTTAGACACAGCCCCTGTCCCACATGGGGCTCACAGTCTTAATCTCCATTTTCCAGTTGAGGTAACTGAGGCCCAGAAAAGTTAAGTGACTTGTCCAGGGTCACACTGCAAATCAATCAATCAATCAATCGTATTTATTGAGCGCTTACTATGTGCAGAGCACTGTACTAAGCGCTTAGCAAAGTAGAAGATCCAGGATTAGAACCCATGTTTTGTTGTCTGTCCCCTCCTTCTAGACTGTGAGCCCATTGTTGAGTAGGGACCGTCTCTATATGTTGCCGACTTGTACTTCCCAAGTGCTTAGTACAGTGCTGTGCACACAGTAAGCGCTCAATAAATACGATTGAATGAATGAATGTCCTCTGACTCCCGGACCCATGCTCTTTCCACCCGGCCAAGCTGCTCCTCATGCCATGGAAAATCACATGGGTTTTTCTCCTCAGAGACACCTGATCCTGGGGGAGAAAAATGATTAGGTGGGGTGGGATTGGTGAATTAGACAGTGATGATGGGTGAATTGGTTTATTAGACAGCAGTGATTGGTGAATTGGTGAATGAGACAGCAATGATGCACTGTACATCAGCAGTGAGGAGAGCATAGCTGGATCCTAGCATCAGGCCCTGGTATTTGACCCAAAAAGCCAGCTGGAAGCTAGTCCTCTCATTGGCCATCCAGCTGGCCAATGGAGCTGAGAACTAAAGGTGTGTGTGCTCCTCAGAAGGCCAAGCTGCCCACTGGTGTCTGAGAGCTATTAAAGTCACATCTCCTCCAAGAAGCCTTCCCCAATTAAGCCCTCATTTCCTCTTCTCTCCCTCCCTTTTGCATCACCCCTGCACTTGGATTCGCACCCTTCGTTCACGCTTCCCTCAGCCCCACAGCACTTATGAAAAATATCCGTAATTTATTTATTTTTATTAATGTCTGTCTCCCCCTCTAGACTGTAAGCTCCTTGTGGGCAGGGAATGTATCCACCAACTCTGTTGTATTGTCCTCTCTCCAGCGCTTAGTTCGGTGGTCAGTGATTGGATCAATAACTATGATTGATTGATTGTCTTTGTGGAATGGAACTGAGATCTCTTGGAGGGGCAGCAGATGCATCTGTCGACTGGATTTCCTGGCTTCTAATAACCCTCTGACAGCCTCCACTATGGAAACTTTCAATAGTGTTGCATTACCTCTATTGAAGGGTAACATTGCTTATGAAATAAATTGATCACACTCAAAAGAGATTAAGGCACTGTAAGGGAGATTATGTGCCTGTATATTTTTATCTAGCATCTTTCAAACCAAATTATGGGAAAATGCTTTTACCTAAGAATAAAACGCTTGAGAAGCGGGCATGTAACACATTAACATGTCATAAAACTGAATTATTCTTCCACCTGTACTTTATTGGGATTTATACATTATTCATATATATATATGTATTTTCCCCCAAATAACAGACTACCTCTCATAAAACCTCTTAGTTTCCACTCAGTTTTCCCCTTAACCTTTTAGAGAACCAAGTGAATCTGAAGAGTTATGAAGAGCTACATACAAGAAAATATGATAATGAGTGATAACATCAATGGTATTCCATCCAGTCCAGAAGTCCGTCTCTGACAGTGGTGTCATTACTCTGCTCTGTGGCCTTGGGGAAGCCACTTTACTTCTCTATGCCTTGGTTCCCTCCTATGTAAAATAGAGATTAAGACTGTGAGCCTCATTCAGGCCAGGGACTCTGTCCAACCCAATTTTCTTGTATCCAGCCCAGCCCTTAGTACAGTACCTGGTACATAGTAAGTGTTTAACAAATACCACAATTATTATTACCAGAAGGCTTGGGGGGGGGCATCATGGCCAAGTGAATAGAGTCCAGTGGTGGCTCTAGTGGATACCAATCAACCAATCTCCAGTGGCTACCAATCAACCTACGCATCAGGCAAAAACTCCTCACCCTCGGCTTCAAGGCCTTGCCCCCTCCTACCTCACCTCCCTTCTCTCCTTCTACAGCCCAGCCTGCACCCTCCGCTTCTCTGCCGCTAATCTCCTCACCGTGCTTTGTTCTCGCCTGTCCCATCGTCGACCCCCTTCCCACGTCATCCCCCTGGCCTGGAATGCCCTCCCTCCGCACATCCATCAATCTAGCTCTCTTCCTCTCTTCAAGGCCCTACTGAGAGCTCACCTCCTCCAGGAGGCCTTCCCAGACTGAGCTCCTTCCTTCCTCTTCCCCTCCTTCCCCTCCCCACAGCACCTGTATATATGTATATATGTTTGTGCATATTTATTACTCTATTTATTTTATTTGTACATATTTTTTTCTAATTATTTTATTTTGTTAATATGTTTTGTTTTGTTCTCTGTCTCCCCCTTCTAGACTATAAGCCCACTGTTGGGTAGGGACCGTCTTTATATGTTGCCAACTTGTACTTCCCAAGTGCTTAGTACAGTGCCCTGCACACAGTAAGTGCTCAATAAATATGATTGAATGAATGAATGAATAGAACACCTGGAAGTCAGAGGACCTGAGTTCTAATCCTGCCTCTGCCACTTTCTGGCTGTGTGATCTCAGGCAAGCCATTTAACCTCTCTGTGCCCCAGTTCCCTCATCTGTAAAATGGGGATTGAGACTGTGAGCCCCATATGGGAGAGGGGATTTGTCCAACCTGATTTCCTTGTACTCACCCCAGCACTTAGTACAGTGCCTGGCACATAGCAAGCACTTAACAAAGGCCATTACTATCATTATTACCAACTTTATTATACTCTCCCAAGCACTTAGTACAGCACTCTTCACACAGTAAGTGCTCAATAAATTTCCCTGGTTGAATGATTATTTGTGAAGAGTGGTTCCCTTACCAAGGAGGAAAGATATCAGCTGAACGGGATGGAGCTTGACTTACTTGGCTAGGAGGATTACTGGTGAGTTCTCCCGAGAGAGAGCTGTCAGCTCACAGCCTCATGGGGGCTGAATGTGGACAGGGTAACCTCGGTCAAGTTGAGGGCAAAGTAGAGATGGTGGAAAGACCACAGGATACCTGGGATCTAATCCTGGTTCCACCACCTACCTTCTGTGTGACCTTGGACAAGTTCCTCAACTGCTCTGTGTCTCAGTTTCCTCATCCGTTAAAATGGGCATAAATACTTGTTCTCCCTTAGAATGTGAGTGCCATGGGGGAAAGGTTTGTAACTGAGCTCTTTAATTGTATTTACCCCAAATACAGCAGCATGGCTTCATGGAAAGAGCCTGGGCTTTGGAGTCCTCTGACTCTTGGGTTCAAATCCCGGCTCCCACCAATTGTCAGCTGTGTGACTTTGGGCAAGTCACTTCACTTCTCTGTGCCTCAGTTACCTCATCTGTAAAATGGGGATTAAGATTGTGAGCCTTATGTGGGACAACCTGATCACCTTGTATTCCCCCAGCACTTAGAACAATGCTTGGCACATAGTAAGCTCTTAACAAATACCAGCATTATTATTATTATTATTATTATTATTATTATTATTATTATTACCCTAGAGCTTGGCACATAGTAATCACTTAATGAAAACCACAATTTTTATTTACCTTAGCTTTAAAGCCCTTGCCCCCTCCTTCTTCACCTAGCTGATATTCTACTACAACCCAGCCCGCACACTTCTTACCTCTAATGCCAACCAACTCACAGCACCTCCATCTTGTCTGTCTCACTGTCAACCCTTACCAACATCCTGCTCTAGCTTGGAATGCCCTCCCTCCTCATACCTGAGAGACAAATTCTCTTCCCTTTTTCAAAGCCTAATTGAAGGCATATCTCCACCGAGAGGCCTTCCCTAAGCCCTCTTTTCCTCTTCTCCCGCTCCCTTTTGTGTCTCCCTTATTTGCTCCCTTAATTCATCCCCCAACTCAGACTCACAGCACTTATGTAGATACCCATAATTTATGTATTTATATTAATGCCTGTCTCCCCTCTAGGTAGGGAATGTGTCTTTTGTTTTATTGCACTCTCCCAAGTGCTTAGTACAGTGCTCTGAACACAGTAAGCACTCAATAAATATGACTGATTGTTTGAAATGATTGATTCATATAAAAATAGGTCTGGACAGGAGGATTTAATCTGGATGGGGATGGCGGGGAGGAGGGGATGTTCATGTAGACTTGGGCTCCATTAACAATGGGAAGTAGAGAGCACACTATACTCTCTCAAATGCTTAGTACAGTGCCCTGTACACAGTAAGCACTCGATAAATATAATTGAATGAATGAATGATAAATGAATGAATGAATTCAGGCCATAGTTTGCTTTGATTTGTTGTTTTTTTTTAATCCATGCGGGTAACTGAACTGGGTGAAGACCATTCAACTTTCCCAGTAGATTAGTTAAGAAGCACTGTTGCCTAGTACATAAAGCCTGGGTGTCAGAAGGACCTGGGTTCTAATCACAGCTCTCCCTCATGACTTTTTTGTGACCTTGGGCAAGTCATTTAACTTCTCTGTGCCTCAGTTCCCTCATCTGTAAAATGGGGTTAAAGACTTTGAGCCCCATGTGGGACATGGACTGTTACCAACCACCTCAGCTCTTAGTATAATGCCTGGCATTTAGTAAGTGCTTAACAAATGCCATAAAAAAGACACTCTGAGCTCTGAATTTTGATTAGTCTTTCCTCTCTATTCAGAGGTACGCTCTGAGGTGGACTACCTGTGAGGGGTCTTTTCATTGTCTCGTCACCCTTGCTGAGTATAGGGCAGGAAGGATGTGGACTGAGCCACTTTATCCATCTAAATGTTTGTACAATTTGGTGTTTGTGTAATTTTCCAAACACCATGCGGTCTGGAAATGCATAGGGTATTTACGGTAGGTGACTGAGCCCTATTATTGCTAATGAGAATTGAACAGATACATCCCAGGTGGATCCAGGGTAAATAGACCCCTTACTGACTAAATGGATCAACCTCCGATTGTCAGGGCTCTCCGCCAGGAAGCATTCCAAACCCAGGAAGTGAAGAGGAAGTGTAACCTTGATTCCGGCTTTCAACTCTTCCAAAGACCTGTAGCAAGCTGTCCTGTGGAATCTGGGCTGTCGGCATTTAAGTTGATTCAATGTATAGGATCAGGAGGGAGGGACTCTGTGTTCTTTTCCACACAGTTCTTGGTCAATTGGGTGTATCTTTTGTGGCATATTGTTGGCTAAACCAGAAATGCATGATGAGGGAACCTTTCAGTTTTATGACAGTCTCTTTCTGTGGTTTCTGAAAGTTGCAGGTTTGACTCTCTTCAGAGCCTTAATGAAGGCCCTTCTTCTCAAGAGGCCTTCCTTGACTAAGTCCTCATTTCTTCTCCCACCCACTTCTGAGTCCCCTTGCAATTGGATTTGCACCTTATATTCACCCCTTCCTCTTCCCTACAGCACTTTCGTACATATCGGTAACATTTATTTATGTTAACATCAGTCTCCCACTCAAGACCGAAAGCTCGTTGTAGGCAGAGAACGTCTCTTTATTGTTATATTTTATTTGCTCACGCTCTTGCTTTGCACATGGTAAGCACTCAATAAATACAATTGAATGAATGAAAGTGTCTACCAACTCTCTTTTGTTGTACTCTCCCAAGTGGTTAGTACAGTGCTGTACACACAGTAAGCCCTCAATAGATATGATTGATTGATTGATTGATTGATGTTGTCTTGTAAATTGAGTGTATCTTTTGTGGCAATACTGGGGGCTAAACTGGAAACCCACAGGGAGCGAACCTTCAGCTTTTTGACAGTCTGAGTTGCATTTGACCGTGCTTTTGGATGAGAAGTGTTGCCTTCTCCTGTCCTTGATTCTCATGAATTTGGGGCCAAAAAAATCAGATTAAAACCAGATCAGAACCAGACTATCTGGCAGGGGCAGGTTGGTTCCAACATGGCAGAGATGACGAAAGAAGACTGCATTTATTGTCATCATCATCTTAACTCTCCTCAATGTCAACCATGAGAAGCGGTGCTGATTTTCTTGGCTCGGTGTAATTTCATCTCATACTCGCATAGTGTTAAATAAAGGTGGAGGGAAAGACAATAAGCCTCTCTTTCTCTTTCTCTCTCCTCTCTCTGGTCTCAATTCTGTCCTAAACAGGCCAAGAGAAGGTCCCTTGAAAAGAGTGGCAGGGAGAGCCCTCCACAAATTGTCTTCCACCTGACTTCTGGGGCCCAGTGAGTGAGAGGTAACCCCATGCCAACATGACTCCCATCAGCCCATGCTCCAATCCAGAAAGGGCAACAGACATGTGAGCCCTTCTCAAATTGTAGAACATTCGCATGCCACTGCTGTCGCCACTCCTGAGATTTCTGTGATGATTGGTCTGAGCTGTGAGATCCTGAAACCTGCTGCTCCTTCTCATCTTTGCCTTTTTTATATATGATATATATCCCCATTTTAAAGATGAGGGAACTGAGGCTCAGAGAAGTGAAGTGACTCACCCAAGGTCACACAGCAGACAAGTGGCAGAGCTGGCTAGAACCCATGACCTTCTGATTCCCAGGTCCAGGCTCTATCCACTACACCAGGCTGCTTCTCATAGACTTACTCTTAGACTGTGAGCTGCTTAACAAAATGAGGTCACCCGAGCTTTTTTGGAATCATTCAGAGTATATTTTGGCTGCAATTATTGGAACATTCCAGCCACATGCCTTTCGCACCTCATTTAGTTCATCCCCATTAAGGCCTGGGCCTGTCTCGGGAAACTTGACATCAGCCTATTGATCTGAGTGATGACGTCTAAGGCTTCTATTTCTGTGTTGTCATCCTGCTACAATCCTGGATGCTCTCAGGACTGTCTCTAGAACTGAGCCCAGCCTGGAGGGGGAAAGGTAGGCATCAGCTGTCACTCACAGGGCTCCTGAGCCAATCAACAGGCACACTCATCTCCTACCTAGTCTTCTCCCAGCCAAACTAGTAGTTTTAAAGCAAACTGATTTTGGTGGTGACAAAACACAAGCTACCTACTCCCCCTTTGGCTAGCAGGAAAATGAACCTTGAATGCTTTGGAAATTCAGCAGAGATTGGATTCCGTTATTTTTTTTTTCCTTATGCAAACAGCCAGGCAGTTTTCTTGCAAGTCTGACAGAGTGAAAGGACTTTCAGAGACCTGGATCTCCACTGTTCAGTGTTGGTAAAAGATTTGTTCATTCTCAGGAGAGGGTCCTCATACATGCCTCAGCAGCAGTGATGTTTGGGGCATCTGTAGAAACTCTGCTGCTATTCTTCATTTCACAGATGGAAAGTTTTTCTCTGCCTGAAATTGAAAGCTTCTCAAGATCCACAGAAGGTGATTTTGACCCTGAAGTCCTGTTTCAATTTACGTTAGGTAAGGATTCCCAATTTTGCCCAAAGGAACTCTTGTCATCTCAAGCATGCTGACATTTATGATGGAATAGACAGCAGATAATTTGAAGAATTACAATCAGTCCTTGCCTTTGAATTTGAAGTTGGGAAATCAGGAGCTTGTAACGTAGAACTGTTTCAGGAACTTGTGCCTTCTAGAATCCATCGATGCTTCTGAGGCCTGGCCTGGCCTGGCCTGACAAATGGGATAAGAACCCAGGTCTTCCTACTCCTGGGCCCACCCTCTTTCCACTCGGCCACTCTGCTGATAAACATTTCACCCCATAATGGCTCACTTTTTGGTTCAATTCCAAATGTTTTTGGAAAACCTAGGAACACCAAACCCTAACAGCGGCAACTTAAGCCTCTATCCCTGTGGAATGTAAAGATGGCTCCCGTCCTATAACAAAGTCATTAACCATAATTCAACTCCCGAATGCTACTCATAGAACCTTTTCTCTCCTGTCCTACCCTCTCCTTTGAAGAAGGATATTCAGGCCCCGTTTCTGCAGCCCCCTCCCCCCGACTCCCCCTTTTAAATTCCATTAAACAACATAGAAAGCAAGAGAAGATAGCCTTTGTTAAAAAGTTTAATGTTTTTAATTAGTTGAATTGGTTGGACTAATTAGAATACCAATTAGAATTGGCAGGGCTATCGTTAATTTGAAAGTGCTGTGGTCTAGTGTTAATCGCTATTAAACCTTATAGTTTGTGAAAGATAGAGTGCATGAATACACAAACTACTGTTAGAGTTTGTTGTGGACTGGGAATGTGTCTGCCAACTCTGTCATGTATATATGTACATATTATAATGGTATTTGTTAAGTGCTTACTATGTTTCAAATACTGTTCTAAGCACTGAGGAAGGTACAAGTTAATTAGGTCAGACACAGTCTCCGTCCTGCATGGGGCTCACATTCTAAGAAGGAAGGAGAATAGGTATTCCCATTTTACAGTGGGAAAAGCATGGGCCTGGGAGCCAGAGGACTTGGGTTCTAATCCTGAATTCCCCAGATGTCTGCTTTGTGACTTTGGACGCGTCACTTTACTTCTCTGGGCTTCAGTTGCCTCATCTGGGAAATGGGGATTAAGACCATGAGCCCTCTGTGGGACAGGGACTGTGTCTAATCTGATTTCCTTGTATTTCCCTCCCAGCTATTAGTACAATGCCTGGCACATAGTAAGCCCTTTAACAAATACTACAGTTATTATTGTTATTATTACTTCACTTGTGCCTTCTAGAATCCATCGATGCTTCTGAGGCCTGGCCTGTCCTGAAAATGAAGCAGCGTGGCTCAGTGGAAAGAGAGTGAGCTTGGGAGTCAGAGGTCATGGGTTCTAATCCCGGCTCCCACACATGTCTGCTGTGTGACCTTAGGCAAATCACTTAACTTCTCTGAGCCTCAGTTACCTCATCTGTAAAATAGGGATTAAGACCGTGAGCCCCACATGGGACAATTAAGGCTCTCCATCACCTCGCCTCCTCCTACCTCTCCTCCCTTCTCTCCTTCTACAGCCCACCCCACACCCTCTGCTCCTCTGCCACTAATCTCCTCACTGTGCCTCGTTCTTGCCTGTCCCGCCATCGACCCCCGGCCCACGTCATCTCCCGGGCCTGGAATGCCCTCCCTCTGCCCATCCGCCAAGCTAGCTCTCTTCCTCCCTTCAAGGCCCTACTGAGAGCTCACCTCCTCCAGGAGGCCTTCCCAGACTGAGACCCTTGCTTCCTCTCCCCTTCGTCCCCCTCTCCATCCCCACTATCTTACCTCCTTCCCTTCCCCACAGCACCTGTATATATGTATATATGTTTGTACATATTTATTACTCTATTTATTTATTTTACTTGTACATACCTATTCTATTTATTTTATTTTGTTAGTATGTTTGGTTTTGTTCTCTGTCTCCCCCTTTTAGACTGTGAGCCCACTGTTGGGTAGGGACTGTCTCTATATGTTGCCAACTTGTACTTCCCAAGTACAGTGCTCTGCACACAGTAAGCGCTCAATAAATATGATTGATTGATTGATTGATTGACAATGTGATCACCTCATATCCCCACAGCACTTAGAACAGTGCTTTGCACATAGTAAGCACTTAACAAATGCCATTATTATTATTATTGTTCTCTGGACCTCAGTTCCTTCATCTGTAAAATGGGGATTAAGACTATGAGCCCCACGTGGGATATGAATTGTGTCCAAACTGCTTATCTTGTACTTACCTCAGCATTTAGAACAGCGATTGGCACAAAGTAAGCATTTAACAAATACCATAATAATTGTAATTATTGCAGTTGAGGAAATTGTGTACTGTATATCCTACTCTCCAAAATGCTTAGTATAGTGCTCTGCACACTGTAAGCACTCAGTAAATACAATTGATTTATTGATTGATCGATTGAATTTTAAAGCTCCAGAGACCTAAAGTTTCATCCTGATGGTGCAGATTGTCTGGGCGGCCCTGGAGCAATAGTGCATGGACTGGTAAAAATCCAGAGGCTTTACAAGTTCCCCACCTTCAATTTTCAATTTTTAAAAGCCAGGAATGTGTTTTACTTGCAGAGAAAAAAGTCAAATTTCCCCTTAGTTATCTGGTAGAATTATTTTAAAAAGACCCTGTTCCTGGGTCCTCCCACAAAAGGTACTTTAAGTTCTTAGAAAGGTTGGTTCTGTCCAGGATGGAACGCCTTGCTAAGAATCCATCCAAATCAAACAAGCTGAGAAGCAGTGTGGCTTAGTGGAAAGAACACAGGCCTGGGGGTCAGAAGACCCGGATTCTAATTTTGGCTCTGTCACTTGTCTGCTATGGAAACTTGAGCAAGTCACTTCACTTCTCTGGGCCTCAGTTACCTGATCTGTAAATTGGGGATTCAGACTGGGAGTCCCGTGTAGAACATGGCTTTGTCCAACCTGATTATCTTGTATCTGCCCCAGTGTTTAGTACAGTGTCTGGTACATTGCTTATTATACCAAATACCGTTTTTAAAACAGGAAATTTTTTCCAGTTGTTGTGCATGCTGGGAGGGTGGTCAGAGTCCAGATGAGGATTAAGGGTACAGATCGGCAACTGGGGTTTGCAGAATCATGAAGGAGCTTAAAAGTTTTACCTTTAGTTCCTTGAGGGCAGGACCTCTGTGTGTCCAACCTAGTTAGCTTGAATCTACCCCAGTGCTAAGCACAGTGCCTGGTGCATAGTAAATGCTTAGCAAAAACCATAAAAAAAAAAAGAAAGACCTGTTCCCAGCATCCTCTGGGGCTCTAGGAAGCACTGTAGGAGGTAAGCTTGGAGTTGGAGGGGACAACCAGATCCTGAGGATCTGGAACCAGGGAATCTTTCCCTCTTCCCCATCACCACCAAGGCCCTTGCCTGCCATTAATGGGAAGAGAGAAATTCCAGTTAGGAAACGTTATTGCAGTTTGGGACTGGAAAGCTAAGGAGCACTGAGTTACCGAAAATGAAGCTGAATCACATTTTTTTTTCTTAAATTGCAAGTTTGGGTGTCTCACGCCAGATATCGGTGTCCAATACCCCATTCCTCTAACAAAAGAAACATACATGCTTATTCCACCCTTTTCTCCCTCATCTGGCAGACACTTTCCGGTCGAGCAGACACTAACATCTAATGAGTCAAACTTCCCATTTTCAGACTAATCAGTCGGCTGCACTAATTGCAAATGCAAATATGCAAATTTATATTAATTAATTACTCTGCTAATTAGTTCTGCGGTCTTCTCTGGGTAATAAATCATTGTGCAGTGGAAGGGAAACAAGTACTGTCCCATTTCACTCCACATAAAAATTTAATGCACTCCATGAAGAAAATATATAAAACAATCCACCCTGAGAGCCCATCACTGATTTACCCTCCGTGTATCTCCGACAGAAAGGTGCAGTTGTGGGGAGTTTTCACGTCTTCAGCAAATGCCATGGCTAAGGTGCCTGTTAGCAATTTAATTAGCACATTACGAGCTTCAGAGAAAGCCAGTTCACTGTACTGCAGGCTGGGACTCCAACCTCACTAGTTTACCCGCTTTTCAGCAAATGCTCCTCAGAAATAAAAGGAGACGTGAGGACAGCCAGTCTGTTGATTGTGCCAAAATCTCCATCTCTAAGGGCCAGGCCATGGGCACCATGGGCCATTTGGTCTGAAGTGGAAAGCCTTGGGGAGCTGAGGGTCTGTTAGGAGATGGGGAGACCCCCAAAAGCAGGAATTGAAGCAGCGTGGCCTAGTGGATAGAATGGGGGCCTGGGAGTCTGCAGGAACTGGGTTCTAATTCTGGCTCTGCCACTTGTCTGCTGTGTCACCTCGGGCAAGTCACTTCAATTCCCTGTGCCTGTTACCTCATTGGTAAAATGGGGGATGAAGACTGTGAGCCCCATGTGAGACCAGGACTGTTTCTAACCTGATTAGCTTGTTTCTACCCCAGCACTTTGGACAGTGCTTAACACACAGGTAGGGCTTAACTAATGCGATCATTATTAATCGGTGGTCTTTTGGGTGTCCCGTATGGACCCTCTTAGGGCTCAATCCCATGTATCCAGCTCCCCAAGCCCCTACAGGGCCGCCCGCCCCCTTCCCAGTTCCTTTGAGGCAGGAGCTTCCAATTCCCTTTCACATCTTCTCTCTTTTCCTGTGACCAAAGTTGGCAGTTGCTGAGAGTGATTTTTCCCAGACAGAGGAATCAAGATGACTGACTCTGAACATTTTTCCCTGGCAGATCGAAAGCGTTGAAAAGTGACTACTGATGCGAAAATCCCTCTACACTGCAATCTCCCTCTAGACTGTAAGCTCATCGTGGGGCAGGGAATGGGTCTGTTATATTGTACTCTCCCAAGTGCTTAGTACAGTGCTCTGCATACAAATGCAATCGATTGATTGACCGATCGACTACCAGGCCACCCAGGCAACTGATGAAACTCTAAGGGGAACATTGAGAGGCAGGCTCAGAAGGATTGAGGGAAGCTCGGATCAGGCTGGGCAGGGTCCCTGAGCCCCCCACCCCCACCCCTGAGGTGCACCCTGAAGAAAGCAGCTGCTGTGGACCGAAGGGGCCAACAAATGACCCAAATTAATCGATTGGTGGCATTTGTTGAGCACTAACTGTGTGAAGAGCACTGTACTAAGCATTTGGGAGAGTACAGTAGAACAGAGTTGGTATACAGGTTCCTTGCCCATAGCGAGCTTACAGTCTATAGGGGAGACCAGCATTAATCTAAATCAATAAATTATGGCCACCATACAGTGCTCAAGAAATTTTGGATTGGAGGTCGCCCCAAAACCACCATTGCTGGAAGGATTGGAAGTTTCAAAAGCCCCCGTTTCCTGACTCCTTCAAAGCGGGGTGCTGCAGTGAACTGAAAAACCGACAATTTTTTCCTTAAAAGGCAAATAAAATGGCCACCACCACCTTCCTGGTTGTAAAATCCTCTAGACTGTAAGCTCACTGTGGACAGAAAATGTGTCTGTTATATTGCTATATTGTACTCTCCCAATTGCTTAGTACAATGCTCTGCACATAGTAAGTGCTCAGTAAATATGATTTACTGAGTGATGACAGTGATGGCACTGTTTGGATGTCAGAATACTAGTACTAGTACCACTACTACGATTACTATTACTACTACTACTAATAATAATGTTGGTATTTGTTAAGTGCTTACTATGTGCCAAGCACTGTTCTAAGAGCTGGGGGAGATACAAGGTAAACTGGTTGTCCCACATGGGGTTTACAGTTTTAATCCCCATTGTACAGTTTAGGGAACTGAGGCACAGAGAAGTTAAGTGACTTGCCCAAAGAGCGGGAATAGAACTCATGACCTCTGACTCCCAAGCCTGGGCTCTTTCTGCTGAGCCATGCTGCTTCTCTGCT
This sequence comes from Tachyglossus aculeatus, assembly GCF_015852505.1. Classification (NCBI taxonomy): domain Eukaryota; kingdom Metazoa; phylum Chordata; class Mammalia; order Monotremata; family Tachyglossidae; genus Tachyglossus; species Tachyglossus aculeatus. The sequence goes on along the minus strand of NC_052067.1, from coordinate 46,371,697 downwards.
GCTACTACTTTTGCTACTAATAATAACAATTACTGTTATTATTATTATTAATATTATTATTTTGGTGTTTGTTAAGCACTTACTACATGCCAAGCACTATACTAAGCCCTGAGGTATAGTCAAGATGATGAGATTGGACTCAGTCCTGTCCCACATAGAGCTCGAAAGGGTTGGGGGCAAAGAAGGTGCGTGACTACCAATTCTGTTCCATTGTACTCTCCCAAGTGTATAGTAAAGTGCTTTGCACACAGTAAATGCTCAACAAATACCACTGTTTGATTGGTCTATTGATTTTTTTTTTCCTGCTAGACACAACTCCAGCCTGGGTTTTCACCCCTCACCTTCTTTGAGTTGTGAAGCTCTCTGTGGGCTGGGAATGTGTCCATTTATTGTTATATTGTACTCTCCCAGGATCTTAGTATGGTGCTTTGAGTACAGTAAGCGCTCAATAAATATGATTGGATGAATGAAAGGGATAGTTGCCTGGCCAATGCAGGATTGGACTGAGACTGTGCTGACCTCTGGAAGCCAAGTTTGACTGCTGAGACATTAATGCCCACTGGCATAATGCTTAAGCCCACTGGCATATTTGCCTAAAGACAATTGGCTCTTCTGCTCCTTTCAGATGAAGTTTCTCAATGTCATCAGCCCCCCCTCCTCTATCTGTTCACCCCCTGCAGAAAACATTGTTAGCAAATACTTTACCCTTCTGCTCCAAACGTTTGCAGTCATTAATACTTGAGGGTTTTACTGAATCTCCCCAGTTAAATATTAAACAATTAATTTGGTCATTTCAGGCTTTGTACTGTCTGTTTGAAGTGTCCTCGAACATATTAAATTCAAATAAATGGCGGAACCTGAACACAGGATATATCTCAAGATAAATTCAGCCAAGTCTCTGTAACCTTTGAGCTTTCGACATAGATTAGAGAGGTGGGGATAACACATGCTGGAATAGCAAATTGAAATGGGATTTCAGAAACAGTCACTGCAAATACAGGTACAGGATGCTTAGCTAGGTTCTCCTCTGATCTCCTGCCACTTTGTTCAGGAAGGACAGGACTGTTTTCAGAAAGGTTTATTTTCAGAAAAGTGAATCCCCATAAAGGTGAGCTTTGGATGCTGTACTGTTTTCCAGGTCAAATGGTAACCTTATTAAAATAAAGTCTTATTAAAATCACATCTCCTCCAAGAAAACTCCCCTGACTTCTCTTCCTTTTCCTCCATCTCCCTTCTGCATCACCCTTGCACTTAGATTCGTACCCTTTATTCATCCCACCCTCAGCCCCACAGCACTTATGTTCATATCCATAATTTATTTATTTATATTAATATCTGTCTCCCCCGCTAGACTTTAAGTTCCTTGTGAGTAGAGAATGTGTCTACCAACTCTGTTGTATTATCCTCTCCTGATCACTTAGTACAGTGCTCTATGCACAGTAAGTGCTCAATAAATGATTGATTGATTGAAATCTGTGTCACTTATAAGAGCCATCAAACTTGAATCCTGAGAAAATCATTTTCTAACCTGTATGAAGCTCTACCTTGGCTTTGATTTGTATCACCTTCTTCTGGACTAGGTATTATGGAGCCTAACATTAGTTCTACAAGAGTCTGAGGATGAGTCTTATACATAGGGCTTCCAATTAACCACCACTCACAGGCCCGTGTCCTGGAAGAATTTGAACACAACCCAGAAGAAATCAGGATTCAGGCAATGGAAAATTCTCAGCACAATGGAAAACACTGATTGTCCTCAGAAGTGAATAGCAGGTGAAAGTGAAATAGGATTCTAAGGAATTCTGCTTCTCACTGCCACCACCATCATCTACTGCCAAGCGCTTAGTACAGTGCACTGTGTACAGTAAGCATTCAGTAAATTGTAGGTGGAGTAGGAGCTGGAGTCTATTTTCAGTTGGATAAAAAAAATTTGGAGGGGTGACAGAACTTTGAGTGTATTTGAAAGCAGAAGCGCATTTACTAAGCAAAGTGGCGTCTCCTTGCTTTCTTGCCAGGATGGCCTAGTGGACAAAGCCCGGGGCTGGGAGTCAGAGGACTTGTGTTGTAATCTTCGCTCTGCCCCTTCCTGTTATGTGACCTTGGAAAAGTCACTTAACTTCTCTGGGCCACAGTTTCCTCAACATTAAAATGGGGATTCAATATCTGTTCTCCCACTTATTGAACTGTGAACCCTCTGTGAGAGAGGGACCATTTAAGGCCTGATTAACTTAGAGCTACCCTAGTGCTTACAACAGTGCTTGACACATAGAAAACATTTAACAAATGCCATGATTAATCAATTATATTCAAACCAAGGAGAAAAGCAGATACTTGGAGACTGAAGAGAAACCAAATCAAAGCCAGGAGGGCTTGGGTTTACTGCATCAGCTGCCTTGCTGACCTCCTTGTCTTCTGTCTCTCCCCACTCCAGTCCACCCGTTACCCCACTTTCCAAATCATTTCTCTAGAAAAATTTTCGGTCCAAATTTCCCCACTCCTCAAGAACCTACAGTGATTGCCTATCCACCTCTGCATCAAACAGAAATGCTTCACCATAGGCTTTAAAGCACTCAATCACTTTGCCTCCCCCTTCCTCACCTCACTACTCTACTACTACAACCCAGCCCACACACTCTGCTCCTCTAATGCTAACTTCCACCTCAATGTGCCTCCAGCATGTCTATCTCACCAATGACCTCTCGCCTGAATCCTGCCTCTGGCCTAGAATGCCCTCCATCCTCAAATCCAACAGACAATTACTCTCCCCCTCTTCAAAGTCTTATTGAAGGCACATCTCCTCCAAGAGGCCTTCCCTGACTAAACCTTCCTTTCCTCATCTCCCACTCCCTTCTGAGTCACCCTGACTTGCTCCTTATATTCATTGTCCCTTCCAGCCCCACAGCACTTATGTCCATAGCTGTACTGTATTTATTTATATTAATGTCAGTCACCCCTCTAGACTGTAAGCTCACTGTGGGCAGGGAATGTTTCTGTTATATTGTTATATTGTACTCTCAAATTCTTAGTACAGTGCTCTGCACTCAGTAAGCAATCAACAAATACAATTAGTAAGAAAGATAAAGATGATGATGGTATTTGCTAAGCACTTACTCTGTGCTAAGCACTGTTCTACACGCTAATGATAATAGTGGTATTTGTTAAGCAGTTACTGTGAGGAGGATGAGAAAGAATGCTTTTTTAATCCACCCAGGTGACAGAGCCTTCCTGTCAGCTATTTGACCAACTTCCTTCTGGGGTTGATGGTCTGTTCATCTTGACTAGTATTCTCATCCCAGGAGTCTTGTCCACTCCCCTCCCCATGGGTAAGGGGGCCTCCCCTTATGGGAACCCCCATTCTTTATGACTACCCCCTCTAGAGTTCCAAATACATCCTTCCTCTTGCCCACAGTGCCATGATTTCGCCTCCAGCCTCTAATCCACTGCTTAGCACCCTCCTTTCCCTTTCAACTTAAGTTCTTTCCTCAAACTGCCCATCCATTATCCCCCTCCCCATCCTGAGCCATTTCAATCCCTAGACTTCCACCTGTCCTCTTTGACAAACCAATCCCTACTCTGCCCTTCCGCTCTATCCACTGGACTTCCTCTCTACCCATTGAACTTCCTCTCTCTTCTGACCCAAGTCCCCTCCATCTTGGATTCATTCCAGGCACACCGGTCTCACCTGCTTGATATCACCAAAACCTGGCTCTCCAGAGAAAGTCTCTCCTCCCCTCTCTCCCCTGGCTCATATGATAGGAGGAGTTGGCTAATTCTCATTGCCCCATACCACCTAATAATAATAATAATAATAATTATTATTATTATTATTATTATTATGGCACTTGTTAAGTGCTTACTATGTACTAGGCACTGTTCTAAGCCAATCTCCTCCCCCTCTACACCATAAGCTCATTGTGGGCAGGGAGCACGCCTACCAACTCTGTTGTAATATACTCCCCCAAGAGCTTAGTACAGCACTCTGCACAAAGTAGGCATTCAATAAACACCATTATTGATCCTCACTGTTTCTGGAATTTGCTTCCCCTGAATTCTTCCTCCACACTGGGAAATCCCAACTATCCCTGCTGCTTTTTTCCACTAACAATAATGAATAATTATTGCATCTGTTGAGTGCTTACTATGGGATAATAATGATACTATTTTTTAAATGCCTACTATGTGCCAAGCACTGTTCTAAGTGCTGGGGCAGATACAAGGTTATCGGTTTGGACGTAGTCCCTGTCCCACATGGGGCTCACTGCCTTAATCCCTATTTTACAGATGAGGTAACTGAGGCCCATAGAACAGAAGCGACTTGCCCAAGGTCACACAACAGACAAGTGGCAGAGCCAGGATTAGAACTCAGGTCCTTCTGACTCCAGGGCAATGCTCTATCTATTATGCCACACTGTTTCTCCAAGTACTATGAGAAGCACTGTGGGAGATAACAAGATAATCAGTTTGGATAGAGTCCCTGTCCCACAGAGGGTTCACAGCTTAAGCAGGAGGGAATAAGTTCTCACTGATGAACTGAGAAGTCAGTGTGTGGTTTAATCAATCAATTAATAGTATTTATTGAGAGCCTGCTGTGCTCTGAGCACTATATCAAGGGCTTGGAAGAGTACAGGTGACTACCACTTGTCTGCTGTGTGACCCTGGGCATGTCACTTCACTTCTCCGGGCCTCAGTTCCCTCATCTGTAAAATGGGGATTAAGACTGTGAGCCCCATATGGGACTGTGCCCAACTCAATTTGCTTGTATCTACCCCAGTGCTTAGTACAGTGCCTGGCACATAGTAAGTGCTTAACGAATGATACAATTATGATTATTACAATAGAAAAAAGAGACAGGATTGTGCCTTCAAGATATCTCTCACAGTTCTCTACCAAGAGACTCAGAATTACAAGTTAACCTGTATAGTCTTATATATTACTAGAGTTGAAAGGTATACCATGTAATGCTCTTAATTTTGAGTGCTATGATTTGATTGATTGACCTTGGGCAAGTCACTCAATTACTCTGACCCTCAGTTTCCTCATCTGTAAAAGGGAGATTCAATACCAGTTCTCCCTCCAATTTAGACTGTGAGCTCCATTTAGAAAAGGGACAGGATTATCTGCTACCTACCCCAGAGTTTAGTACAGTACTGGTGCGTAATAAGAGCTTAATAAATACCAGAATCTTTATTATGGAGAATCAGCGTGGCCTAGTGGATAGAGCATGGGCCTGGGAGTCAGACAAACCTAGATTCTAATCCCAGCTCTGCCATTTGTCTCCTGTGTGACCTCTGGCAAGTCTCTGTGCCTCAGTTACCACATCTGTACAATAGGGATTAAAACTGTGAGCCCCATATGGGACAGAGATTGGGTCCTACTTGATTTGTTTGTATCTGCCCCAGCACTTAGTACAGTGCCTTGTACATAGTAAGCACTTAACAAATACTACTATTACTAATATTAATTATATTAACAATCATAATCACTAGTTATGACTCAATTCCCATTAGGGAAATTGCATTTTCTTGATGGCCCAACAGGTACTCCAAAAGTCTGAGAATCAGGAGAACTGAATTTTAACTTCAACTCTGCTCCTTGCCTGCTGTGTGACATTGGACAAATCACTTATCTTCTCTTGGCCTCAGTTTCTGCATGTGTGAAAATGGGATAAGATACCTATTCTCCCTCCATTTTAATTAATTCATCCACTGTGGTATTTGTGAAGTGCTTACTATGTTCCAAGCACTGTTTTAAATGCTGGGTTTGATATGAGGTTACAGTCCCCTGACAGATCTGGGGCTCATGGTCTAGGTAGGAGGAAGTAGGATTTAATCCCCATTTTACAGATGAGGAAACTAAGGCCCAGAGAAGTTAAGTAACTTGCTTAAGGTCACCCAGCAGGTACGTGGCAGAACCGGAATTAGAACCCAGGTCCTCTGACTCACAGGCCTGCGCTCTTTCCACTAGGTCACGCTGTGGGATAGAAATGATATTCCCTCTCATTATCTTGTATCTACCCTGGTGCTTAGTACAGTGCTTGGCACATAGTATGTGCGGAACAGAAACAATTAGAATCGCTTTCTGCACAAATCTTCCATACTTTATCAGTCATTATCTATCATTTGTCTTTTTGATACACTTAGGTTTATAATACTCCATTAGGAGTCTGTGTTCACATATTTTTCATCATATGCTCGAGGGAGCATATCTGTAATAATTAACGATCTCCCTGGAACATAAGACGATGTCATAGAACATAATTATACTTGAAAAAATAATTGTGGAGGTAGGTCATACAAATTTTACCAGTGGTTCATGATGAAAAGGCATGAATTCATTTGCAGGCAAAGGTAAGGACTAAAATCTCCTTTTCCAACTGCCAAACTGTTTAGCAAGAGTCTCCCTGGCACTGCTGAAGACTAACTGTGAAGGTGACGATCCTCTCTCTGACGCACATTTCTGCCTGCTAGTATGCATTTTTTGAATGCATTATCAATAAATGGTATTTATTCAGTGCTTATTATATGCTGAGCACTGTACTGAGAGCTTGGGAGAGTATAATACAACAGAGCTAGCGGATACGTTCCCTTCCCATAATTGCCCTATGTAATTACGAGTTTGTAGAGAAAGCACCTATGGCCTCATGGAAAGAGCATGGATGTAATAGCCAGAAGAACTGAGTTTTAATCCTGGCTCTGATATTGCCTGTCATGTGACCTTGGGCAAATCATTTCACTTCTCTGTTCCTCAGTTCCCTCATCTGTAAAATAGGGATTCAATACCTGTTATCCTTCTTACTTAAATGTGAGCCCTGTGTGAGACAGAGACTGTGTCTGACTTAATTATCTTATATCTTTCCCAGTGCTTAGAACTGTGCTTGACACAGAGTAAGTGCTTAGGAAGAACCACAGTTATTACTAAGTGACTTACCAGATGTCACTCATCAGGCCCATAAAAAAGCTGGGATTGTAATCCAGTTATTTTCCTCCCAGATCTGACTCAGTGATCCTTCAAACTGCCAATCTTTTCCTGAAACTATTCCTCCCCAAACTGCAGCCCATTACCATTTTCTTTAAAAGGCTTCAAAGATTTTGTTTCTTTAGCCAGATTTGGAATATATTTTCTACCAAAGTTAAACACGTCCTTCTGTGTCATTACAATTATTCTTGCATTCATCCACCTGTATTCTTTTTCCATTTGTCTTTATATCTGGTGCCAATGCTTTTATTTTTAAATACAACACTTCTAGACTGTTCCCTCTAGACCATAAAGGCTTCGTGGGCAGGAAGCGTGTTTACTGACTCTGTTATATTGTGCTCTTCCAAGCACTTAGTGCAGTGTTCTGTGCATATTAGGGGTTCAATATGTATGATTGATAGAAGCCTCTAACTATATTTTTCTTTGCTTTATTTAGTTTCATGTCAGTTTGTCTATTTTGATCAATGTCTGTTTCAGGCTCCTATCATTTTCCCCAGTAATGCATCCCAAATCTCTATACATCAACAGTGGATACTTTTGTACCCTTTTTACAACTTCCAGTACTGGGGAATACTGGGAAGCAGCGTGGCCTAGTGGAAAGAGCATGGGCCTGGGAGTCAGAAAGACCTGGGTTCTAATTCTAGCTCTGCTGCTTGTCTGCTGTGCAACCTTGGGAAAGTCACTTCATTTCTCTGGGTCTCACATTAAAATGGGGATCAAGACAGTGAGCCCCATGTGGGACAGGGACTGATTAGCTTGTAACTACCCATGTGCTTAGTACAGTGCTTGGTATATAGTAATCACTTAACAAATGCCATAAGATAAAAAAATAACTCTGCAAAGGAAAACCACAGGAGCAGAATTCAAGATATGCAGTGGTTTTGTAAAGGTTGTTGTGGGAAGGGAACATGTCTACCAACAGAAGGAGATGGAGAAGGAGAAGAAGAAGAAGGAGGAGGGAAAGGAGAAGAAGGAGGAAAAGAAGAAGAAGAAGGAAGTAAAAGGAAGAAAAGGAGGAGTAAGAGAAGGAGGAAGAAGGGAAGAAGGAGAAGGAGGAAGAAGCAGAGGAAGGAGAGGAAGTGAAAGAGGAGGAAGAAGAGGAAAAAGAAGAAGAAGACTACTTGTGAAGCACTTATGATGTGTCAAGCACTGGGCTAGACACAATATAATCAAGTAGGATGCCATTATTGTCTCAAGACTCACAGTCTATTGGGGAGGTATTTAATTCCCATTTTACTGATAAGGAAACTGAGGCACAGAGAAATTAAGTGATTGCCCAAAATCACACACAGCATGGACTGAGAGTCAGAAGGACCTGAGTTCTAATCCTGACTCCACCACTTGTCTGCTGTGTGATCTTGGGCAAGTCACTTAGCTTCTCTGTGCCTCAGATACCTTATCTGTAAAATGGGGATTAAGAATTTGAGCCCTATGTGGGACAGAGGCTGGGTCCAACCTCATTATTTTGTACCTACCTCAGTGCTTAGTACAGTGCCTGGAACATAGTAAGGGCTTAACAAATACCACTATTATTATTAATATTATTAATAGTAGTAGTAGTAGTAGTAGTAGTAGTAGTAGTAGTAGTAGTGGTAGTAGTAGTAGTAGTAGTAGTAGTAGTAGTAGTAGTAGTATGGCAAGTGGTAAAACCTGGGTGAGAACCCAGATCTTCTAACTCCCAGGTCTGAACCTTTCTACTAGGCAATGCTGTAATTTTTCCCTTACTGGTTAATGGTACATACCTTTAAGCATGCATTACTAGAACATAATCTCTCCTGGACTGTTTTTTAGCCAATGTGCACTCTCCCTGTTACTCCAAATTTTTCTTGATATCCATATTATACATTTACACTAGCTTTCTGAGGGACGTTACACCCTCTTAATTAACAAAAGCATTAAACATGTCCAAAATGCAGAAAATGCTAAACGGTTTCCCTGAACAACAATTTCCTTCTTCTTTTTTTAAATTATAACAGTGCATTACACGAACCCACTGTTGGAATATTATTTCCAGTATATGATCTGGGTATTGCCCAGGAACGCATGTAGAGTACTGTTTTAATTTTTAACGTTTCATAAATCTGTTCGGTGTAATGTTTCCTTGAGCATTCGTGTTTGGTGAAACTTGACTTCAGCTTCATTTCATCTCAGCCTTATATATCCATCTGGTCTGTTTCCATTCCATTTTATATTCCCTATATTGATGTCTGTCTTTATAAATCTTAAGTTATCTCAGGTGGGACACAGTTTGTTTTTAGAATCCCACTAGAATATAAGTCTCTTGTGGGAAGGGATCACTTTAACCAACTCTACCATGTCATTCTTTGCCAAGTGCTTAGTGCACAGTGCTTTGCGCACAGTATGTACTCAGTAAATATCAACTCATGCCTATCAACTCAGGTGTATTGTACTCTCCCAAGTACTTAGTACAGGCATTTAATAAATACCATTAATGGATTTTTAATCAATTAGGCGAGCAGTGTTTTATTTTATTGTCCTATTTTCTCATTCCCCACCTCAATCTAGTTCTGGTTATTCTCAGCTATGCAACCATTTCTATTATTGTTTCCCGTCAATAGTAAACACAGTTCATTCATTTCATCCACTTGATGTGTTGGAATAGTTTCCTTTAGATTACAGGTTGGACACAGTTTCCTGTCTCTTGTGGGACTCTCACTCAAAGAGCTTGGTACAGTACTTGACATATAGTAAGCGCCTAACGAACACCACAGTTGTTACCATCTTCATTAGCAGCAGCAGTAGGAACAATGGTATTTATTGAATCCTTCTATGTGCAGAGCACTGTATTAAGTGCTTGGAGAGTGCACTTCAGTACAGTTGGCACACACGTTTCCTGTCCACAAGTTTACTTCAGATTTCTTATGTAAGAGGACAGCTCAAGTAATAATAATGGCATTTGTTAAGTGCTTAGTATGTGCCAAGCACTGTTTCAAGCAAGCACTGAAAGTAGGATAAAACTGTAAGCCCCTAATTAATTAATTAATTAATTAATTAATCAATTAATTCAATCAATTGTATTTATTGAGTAGTTACTGTGTGCAGAGCACTGTACTAAGTGCTTGGAAAGTACAATACAGCAATAAAGAGAGACAATCCCCGCCCACAACGGGCTTACAGTCTGATAGATAGGCAAAGCACCTTTTATTTCGGTTGTGCTTTTCCAAGCACTTTGAACAGAACATCACATTCAGAACCCAATAAATACCATCACTTCTGCTACTCCAGTAGTTCCAAGTCAATAAAAAGTTATCTTTCCTGCTAATTGAAACTTTACATCTATTTCTACCATTAAATGCACATAAACGTGTGATTGGCAGGAAAATTCAGAAATCTACTCCGAGCAAACGGCCTCCAGATTGAAACCCAAGCAAATTCCAAGAAAAAGTAGCTGACAAAGATCATTTTCCTAGAGGTACATTTTTCACCTGGGTTCCATATTTGGGAAGAAATATACCCTGCTCCGGTTATGCATTGATTAGACTTTTATTGTGCCAGCTGTACTTCATAGACCTGAAAAAGTGATTCAAGCAAAACAGAAGAGAACATAAAAGCCCAACTATAACGGTCTGAAATCCCAAAGAGGCAATTACAAGTTTGATTCCAGCATTGCAGCTGGACCACATTGGAAAGGAAACTCCTCGTCCATATTAAGTAGCTCTGAAGGCAGGGGTTGTAAAGTGACTCTCTTCAGGTCTGTGGCAAAAATTGGGGTAAAATATCTCTCACCAATGCTTGAGCCCATGAGAGGTCATGTGTGATAAGACCAAGCAAGCAGGTGGGAAGAAACAAAACAGAAGATGTAGAAGAGACAGAGAGCTGAATGGTGGCATTTATTGAGCATTGGTTAGGTACTGGTTAGGTGCGGAGCACTGTACTAAGCGTTTGAACTACTGAACACTTGGTGGGTACCAAGCCCCGTACTAAACGCCTGGGAGAGTACCATACAAAAGAGTTAGCAGACATGTTCCCTGCCAACAAGGAGATTACAGTCTAGAGGACTGAGTGGAAAGTTTTTAGGTACCTGGACCCATTTCAATCTCCCAGAACTTTCTTTTAGTTTTGCCATTTCTCTGCCATACTGTGAAGGAAATTTGGAACCCCAAGCTGTACCCTAACTCACCTCAAGTCTGTCCACCCCTAGACCATGCAGGGAAAAAGACACATCATGTAGGTCAGGAAATGGAAAGGTTTTCAGGCAGTAAGGAAGATGGTAAGTCAATCAGTCAATCAGTGGTATTTGTTTAGTCATTCATTCTTTCAGTCATATTCACTGAGTGCTTACTGTGCACAGAGCACAGTACTAATTGGTTGGGAGAGTACAGTATAGCATCACTGAAAGAGACACAGCTTAGCATTGTTCCCTATAACCCAGTTGATTCCAGCCCATCCCCAAACTAGGTATTCTCTGACCTAAGGCTCTCTGGTATCTCTGTGCAGTAGCAAGTGTAATAATAATGATAATTGTGGTAAATTGAGAGCTTACTATGTGTGAAGCACTGGTCTGAGCGTCAGAATACACACAATGCAATCAGATTGGACATCGACTCTCTATGATTGGAGAAGCAGCATGATATAGTGGAGAGATCACGGGCCTGGGAGTCAGAAGGTCATGGGTTCTAATCCCCACTCTGCCACTTGTCTGCTGCATGACCTTGGGAATGTCACTACACTTCTCTGGGCCTCTGTTCCCTCATCTGTAAAATGGGAGACAGGGACTGTGTTGTCATGTATCTACCCCACTTCCCCCTCTGCCTGTGTGTGTACATGAAAGTGAGTGTGTGTGTCTCTGAATGTGAAGGTGGGAATATGCGGCTGAATGTGAGCGTGAGTGTTGGGTGTCTGCATGTGAGTGTATGAGACATTGTTTATTTTTGCATTTGAGTGTAAGTATACCTGTGTGTGAATGTGAGCGCATGCAACACTGTGTAAGAATGTGAATGTAAGCGTATGTGTTTATGAATGTGAGGGCATGTGACATTGTGTGTGTATGAATGTGGGTGGAAGTGCATGTGTGTGAATGTGAATGTATGTGATAATACTTATGCATGATTGTGAGGGTCAGCGCATGTGTTTATGAGTGTGAGTGCATAATAATAATAACAATGATGGCATTTGTTAAGCGCTTACTCTGTGCCTAGCACTGTTCTAAGTGCTGGGGTAGATGCAAGGTAATTAGGTTGTCCCACGTGGGGCTCAGAATCTTAATCCCCATTTTACAGATGAGGGAACTGAGGCGCATAGAAGTGAAGTGACTTCCCAAAGTCACACTGCTGATAAGTGGTGGAGCCTGGATTAGGATGTGACCTTGTGTATGTATGGCTGTGAGTGGAAATGTAGATGTGTATGAATGGGATTATTGTGACACTGTATGTGTAAGAATGTGAGTGAAAGTACAGGTGTGTGAATGTGAGTGCACGTAGCATTGTGTGTGTATCAGCATTGTGTATCAGTGTAAGTGTATGTGATAGTGTATGTGTGGGTATGAATGTGAGTGCAAGTGTAGGTGTGAATGTGAGACCATGTGACATTGTATGTGCATGAATGTGAGTGTGCATGACACTGTGCGTATGACTGTGAGGGTAAGTGTACGTGGATATGAATATGAGTGTGTATATCTGTTTATGAATGTGAGCACGTGACATTATGTGTGTACGAATGTGAGTGGAAGTGTAGGTGTGTATGAATATTACTGTATGTGATAGTGTTTGTGGGTGTGTGCACGATTGTGAGTGTGAGTGTGTGTAGGTGTATGAATGTGAGCACATGCAACAGAATTTGTGAGAGAGTCTGTGCCCCTCAATTATTGTGACTTGAGATCCAAGTGATTTTTGTCCTTCCGGCCCCAGACGCATCTTTTCCTCTTGACTTTGTGAACCAGGCTTTAGGAAGATAACAGCCGCTTGGAAGGGGGCCCGTCTGGAAGCTTTCTAGGAGAGGCACAAAAAGTTGGTCTCTTCTGCTCCGTGCTGGCATCTTCTGTTTACTTCTGCCCTCTGCTGATGAAACCTAGAAAATCAGCCCGGATTTCATGATTATGGATGGCTGGATTATGTATTTCTGTACGTCTGTGTTTTATGTTCCTATCTCATATATTCTTGTAGTCTCATCTCCCATCTCCCACTCCCTTCTGCATCACTTTGACTTTGCTCTTCCCCCTTCTCCCAACCCCACAGCGCTATGTAAAGATCTGTAATTTTATTTATTTGCATTGCTGTCAGTCTGCCCCCTCTCTCGACTGCGAGCTCCCTGTGGGCAGGGAATGTCACTGTTTATTGTTTTATTGTTGTATTGTAACTTTCCCAAGAGCTTAGTATAGTGCACTGCACATAGTAAGTGGTTAATAAATACAAATGAATGGATGAGTGAATTCCCAGGCATTCCATTTCCATTCCCCCCCCCCCCCCCCCCCGGGTTATGCTCAAAGACCACTGATCTGCTCTGGGGTGTCACATCCAATTCATCTGGCCCTGGGGGCTCAGACTCCTGTGGGAAAACCACAGGAGTTGTAGGATGGGGAAAGCTCAGTCAGTCAATAGCATTTATTGAGCACTTACTGTGTGCAGAGAACTGTACTAAGCACTTGGGAGAGTACAAGAGAGCATTCCCTGCCCACAGTGAGCTTCCAGTATAGAAAGTAAGTGGCCAGTGGCATTTCTGGGTGGCCGAGTGACCAGAGCTGGAGAAGGCAGATGAGCAGGAGCCTGAGGGAGCTATAAGTGTCTCCGCTTGTCCCTTCCGTCTCACAGTGCCAGTTCTCCGTCCCATGGCATAGTGGCTAGCACACAGGCCTGGGAATCAGGAGGTCATGGGTTCTAATCCTGGCTCCACAATGAGTATGCTGTGTGACCTTGGGTGAGTCACTTCACTTCTCTGTGCCTCAGTTACCTCATCTGTAAAATGGGGATGGAGATTGTGAGCCAACATGGGACAGGGACTGTGTCCAAATCAATTTGTTTGTATCCACCCCAGTGTTTAGTACAGTGCCTGGCACATAGTTGGTGCTTAACAAATACCGTTATCATTATCCTGCTCCTGTCTCCTCTGCCACTCACCGGGCAAATCACTTAATTTCCCTGTGCCTCAGTGTCCTCATCTGTAAAACGGGACCAAATACCACCTCTCCCTCCTCATTAGACCATGAGCATGGTCTGGGGGGCAGAGATTGAGTCTGATCTGATTGTATTCTACCTACCCTAGTACTTTTTTTGACTAGCATTTGGTAAATGCTTACTATGTGCCAGGCACTGTACTAAGGTAAACATTGTGGTAGATACAAGCTAATCAGGTTGGAGACAGTCCCTGTCCCACATGGTGCTCAAAGTCTTAATCCCCATTTTACACAGATTGAGGTAACTGAGGCACAGAGAAGTGAAGTGACTTGACCAAGACCATGCAACTGACAAGTGGTGGAGCCAGGAATAGAACCCAGGTCCTTCTGACTCCGAGGCCGGTGCCTTTCTGGGACTCACAATTTTAATCCCCATTTTACACAGACTGAGGTAGCTGAGGGACAGAGAAGTGAAATGACTTGCCCAATGTCACACAGCAAACAGTGGAGCTGAGATTAGAAGCCAGGCTCTTCTTATCTCCAGCTCAATGCTCTACCCACTAGGCAACCCTTAGCACAGTGCTTACCACAATGCTTGACACGTAGTAAGCACTTAGCAAATACCACAATTATTCCTCTTCTGATGATGATAATCAATCAGTCTATGGTATTTTGGGGTGCTTACTGTGTGCAGACCACCGTACTAAGTGCTTGGGAGAATCCAACAGAGTTGGTAGACATGTTTCCCTGCCCACAACAAGCTTACTGCCTAGGGCAAACAGCAGTCTGGGGAAGGGGCATGTGTCTGCTGCGTGTTCTTAGGGAAGTCACTTGACTTCTCTGAGCTTCAGTTACCCCATCTGTACAATGGGGACTAAGACTGTGAGCCTTACACGGGACAGGGACTGTGTCCAACCTGATTTAACTTGTGTCTACCACAGTGCATGACACATAGTAAGCCCTTAATAATAATGATAACAATAATAATAATGGTATTTGTTAAGCTCTAAACACTTATTTGTTAAGTGCCTATTAGATGCCTAGCACTGTTCTAAGCTCTAGGGTAGATACAAAGTAATCAGGTTGTCCCACATGGGACTGTCAGTCTTAATCCCCTTTTTACAGATGAGGGAACTGAGGCCCAGAGGAGTGAAGTGACTTACCCAAGGTCACACAACAAGCAAGTGGCGGAGTCGGGATTAGAACCCAAGACCTCTGACTCCCAGGCTTGTGCTCTTTCCACTAAGCCATGCTGCTTCTCTAACAAATACCATTTGAAAAAATGAAATTATTCAATCTTAATCTTCAGAAATTGCTTAAGCCTGTTTTAGCCTGTCTAGAGAAGCAGCATGGCCTAGTGGAAAGAGCATGGGCTGGGAGTCAGACGGACCTGGGTTTTAATCCCAATTTGGTCACATATCTGTTGTGTGACTTTGGGCAAGTCACTTCACTTCCCTGGGCCTCGGTTACCTTCATAACTTTCAATCATAGTTATTGAGTGCTTGCTGTATGCAAATCACTGCACTAAGCACTTGGGAGAGTACAAAATAACAACAAACAGACCCATTCCTGCCCACATTGAGCTTACATTGTAGAGGGACTGTAACATGTTGATTAAGAGTGTGAACCCCATGTGGGGCAGGGACTGTGTCCAACCTGATCAACTTGTATTCACCCCAGTGCTTAGAACAATGCTTGCCACCTACTAGGCACTTAACAAATGCCCTCATTATTATTAGGGTTGTTTCTGGGAAAGTCTCTTAAGGCAAATGGTCTCTAGGACTTGGGCGCTCATAGAAAAGGGAAGCCGGTTCCTCTTTCCTGGTCCACCGTCAAATTCCTGCTCACTGGCGATCAGAGCAGCCTCTTCCCTCTGAGCAAGGAGAGTGTCCCCCAGCCTGGATGGAGCCAGGCTAGGGAGGAGAGGACATTTAAAGGGCTGGAGCTGGGATGCTTCTTGGCAACAGCTTGCTCGGGGCCTAGGAGTCAGGATCAAACCAACTGCCAAGTGCCTTGCCAGTACTCGGTTGGTAGCCAAATTCCATCTGACTGCAGAATCTGCCCAGCCCAATGCCCAAAGCCCCCGGGTCCCCCACCTCACCAGTCTCATCCTCTCTTCTTTTTTCCTTCCTCCCTGCCACACGCCACTGTGTGACGTTCAGCAAGTTATTTTACTTCCTCTGTGCCACAGTTCCCTCATCTGTAAAATAGGGATTGAGACTGTGAGCCCCACATGGGACAGGGACTGTGTCCAAACCGATTGGGTGGTATCAACCCCAGCACTTAGTACAGTGCCTGGCACATAGTAAGCAGTTAACAAATACCACAGTAATCATTATTATTATTATATTATTATTATTATTATTATTATTATTATGTTCTCTAACTAAGGTCACGTCTCCTCCAAGAGGCCTTCCCTGATTAAACCCTCTTTTCCTAGGCTCTCTGTCCCTCCTGCATTGTCAGAGCACTTGGTTCTGTGACCTTTGGATATTTGATATTTGCCCCATCCTAAACCCTACAGCATTATGTACACATCTCATGGTTTAGTGAGAAGCAGCATGGATTAGTGGATAGAGCATAGGCCTGGGAGTTAGAAGGACCAGGGCTCTAGTTCCGGCTCCACCACTTGTCTGCTGTGAGACCATGGCCAAGTCACTTCACTTCTCTGGGCCTCAATTTCCTCATCTGTGAAATGGGAATTAAGAATGTGAGCCCTATGTGGGACAGGGACTTTGTCCAACCCAATTATCTTGTATCTGCCCCACCAGTAGAACTGTGTCTGGCACACAGTATGTGCTTAACAAATACCAAAAATTTAATCATCTATTATAATTCATTTATACTAATGTCTTCTTCCCCTTCTAGACTTCAATCTGGTCAGCAGGGAACATTTCTGACAACTCTATTGTATTGTATTCACCCAAATGCTTAGTACAGTGCTCTACACAGAAGAAGTGCTCTATAAATGCCGTTGATCAATTGGCTGGTTGGCTGACTAATGGAACGTCAGCTCGGGTCATCAAGACTAATCTCTCACACTCATCCTAGTTCTCTTTACTGCCTCAGCTTTGCACTTAAAGTCTCACCCCTCCCCTCAGCCCCAAAGCATTCAGTCATTCAATTGTAGTTATTGAGCACTTCCTGTGTGCAAAGCACTGTATAGAACGCTATAACAATAAACAGATGCTATGGGCATATCATTCATTCAATCATATCTATTGAGCACTTACTGTGCGCAGAGCACTGGACTAAGCACTTGGGAAACACAAGTCGGCAACATATAGAGACGGCCCTACTCAACAAGGGGCTCACAGTCTAGAAGGTGGAGACAGACAACAAAACGAAACACCTTACACTATGTTCCTTCCCCAGTCTGTGATTTATTTTAGAGTCTCCTTACACTTGATTGTAAGCTCCTACTGGCATCATTGGACTATGCTTAGTACAGTCAATCAATATTATTGATCGGTTAATCAGCATCACCTGCTCTCAGTGCCACCTGCATTCAGTTGTATTTCTTAAACACTTAATGTGTGCAGAGTACTTACTGAAAGAAGCACTTGGGAGAGCACAATAGAACAACAAACAAATTCAATGCCCCCAAAAAGGTGCTCAGCCCTGGGGGAGATAGAAGTTTATCAGGTTGGACAAAGTCCATATCCCACTTGGGGCTCACAGTCCTAATCACCACTTTACAGGTTAAGAGAAGCTAAGTGACTTGCCCAAGATCACAAAAGTTTGTGGACACATTCCCTACCCACAGGGAGCTTACAGTCTAGAGGGGGGACAGATATACATGTAAGTATATAATTTATAATGGCAGCACCATCCTCCTTCTTGCCTCCTAAATCAGCAATTTTGGCATTACCATTGACTCTTTTCTCTTTCAACTCAGTCATCATAAGCAATCATTTCGAACTCCAAAATATCTCCAAAGAACCAGGAACATTGTAACACTTGGGGAAGCCAGTTTTTTGTTTTGTTTTGTATTTTTGTTTTTTATGTTATCAATTTGCCATGAGCAAGGGAGTGGATTAATCGATTTGTACAGGAGTCGTATTGATTGAGTGATTGATTGAGTGCTTACCTTTTGCAGAGCTTGGGAGAGTACAGTACAGTGGAGTTGGTAGACATGATACTTGCCGTCAAGGAGTTTACAATGAAGTGGACACACACACACACACACACACACACACACACACACACACACACACACACACACACACACACACACACACACACACACACACACACCCTCCCACATATCTTTCTTGAGCAAGTTTCCAAAGTTTCTGGTTCACTGCCTCCTCACTTGTGATGAACTCAGAGGATTAATTGTCCACTGGTTAGTCAGTCGTATCATATTTATTGAGCTCTACCTCTGTGCAGAGCTTGGGAGAGTACAGCACAATACAGTTGATAGATGTGATACCTGCAGTCAAGGAGTTTATAAATAATAATAAGAACTGTGTTATTGGTTAAGTGCTTACTATGTGCCAGGCACTGTATTCCTTCATTCATTCAATTGCATTTATTGAGTGCTTACTGTGTGCAGAGAACTGTACTACATGCTTGGAAAGTACAATTTGGCAACAGATAGAGACAATCCCTACCAAACTATGGGTTTATAATCTAGAAGGGGGAGACAGACAACAAAACGAAACAAGTAGACAGGTGTCAAAACTGTCAGAATAAATAGAATTATAGCAATACACACATCATTAATAAAATAGAGAAGTAAGTACAAATATACATAAGTGCTGTGGGGAAGGGGGGGTAAGGAAGAGAGAGGGAGTGGGGGTGACGGGGAGGGGAGGAGGAGCAGAGGAAAAGAGGGGCTCAGTCTGGGAAGGCCTCCTGGAGGAGGTTAGTCCTCAGTTGGGCTTTGAAGGGAGGAAGAGAGCTAGTTTGGTGGATGTGTGGAGGGAGGGCATTCTAGGCCAGGGCCAGGGGAAGGATGTGGGCCAGGGGTCGATGCGGGACAGGTGAAAATGAGGCACAGTGAGGAGGTTAGCAGTGGCAGAGGAGCAGAGTGTGCAGGCTGGAATGGAGAAGGAGAGAAGGGAGGTGAGGTAAGAGGGGGCGAGGTGATGGAGAGCTTGAAGCCAAGAGTGAGAAGTTTTTGCTTCATGCGAAGGTTGATAGGCAACCACTGGAGATTTTTGAGAAGGGGAGTGACATGCCCAGAGTGTTTCTGTACAAAGATAATCTGGGCAGCAGAGTGAAGTATAGACTGAAGTGGGGGTTCAGCCCTGAACCTGTATCCACTGGGGTGGATACAAGCAGATCAGGTTGGATACAATCCCAGTCCCATGTGGTACTCACAATCTCAATCCCCATTTTACAGATGAGGTAACTGAGGCACAGAGAAGTGAAGTGGTTTGCCCAGGAGACAAGCAGCAGAGTGGAATTAGAACCCACAACCTTCTGACTCCCAGGCCTGTGCTCTATCCACAATGCCATTCCACTTCTCTATACACAAGCACAGACACACACAACACAGGACTACCATACAACTTTCTTGAGAAGGTTTCTGAAGTTTCTGGTCCACTGCTTCCTCACTCAGAAAGAACTCAGAGGATTAATTGTGTGCTGGTGATGGTCAGTCAGTCGATTCTATTTACTGAGTGCTTACTGGGCACAGAGCACTGTAACAAGCACTTGGGAGAGTGCAATAGAACAATAAACAGACAAATTCCCTGCCCATAAAAGAGCTTACATTCTAGAGGGGGAGACAGACATTAATATAAAGAAATAAATTGCAGACGTGGACATAAGTGCTGTGGACCTGGGAGAGGGTCCAATCCTGTCTATCTCCAGACGTCTTTGCCAGCTTATGGGCCTTGTCTGCCAGTGTCAGATGAGGAAAGCCGAGGGGAGGCAGCAGAAAGATGGAGAGAGCAACCTTTATTTTAATTAAAACGCGAGCATATGAAATGATTGCCGAGTGACTACATTTCAGGCCAGCCCCTTGCTCGGGCATAGTTAAGTGTGATTTGATGCTTCCACTAGAAACTCCTCTTCTCAGGGGCTTAGCTCTTGGCCAGAATGACCCCTCTGGGTTGGAACTTGGCAAATGTATCTCTACCTAATTACAGTCATTTTCCTATCTGGATTTTTTTCGTTTTTCTTTTTTTTTGGTGGGGGAGATGATTATTTTCACCTCAATACAGAACTTGGGTACTCTCGATGCTGGGAAATTGTGTTTATTGAGTGCTTACCATGTACAGAGCACTGTGCTAAGCTTCGGAGAGGAAAATAGAACAATAAACAGACACATTCCCTGCCCACAATGAGCTTTCAGTCTAGAGGGGGAGATGAATATTAATATAAATATAAATATTGCTCTAGTGTACTCTTCCATTTACTCAATAAAGTGCTCTGCACACTGTAGGCTGTAACCTCCTTGAAGGCAGGGATTATGTCTTAATCTATTATATGCTTCCGAAAGTTTAGTACAGTGCTCTGCACAGAGTAAGCTCTCAATAAATACCTTGAATGATTAATTGGTTATACGTCTGTCCATCTAGACTCTTCTAATGTATGTGAGCATTTTGAGAGCTGGGACAGCAATAGTGGTAATGGTATTGATTAATCACTTACTGTGTGTAGAGCACTGTACTAAGCACTGCAGGGGTGAATCAGGCATGGTCCCTTGGAGACTCACAATCTACAATCAATCAATTGAACTGTGCTAGTTATTGAGCCCTCACTGTGTGCAGAGCACTGTACTAAGCCCTTGGGACAGTACAATATGACAGAGTTGGTAGACATGTTCCCTCCCCACATGTAGTTTTAAATCTAAGGGTGGAATCAGACATGAATATAAATGAATACAGAAGAATTTTACTAGGTATTCTTTCTATATAATATTAATAATAATAATAACAGCAATAATAATGGTATTTGTTTAAGCGTTTATTATGTGCCAAGCACTGTTCTAAGGGCTGATGAAATCCCTTACTTCATAGTTTTACTCTACTCTCCCAGAAAGTTTGACTAGTCATAATCGTGGTACAGAAAGCATTCAATAAATGTCACTGATCAATCAACTGATTGATTGATGTGAAAGGCACAGTGGAAGAAACAGGAAGTCAGGTTGGATACAATTAAATCCCACATGGGGTTTACGGTTTAAGGGGAAGTTTTACTTAATTGATTAATTAATTGTAAAATGTTATTTGGTAAGCACTTAGGATGTGTCAAGCACTGGGGTAGACACAAATTTATCAGGTCAGATTCAGTCCCTGTTCCACATGGGGGCTCAGAGTCTACGTATTGAACCCCTTTTTACAGATGAAGAAACGCAGGCTTACTTACTGATACTCTTTCTCTCAAAAACGCTCACAAAAGTGCTTTCAAATGCACTTATATGTCCCTGATCCCCCCAGAATTCCTCTCTTAGCCTTCTGATTCCCTCCAATTATCTCCCTATCTCTCCTAGTGTCCTTCTTCAAACTCCTTGAGCAAATTGTCTACACCCACTCCACTTCCTCCAATGCTCTCCTTGATTCCCCCAATCTGGCTTCCGTCCCCTTCACTCCACAGAAAACACCCTCTCAAAGGCCAGTGATGATCTCCTTCTTGTCAAATCCAACAGTCTCTACTCCATCCTGATCCTCCTCAACCTCTCAGCTGCCTTCAACTCTGTCGGCCATCCCCTTCTCCGGAAACATTATTCAACCTTGGCTCTGCTGACACTGTCCTCTCCAGGTTCTCCTCCTGCCTCTCTGGATACTCATTCCCATTCTCTTTCACTGGTTCCTCCTCCCCAAACTGTGGGAGTCCTTCAAGATTCAGGACTGAGTCCCCTTTTATTCTCCATTTACACTCACTCTCTGAGAGAACTCATCGGCTACCAACACTACAACAGTCATCTCTATGTAGATTAATTCTATGTGGATTAATCCTGCATAATGAAGTGCTCTGCACACAGTAAGAGCTCAGCAAATATCATTGGTTGATTGAGTGATTGGTTTATACACTTGACCGATTGGGTTCTAATCCCAGCTCTGCCACTTGTCAGCTGCGTGGCCTTGGGAAAGTCATTTCAATTCTCTGGGCCTCAGTTTCCTCAGTGGTAAAATGGAGATTAAATCCTACTCCCTGCTACCGAAATTATGAGCCCCAAATGGGACAGAGACTGTGTCCAATCTGATTAGCCTGCGTCTACTCGAGCAAACATAGTAAGTGCTTTACAAATACCATTTATAGCAAGGTCATTTCACTTTCATATTTCTTCCGCTCTCCCTTAAGGTTAATTTCATTTTATCCACATCATCCGGGCCTCAGTTACTTCATCTGCAAAATGAGGATGAAGACTCTGAGCCCCACGTAGGACGTGGATTGTGCCCAACCTGATTAGCTTGTACCTTCCCCAGTGTTTAGAACTGTGCTTGGCACACAGTAAGTGCATAACAAATACCATTAAAAAAATATTCTGGGTGTTTCTGAATGTGCATATCAGCCACAAAATTGCAAAGTTGTTGTCTTTAGGTAACTTTAACTTCAGTCTGTACCTTGCAATGTTTTGAACCAAAAACTGCTGTAGACTCTTCTGGTTGGCTTTACTGCATTCTGCCGTATCGTGCCAGGCTGTCTCACCCTATTGAAATGGGAACTTATAATATTTCCTCACGGTGAAGCTGGGAACACAATAAAAATAGACAGTACTGTCTTTGGAAATAAACCACATGATCTGGTCCTGGAAAGTTTATGGAACCCCCTCAAATCACCTTTAGAAGAAGCTGAACAGATGTTTTTGCTGAACTGCTTCTTTGACAATCTCAGAGAGCAGAGGGGCCCAACCCTTATGAAGCCAAGGATTTTATTTGTTTAGTGTGTTTAATATTTCTGTGAGCAGAGTGTATGAATAAGATACACCAAAGGTACATAAAAATGAAGCTAACTGCAATTAAATTAAAGACTAAAAAGGTTTTGAATGGAAAAACTGAATACATTTTAATTGAACATGATTCTGTTGAAGACTATTGAATTACCACTGTGGAACAGAAGCACAAAAAATGTGTTAATGAACTGTGGAATCAAAATTTAGAACAGTAAATCTGAAGAAAAAAAAATTCCAGGTACCCCCGTGTAAGAGATGCTCGGTGCTGATGATATGAAAATATGAATTATTTATATCTTCTTTAAATGTAGAATGTAAATTTGTTTGGAATTAATTTCTGTTGGGAAATCACTTCTCAGTAAACATGACTGTCTCCTAGGGTAATATTTTTTCCCTCCTAAATTTTATTATTATTATTTTATTATTATTGTCATTGTTCAGGGAGGTAGAGAAGATGAAAAATATTCAAGGTTGTAAACCACAAAGTTATGGTTACACAGGAAAATTGAGTCTTTTATTTCTAGGCAATATATTATCTGGATGGCGACAAAGTGATTTTTCCCTGTTCCACTCTCAAAAGGATATCTGGGCTGATTTGACAGAGTTTCCATTTAAATTTAATTTGCAAGGGATTTTTATTTACTGACATCCGTTGACTGAAGTCTTTAAAGGATTGCCTTTGCGGCAATCTAAATTAAAAACACAGGCAAATCCATACAGAAATGGCTTTCCATTTCTGGTCTTTGAAGGATTCTAATCGGTAGTAATATGCTGAAATCCTGGCCAAGGGGTATTGGAAAATGATCAAGGTCTGGCCATGTTGATATGGATTCTTTGCTTTGATATATGGACAGTTCTTCATTAGCCCCCAAATCAAATTTAGGTGAACTCAAGTGTTAACCTACTAGAGAAAATACCAGAGTCCCTTACCAGGTTTTTTGTTCAGGTTTTTGGTTTTCTGCCAAAAACAAACAAACCAACCAACAAAGCACCCCTTCCATTAGCTCCCAGGGGGCACTCATTAAGGACCATTACTAGGTATGACTGTTGGGTGGATACAACCTGAGGTGTATGAAGAAGTATTGTATCAAGAAGGATGAAGAAGGGAAGCCCTCTTGGAGGGGATGAAATTTTGGAAGGATGACTACTTTGCCTGTGAGTCCTATGTGGGACAGGTACTATATCTGACCTAGTTAACTTGTATCTATCCAGTACTTTAACCTGTGTTTGACACATAGTAAGTGCTTAACAAATACCATTTTGTTTTGTTTGTCTCCTCCTTCTAGCCTGTGAGCCCATTGTTGGGTATGGTCCATCTCTATATATCTACAAGTTGCTGACTTGTACTTCCCAAGTGATTAGTACAATGCTCTGCACAGAGTAAGTGCTCAATAAATGTGATTGAATGAATGAATACCATTTAAAGAGAGAGCAAAAGAGAGAAAGAGACAGAGAGACAGAGAGAGAGAGAAGAGAGAGAGACAGAGAAGAGGGAAAGAGAGAGAGCTGTAACCTAGCGGATTTCAATGTGGAGGGATTTCCAGGTTGGAGACAGTGTAAGGGGATGGAGGTGAGAGTCAAGAGTGAGGTGCTTGGTAAAGTGCGTGCCACATAGTAAGCATTTAACAAATGTCATAGAAAATCAATTAATGGTATTTACTGAGCACTTACTTTGTGCACAGCACTGTACAAAGAGCTTGGGAGAGTACAGAACAACAGAATTAGCACAGTTTTCTTCCTGTAGCGAGTTTACTGTCTAGAACATTCAAATCCCCTTAGATTGTAAGCTCGTTGTGGGAAGGGAATGTGTCTGTTGTTCTATTGTTCTCTCCTAAGCACTTAGTACAGTGCTCTTCACACAGTAAGTACTCAATAAATGAACATAAGATGGACACGGGTGGTGTAAGACCTTGAAGTTGGTGCTTGAAGTCGTCTGCTGTATTTCCTTTCACTAACAACAATAATCCCCTTTCAGGGTTGTACCTGGAGAGTATCCAGTCCTCTACCAGTCTCGCCCGGGGAAGGAAGAGTCAAGCAGAAGCCTACCCATTCCATTCCTAGCTTGGGCAGTGGTTAGTGAGTGGAAGGCAATCTGCTACAAGTCAAAACTCATCCATGCTGGGCAGCAGTGGCATGGGAGAGAGTCGAGGGTGGAGACTCAAGTTGACTGTGAGGAAGGAGACAATGGTAAACCATGTCTGGATTTTGACCAAGAACAAACTCTGGATCCACTATCAGAACGATTGCAGTTGGAGGTGGGGCGTTCTGGGAGAGATGTGTGCATGGTATTGCTGTGGGTCAGAGACAGCATAAGACAAGACAAAAACAATAATAATAATAATTGTGGTGTTTGTTAAGCCCTTACTGTGTGACAAGCCCTGTACTAAGCACTGAGTCCCCATCCCACATGAGGCTCACAGCCTAAGTAGGAAGGATAATGAGTATCGAATCCCCATTTTACAGATGAGGAAACTGAGGCACAGAGAAGGTAAGTGGTCCCACAGCAGACAAGGGGGGGAATGATGCCCAGATTATTTGCAGGACTGGGAAACATATCAGACTAAGGCACTTCACTCGGAAGCCAGAGAGGGTGGGGAGAGTTGAGGCAGAGTAGAATCATCACACTACACCAGAAATGGCTCATTCCTCACTTTCCTCATCTTGAGGATGGTATGCCCCATCTTCAAAGCCTGTCTGAAACCTCAAGCCCTCTAGGAAGCCTTCCCTGATGAATTCCTCTGGACTTAAGCTCCTCCTCTAGATTGTAAGCTCCATGCAAGCAGGGAACAGGGAACATGTCTACCAACTTTCTCATATTATACTCTCTCATGTGCTTAATACACTGCTCTGCACTCAGCAGGTGTTCATTAAATATTGATTGATTTCTCCCTCATCTCCCACTCAGCTTCCACTTCAACACTTCTGTGTCACCTAAACTCTTGTGTACTTAAACACTCCTCAACCTGTAGCACTTAACGTTCATACCTTTCAACTTTGTTCATTGACTCCCTACTTGCAAATGCTTTTGATATGTATTCATTTGTTCAATCATATTTACTGAGCATTTACTGTGTACTAAGCACTTGGGAGAGTACAATACAACAGATACATTCCTTGCCCTTCCTTCCTTGCCCACAATGAGCTCACAGTCTAGAGGGGGAGACAGACGTTGTTATACTTAAATATACTTAAATATATAAAAATATATATACTTTCAGGACATCTCCATCTGGATGTCTGCCCGCCACCTAAAGCTCAACATGTCGAAGACTGAGCTCCTTGTCTTCCCTCCCAAACCTTGTCCTCTCCCTGACTTTCCCATCTCTGTTGACGGCACTACCATCCTTCCCGTCTCACAAGCCCGCAACCTTGGTGTCATCCTCGACTCCGCTCTCTCATTCACCCCTCACATCCAAGCCGTCACCAAAACCTGCCGGTCTCAGCTCCGCAACATTGCCAAGATCCGCCCTTTCCTCTCCATCCAAACTGCTACCCTGCTCATTCAAGCTCTCATCCTATCCCGTCTGGACTACTGCACTAGCCTTCTCTCTGATCTCCCATCCTCGTGTCTCTCTCCACTTCAATCCATACTTCATGCTGCTGTCCGGATTATCTTTGTCCAGAAACGCTCTGGACATATTACTCCCCTCCTCAAAAACCTCCAATGGCTACCGATCAATCTGCGCATCAGGCAGAAACTCCTCACCATGGGCTTCAAGGCTGTCCATCACCTCGCCCCCTCCTACCTCACCTCCCTTCTCTCCTTCTACTGCCCAGCCCGCACCCTCCGCTCCTCCACCACTAATCTCCTCACTGTACCTCGCTCTCGCCTGTCCCGCCATCGACCCCCGGCCCACGTCATCCCCCGGGCCTGGAATGCCCTCCCTCTGCCCATCCGCCAAGCTAGCTCTCTTCCTCCCTTCAAGGCCCTGCTGAGAGCTCACCTCCTCCAGGAGGCCTTCCCAGACTGAGCCCCTTCTTTCCTCTCCCCCTCGTCCCCCTCTCCATCCCCCCGTCTTACCTCCTTCCCTTCCCCACAGCACCTGTATATATGTATATATGGTTGTACATATTTATTACTCTATTTATTTATTTATTTATTTATTTTACTTGTACATTTCTATCCTACTTATTTTATTTTGTTGGTATGTTTGGTTCTGTTCTCTGTCTCCCCCTTTTAGACTGTGAGCCCACTGTTGGGTAGGGACTGTCTCTATGCGATGCCAATTTATACTTCCCAAGTGCTTAGTACAGTGCTCTGCACATAGTAAGCGCTCAATAAATACGATTGATTGATTGATTGATTGATTGATTAAATCAATAAATAAATGAATAAATAAATAAATAGTATCTGACTCCTATGTTAGATTAGCAGGATCTTGAAAGTAGGATTCATGTATACTACTCTCCCAAGAACTTAGTACAGTGCTCTGCTCAGAATAAGCACTCGAAGAATATTATTGATTTATTGATTGATTCATTGAGCTGGTGGGGAGGAATAGGGGTGTTGGGAAGTTTATCATAAGTCAATCAGTGGTATTTATGAATTGCTTTCTGTACGCAGAGCACTGTACTGATCGGGAGAGTACAATATAATGGAATTGGTAGACAATTTTCCTGCTCACAAGGAATATTCTAAATGTCTTTTGGGAAACAGGTTGCGTATTTCAGTTGATGCCACTTGTGCTGTGTTGACAGACGTGATTAGTTACACAAACCTAAGCTTTCCTAGACAGAAAAGGATAGGATACAACTTTTCATAAAGGAGCATTACAGAAACCAAATCTTGTTAACGCCTCTCCCCAGAGCCCCCACAGCCATTTCAGACTGTGAAGGTGAGGGCTTTCCTTTCAGAAAAAGGCAGGAAATGTCAATCAATCAATCATATTTATTGAGTGCTTACTGTGTGCAGAGCACTGTACTAAGCGCTTGGGAAGTACAAGTTGGCAACATGTAGAGATGGTCCCAACCCAACAGTGGGCTCACAGTCTAGAAGGGGGAGACAGAGAATAAAAGCAAACATATTAACAAAATAAAATAAATAGAATAGATATGTACAAGTAAAATAAATAAATAGAGTAATAAATATGTACAAACATATATACATATATATATATAGGTGCTGTGGGGAAGGGAAGGTGGTAAGGCGGGGAGATGGAGAGAGGGAGGAGGGGGAGAGGAAGGAGGGGGCTTAGTCTGGGAAGGCCTCCTGGAGGAGGTGAGCTCTCAGTAGGGCCTTGAAGGGAGGAAGAGAGCTAACTTGGCGAATGTTGGGTGGGAGGGCATTCCAGGCCAGGGGGATAATGTGGGCCGGGGGTCAACGGTGGGACAGGCGAGAATGAGGCACGTTGAGGAGATTAGCAGCAGAGGAGCGGATGGTGTGGGCTGGGCTGTAGAAGGAGAGAAGGGAGGTGAGGTAGGAGGGGGCGAGGTGATGGACAGCCTTGAAGCCGAGGGTGAGGAGTTTCTGCCTGATGCGTAGGTTGATTGGTAGCCACTGGAGATTTTTGAGGAGGGGAATAACATGTCCAGAGTGTTTCTGGACAAAGACAATCCGGGCAGTGGCATGAAGTATCGATTGAAGTGGGGTGAGACAAGAGGATGGGAGATCAGAGAGGAGGCTGATACAGTAGTACAGATGGGATAGGATGAGAGCTTGAACGAGCAGGGTAGAGGTTTGGATGGAGAGGAAAGGGCGGATCTTGGCAGTGTTGCGGAGCTGAGACTGGCAGGTTTTGGTGACGGCTTGGATGTGAGGGGTGAACGAGAGAGCGGAGCCGAGGATGACACCAAGTTTGCAGGCCTGTGAGATGGGAAGGATGGTAGTGCCATCAACAGTGATGGGAAAGTCAGGGAGAGGGCAGGGTTTGGGAGGGAAGACAAGGAGTTCAGTCTTGGACATGTTGAGTTTTAGGTGGCGGGCAGACATCCAGATGGAGATGTCCTGAAGGCAGGAGGAGATGCGAGCCTGGAGGGAGGGGGAGAGATCGGGGCAGAGATGTAGATCTGGGTGTCATCAGCGTAGAGATGATAGTTGAAGCCATGGGAGCGAATGAAGTCACCAAGGGAGTGAGTGTAGGTCGAGAACAGAAGGGGACCAAGAACTGAACCTTGAGGAACTCCCACAGTAAGGGGATGGGAGGGGGAGGAGGAGCCTGCAAAAGAGACTGAGAATGAATTACCGGAGAGCTAAGAGGAGAACCAGGAGAGGACAGAGTCTGTGAAGCCAAGGTTGAATAGCGTGTTGAGGAGAAGGGGGTGGTCCACAGTGTTGAAGGCAGCTGAGAGGTCGAGGAGGATTAGGATAGAGTAGGAGCCATTGGATTTGGCAAGCAGGAGGTCACTGGTGACCTTTGAGAGGGCAGTTTCCATGGAATGTAGGGGACGGAAGCCAGACTGGAGGGGGTCGAGGAGAGAGTTGGTGTTGAGGAATTCGAGGCAGCGCGTGTAGATGACTCGTTCAAGGAGTTTGGAAAGGAATGGTAGGAGGGAGATGGGGCGATAACTAGAAGGTGAGGTGGGGTCAAGAAAGGCTTTTTTTAGAATGGGAGTCATCTGTCGTATTAGCTTGGGCTCTTATGCTAATTTCCTCTTCTTTTTAATTGGCCTCTTCTTTTCACATCTCCTCTCTGATCTCTTCACTGCTTAAAGTTCCCTGATTGATTTGGTGTATTCAACCTGATTCTTGGCCAAATGGCTATTCTGGGTGTCCCAAACTGGAGCAAAGAAGATCACTCCCTTGTATTCCCTGACTATATTCTTTTGATAAAAAAAATTGTTCTGTGTCTGTCTCCTCACTCCTCAAAACTTTCAACAATTGCCCTGCTTTATCCCCTTCAGAATCTCCTCATCATCACACTCAAGGTCTTCCATCAACTCAACTCTCTCTCTGCCTTCTTATCCTCTTCCCCCTTCAAAGCCTTATTGAAGGCACATCTCCTCCAAGAGGCCTTCCCTGACTAAACCCCCCTTTCTTCTTCTCCCTCTCCCTTCTTTGTCTCCCTGACTCTCTCCTTTGTTCATCTCTCCTCCCAGCCCCACAGCACTTATGTCCATAGCTGTCATTTATTGATACTAACCTCTGTCTACCCCTCTAGACTGTAAGCTTGTAATGGGCAGGGAATGTTTCTGTATTGTAATGTATCTACTCTCCTAAGCACTTAGTACAGGTCTCTGCATGCAGTACATGCAGTAAGTATTCAATAAATACGACCAAATGAATGAATGAAGACAAGAACGGCTTTGAAGTCAATACCAAAGACAGAGGTTGGAGACCAGCAGGGTGGAAGATAACAGCAACACAGGGTGATACAGACTGATAGTGTGAGATTTAAATGAAGAGAATCAATAAATCAACAGCATTTATTATCATTTATTCATTCAACTGCATTTTTGAGCTCTTACTGTGAGCAGAGCATTGTACTAAGCACTTGGGAGAGCTAAAAGATACAATCTGTGCCTCAAGCAACTTACAATGAAAGGTGGAGAGGGTGAGTCAACTGAAGAAATGAATTTCCGCAGCCCACCCCCTTACCCTTTTCCTTTTTGGGGGCGATGGGAGAAGATGAGGCTTCTTCTTTATTGTGACTTTCAACTATGGCATTATTAAAAGCTTTCCAGGAGCAAAACACATGGCTAAGCATAGGGATAGATACAGGATGAGCAAATCAGACAGTGTCCTGGGCCCAAACCACACAGGACTCTGGGATCTCCCTGGTTGGAGGGTCCTGTTGCTTTGAAATATCTCCCTTCTTTGGGATGGAAGGGGTTAATGGCATAGCCTTGCCGTAACAGCACGGGTCTGGAAGTCAGAGGACCTGAGTTTTAATCCTGGCTCCACCACTTGCCTGTTGTGTGACCATGGGCAAGTCACCTAATTTTTCAATGGTTCAGTCATCTGTTATACCTGTTCTTCCTTCTACTTAGACTGTGAGACCTGTATGGGATGGGGACTGTGCCTGACCTGATTATAATAATGATAATGATAATAATAATAATAATAATAATAATAATCATGATAATAACAATGATAATAATAATAATAATTGTGGTATTCATTAAGCACTTACAATGTGCCAGCATTATTCAATGCTGGGATAGATATAAAGTAATCAATTTGGACACAGTCCCTGTCCCACATGGGGCTTCCCATCTTGACTCCTATTTTTCTGATGAGGTCTCTATATGTTGCTGACTTGTACTTCCCAAGTGCTTAGTACAGTGCTCTGCACACGGTAGGCACTCAATAAATATGATTGAATGAATGAATGAATGAATGAATATGAGGTAACTGAGGCACAGACAAATTGAGTGACTTGCCCAAGGTCACACAGCAGACATGTTGCAGAGCCAGGATTAGAACCCATACTTTCTGTCTCCCAGGCCCCTGTTCTTTCCACTAAGCCAAGCTCTTGTATCTACCCACGAGCTTGGCTCATAGCAAGCACTTTTTTTTAATGGCATTTATTATGTGCAAAGCATTGTTCTAAGTGCTGGGGAGGTTACAACGTGATCAGGTTGTTCCACGGGGGGGCTTACAGTCTTAAACCCCATTTTACAGATGAGGTAACTGAGGCACAGAGAAGTTAAGTGACTTGCCCAAAGTCACACAGCTGACAATTGGCAGAGCCGGGATTTGAACCCATGACCTCTGACTCCAAAGCCTGAGCTTTCCACTGAGCCACGCTGCTTAACAAGTCAGGGAGTTTGCCTCACCGACCACCTCACCCCAAGTCTTCTCCTGGTGAGATATTTCAGGCTAAATCTGCACACAGTCCATATGGTTTCTCTGCCAAGAGCCTTCAGAGCCTGGAAAGTCACTTTCTTTTTTTTCAGTGATATTTGTTAAGCACTTACTATGTGCCAGGCACTGTACTAAGTGCTGGGGTAGAGATGAGCTAATCAAATTGGACACAGTCCATGTCCCACATGGAGCTCACAATCTTAGTCCCCATTTTTCAGATGAGGTAAAATGGGGCTCCAAGAAGTGAAGTGACTTGCCCAAGATCACTCAGCAGACAAGTGGAGGAGACCAATCTACGTCTTCATTCAAGGGCTGGAGGACTCATTTTTTTCTTCTTAACCATGATCATTTCTTTCTGGATTTGCTTATTTCAAAAGCCAGCTCCACCCCACATATCTCACTCCTTTCGGTCCGCTCTCAACCCCGCTCCCGAAGACAAAAGAAGACAGTGAAGTTGTGAATATTTTTTGTGTGCATTCTTTTGGAACACCGCTTTCCTGTTTTCTGTTGTTTCCTTTCATGGGCCATTAGTAGCTTCCAAAGGCAATATCCTTTGACTGTCACACTATACCATGGGGGACCATTTCCACAACTCGGCATAGGGCATTAAGTACAATCCTGGAAGCAAGTTAGAGCAAAACAAAATAAAAATAATAAAAGAAAAGCTTGTAAGAACCATTTAGAATGCCATCCTGGGCTGAATTCATTTGGAGCTGAGCGCAGGCAGACCAATCGCCAACAATCATCACAATGCTATGCTCTACCTTATTTAATTGTGAAGTATTTCATAACTGGAAACAAAATAAAAGCACAGTTTGTTTGCTTTTCCTTTTTTGGTGATCTTCTCAGCCAAACTCCCAGGCACTAATCGGTAGGAGAGGAAGAAAGGACTGGCTTCTAATTAGCCAAAAACAAACTGGAGATCTAGGGAATTTTCTCTCCGGTTACTCTGGGTGGGAGCTCAGTTGGGCATGTGGGAAATGTTTCAGTGGCATTTGTTAAGCACTTACTATGTACCCTGGCACATACTATACTGTGCTGCACTGTACTAGGCGCTGCTGGGTAGATCCGAGCTAAGCAGATGGGACACAGTTCCTGTCTCACATGGGGCTCACAGTCTTAATCCCCGCTTTGCAGATGAGGTAAAATGCGGGTTAGAGAAGTGCAGTGACTTGCCCAAGGTCACTCAGCAGACATGTGGAGGGCTAAGGTTGCCTAGAAAAGAGGATTACATGACTGCTGACCTCTCCAAGGGGTCACCCAGACTTGTTCTGCCGCTGGGTTAGGATTTGAATCCCAGAAAAGGAAGGGTTTGGGAACATGGCATTTTCGAGTAACCTTCTTGGTTAAGGTCCAACAGGCAGGGAAACTTCATCCCAAAGTGCAGGGCATCGGGACGACCGTTCCTAAAACGGACCTTGATCCTCACCGGCCAGACTGGGATTTGGGAGATGCTGAGCTCAAAGGGAACATAAGAGGTCATCAGATCTAATCCCCTGACTCCGGGCACATTGGCAATTTTATCTAACCTGTGTTTGCCCTGGTTTCAAAGGTCTCATTGGACACAGATGCTGCAGATTTTCTTATAATGCTGTTCCTTGATTCATTCCCAAAACTTTGCTGGGAAACTTATTTTGTCTTTCAGAATAAAATAGGGATGTGGGGGGGAAAGGGGATCTGGGGCAGGAGGGGGAAATCCTTTTCCTTCTTGATTTTACCTCTCAGGATAAGGGTTCCTGGATCACGGGGAAACAATGGATTCTATTGAGAGAGGCTCCCTAAAAGGCTTTGGAAATGGAAGATGTTCTCTATTTCCACCATTTTGAAGATTTGTCCACAGTAATAATAATAATAATAATGATAATTATGTTTTATTGTTAAGCACTTTCTATGTGCCAGGTACTGTACTAAGCACTGGGGTGGACACAGTCCCTGTCCCACGTGAAGCTCACAGTCTCAATCTGTTTTACAGATGAGGGAACTGAGGCACAGAGAAGTGAAGTGACTTGCTCAAGGTCACGTAGCAGACAAGTGGTGGAGCTGGAACTCCCAAGCTCGTGCTCTATCCACTACACCAATAAGCACTTACTACATCCCCAGTACTGTACTTAAGACCTGGGGTAGTCTTCTACCACAGCCTTCTAGACTGTGAGCCCACTGTTGGGTAGGAACTGTCTCTATGTGTTGCCAACTTGTACTTCCCAAGCGCTTAGTACAGTGCTCTGCACACAGTAAGCGCTCAATAAATACGATTGATTGATTGATTGATTGGGGTAGATACAATACTACCTGGTTGTATCCAATCCCTGATTTTAATTGGACTCCTGGTCTAATGAGAAGGGAGAACAGGCACTGAATCCCCATTTTATAGATGAGGAGACTGAGGAACAGAGAAGTTAAGAGACTAGCCCAAGGTCACACAGCAGATAAGTGGTAGAGCTGGGATTAGAAGCCAGGGCTTCTGACTCCCAGACCTGTGCTCTTTCCCACTACGCCATGCTGCTTCTCATTGCACATTCACTGGGAAAGCAAGAAGTCTCCTAAAACTGCTGGACTGAAAATGAAATATGCAATGGCTGTGGGCTATGCTTTGCTTTTGCTGGAAAACACTGCCATGATAATTGTTTCCACTAAAAAATACTATTTGGCAAAAAAAAAAACCACCCTCTGTTTGCTCGAGCCCCCCATAAACTATCACCGGTAATTATAGAAGCCGATTGCACAACAGCTTAGTTTGACTTAATTGGCAATTTTTTTTTAAGCTGCCAAACAAAAAGAGTTAAACAAGTCAGTATGCCTCTTCTAAAGATGTGCGTTTGGCTGGAGCAAAATGTCAAAGATCTGTGGCTGGGGCCAAAGTTGTTGGCTCTGTTCTTCAAATCACTGGTTCTGATTTTTTCTAGAGATCCCCTAGAAATCTAGGGAGCTTAGCGAGGGCTTTTAATCTGTCGTCGCGGCCCTGGGGCTTTAAACAGAGAGAACAGGATGAGCCAGGAAAGCGGTTCAGACACAGAAGAGTCCTGTCTGCCAAAGAAGCAGAGAAGGCTTGCCAGGGACCCCCGCCCCCGCCCCCCCCCCCCCCCGTTTCCTTAGCGCAGCCCCGACTCCGAGGCAAAATCAACCCTGATGATTCATTCATTCATTCAGTCATATTTATTGGGCACTTACTGTATGCAGAGCACTGTACTAAGCGCTTGGGAAAATCCAATACAACAATAAAGACAGGCAGTTCCCTAGTTGGCAGGAATTCCCTCACCCCTCATTTGCCCTGGGACCAGGAATTCACCTGGAGCCAGGGAGAGGGCAACCACTTTCCATTCTAGAGGAGTTGAAAATGAGAGATAATAATAATGAGGGTAATTGTTAAGGGCTTACTATATTCCACACACTGTACTAAGTGCTGGGTTGGATACAAGCAAACTGGGTCGGACACAGCCCATGTCCCACGTGGGAATCTAGATAGCTACTTCCATCTAGACTGTAAGCTCATTGTGGGCAGGGAATGTGTCTGCTTATTGCTATATTGCACTTTCTGAAGCACTTAGTACAGTGCTCTGCACACAGTAAGTGCTCAATAAATACAATTGAATGAATGAATGAATCTGTAAAATGGGGATTCAGTGCCCTTTCTCCCCTCCCCTTAGACTGTGAGCCCAGTTTGGAACAGGGATTATGTCTGTATTTGATTGTAATAATAATCATTATGGTATTTGTTAAGCACATACTATGTGCCACGCACTGTACTAAGCACTGGGATGGATACAAGAAAATCGGGTTGGATACAGTCCCTGTCCCACTTGGGGCTCAAAGTCTCAATCTGCATTTTACAGATGAGCAATCTGAGGCACAGAGAAGTGAAGTGACTTGCCCAAGGTCACACAGCAGAAAAAGGGAAGAGCTGGGATTAGAAGCCATGACCTTCTGATTCGCAGGCCCGTGCTCTATCCACAAGGCCATGCTGCGTCTCTGTATTGCAGCTTCTCTGTATTGCACCTACCCCAGTGCTTAGCATAGTGTTTGGCAAATACCACAATTATTATTTATATAAGTGCTCCTGCGGCTCTGAATATCTAAGTGATTAGGTGGCGCAGAAGTGCTCAAATGCTGGGAGTCGGGTGATATGAGGTGAATTCTGCTGTATTGTACTCTTCCAAGAGCGCAGTACTCTACACAGAATAAGTACTCAATAAATATGATTGATTTCATTCATTTATTCATTCATTCAATCGTATTTATTGAGCACTTACTGTGTGCAGAGCACTGTACTAAGCTCTTGGGAAGTACAAGTCGGCAACATATAGAGACGGTCCCTACCCAACAGCGGGCTCACAGTCTAGAGAAGGGGGAGACAGATGACTAGAAGTGTGGTGGCCTAGTGGAAAGAGCACAGACCTGGTGTCAGAAGACCTTGGTACTATTTCTGGCTCTGTGGATTTGTTGCTTTATGACCTTGGGCAAGTCACTTAACATCTCTGTGCCTCAGTTTCCTCAGATGTAAAATGGGGATTCAAAGTCTGTTCCTCCCCCTACTGTTTCTAGGACAGGGACTGGGTCCAACCTGATTAATTTGAATTTTCCACCATACTTACAACAGCTCTTGACATATAGTGTGCACTTAATGAATACCATAATAATAGTAATGCTAATAAATATTAAGTGGGGAAGGCCTCCTGAAGGAGACGTAATTCCACAAGAAAAAGCAGCATGGCCTAGTGACTAGAACTTGGGCCTGGGAATCAAATGGACTTGGGTTCTAATACCAGCTCCACCACTTGTCTGCGATAAGACCTTGGGTAAATCACTTCACTTCTCTGAGCTTCAGTTCCCTCATCTGTAAAATGGGGATTAAGACTGTGAGCCCCATGTGGGTCAAAGACAATGTCCAATCTGATTGACTTGTATTTACCCCAGTGCTTAGAACAGTGCCTGGAACATAGGAAATGCTTAACAAATACCATTAAAAACGAAAAGGTCTTTGAAGATGGGGTGAGCAATGGTTTATCTGATGTGAAGGGGGAGAAATTTCCAGACACAGGGTAAAATGGGTAGGAGAAATGAAAAAAAGGAACACCAGATCCACTCTCAATCCCCTTCTCTTCTCACTTAACACTCATTCCCTTGGGAAGCATGGGAAGCAGCATGGTCTAGTAAGTAAAGCACGGCCTGGGAGTCAGAAGGGCCTAGGTTCTAATCCCACCTCCACCACTTGCCTGTTGTTGACCTTGGTAAAATCATTTAACTCTCTGTGCCTCGGTTACCTCCTCTGTAAAATGGAGATTGAGACTGTGAGCCCCATTTGGGACATGGATTGTGTTCAACCTGATTAGTTTTTATGGTACCTGGTATGTAGTAAGTGCTTAGCAAATACCATTAAAAAAAAAGTTCATCCACAGCCTCAACTACACCTATTTTCAGATGTCAGTGCAGTTCAGTGGAAAGAGCCCGGGCTTGGGAGTCAGAGGTCATGGGTTCCTGGCTCTGCCACTTATCAACTGTGTGACTTAACTTCTCTGTGCCCCAGTTACCTCATCTGTAAAATGGGGATTGAGACTGTGAGCCCCATGTGGGACAACCTGATTACCTTGTATCCCCCCAGGGCTTAGAACAGTGTTTTGCACATAGTAAGGGCTTAACAAATACCGTTATTATTATTATTATTATTATTATTATTATCATTATTATTATTATTATATTATTATTATTATGTCTCCAAAAGGAGTCAGAGGTCGTGGGTTCTAATCCCTCCTCGGCCACTTGTCAGCTGTGTGACTTTGGGCAAGTCACTTAACTTCTCTGAGCCTCAGTTCCCTCATCTGTAAAATGGGGATTAAGACTGTGAGCCCCATGTGGGACAACCTGATCACCTTGTATCCCCCAGAGCTTAGAACATAGTATAGTAAGCACTTAACAAATGCCATCACTATTATTATTGTTCTCTATCTTGCTTTTTTTTTTTATTAAGCCCTTATTCTGTATACAGCACTGTTCTAAGTGCTAGGGTAGAGGCAAGATAATCAGGTTGGACACAGTCCCTGATCCACACTGGGCTCAGAGTCTAAATAGGAGGAAGAACAGGTACTCACTCCTCATTTTGTAGATGAGGAAATTGAGGAAGAGAGAAGTGAATTGCCCAAGACAGTGCAGCAGAAGAATACAATATTAGTACAATATTGAGCACTTACTGGTTGCAGAATCACTATTCCCAGCATTTTAAACACCAAATTCAGCTGTCAACAAATCCTGTCGGTTCTTCTACAAATTCCAGAATCCATGCCTTCCTCTCTAGACTGTTAAGCTAGTTGTGGCCAGGAAATATGTCTGTTTATTGTTACAGTGTACTCACCCAAGCACTTAGTTCAGTGTTTTGTGCACAGAAAGTGCTCAATAAATTGAATGAAAGAATGAAAAGACTCTGGTCCAGACACTTGCCATATCCCAGCTTGGCTACTGCATCAGCCTCTTCTCCAATCTTTCTACCTCCAACCTTTCCCGCTCCAACCTTTCCCCTCTCCAGTCTATGCTTCATCCATCTGCCCAGATGCATTTTCTAAAACATGGCTCTGCACACCTCTCCCAAACTCCTCAAAATGCTCCAGTGTTCATTTTTCCTCTCTGCGTCAAACAGAAACTCCTGACCATAAGCCTTGAGGCAGCTTTCTCCTTCCTACTTATCCATTCTCTTCTCCCACTTCACTTCTGTTCGCACTCTTTGTTCATCTCTAGCTAATTTACTTGCTCACTGTGTCTCATTATCTTCTCTTCTGCTGTTGACTTTTGATCACCTCCTCCTCTGTGCCTAAAACTCCTTCTTATCCAACAGTAACACAGTTTTCCCACCTTCATAGCCCTTCTAAAATCATCTCCTCTAGAAAGTCTTCCCTGATTGAGTTTTAATCTCCCTGCTTATATCCCCCCTCAACTTCCATTTTAGTATTTCTGAACTCCATAACACCCTCCGATTTTTCAATCTCTTGTAGCATTTATACTGATTCTACATACACCATTGTTTAAGCACTAACTCCAGTTCCCAGTCCATTTTCCTCATTGTGACAGGTTATAGTGTACTCTCCCAACTGCTTAGTACAGTGCTCTGCTCAGGGTAAGCGCTCATTAAATACGACTGATTGATTGACTTCTGGGTCTATGCTCTTTCCACTAGGGAACGCTGCTTTTCAATGCAGTGGTCGCTTTGACTTAAGTCTGGCACATTAAAAAAAAATTAAAATCTCCACATGCATTTCACAATGTGTTGCCTCCCTGGCTTCCTAATTGCTTGGGACACTCAATCCTCCCCCTTCCAGAATGTAAGCTCATTGTGGGCAGGATATCGGTCTGTTTATTTTTGTATTGTACTCTCCCAAGTGCTTAGTATAGTGCTCTGCACACAGTAAGCTGTCCTACAAATCTTTCCCTAGTAATAATAACCTCTTCTCTCCCCACCCTTCTCTCTCTCCCTCCTGTGATGTCTAGGCACTTGGGTCTGTACCCCCTAAGCACTCTGTAGCTCACCTCATCCACCTTCCCCACATTGCTTATGGGTACATACATATCCTTCTACTCTGCTTCTTATCATGCCTTTTGTCCATTTTAATGTCCATCTCCCTTCATGGATAATATAAGCTCCTTGACGGCAGGGATTGCTCCTGCACTTAGTATTGTGCTCTGCACACAGTAAGCACTCAATAAATATGATTGAATGAATGTCATCTTGTACTGTCCCAAGGATTTAGTGTGATGCTCCGCACACAGCAAGTGCTCAATATACACCATGGATTAATTGGCTAGAGAGGGAACCAGCGAACAAGGTTGAAAGTTATGTGTTCCTTTGGTCTTGAGATATAGGTGCCAAATTTCTCCCACATAAACACAGATGCCCCCCACCCCCACACAAATTCACACCAACACACCCACACGACACACACATACTCACCAACGCACACATTCGCACACCCCCAAAGGTGCACACACATTTCATGTTTGCTAAATATATCCCTCATTGTAAAATCATCCTCATTATGCAAGAGCAAAAAGGATAAGGAGGGGAAGGTTAGCCTTGCTTAATGAATGCAGCATATAGTTCCTAAACAGACTAGCATATGGGCCACTAATGGGAATGGGAATGCAAATTAGGGATTTTTGATTGCTTGAAATAAAGTCAGCAGAATCTAAGCCTCAGACAACAAATGATGCAGTTTTAACTACCTGCGTGTTTTACTCTGTCCTGCCCTTCCCAGAGGTCCCCACCACTGCCACAGGAATGATTTAGCTCAAGTAGAGGTCATGCAAAAAGGAGGTTGGGAAAGGAAGCGTTTTTTGCTGCTACTATACTTCCCATATGCTCAGCACAGCACATATAGTGGGTACTCAATAATTACCACCACTACTGCTATTATTGAACTCCAATTTCTGCATCCCATTTCCTGGGAATTCTTCCACTTCATTTAAATAATAATGATAATGATAATAATAATAACAATTTTTGTATTTATCAAGTACTTACTATGTACCAGGCACTGTACTAAGTGCTGGGGTACAACTGATTAAGTCAGACACAGTCCCTGTCCCACAAGGGGCACACGGTCTTAATCGCCATTTTACAGATGAGGAGACTGAGGCCCAGAGAAGGGAAGTGACTCACCCAAGGTCATACA
This sequence comes from Tachyglossus aculeatus, assembly GCF_015852505.1. Lineage (NCBI taxonomy): Eukaryota > Metazoa > Chordata > Mammalia > Monotremata > Tachyglossidae > Tachyglossus > Tachyglossus aculeatus. The sequence continues at coordinate 46,331,408 of NC_052067.1, read as the reverse complement.
GCAGACACGTGGAAGAGAACCCAGGTCCTCTGACTCCCAAGCCCATGCTCATTCCACTATGTCAAGCCACTGACCCTCACCATTTCCCCTCATTTAAAAGGCTGAATTCGATTTGTTATCCCCATTTTACAAGTGGAGATACAAAGAGGTCAAGTTACTCACTCCAGGACACCAAGCACTAGATAACTGATTCCCAGTCTAAAGCATTCTCTGCTAGTGTCTCAGTAGGCTGTGAGAGATGAAGGACCAGGGCAACATTGTTAGGGAAGCAGCATGGTCTATTGGAAAGAACATGGGGAGTCAGAGGACCTGAGTTCTAATTCTGACTCTGCCACTGCTGTGTGACCTTGGGCAAGTCAAATCACTTCTCCGGGCTTCAGTCACCTCATCTGTAAAAGATGGATTAAGACTGTCAGCTTCTTGTGGAACAGGGACTGTGTCCAACTTAATTAGCTCATATCTACCCCAGTGCTTAGAACAGTGCTCGGCACATAGTAAGTGCTTAATAAATACCACAATTATTATTATTATTTAAATAATAAATCTCAGTAGACTGTAATACATGAAGGACCAAAGCACGGTCTATTTTGGAAAGAGCATGGAACTGGGAGTCAGAGGACCTGAGTTCTAATTCCACTCTGCCCCTTGCCTACTGTGTGACCTTGGGCCAGTTACTTTGCTTTTCTGGGCTCAGTTTCCACATCTATTAAATGGGGATTCAATACCTGTTCTCCCTCCTACTTAGACTGTGAGTCCTATGTGGGTCAGGGACTGTGTATAACCTGATTGTCATCTTCTCACCCCAGGGCTTAGTACAGGACTTGTCACATAGTTAAGGACTGAACAAATATTATTTGTACTGAAAAGTACTGAACATTATTATTATTAGACTTATCCTGCCTGATAAAATTACTGAAAAACCCCAGAACATTTCTGATTAGTTTTATGAAAATAGTTTGTGTTATAAAAGAATGCTTAATAAGGAGTATAGCTTCCTACCGAGAATAAAGTGAGCATTCGAGTTATCCTGAGGTCCACAAAATCGATCCAAATAATATCTATCAATCAATGGTATAGATCTTACTATATACAGAGCACTGTACCAAATACTTGAGAGAGTACAATACAACACAATTAGCTGACACATTACCCATCCATAAAAAGCTTACAGTCTAGGTGGAAGTGGCTATCTAGAGATTTAGAGATCTTTAATGTCATAAAATCCACAGTCCACAGAGTTAACACTAAGTATCAATTTACATGAGCAAAAGGAAACATAAATAGGTGCCAACAATACAAAATTAGGGATTTAAAGCAATTAAATGTTAACACGTACACATGAGAATGAGAATCGTCCTCCCCAAAAGCTTTGCATATGTCGATTTGGTGCTCAGGTGAGTCCAGATACTTTCATGCATCTAGTTGAAATACCAGATTTAAGCTCTTAGGCTCTTTGCTACCTACTCCCCCTGGCCTTGATTTTGCTTTTGTGGCTCTTCCCAGAGGGCAACTTGATACAATTTTTTCACACCAGAATCTGTAAGAGCCCGTTGTTGGGTAGGAACTGCCTCTATATGTTGCAGACTTGCATTTCCCAAGCGCTTAGTACAGTGCTCTGCACACAGTAAGTGCTCAATAAATATGATTGATCGATTTCCCAAGTGCTTAGTACAATGCTCTGCACAAAGTAAGCGCTCAATAAATATGATTGAATGAATGAGCAGTCTGTTGCATTACTTGGGATTTCCACGCAAAATGTGGCCTCTCTGTTTCATTGCATAGTGGCTGTGCAGTGTGTACAAGTGTGTCTAAAATGCTTATGTGTGCAAAACCAGAGCCCTGCCTTATTATTTTATTATTATTATTATTTTATATGCTAAGCGCTTATTATGTGCCAGGCACTGTACTAAGCCCTGGGATGGATACAAGCAAATCAGGTTAGATGCAGTCCCTGCCCGAGGAGGGGCTCACAGTTTCCACCCCCGTATTACAGATGAGGTCACTGAGGCGCTGAGAAATGAAGTGACTTGCCCAGGGTCACATAGCAGACAGGTGGCAGAGCCGGGATTAGAAGCCATGATCTTCTAACTCCCAGGCCCGTGTTCTATCCACTACTCCATGCTGCTTCTCAAATGAGAGGATGATGGCATTGCAATTCAGTAGGATTTCTGTGGATGAGCATTAAAACATCATATCAGGGGATCCGGAGCAGTCTTATCGATAGATAAGTGGTAGCATGGCCTAGTGGAGTGAGCTCGGGCCTGGAACTCAGAAGAAGCTGAGTTCTAATCCTGTCTCCACCACTCTTCTGCTGTGTGATCTTGGAAAAGTCACTTCACTTCTTTGGACCTCAGTTCCCTCACCTGTAAAATGGGAATTAAGACTACAGAATCAACCCAGTACTGTAAACTGATGCTAAGCCTGAAGGAAGTGAGGTTAAAAACCCTCCTACATCTGGGTAACATTGAATGTAATTTTTTCCCTCAGGGACACAGAGCAAAATACTGTCACTCTCTAATGATAATAATATTGATGGCATTTGTTAAGCACTTACTATGTGCCAAGCACTGTTCTAATGATGCCAGAGAGGCCAAGAAAGACAAAATTGAATAAAAAAAGACCCACGTCAGTCATTCAGTCATATTTACGGAGCGCCTACTGTGTTCCGATCACTGGACCAAGCTCTTAAGAGAGGACAGTGCAGCAGAATTATCAGATACGTCCATGCCCATAACAAGGTTACAATCTAGAGGGGGAGACAGGCATTAAAATGAATAAATAATTTAAACTATTTAACTTAAAGATACATGCATCAGTGCAGCTGGGTTGGTATGGGGTGAATTTCAGCTGTCCTAAGGTCACAGATCCAAGTGTATATCTGACAGTCCATGACTTTACCCAACTTCAAAACCTTATTAAAATCACATCTCCTCCAAGAAGCCTTTTAGACTGTGAGCCCACTGTTGGGTAGGGACTGTCTCTATGTGTTGCCAATTTGTACTTCCCAAGCGCTTAGTACAGTGCTCTGCACATAGTAAGCGCTCAATAAACACGATTGATTGATTGATTGATTCTCTGATTATGCCCTCATCTCCCCTAGTCTCTCTCCATTCTGCGACGCCTCTGCACTCTGATCAGTCCCATTTAAGGACTTGATATTCAGCCCTAAGAACTTAGGTACGATCCTATAATTTATTTTAAAGCCCGTCTCCCCTACCAGGCTGCAAGCTCCTTGAGGCCAGGGAACATGTCTACTGCCTCCATTGCATCGTCCTCTCCCCAGCCCTTGGTACAGTGCTCTGCACAGGGTAATTGCTCAGTAAATACCACTGACTGATTCCTCTCCCCTCTGGGTAATGACAACAGTAATAACACCTTGAGTTTATAAAACACTTTGGAGTGGCCAGCGGGAACCGTTCTGTTTAAGGACGGAAGAAGCATTTCGAAGAAGGAGCTCCTTTGCGCTGCTGGCATTTGGGTGTTTATGAATGGGGAGGCAAGCGACCATTCGATGATCTGGATTTGGAGCGACTGAGGCTGTTTCTGCCAAAAGGCAAGGATAATTTTAGGTCTGCAGAGACTCCGCATGCTGTTCCTTCCCACTGCCCACCTGCCTACTTCCTCCCCGTCCCTGACTCATAGATGCCACCTTCTGCTCCCTGCTTTGTCGGCTCCCTCTGCTTCCATGTTCCGTTTTCCCTCAGGTCTCGGTATCCCTCCAGCACCCACCTCCGAGTCACCTTCGGTCCCTCCCTGGATGCCTCCCTCCGGTGACTTTGGGGACCAGCAGGATTGGGGAGGGCCTAGAGGTGGCCCCACCTCCACGAAGATGGTCCAGATTCATTTATCTGGGCCTTGGTTCCCTCATCTACAAAATGGGGATTGAGACTGTGAGCCCCACCATGGGACAGGAACTGTGTCCAACCCAATTTGCTTGTATTCATTCAGTTGTATTTATTGAGCACTTACTGTGTGCAGAGCACTGTACTAAGTGCTTGGAAAGTACAATTCAGCGACAAACAGAGACAAGCTCTTCCCACAACATAACCACTCTGGCGCTTAGTACAGTCCCTGGCACATAGTAAGCACTTGGGAACTACCAAAATTATTAATTATTATCATTATTCATTCAGTGGTACTTATTGAGTGCTCATTGTATGCAGATCACTGCGCTAAGCATCTGGGAGAGTATGATGCAACAATAAATAGATACAATCCCGGTCCATGTCCAGCTCGTGAAGTGAGGCTCCTGACAGAGGGATCCTGGGAAAGAATTTTGAGCCGTCAGCATCTGACTCTGATATCTTCCACATCTCATAATAATAATAATAATAATGATAATTGTGGTATTTGTTGAATTCTTACTATGTGCCAGGCACTGTATTAAACCCTGGGGCAGATACAATCAATCAATCAATCAATCAATCGTATTTATTGAGCACTTATTGTGTGCAGAGCACTGTATTAAGCACTTGGGAAGTACAAGTTGGCAACATATAGAGACAGTCCCTACCCAACAGTGGGCTCACAGTCTAGAAGGGGGAGACAGAGAACAAAACCAAACATATTAACAAAATAAAATAAATGGAATAGATATGTACAAATAAAATAAATAAATAAATCGAGTAATAAATATGTACAAACATATATACATATATACAGGTGCTGTGGGGAAGGGAAGTAGGTAAGATGGGGGGATGGAAAGGGGGCGAGGGGGAGAGGTAAGAGGGGGCTCAGTCTGGGAAGGCCTCCTGGAGGAGGTGAGCTCTCAGTAGGGCCTTGAAGGGAGGACGAGAGCTAGCTTGGCGGATGTGCAGAGGGAGGGCATTCCAGGCCAGGGGGATGAGGTGGGCCGGGTGTCGACGGCGGGACAGGCGAGAACGAAGCACGGTGAGGAGATTAGCAGCAGAGGAGTGGAGGGTGCAGGCTGAGCTGTAGAAGGAGAGAAGGGAGGTGAGGTAGGAGGGGGCGAGGTGATGGAGAGCCTTGAAGCCGAGGGTGAGGAGTTTCTGCCTGATGCACAGATTGATTGGTAGCCACTGGAGATTTTTGAGGAGGGGAGTAACATGCCCAGAGTGTTTCTGGACAAAGGCAATTCGGGCAGCGGTGTGAAGTATGGATTGAAGAGGGGAGAGACATGAGGATGGGAGATCAGAGAGGAGGCTGATGCAGTAGTCCACACGGGATAGGATGAGAGCTTGAACGAGCAGGGTAGCGGTTTGGATGGAGAGGAAAGGGCGGATCTTGGCAATGTTGCAGAGCTGAGCCCAGCAGGTTTTGGTTACAGCTTGGATGTGAGGGGTGAATGAGAGAGCGGAGTCTAGGATGACACCGAGGTTGTGGGCTTGTGAGATGGGAAGGATGGTAGTGCCGTCTACTGTGATGGGAAAGTCAGGGAGAGGGCAGGGTTTGGGAGGGAAGACAAGGAGTTCAGGAGTTCAGGAAGTCAGGAGTTCAGATACAAATTTATCAGGTTGGACACAGTCCCCGTCCCAAATAGGGATCACAGTCTCAATCCCCATTTTGCAGATGAGGTAAAGAAGTGGCTTGCCAAACATCACCCAGAAAACTAGTGGTGAAGGCAGAATTAGAACCCATGTCCTTCTGGCTCCTAGGCTTGTGCTCTATCCATTAGGCCACACTACTTCTCCCGCATGCCCTAAGCCTTTTTCCTTGCTCAGGACATGGCTGGGATGCTGAATTTCTTCCTCATCCTTCTTCCCTGCTCATCTCAGTGCTCCAATCCCATCTCCAGTCCAACATGACACCACTCCCGGCAGTTATCTGGGTCCCTGATCGGACCAACACAAAATAGAATCATCTGTGCAGTTTCCACAGTCCTCCCCATCGACCCTCCCCCAGCGCTCCCATCCCTGGTTTCCCCAGAAGCAGCATGGCTTAGTGGATAGAGCACCGGCCTGGAAGTGAGTAGGACCTGGGTTCTAATCCTGGTTCCACTGGATGTCTGCTCTGTGACCCTGGGCAAGCACATCACTTCTTGGCCTCAGTTACCTCGGCTGAAAAATGGGGATGAAGAGTATGAGCCCCATGAGGTACAGGGACTGTGTCCATCCTGATTAATTTGTGTCTACCCAGAGCTTAGAAAAGTGCTTGGTAAATAGTAAGTGCTAAACAAGTACCTCAATTATTATTATTATTATTATTTCCCCATTCCAACTGCCATCTAATTCAGGACAAAATAACTGAAATCAGCATTTTCCCACAGCAGACCAGGAATTCAATCCTTGAGAGGAGGCCTTTTTTAATTAAAGTAAGTTCTCAGATTGCTACATAGATTCTGGGAAACTGCATGGCCTAGAGAAAAAGCACAGGAGACCTGGATTCTAATCCTGGCTCTGCCTTTTGCTTTCTGTGTGACTTTGGGCAAGTCACTTTACTACTCAGTGCCTCACTTTCCTCATCTGTAAAATGGGGATTCAGTACGTGTTCTTTAGACTGGAATTTTGTTGTGGGCAGAGAATGTGTCTGTTTATTGTTGAACTATACTTTCCCCAGTGCTCAGGACAATGCTTTGCACACACTAAACGCTGGATAAATGCATTTGACTGATTTATCGACTGTCACTGTTCTCCCTCCTTAGTCTGTGAGCTGCATAAGGGATAAGGACTGCTTCCAATCTGATTGTATCGTACCTCCCACGTGCTCGGCATACAATAAGTGCTTAAGAAGTGCCATAATTATTAGCTCTCAACAATTGTGCATGGACCTCCTGGGCTGTCTAACAGACTGTTCTTGCATGATTCCTAGAGGCTCCTACAGCTTACTTGCACAAAGATTAAAATCCACTTTGAGGATTTTTTTATCTACAAAAAGAAAAATCACCACTATTTCTCTCAATTGTCTACAGACGGATGTCTGTCCAGGACTCTAGGTGGGTTTGGAGTTTCTCATCGCCATCTGGACCGATTTCTTTTCTCCTTGTTAACAATCTCTTTGTGCTTCTTTTCTTTAAATTCCACCGTGGTGAAAAATATTCCCCGAAATTGGGCCAAAAGCAGTGTGAATTCCGCCCTCGGCCTCCAAGCGCCAGCTGAGATTGGAGAAATGGAAATGCCGCACTCTTGGTAAACTTAGAACAAATTGTTCTCGAGGAGGATCTTTACTCAAAACCCTTCTTGCAGAGTAGTGGGGTGAACCAGAGGAGAGGGTTCTTGGGGAGATGGTACATAATACTATCGCTCTGAATTCCCTGACCTTCAGGTGTGGACTAATGGAAAGAGCACGGGCCTGGAAGTCAGAAGACCTGGGTTCTAATTCCGACTCTGCCAGTTGTTTGCTGTGTGCCCTTGGTCAAGTCACTTCACTTCTCTGTGCCTCAGTTACCTCATTTACAAAATGGGGATGAAGATGGTGAACACTTTCATTCATTAATCATATTTATTGAGCACTTACTGTGTACAAAGCACTGTACTAAGCACTTGGGAGAGCTTAGACATTTTACGGGGAGAATCCTTTACATTCAGGTCTTTCAGGGCCCTAGAGTTATCAATGGGCCTTCTCAGAGTTCTTACGGTCTTTAAAATTCTGTCAAATTTCGAGGGCTATCAACTGGGCCGAGACATGGAGATGGCAGGGAGTGTGTCTGTTTTATTGTTGTACTCTCCCAAGTGGTTAATACAGTGCTCTGTACACAGTCAGAGCTCAATAAATATGACTGACTGACTGACTGACTGACATGGTTACGTCTCTCCCTTGTTCCTCTCCATCCCCGGGAGTCCCACTTTCTCTGCCCGATTGATAAACTCCCTGAGCCATCAGGAAAAACCATTTGAGCGGGTGGAATCTGGTGACTGTGAAAAAAGAGGAGAAAAGGTGTCTGCAATTAAGTGTTGTCTCCCCCATTCAAATACACTTACACTCCAAAGGAGTTTTGCTGCTGAGAAGAACAATTGGCAGTTTCTTCTTCTTTTCAGAGACAATTTTCTTTTTTTTGTGTGGTATTTGTTCAGCACTTACTGTACTGAGAGCTGGAATAGATATGAGCTAATCAAGTCGGACTAAAGACACATAGGGCTCACAGTCTTAATCTCATTCATTCATTCAATCACATTTTTTGAGCACTTACTGTGTGCAGAGCACTGTACGAAGTGCTTGGAAAGTAAAATTCAGCAATAATGAGAGACAATCCCTTCCCACACCAGGCTGAGAGTCTGGGTGGGGGTGGGGAGGAGAGACAGACATCGAAACAAGTAAACAGGCATCAATATGGAGGTTGATAGGCAACCACTGGAGATTTTTGAGGAGGGGAGTGACATGCCCAGATCATTTCTGTAGAAAGATAATCCGGGCAGCAGAGTGAAGTATGAACTTTCAGTGGGGAGAGACAGGAGGTTATGAGGTCAGAAAGGAGGCTGATGCAGTAATCCATTCGGGATAGGAGTGACTGTACTAAACATGGTAGCGGTTTGGATAGAGAGGAAAGGGTGGATCTTGCCGATGTCATGAAGGTAAGACCTCCATTTTACAGATGAGGTAACTGAGGCACAGAGAAGTGAAATGACTTGCCCAAGGTCACACAGCAGACAAGTGGTGGGTTCAGGATTAGAACCCAGGTCATTCTGACTCCCAGGCCCGTGCTAGGCCACACTGCCACTCAGTCCAATTTCCCAGCCCAGCCTTCTCAACCACCAAACATATATTCTCTTTTCATTCATCCAGACTTTGCCAACAAAGGCCCTTTCTTTTCCTCCCAGGGTACTTTGCATGAGGTTCCAGAAATAGGTCCTGGCTCCAGGTCCCAGGTCATTCTGGGGTCAGGTGGCTGTCATTTGCATCCAATAATCTCATAGCCCTGTGCCTTGCAAATTCCCTTTCCCTTGGTGGGGAAGGGATGGGGTCAGTAAGCCTGGTGACAACTGTACAATGGTAACAATTATTAATAATGATAATGATAATAATAATAATAATAATAGTACTTATTAAGGCTTCCTACGTGCCAACCACTGTTCTAAGTGCTGGAAAAGACATCCTGGACACAGTCCCTGTCCCACATGAGGCTCATAGTCTAAATAGGAGGGAGTAGGATTTAATTTCCATTTTACAGATGAGGTAACTGAGGCACAGAGAAGTTAAGTAACTTGCTCAAGGTCACACAGCAAACACATGGCACAGCTGAGATTAAACCCAGGTCCTCTGTCTCCCAGACTTGTGATCTATCCATTAGGCCACATGGCTTCTCTATCAATCAATCAATTAATCAATCAATCATGTCATAGGCTGAAGCTAAGACCCTGGGCAGCAGTGAGCATTTGGAAAGTTGGGAGTGGGGACGCGAGGAGCTTGTATTTACCCCAGAGTTTAGTACAGCACCTGGCACATAGAAAGCAACTAACAAATACTAAAAAAAAAAAAAGATGAAATTTACTGTCTGACCAGCGTGGGACCCAAACTACCCATTGGTCAGTTCATTCAGACGATATTTCAGTCAGTCAACCCATTTTATTTATTGAGTGCTTACTAAGTGCAGAGTACTGTGCTAAGCACTTGGGAGAGTATGCTGTAACAGAGTTGGTAAAAACTTTTTGTCCACAAGGAGCAGAGCAGGCTAGAGGAGGAGACAGACATTAATATAAATAAATAAATATTTATTGAGCACTTACTGTGTGCAGAGCACTGTATTATGAATTGAGGATTGCTGGTATTTGTTAAGCACTTACTATTTGCCAAGAACTGTTCTAAGCACCGGGGTTGATACAAGTTAATGAGATTGAACACAGTCCCTGTCCCACACGGGGCTCACAGTCAGGTCTGTAGGAGGGAGAATAGGTATTGAATCCTCATTTTACACTTGAGAAAGCTGAGCCATAGAGAAGTAAAGTGACTTGCCCAAGGTTATGCATCAAGCAAATGGAAGAGCTGGTATTAGAGCCCAGGTCCTCTGACTCCCAATCTCGGTCTCTTTCCACCAAGTCACGCTGCTTCCCGATAGACTATAATACAATATACTAGAGGGCTAATAAAAGGTGGGAGGGAAGAGGTCAAATTATAAACTTAAAAGTTTTCCAGCAATATGCCACCATCATCTTGAAGAGAAGCAGCTAGACTGCAAGCTCATTGTGGACAGGGAATGTGTCGTCTCCGACCCACAGCAGCTCCAAGGCCACATCTCTCTCAGAACACGCCACCTCCATCTACAAACGTTCTCGTAGTGGATCCATAGAGTTTTCTTGCCTTCTTCCACGCAATAAACTTGAGTCTCTGCCCTCGACTCTCTCCCATGCCACTGCTGTCCAGCACAGGGGAGTTTTGACTTCTAGCAGATTGCCTTCCACTCACTAGCCACTGGCCAATCTAGGAATGGAATGGGTATGCCTCTGCTTGACTTTCCTTCCCATCGCCGGGACTGGTAGAGTACTGGAAACTCTCCAGGTGCAACCCTGAGAGATGCTCACTGCTACTTGTAATTTACTTAAGCATCAGTCTCCCACGTTAAATTGTTAGCTTTTTGAGGACATGAGATTGTTTATACTAACTCAATTTTATTGTCATAAGGGCTTAGTAGAATGGTATAAATGTAAATATTTAAAACTCAGTTGCTCCTCACTTCTTGAAATTTATTTAAGCATCTGTTTCCCACACTCTATTGTTAGCTCTTTGAGGGCACAAGATTGTGTAAATGCACTTTAGGAGAAAACTTTTTCATGAAAACAAAGGATATCGCTGACAAACAGGGATCATTAGAGATTTCTGGGCCTGCTGCTGTAGCCAAGGCTGGTTTGGGTTGCCGGGAGGGAGTGTCAGCTCAGCCATTTGACAAGATTCAACCATGCGGCTAGTCTCTGTTGACATGATACCAGCCCTCTCCCCTGGAAAACTTCCTCTTTCCCTTGGACTGAACAGTCCAGTTTACCCAGAAAACTTCACCTTAACTCCTGGCTCGAACAAAAGTTTGTCCATTTATCCAGAGCTCCATTTTTACCCACAGTTACACTGTTTACTTGCCCAGTTCTCTGGTCTCTCTTGCACCCTGGCAGTTTGAGTCACAGGAAGCAAACTTTCACAGAAGTCTCAAGGGCTGATCCCTCCTTAAGCCTTTCTGGAAATCTGTCGTGAGCACTTTGGCCTAACTGGACTGTGCCCTTTTGTACATTTCCACTTTCCCTCCCCTTTTCACCTACCAATCACGGTAACCTCGTGACACTGGCCAAACCAAAACCAACCAACTGCCAGAGAGGGAAGACAACAACCAGTGGGAGAAGGCAGCATGGTGTAGTGGATAGGGAGTCAGATGGTCATGGGTTATAATCCTAGCTCTGTCACTTGTCGGCTCTGTGACCTTGGGTCAGTTGCTTCAATCAATCAATCAATCGTATTTATTGAGCACTTACTGTGTGCAGAGCACTGTACTAAGCGCTTGGGAAATACAAGTTGGCAACATACAGAGACAGTCCCTACCAACAGTGGGCTCACAGTCTAGAAGGGGGAGACAGAGAACAAAACCAAACATATTAACAAAATAAAATAAATAGAATAGATATGTAAAAGTAAAAGTAAAATAAATAAATAAATAAATAGAGTAATAAATATGTACAAACATATATACATATATACAGGTGCTGTGGGGAGGGGAAGGAGGTAAGGCGGGGGGGATGGGGAGGGGGAGGAGGGGGAGAGGAAGGAAGGGGCTCAGTCTGGGAAGGAGTAACATGCCCAGAGTGTTTCTGGACAAAGACAAACTTCTCTGGGCCTCAGTTACCCTATCTGTGTACAGAGCACTGTACTAGGCGCTTGGGAAGTACAAGTTGGCAACACTGCCCTAAGCCCTGGGGGAGATGCCAGGTCATCAACTGGTCCCACCTGGGGGGGGGGGGTCACAGTCTCCATCCCTACCTATTTATTTATTTATTTTACTTGTACATATCTATTCTATTTATTTTGTATATATATTTTGTGTATATATGTTTATTTTACTTGTACATATCTATTCTATTTATTTTATTTTGTTAGTACGTTTGGTTTTGTTCTCTGTCTCCCCCTTTTAGACTGTGAGCCCACTGTTGGGTAGGGACTGTCTCTATGTGTTGCCAATTTGTACTTCCCAAGCGCTTAGTACAGTGCTCTGCACATAGTAAGCGCTCAATAAATACGATTGATGATGATGATGATGATCTGTAAAATGGGGATTGTGATGGAGAGCCCCACATGGGACAAGGAAGGTGTCCAACCCAATCTGCTTGTATCCACCCCAGTGCTTTGTACACTGCCTGGCACCTAGTAAGGGCACAACAAATACCACAACCAGGTTGCCTCCCCTAGGGGGATACTACACCACTTTTAAAGACAAGGGGGTTAAAGGATCATGGGAAAGCAGAGTGGATCTTAGCAGATGTTTAATTTCCTTCATCATTTTCATTATTATTATTAATAATAATAATAATAATAGTGACATTTTGCTAAATGCTGACAAGATGTCAAGCACTGTACTGAGCATAGGGGTAATCACAAGATAATCAGGTCTGGCAGAGTTTCTGTCCCACATGCCTTCTATGTGATCCTGAGAAGCAGCATGGCCTAGTGGATAGATCACGAGCCCAGAAGTCAGAAGGACCTGGGTTCTAGTCCCGGCTCCACTGCTTGTTTGCTGTGGGACCTTGGGCAAGTCACTTCACTTCTCCGTGCCTCAGTTACTAATGATTGATTGATTGACTGACTAAGCTAGAAGTATTGTTAAATTCCCATTTTACACATAAGGCAGCTGAGGCAGAGGTAAGTTCAATCAATCCCTGCTTCGCCACTTGCCTGCTATGTGACCTTGGGCAAGTCACATCACTTCTCTTTGTCTCAGTTACCTCATCTGTAAAATGAGGATTAAGGCTGTAAGCCCATGTGGAACAGGGGATATGTCCAATGATTAGTTTGTGTCCATCCCAGTGCTTAATATGGTGCCTGCACGCAGTAAACACTTAACAAATACTGCAACATTTTTTTTTTTTAATTTGTAGAAGCACTTACTATGTGAAAAGCAGTGGACTAAGCTCTTGGGAGATAATTGATTTACACAAGATACTACGGAATGATTGATTGATTGAGCAATTAACAATAAGAAAGTGGGATTACGGACTGCATGAGGAAGTTCACAGAGAGTCTAGCACTGCAGCCAGAGCCCGAGAGCTCTTTAGAAACCTGCCTGCAAATTTGTGCATCTGAATTGCCAAGATTTGACGTCAGCACATACCTACGTCCCACCTTGGGGATTAGAGCCGTACCACTTAATAGCCACATCAGATTAGAAACTTTCCCTCATAAATACCTCCCCCTTCTTAAAATTCTTCTGGCTTGGGCCCTGGAATTCATTTATTAAACTTCGGTTCCCTGAAGAGAAAGCCCAGCCGGGTTTGGATGACATTTACCGAGCTCACCCCCGTGAGTTTTCTGTCCCCGAATCTCTCCGCCCAGAATATCAAGTTATGCCCGTCCTATTTCTCACCGGTTGTTTGCAATGCAAATGGGAGGGCCAGGATTGACTGGGTCCATAGCCATGGAGACCAAATGAAGACCAGTTTGACTTACTTCCTCAGTGAAGTGACCCCTCCCCTTGGGTTGTGGCCAGCCAGGAGAAGCTGAAGGAACGGGACACATTTTCTGAGAATAGAGACAACGGGTGAACTGTATCCACCTGATCCCCCCGGGGCCCCTTCAGCGAGATGCAATCAGGTCGCCTCACGGTCAAAGACACCGTCCACCTTGAAGGAGTGGAGCCATCTGTGCCCTGCTTGTTCTGGTCACTCACCTGATGAGCCGGTGAAGATTGTCGAGTGCTTACGAGCTGGGAAACTGGATTCTCCAGGCCTGGAGCCCCCAAAACATCTTCATTTGCCACTGCTCAGTGTGGCCCGGCCTGGCCTGATTTCTCCCGAGGTCCTTATCGTGATTCCATCCGGTCATCTCCTGCTTGCCTCTCTCCCAAAAGAGGTGATGTCGGTCAGTATTTAATTTCAGCTTTTGATCGGGAGGCTCGGGAATTTGGTCTGCAGCCTAGGGGGTCCTGCAGGGAGGGGGTAAGAGGGTGTAGGTTAGTTGAGAGGTGGAGGCCTCAGACCTCCTGGTGCTCAGAACTGGGTGGTCTCAGTCAGGGATGAAGCAGCGTGGCATGGTGGGCAGAGCACTGGCATGTGATTTGAAAGGTCAAGGGTTCTAATTCCTCTCTTCTATTTGCTGTGTGACCTTAGGCAAGTCATTTCACTTCTCTGGGCCTCAGTTAACTCATCTGGAAAGTGGGGATTGAGATGGTGACCTCTAGGTGGGACAGGGACCCCACAACCAAATAATAATAATTATTATTAGTATGAAGGAGTTGGAAGTAGAACAGTAATGACTGTGGGTATTTGTTAAGCATCGATTTTGTGTCAGGCACTGTACTGAATGCTGGGGTAAATACAATAATGATAGCAATAATTATGGTATTTGTTAAGGCTTACTATGTGCCAGGCACTATTCTAAGTGCTGGGGTAGATACAAGCTAACAAGGTTGGAAACAGTTCCTGTCCCACATGGGGCTCATAATCTTAATCCCCATTTCACAGATGCAGGAACCAAGGCATGGAGAAGTCAAGTGACTTACAGAAGGTCACACAGCAGACAAATGGCAGAGCCAGGATAAGAACCCAGAATCTAGGCTCTAACCACTAGGAAAGACTTGAAGAGTGATTCTCAGGCTGCACTGGGTTTGATGCCAAAATTGTTGAAAAATATTATGAATTTCTGACAACGTGAGGGTGGCCATCACGGGAAGCATATTGGCCTAGGAGTCAATCAATCAATCAATCACGTGTATTTATTGAGCACTTACTGTGTGCAGAGCACTGTACTAAGCGCTTGGGAAGTACAAGTTGGCAGCATATAGAGACAGTCCCTACCCAACAGTGGGCTCACAGTCTAGAAGGGGGAGACAGACAACAGAACAAAGCATATTAACAAAATAGGGCCTTGAAGGGAGGAAGGGAGCTAACTTGGTGAATCAATCAATCAATCAATCGTATTTATTGAGCATTTACTGTGTGCAGAGCACTGTATTAAGTGCTTGGGAAGTACAAGTCAGAGGACCTGGGTTCTAATCTCAGCTCCACCTTGTCTACTGTGAGAGGTTGGGCAAGTCAGTTCCCTTCTTTGGGCCTCAGTTCTCCTCACCTGTCTAATGGGGATTCTATACCCACTCTCCTTCCTATAGTAAGTGCTTTACAAATACCACGATTATTATAATTATTGGAAGCCCCTTGAAAGCAGGGGATCATGTGTACCAATTCAGTTGAATTGTACTCTTCCAAAAGCTGAGTACAGAGCTCTGCACACAGTGCTCAATAAATCCTCCTGGTTGATTGATTCCCCATTGCACAGGTTGAAACTCAAAACAGAGAAGGATCTGTATTCTAATCCTGGCTCCACTTGTCTGCTTTGTGATCTTGGGCAAATCTCTTCACTTCCCAGTGCCTCAATGTCCTCATCTGGAAAACGGGGATTTAAGACTGTGAGCCCCATGTGGGATAGGGACTGTGTCCAACCTGATGAATTTGTATCTACCCCTGCACTTAGAACAGTGCTTGGCACATAGTAAGTTCTTAACAAGTACCATCATTATTATTATTAGGGGAAGCAGTGTGGCTCAGTGGAAAGAGCACGGGTTTTAGAGTCAGAGGTTGTGGATTCAAATCCCGGCTCTGCCACTTGTTAGCTGTGTGACTTTGAGCAAGTCACTTAACTTCTCTGGGCCTCAGTTCCATAATCTGTAAAATGGGGATGAAGACTGTGAGCCCCACGTGGGACAACCTGATTACCTTGTATCTATCCCAGTGTCTAGAACAGTGCTTGGCACATAGTAAGCGCTCAACAAAAACCAACATTATTATTATAATCACTATCATTATTATTGAGTCTTTTACTTCTATTGTGCATCTCAATTGCCTAGACCAGTCCTCAGTACCCACTCAGATACTAGCATAGTGCTGCTCACCAAGTAGGTGATCAGATCAGCACTGAGTATATCATAGAAACTTCACACAATGTCACAACCACTGTCACTGCTGCCGTTTCTGATGATGATCACAAGACACAATAAATGCTATCCTGGCAGGGCAGAGACTCAAAACACCCTCCTTAGATTCTAACTTACTAATGTGACTCCATTAGTTTGTGCCACTGTGATTCACTACAAAATAATTTTCTTAACATCTGAGAAATGAACTTCATTTTTTTGGTTTTGAGTAGCTGAGGTCAGGGAGGAGGAAAGAATGATTTCCAGGAAAGGAAAATAATCAGAAACAAGTTCCAAATTTATCCTGTTAAGCAGACTGAGAACCTTTGGCATGTCAATTTAACAGAATAATCCGATCGGTGATTTCATTAAGCCAGAATCCTGTTTCTATACTTAATAAAAGTTAATTAGCTGTCAAAGAAAGAATGTCACCCTTTCCAAAGTGACATGGGATTCTAATGAAAGACACAGGTGTGGGGATGCGGGGGAGTGTTGTTCTTGGGAGTTGAGTAGAATTAATTATTAGTCGCAGTCTAGTGCTAACAGATGTCCAGGTTGAAAAACCAGGAAAGGATTCCACCTGGTTTTGATTTGTTATGCCATTTATTAAGTGCTTAATAATAATAACTGAGGTATTTGTTAAGCACATACTATGCACCAGGCACTGTTCTAAGCACTGGGGTAGAAGCCAGCTAATCAGTTTGGACACAGTCCCACAAGGGGCTCACAGTCTTAATCCCCATTTTGTAGATGAGGGAACTGAGGCACAGAGAAGTTATGTGACTTGCCCAAGGTCATACAACCAGTTAGTGGCTGAGCTGGGACTAGAAACCCTGACCTCTGACTCCCAGGCCCATGCTCATTCCACTAGGCCATAGCTGCTTCTCTTGTGGGAGTGTATCTGATTGCATCATATAATAATAATAATAATAATGGTATTTATTAAGCACTTACTATGTGCAAGACACTGTTCTAAGCACTGGGGAGATACAAGGTGATCAGGTTGTTCCATGTGGGGCTCACAATCTTAATCCCCATTTTACAGATGAGGTAACTGAGGCAATTGGGAAGTTAAGTGACTTGCCCAAAGTCACACAGCCCGGTGGCAGAGCTGGGATTAGAACCCACGACCTCTGACTCCCAAGCCCAGGCTCTTTCCACTGAGCCACACTGCTTCTCTAACTTCTTCACTGCTTCATATCTACTCCAGTGCTTGGGCATTCAGTAAGCATTTAACAAATACCATTTTCATCATTACCAATGTGGTTATTGAGCCCCATCTGTGTGCAAGAGTATTGTCCGAGGTGCCTACTATCTGCAGAGCATTGTACTAAATTTTTGCCAAAATACAAAAGTCAAAGACATGCTTTGTGCCCTTCAAGAGGACTTTAAAGATGGGAAGTGCTGGGGCCTGGAGGATTTGAAAAGAGAAGACATTCCAGACAGGAGGAAGGAAGTGAGCCAGAGGTTGGAGACGGGAAGGTTTAGAACAAGGCACAGTGAGTAGGTTAGGGTGGGAGGAAAGAAAAGCAGGGGTTGTGATGTAGAGTAAAAGGAAACTTGATAAATAAGAGAGGGAGTCGGGGAGAAGGAGAGGGAGAGGGAGAGAATTCAGGTTACGGCACCTCTAGACGGCGAGCTCATTTTGGGTACAGAACATGTTGGCCAAAACTTGTACTCTCCCAAGCGTTTGGTACAGTGTTCTGCACATAATAAGCACTCAATACAACAGGATTTGCAGACATGCTTCCGGCCCAAACCACCTTACAACCTAGAGGGGGATGACAGACATTAATATGATTAAATAAGTAATTTATGGTATCAAATTTAAAGATAGGTACATGCAATGCAATGCATTTCTTGCAGTGAAACATCATTATCCTTGACCCCAGTGTGCTGACCAACTGTCTCCAGATACAGTAGTCTAGTCTTCAGGAGTGGTCAATTTTCACAGGCCTGGGAGACTGAATCCCCCTCTAAACTGTAAGCTCGTTGTAGACAGGGAATGTGTTTCTCATATTGTACTCTCTTAAGTGTTTAGTACAGGGCTCAGTACAAAGTGAGCTCTCAATAAATATAATTGACCTACTCTCTTGCAATCTTAAAGGACATCTTGGGAACCAAAACAGAGAGCGAAGGCCTATGGAAGGCGTACATTTCAGCAGAGGATTTGTTCTGAGGGGGCAGTGGGAAAATAAAATATACAGAAAGGAGTAATGTTGGTTACTAAGTTTGAGATGTCCTTGTCTTAAACATGGTTTGATAGAATGTATTCATTCATTCATTCAATCGTATTTACTGAGCGATTAGTGTGTGCAGAGCACTGTACTAAATGCCTGGAAAGTACAATTCAGCAACAAAGAGAGACAATCCCCGCCCACAGTGGGCTCACAGTCTAGAAGTGGGGAGACAGACATCAAAATAAGTAAATAGGCATCAATATAAATAGAGTTATATATGTGTCAAAGCAAGTAAACAGGCATTAATATAAATCAATAAAATTATAGATATGTATATATTTACACATGTGCTGTGGGGTGGGGGGTAGAGCAAAGAGGGCAAGTCAGGGAGATGGGAGAGAGGGGGAGCTGAGGAAAAAAGGGGGGCTTAGTCTGGGATTCAAATTAGGAGGCTGAGGAGGTAGGGTTGGTGGTGGAGATGGAGAAAGGGGTAGCTCTGTTTCCTTTTTATGGTAATTGTTAAGCTATGTGTTAAGCTATGTGCCAGGCACCTTTCTAAGTGCTGGGGTAGATACAATACAGTCAGGTTGGACACAGTCCCTATCCCACATTCATTCATTCAATCATATGTATTGAGTGCTTACTGTGTGCAGAGCACTGTACTAAGCACTTGGGAAGTACAAGTTGGCAACATATAGAGATAGTCCCAACCCAACAATGGCTCACAGTCTAGAAGGGGGAGACAGACAACAAAACAAAACATGTGGACAGGTGTCAAGTCGTAAAAACAAATAGAATTAAAGCTAGATGCACATCATTAACAAAATAAATAGAAAAGCAAATATGTACAAGTAAAATAAATAGAGTAATAAATCTGTACAAACATATGTACAGCTGCTGTGGGGAGGGGAAGGAGGTAGGGCTGGAGGGATGGGGAGGAGGAGAGGAGAAAGGGGGCTCAGTATGGGAAGTCCTCTTGGAGGAGGTGAGCTCTCAGTAGGGCTTTGAAGGGAGGAAGAGGGGCTCACAGTCTTAATCCCCAGTTTGAAGATGAGGGAGCTGAGGCCCGGAGAAGTGAAATGACTTGCCCAAGGTCACAGAGAAAACAAGTTGTAGAGCCGGGACTAGAACCCACATCCTTCTGACTCCCAGGTCCAAGGTTTATCTACTAGACCATGCTGTTTGGAAGCAGTGATGGTGTAGATGTGCCTTTGTCCATAATGCCCTGCTATGGATGAGGAAACAATAATAATAATAATAATAATAATAATAATAATAATAATAATAATAATAATAATAATGGTATTTGTTAAGCACTCTCTATGTGCAAAGCACTGTTCTAAGGGCTGGGGAGGTTACAAGGTGATCAGGTTGTCCCACGGGGGGCTCACAGTTTTAATCCCTATTTTACAGGTGAGGTAACTGAGGCACAGAGAAGTTAAGTGACTTGCCCAAAGTCACACAGCTGACAGTTGGTGGAGCGGGGATTTGAACCCATGACCTCTGACTCCAAAGCCCATGCTCTTTCCACTGAGCCACGCTGCTTCAGTGGACTCTCTAGACTGTAATTTCCTCCTCCAGACTCTAATCTCAACCTCTAGACTGTAAAGCTACTTTTTGGCTGAGAATGTTTCTACCAACTCTGTTACATGGTACTCTCCCAAGGGTTTAATATTGTGCTCTGCGCGTAGGAAGTGCTCAATAAATACCACTGATTGACTAATTGACTTTGGGGTAAGAGGAAGTGAGGAAGCTTGAACTTTGAATACCTCTCTTTGCCAGCAGATTCTTGGTTTGCTTTGGAGCAGGAAATAATAATAGCAATAATAATAATGATTGTTAAGAGCTTACTCTGTGCCAAGGACAGGGATAGGTACAAGATAATCAGCTCAGACACAGTCCCTGTCCCACAAGGGACTCTCTGTCTAAGAGGGAGAGAGATCAGTTTCCCCATCACTTTACAGATGGGGTAACTAAGACCCAGAGAATTTAAGTGACTGGTCCAAGGTCATACAATGGACAAGTGGGTGGCGTCATGTTTGGAAATCAGATCCACTGGCTCCAAGACCTGTGTTTTTTCCCTCAGACCGTATGTTGTCATCAGGAAGCAGCATGGCCTAGTGGATAGAGCACAGACCTGGAAGTCAGGAGGACCTAGGTTCTAATCCTGACTCTGTCACTTGTGTGACCTTCACTTCTCTGTGCCTCAGTTACCTCATCTACAAAATTGGGGTTGAGGCTGTGAGCCCCATGTGGGACAGGGATAGGGTCCAGTTGGATTTGCTTATATCTACCTCAGCGCTTAGAAGAGTGCCTGGCACATAGTAAGCACTTAACAAAATGCCATGATTATTTTTATTATTCTCTGTGCCTCAGTTACCTCATCTATAAAATGGGGATTAAGATGGGAATCCCCAGGTGGGACGTGGATTGCGTCCAACTTAACTACCTTATATGTATCCAGGTCTTAGTACCATGCCTGGCACAAAGTAAGTGCTTAAAGAATACCATAAGAAAGCTAGGGTTAAATGGAGTGTATCATTTTGGGCTCATAAAAGGAGACCTTTAAGATTGCTAGAGAGGAACTAGATGCTCCCAAGCAATCCGTGAAAATTGACTGTTCCAAGAGACCAGACCATTGTGTTTGGAGATTCCTTCTTTCATTCAGTTGTATTTACTGAGTGTTTACTGTGTGCAGAGCACTGTAGTAAGCACTTGGGAGAGTACAATACAATGATAAACAATTACCTGCCTACAATGAGCTTACAGTCTAGAGATGATTGGCAGCTACTCTGTGGTTGTGAACAAAGTTATTCCTTGAAAAAAATAGATGTGCAGTATTTAGGGACTCATTTTGGCAAGTAGATTCTTCCATTCCTTTGGGAAGTAACAACAGTTTTAAGACCAAGACTGTCCTGTCTGAATTTAAGCCAAACATCTCCCATCTTGGTCTCTCTATTCTTTTGCAGATGACCTCTGTGGGCAGGGGATGTGTCTGCCAACTCTGCTATATTGTACTCTTCCAAGAACTTAGTAAATGTTTGGTAACTACGATTGATGATGATGACCTTTTTTAAATGGTATTTGTTAAACATTTACTATGTATCAAACACTCTTCTAAGCCCTGGAATAGAAAAAAGCTAAACAGGTTGGACACAGTCCCTGTCCCACATGGAGCTCATGGTCTTCATCCCCATTTTACAGATGAGGGAACTGAGGCCCAGAGAAATGAAGCAACTTGCCCAAGGTCACCCAGCAGACAAGTGGAGGAGCTGGGGTTAGAAGCCAGGTCCTTCTGACTCTGGGGCCCATGCTCTAGCCACTAGACTGTACTGCTTCTTTTGTGAGAGTCTTCCTTCCTTGAGATGATACCATGCTATTGTGCTGCTCCACTGAGGTTCCATAGGTTAACCACTGAATCATTCACATAGCTCCTCAATCTCCAAAATCAAAAAGAATGAAAGGAGTCATACAGAATCCTAAGTACCCAAAGGGTAGGCTGCGATTATAAACTGCCCAGTTGTGAGTTGGTGTCTACCAACTTTGTTGCATTGTTCTCTCCCACGTGCTTAGTGATACTAATAATAAGGATGGTATTCACTAAGCACTTACTATGTATCAAACACTCTTTTAAGCACTGGGATAGACAAAAGCTAAACAGGTTGGACACAGTCCCTGTCTCATATGGGGCTCACAGCCTTAATCCCCATTTTACAGATGAGGTAACTGAGGCTCAGAGAATTTAACTGATTTCTTACGTGCTCGAGGTCACACAACAGACAAGTAGAGGAGTCAGGATTAGAACCCAGGTCCTTCCAACTCCCAGGCCCATGCTCTATCCACTAGGCCATGCTCCTTCAGTGCTCTGTAAATGAGTAAGCACTTGATAAATGCCACTGATCAACTGACTGACCCTATACTGTACTGTACTCTACCAAGCACTTGGTGCAGTGTTCTGCAGACAGTAAGCACTCAATCAATACCACTGACT
Organism: Tachyglossus aculeatus; assembly: GCF_015852505.1. Classification (NCBI taxonomy): domain Eukaryota; kingdom Metazoa; phylum Chordata; class Mammalia; order Monotremata; family Tachyglossidae; genus Tachyglossus; species Tachyglossus aculeatus. Next base: position 46,309,249 of record NC_052067.1, on the reverse strand, counting down.
TTTTGATTGACACTCTGTTGTAGTGTAATCTCACAAACACTTAGTGCAGTTCTCTGTATGCAGCAAGCACTCAATTAGTCCACTGATTGACTGATAAAATATTGTACTTAGTAGAGTGCACACAGTAACTACTCAATAAATATTACTGATTGATTGATTGATACTCTATCATATTGTACTCTACCATAAACTTAATACAATGCTCTGCAAACAGTAAGCCCTCAATAAATACGTCTGATTGATACTCTGTTGTAATGTACTCTCACCAGAACTTAGTACAGTGCTCTGCACATAGTAAGTGCTCAATAAACACTATTGATCAACTGATTGATTCGATCTTAGTGAAGAGCAAATACTTAGAGCATGGGTTTTTTGATCATTCCAAAATCACATCAAGGTCAGCAATTCCTGGAACCCCCTTCACAAAGAATGAGATGAGTCCTCAACTCTGAACACAGTAAGCCCCCAATAAATATGATTGAATGAATGAATGAATTCAGCCTGTTCAAGAAAATGCAATGACCACTTCACAGGACTACTTTTCTGTTTCCCTAAGGGCTGAAAGTCTCTCTGCAAATTAATGCAGAAATGATATTTCGTCCTAGAAATTCCTTTCCCCCAATACCCTCATCTTTTGACGCTTGTCTTCCATGTCCTGTATTGTCAGGGGTGCCAACCCGTGGCTCCTTGCATAATCGCAGCCAGGGAACCCAGGTAAATAAAATCTCCAAATAATCCTAACCCTAGAAACCAAAACTTCAACATCCTTTCCCATTTGACCTCTTGTCACTACTCTTTTCAGAGAGCACTCAGACTTGTGCTCCTCTCCTTATTTCTGCCTGTGTTGGAGGGGAGGTGCTAGCAAGCAGGGTCAATCAATCAATCAATCAATGGTATTTATTGAGAGCTTACTGTGTGCTCTGTACCATAAGCGCTTGGGAGAGTACAGTATAATGGAGATGATAGATACATTCCCTGACCAGAGTGAGTTTCCAGGCTAGAGGGGGAGACAGACATTAATATAAATAAAAGAATGAATTACAGGCGTGAGACAGACATTGATATAAATAAATGTTATTGGTATGAATGAATAAATTACAGATATGTAATGGGTCATGTTTGAAAGACAGGGAAGGGAGGAAGAAAAGTAGTGTGGCCTAGTAGAAAGAGACCACACCTAGGTGTCAGAGAATCTATGGCCTAATCTCAGCTCTGCCACTTGTCTGCTGTGTGACCTTGGGCAAGTCACTTCACCTCTCTGGGCCTCAGTTCCCTCATCTGCAAATAGGGAGGAAGGCTGTGAGCCTCTCGTAGGGGGTGGACTGTGTCCAACTTGATTAGCCTGTGCTACCCCAGTGCTTACTACAGTGCCTGGAACATAGAAAGTGCTTAGCAAATATCACTAAAAAAAAGAGGAGAGACAGAGGGGCTCGAATAATGCCCCCAGGTGGGTCTTTAGTCATTCTGAACTGGAGAATGCTGAGGGGAGAGTCAGGAGAGAAGCTGGAGGTGAAGCAATCCCTGAGGGTCAAGCTACCTGCTTCAATGACTCTTGTTTTTTTGTGTGTGTTTTCATGATATTCCTTAAGCACTTAATATGTGCCGGGCTTCCCCTCCCTGAAATTGGACATCTTGTTCACATCGTGAACTCACATAATCATAGTAGTAATAATGGCGGTATTTGTTAAGCCCTTACTTTGTGAAGGGCACTGTACTTCGCGCTGAGGTGAACATGGGTAAATGGGGTTGGATGGAGTCCCTGTTCTGCATGGAGCTCAGAGTCTTAATCCCCATTTTCCAGATGAGGTCACTGAGGCCCAGAGAAGTGAAGTGACTTGCCCATGGTCACACAATAAACCAGGGGCAGAGCCGGGATTAAAACCCAGGTCCTCCTGACACCCAGGCCCAGGCTCTATCCACTAGACCATGCTGGTTTCCTTGGGGCAGGTCAGCAATAAGCAGGCATGTAACACACTGGTAAGCTACTCCCAATAGAGTAGGAATTTTGAATTCTCCCAGCAGTCTCCCTCCCTGCCTGGAAGAACAAAAGTGCTTTTTCTTTCCAACGCCTTGAGCGATCCCTCCTTAGGCCAGACTCCAAGCTCTGCCTCTCTGTTTGGCCCTCGAGCTTCTGGGTTACAGGAAATTAGAACAGGACAATCAGGGAAGATGGTAAATGGCTGGCAGGCTCTGAGCCCACAGTCCCTCTCAGACCCATCCTCTGGTAATAATTCTGCTATTTGTTAAGAGCTTACTCTCTGCCAAATATTGTACTAAGCCCTGGGATAGATATAAGATGATCAGTTCCCACGTGGGGCACCGAGTCTATGCAGGAGGGACAACAGGTATTGTATCTCCATTTTGCCAATGAAGGAAGTGAGGTCTGGAGTAGTGAAGTGACTTGTCCAAGGTCACAGGGCAGGTCCTCTGACTCTGGGACCCATGTTCTTTCTCATTTAGTGATGCTGCTTCTCATCACTGATGTTAACTCTAGGTCGGGATCCATAGGATGTGAAACCTCCTCACTTCACCTCCATCACATCTATTTCACCTCCGACCTCTCACCCACATACTGCCTCTGTCCTGGAATGCCCTCCCTCCTCAAATCTGACAGACAGTGACTCTTGCCCACTTCATTCATTGATGGATTCATTCAATCCTATTTATTGAGTGCTTACTGTGTACACAGCACTGTACTAAGTGCTTGGGAGAGTACAATACAACAATAAACAGACACATTCCCTGTCCACAGTGAGCTTACAGTCTGTAGGGAGGTGGCGGGGGTGGGGTGGGAGGGAGGCAGGCAGACACTGATACAAATAAATAAGTGACAGATAAGTGCATAAATGCTGTGGAGCTGGGAAGGGGGTAGAACAAGGAGAGCTAGTCAGGGTGATGCAGAAGGGAGTGGGAGAAGAGGAACGGTGGGGATTAGCCTGGGAAAACCTCCCGGAGCACATATGCCCTCAACAAGGTTTTGAAGGGGGTGTTGAGTAATCGTCTGTTAGATTTGAGGAGGGAGGGCATTCCAGGCCAGATGCAGGATGTGGGCTAGGGGTCAGTGGCTAGGTAGAAGAGACTGAGACACAGGGAGAAGATTAGCACCAGAGTAGTGAAATGTGTCAGCTGGGTTGTAGAAGGAGAGAGAAGCAATGTGGCTCAGTGGAAAGAGCATGGGTTTTGGAGTCGGAGGTCATGGGTTCAAATCCTGGCTCTGCCAACTGACAGTTGTGTGACTTTGGGCAAGTCACTTAACTTCTCTGTGCCTCAGTTACCTCATCTGTAAAATGGGGATTAAGACTGTGAGCCCCTCATGGGACAACCTGATCACCTTGTAACCTCCCCAGTGCTTAGAACAGTGCTTTGCATATAGAAAGCACTTAATAAATGCCATTATTATTATCGAGGTGAGGTAGGAGGGGGCAAGGTGGTGGAGTCCTTTAAAGCTAATGATGAGCTGCTGTATGCCCTGGGGAGGGTCACTTCACTTCTCTCTAAAATAGAGATTAAGACTGTAAACCCCATGTGGGACAAGGTCTGAGTCCAATCCAATCATGTTGCATCTACCCCAGCACTTAGTACAGTGCCTGGCACATAGTAAGCATTTAACAAATACCACAATTGTTATTATGATTATTATCATTATCATTTTGAAGATGGAGAGAACAGTGGTCAGCTGCGATCAGGAGAGGTTCCAGTCGGGGGAGAGGGAAGGATGACTGGAGAGATGAGATCGACATCCTGGGAGGTGAGCCTGAGAAGCATGAAGAGTAGCACCTGGGGTGTAGTGGGAGAAAAGAGTGGATAAGTAGGAAGAAGAGGACGATTGTCTTAAAAGACAATAGTCAGTACTTTCTGTTTGATGCAGAGGTAGATGGGAAATCACTGGAGGTTCTTGAGGACTGGGGAAACATGGCCTGAATGTTTTGGTAGAAAAATGATCCCAGCAGCAGAAAGAAGCATGAACTCGAACTGGAGAGACAGGAGGTAGGGAGGTCTGTGAGGAGGCTGATGTGCTAATCAAGGCGGGATGTGACAAGCTCCTGCATGTGTGTAGTGATTGCTGGGTTAGAGAGGAAGAGGCAGATCCTGAATATGTTCCGGAGGAAGAGTGGACAGAATTTAGTGGCAGAAAATGTGGGAGATGACAGAGAGGTATTGAATATCCATTTTACAGTTGAAGAAACAGAGCCACAGGGAAGTGAAGTGACTTGCCCAAGGTCATACACCAGGAAAATGCCAAGTGTCAGCAAGTGCCATGGACGGTGGTTCTCTTCTGTGTTGGACAGGGGCCATGACCACATGGCCTAGTGGAAAGAACACGGGTCTGGGTGTCAGAAAGAACTGGGTTCCAATCCCAGCTCCACTGTCTGTCTGCTATGTCACCTTGGCAAGTCGCTTCACTTCTCTGGGCCTCAGTTCCCTCATTTGTAAAATTGGGATTAAAAGCTTAAGCCCCATGAGGGACAGGGACTGTGTCCAACCTGATTAGCTTGTATCCACCCGAGCACTTAGTACAATGCCTGGCACATAGTAAGCACAACATATACTGGAAAAAAGGGGCCTGTGTTCTGATCCTAACTCTGCCACATATCTGCTCTGTGACTTTGGGCAACTCACTTCACTTCTCTGGACCTCAGTTCCCTCATCTGTAAAATGGGAATTAAAAGTATAAGCCCCGGGTGAGAACCTCCCTCCTCATATCAGACAGATAATTGTTCTCCCCACTTCAAAGACTTTTGAAGGCACTTTCCTCCTTGAAGTCTTCCCTGACTGTCCTCTTCTCCTCTTCTCCCACTCCCTTCTGCGTCACCCTGACTTGCTCCCTTCATTCATCCTCCCTCCCATCCCCACAGCACATATGTATGTATCTGTAATTTATTGTTTGATTGATTGATTTATGTATGTATATTAATGTCTGTCTCCTCCCCAGACTCTGAGCTCATTTGGGCAGGGAATTTGTCTGTTGTTATATGGTACTCTCCCAAGTGCTTAGTACAGTGCTTGGCTCACAATAAGCACTCAGTAAATATGAATGAATGAGACAGGGCCTGTGTCAATCCTGATTAGCATGTATCTACCCCAGCGCTTAGAACAGGGTTTGGCACATAGTAAGTGCTTAACAAGTACTATTATTATTATTAGGAGGGAAGATGGATATTAAAATACATAAATCATTTGCAGATATGTGCTTTCCTCTAGCAGTGCTCCGCTGTCCTGCTCTAAAATGGCTGCCGCCATCCGAGCCCCGAGTAGTGGTCCCTGGCCAGTCCAGAACAGGAAAGCCATCCTTCGTGGGACCAAACGTGCCTGGACCCCGACCCCTCTGCAGGAAGAAGGGCAGCGGGGCTCCAATTCCGAGTCAGGTGAGCCACATATGGACCCTAGGAAGGACCAGAGTCTTGAAGCTCCCAGACATACCATGGCAGGGGCTGAGGGGAATGACACTTTCACCCATCCTATAGCCAATGAAGATGGTCCGCGTTCCCCTGATGGGTCAGTATGGGAGGAGGGCCCCCAACGTCTTCACTCCAGGACCAACCTGAGAGTGGGGCCCAGTGGGAATTGGGAGCGGGGCCTGCTTGTGAACACCTTTGGGCTGAGGACATCTCTCCTTGAGGGTGAGGATACCTTTGACCTCCCCACATTAAATCAGTCAGTCAATTGTATTTATTGAGCGCTTACTGTGTGCAGAATGCTGTACTAAGTGCTTAGGTGAGGACAATAGAAAAATAAACAGGCAAATTCCCAGCCCAGAAGAAGGTGTCAGCCTAGAGGGAGCTTACAAAATCCTCCTGAGGCATGGGTTATGTCTGAGCCTCATCCATTAGTGACTCGGCCTCATTCATTCATTCATTCAATCGTATTTATTGAGAGCCGACTGTGTGCAGAGCACTGTACTAAGTGCTTGGGAAGTACAAGTTAGCAACATATGGAGACAGTCCCTACCCAACAATGGGCTCACAGTCTAGAAGGGGGTGACAGACTACAAAACAAAACATGTAGACAGGTGTCAAAGTTGTTAGAAAAAATTGAATTAAAGCTATAAGCACATCATCAACAAAATAAATAGAATAGTAAATAAATAAGTAAAATAAATAGAGCAATAAATGTGTACAAATATATATGCAAGTGCTGTGGGGAAGGGAAGGGAAGGAGGTAGGGTGGGGGGGATGGGGACGTAGGGAGGGGGGCCTTAGGCAAAGGTACCTGGAAAATACCCATCCACCAATGGTAGGCTCGTTTTTGAGCTCTGAATGTTCCTTCAGCCAGTCCCAAATGTTCACCCAGTGGAACATCTCTGGGAAGCAGCAGCCAAGTGGAAGCAGGGTGGCCTAGTGGAAAGTGCATGGGACTCAGAGTCGGAAGACCTAGGTTTTAAACATGGCTCTTCCACTTATTATTATTAAGATGATGATGTTCGTTAGGTGCTTACTCTGTGTCAAGCAAGTTAATTAGGTCCAAATCCCTGTCCCACAGTCTAAGTAGGAGGGCAAACCAGGTATTGGATCCCTATTCTATAGTTGAAGAAACAGAGGCACAGAGAAGTGAAGTGACTTGTCCAAAGTCAAACAGCAGACATGTAGCGGAACTGAGATTAGAACCCAGTCCCTCTGATTCCCAGGCCAAAGGTCTTATCAATCAATCCATCAGTCATATTTGTTTAGTGTTTACTGTGTGCAGACCACTGGGCGAAGCACTTGAGAGAGTACCATATAACAGAGTTGGTAGATATGTTCCCTGTCCACAAGAAGCTTACAGTCCAGAAGGGGAGACGGACAAAAATATAAATAAATGAATTACGGACATGTACATAAATGCTGAGGGACTGAAGGAGGAATGAATAAAGGCTGTGAATCCAGGTATAAGGGTGACACAGAAAGAAGAGGGAGCAGAAGAAATTAGGGCTTAGTCTGGGTAAACTCTTGAAGGAGCGGTGCTTTTAATCAGGCTTTGAAGGTGGAGAGAGTGGTGGTCTGTCAGATACGAAATGCGAGGGAGTTCCGGGAAGAGGCAAGATTAAATCATTCTCCTTAGACCGTGAGCCCCATGTGGTATGGAGACTGTGTCCAATCAATCAATCATATTTATTGAGTGCTTACTGCGTGAAGAGCACTGTACCAAGTGCTTGGGAGAATACAGTAGAATAGAGTTGGTAGACAGGCTCCTTGCCCACAACAAGTTTACAGTCTACAGCAGGAGACAGACATTGATATGAATAAATAAGTAATTTAAAATAGATAATATAAAGATATGCATATAAATGGGATCGGGAGTGGAGCAAATTTCAAATGTCCGACCGATTATCTCAAATCTTCCCCAATGCTTAGTACCATGCCTAGCAACTAATATTCACTTAATGCTTAGTCTTACAAGGTCCTTTCTTCCCCTCTCTTCACACTTTCATTCTCAAAGGGCTGTCAGACCCAGGAAGTCTTTGAAGTCAGCTCCATGGGGATGCCAGAACAATTGGACACTGCTTTTTTTATTCATTCAGTCATTCATTCAATAGTATATATTGAGCGCTTACTGTAAGCAGAGCACGGTATTAAGCACTTGGGAAGTACAAGTTGGTAACATATAGAGATGGTCCCTACCCAACAGTGGGCTCACAGTCTAGAAAGGGGAGACAGACAACAAAACAAAACATATTAACAAATAAAATAAATAGAATATGTAAATATGTACAAGTAAAATAAATAGAGTAATAAATATATACAGTTGCTGTGGGGAGGGGAAGGAGGTAGGGCATTTGTTAGGCACTTACTGTGTGTCAGGCACTGTTCTAAGTACTGGGGTAGATACAAAGGAATCAGGTTGGACACAGTTCATTTCCCACACGGAGCTCATGATCTTAAATTCCCATTGTTACAGATGAGGTAACTTAGGCCAGGAGAAGTGAATTGACTTGCCCAAGGTCATGCATCAGACAAGTGGCAGAGCCGGAATTAGAACCCACATCCTTCTGGCTCCCAGGCCCGCACTCTATTCACTCTGCCACACTGTTTCATACCTTCCAAGGTGTCAGCACATTTGAAGTGCTCAGAGTTTGTGCCTGGCATGATTGTGGGTTTCATTTCTTAACTGGTTATGCAGCTCTTGGCAGATCAATTTAGAGAAGCAGCGTGGCTTAGTGGGAAAAGCTGGGGCTTGGGAGTCAAAGGTCATGAGTTCTAATCCCTGCTAGAGCATTTATCAGCTGTGTGACTTTGGTCACGTCATTTCACTTCTCTGTGCCTCAGTTCCCTCATCTGTGAAATGGGGATTGAGTCTGTGAGCCCTTTGTGGGACAGCCTGAATTCCTTGTAACTACCCCAGTGAGTAGAACAGTGCATGGCACATAGTAAGCGTTTAACAAATACTATTATTATTATTATTAATTTGCCTTTTATCTGTCCCATTTTTGTGTCAGGTATACTCAAGTGCAACATCAGAGTCAGAAAGAGGAATGTTATGTTTGAGGAGAGCAAAGCACAAAAATCAGTCCTCTCAACCCATTTTCACCAGGAAAGTTTTCATTACTCCCCCTCAATTTTTCCTTGCTCTCCCTTCCGTCAATTTGGGAAAGAGTTGAAGCTCCTGTTTGACATTTATTCTCCCCACCTACAGAGGGCTGGTTCTGGAAAATCATTCATTCATTCATTCAATCATATTTTTTGAGCACTTAGTGCAGAGCACTGTATTAAACACTTGGGAGAGTACAATAGAATGATAAGCAGATATACTTCCTGCCCACAAAGAGCTATTATTGTGGTATTTACTTAGAGTTTACTATGCACCAAGCACTGTACTAAGCTCTGGGCTAGATACCAGCTGATTAGGTCCCACATGGGGCTCACAGTCTACGTAGGGCGGAGAACAGGCAGTGAATCTTCTGGGCATGTTACTCCCCTCCTCAAAAATCTCCTGTGGCTACCAGTCAACCTACCCATCAGGCAAAAACTCCTCACCCTCGGCTTCAAGGCTCTCCATCACCTCTCCCCCTCCTAAATCACCTCCCTTCTCTCCTTCTACAGCCCACCCCGCACCCTCCGCTCCTCTGCTGCTAATCTCCTCACCGTGCCTCGTTCTCACCTGTCCCGCCATCGACCCCTGGCCCACGTCCTCGTCCTCCCCCTGGCCTGGAATGCCCTCCCTCCACACATCTGCCAAGCTAGCTCTCTTCCTCCCTTCAAAGCCCTACTGAGAGCTCACCTCCTCCAGGAGGCCTTCCCAGACTGAGCCCCCTCTTCCCTCTCCCCCTCCTCCCACTCCCCATCCTCCCCGCCTCACCTCCTTCTCCTCCCCACAGCACCTGTATATATGTATATATGTTTGTACGTATTTATTACTCTATTTATTTTATTTGTACATATTTACTCTATTTGTTTTATTTTGTTAATATGTTTGGTTTTGTTCTCTGTCTCCCCCTTCTAGACTGTGAGCCCACTGTTGGGTAGGGACTATCTCTATATGTTGCCAACTTGTACTTCCCAAACGCTTAGTACAGTGCTCTGCACACAGTAAGAGCTCAATAAATATAATTGAATGAATGAATGAATCCCCATTTTGCAGATGACAGTACTGAGGTACAGGAAGTAAAGCCACTTGTCAAGGGTCAAGCAGCAGACAAGTGGCAGGGTCAGGATTAGAACCCATGTCCTCTGACTCCCAGACCCATGCTCTTTCCACTAGGCCACACTGGGATGGTTTGAATGAGAAAAACCTTTCCTAGAGACCCCCATCCCCTCTCAGGGCTGCACCTGTTGAGTTTCCAGTACTCTACCAGTCTCGACCACGGGAGAGGCCTACCCATTCTATTCCTAGCTAAGGAAGTGGCTAGTGAATGTTAGGCAATCTGCTACGAGTCAAAACTCCCCTGTGCTGGGCAGCAGCTGCACGGGAGAGAGTTGAGGGCGGAGACTCAAGTTGAATGCATGGAAGGAGGCAATGGTAAACCACTTCTGGATTTTTACCAAGAAAACTCTATGGATCCAGTACCAGAACGATTGCAGATGGAGGTGGGGCATTCTGGGATAGATGTGTCCATGGGTCGGAGACGACTCGACGGCATAAGACAAGAGCCCCTGAGACCAAATGCAAAAATATTGTCCCAAGGATGCAGTGGATGTGAATAATAATAATGGCATTTATTAAGCGCTTGCTATTTGCAAAGCACTGTTCTAAGCACTGGGGAGGTAACACGGGGGGCTCACAGTTTTAATCCCCATTTTACAGATGAGGTAACTGAGGCACAGAGTAGTTAAGTGACTTGCCCAAAGTCACAGAGCTGACAATTGGCGGAGCTGGGATTTGAACCCATGACCTCTGACTCCAAAGCCCGGGCTCTTTCCACTGAGCCATGCTGCTTCTCTGTGCTTAGTACAGTGCTCTGCACACACTAAGTGCTTAATAAATATGATTGAATGAATGTGAAGAGGATAAACAACAAAGGTAGTGATTATTTTCCTCTCATTTGTAGACAACATCAAGCGGGACAGTATTCGGAAGTGGCTGGACTCTGGTTTTTTGTAAGTGTCTTACAGCTAATCTGGTGGCTTTTCTTGTCTCTGGAAGATGCTCCTCTCCCTCCCAGGCTCCTACCCCTGCCTTCTTCTCTCCCCCCCCCCCCCGCCCCCAAACTGTCCTGTTTGCCTCTGAGCAAAAGCTGATTAATCAATCTATCAGTCAATCAAGGGCAATCAAACCATCAGCAGTATTTATTTCATGCTTACTATGTGCACAGCAGTGTTCTAAGAGAATAGTAATAATTGTATTTGTTAAGCACTTACTATGTGCCAGGCACTGTACTAAATGCCGTGGTAAATACGAACAAAGTGGGTTGGACACAGTTCCTGTCCCTCATGGGACTCACAGTCTTAAACCCCACTTTACAGATGAGGAGAAGTGAAGGGACTTACTTAAGATTACACAGCAAACAAGAGGCAGAGTCAGAATTAGAACCCATGACCTTCTGACTCCATTTTAAAAAAAGTTTTAAAACATTCCATCTGCTCTCTCCCTTCTGCTTATCCACTCTCTTTTCCCACTAGCCTCCAGCCTGCAAACTTTGCTCCTCTCAAGGAAACTTACTCGCTGTGCCTCATTCTCCTCTCCTGCTGCTGGCCTCTGCTTCACATTCATCCAACGCATTCAATCGCATGTATTGAGTGGGGGGCAGAGCACTGTATTAAGCTCTTGGGAGAGTACAATATAACAATAAACAGACACATTCCCTGCCTACAACGAGCCTAACTTAGTGCATGTAACTCTCTCCCCTTTGCATCAGACAGATCGCTGCTCTCCCCAACTTCAAAATCCTTATGAAACCAAATCTCCTCCAGGAGGCCTTACCTGATTAATCTCTCATTACTCAACCTTATATCACAAAGGATCGCTTCAGTTCTTCCATCTCCCTTAAGCATTTACTTTACCACAACCTCAAAGACCTTTATGTACATCTCTTATATGCTCTATTTCTCCCTTATCAGAATTCTATTTGAGTGTCTGCTCCTCCAATAACTAAGCTCCTTGAGGGCAGGATTGGTGTCTTTCATATCTTCTTGTATTTTATCAAGTGCTAAGTGTACTTAGCTTTGCCCACAGTGCTTTGCCCACAGAAGGTAATCAATCAATCAGACAATAGAAGCAGTGTGGCCTAATGGATAGAGCAGGGGCCTGGGAGTCTGAAGGAGCTGGTTTCTAATCCCGGCTCCACCACTTGTCCGCTGTGTGACCTGGGGCAAGTCACATGTCCAAGACTGAACTCCCTTTCTTCCCTCCCAAACCCTGCCCTCTCCCTGACTTTCCCATCACTGTTGATGGCACTATCAATCAATCAATCAATCAATCAATCGTATTTATTGAGCACTTACTGTGTGCAGAACTGTGGGCCAGAAACTCCTCACCCTGGGCTTCAAGGCTCTCCATCACCTCGCCCCCTCCTACCTCACCTCCCTTCTCTCCTTCTACAGCCCACCCAGCACCCTCCACTCCTCTGCCACTAATCTCCTCACCGTGCCTCGTTCTTGCCTGTCCCGCCATCGACCCCGGCCCATGTCATCCCCCGGGCCTGGAATGCCAGCCCTCTGCCCATCCACCAAGCTAGCTCTCTTCCTCCCTTCAAGGCCCTACTGAGAGCTCACCTCCTCCAGGAGGCCTTCCCAGACCGAGCCCCTTCCTTCCTCTCCCCCTCGTCCCCCTCTCCATCCCCCCATCTTACCTCCTTCCCTTCCCCACAGCACCTGTATATATGTATATATGTTTGTACATATTTATTACTCCATTTATTTATTCATTTATTTTACTTGTACGTATCTATTCTATTTATTTTATTTTGTTAGTATGTTTGGTTTTGTTCTCTGTCTCCCCCTTTTAGACTGTGAGCCCACTGTTGGGTAGGGACTGTCTATATGTTGCCAACTTGTACTTCCCAAGCACTTAGTACAGTGCTCTGCACACAGTAAGCGCTCAATAAATACGATTGATTGATTGATTGATTGATTGCAGAGCACTGTACTAAGCGCTTGGGAAGTACAAGGTGGCTACATATAGAGACAGTCCCTACCCAACAGTGGGCTCACAGTCTAGAAGGGGGAGACAGAGAACAAAACCGAACATATTAACAAAATAAAATAATAGAATAGATATGTACAAGTAAAATAAATAAATAGAGTAATAAATATGTACAAACATATATACATATATACAGGTGCTGCGGGGAAGGGAAGGAGGTAAGACAGTGGGGATGGAGAGGAGGATGAGGGGGAGAGGAAGGAGGGGGCTCAGTCTGGAAAGGCCTCCTGGAGGAGGTGAGCTCTCAGTAGGACCTTGAAGGGAGGAAGAGAGCTAGCTTGGCAGATGTGGGGAGGGAGAGCATTCCAGGCCAGGGGGAGGACGAGTACGTGGGCCAGGGGTCGACGGCGGGATAGGCGAGAACGAGGCACAGTGAGGAGATTAGCGGCAGAGGAGCGGAGGGTGCAGCCTGGGCTGTAGAAGGAGAGAAGGGAGGTGAGGTTGGAGGGGGCGAGGTGATGGAGAGCCTTGCAGCCGAGGGTGAGGAGTTTCTGCCTGATGCGCAGATTGATTGGTAGCCACTGGAGATTTTTGAGGAAGGGAGTAACATGCCCAGAGCGTTTCTGGATAAAGACAATCCGGGCAGCGGCATGAAGTATGGATTGAAGTGGGGAGAGACACGAGGATGGGAGATCAGGGAGGAGGCTGATGCAGTAGTCCAGACGGGATAGGATGAGAGCTTGAACGAGCAGGGTAGCGGTTTGGATGGAGAGGAAAGGGCGGATCTTGGCAATGTTGCGGAGCTGAGACCGGCAGGTTTTGGTGACGGCTTGGATGTGAGGGGTGAATGAGAAAGCGCAGTCGAGGATGACACCACCGTTGCGGGCTTGTGAGAAGGGAAGGATGGTAGTGCCGTCAACAGTGATGGGAAAGTCAGGGAGAAGGCAGGGATTGGGAGGGAAGACAAGGAGTTCAGTCTTGGACATGTTGAGTTTTAGGTGGCAGGCAGACATCCAGATGGAGATGTCCTGAAGGCAGGAGGAGATGCGAGCCTGGAGGGAGGGGGAGAGAGCAGGGGCAGAGATGTAGATCTGGGTGTCATCAGCGTAGAGATGATAGTTGAAGCCGTGGAGTGAATGAGGTCACCAAGGGAGTGAGTGTAGGATCCTGTCCTCAGAGTGCCGCCATAGACGCCCGGGACTCCGTTCCCGAGAGGCCCGCCCGCCATCACACCACTCGGCCTTGCTGCTCCCGGAAGGATCCTCTCCTCTGAGCGCCGCCATAGACGCCCGGAACTCCGTTCACGAGAGGCCCGCCCGCCATCACACCGCGTGGCCCCCGCTGCTCCCGGAAGGCTCCTCTCCTCGGAGCGCCCCTATAGACGCCCCCTTCTTCCACCCCCCATCCCCCCACCGCTTAAGCGACCTTCCTTAAAGTGCCCCCCATCCCCCCTTCCCGGTCCGGTCCTGACTGACTCCCCCCGCCCCCCTCCCCCGGGAAAAAGGCCCTTGTTATCACCAAGTTACATTAACGACAACCTCATTCGCACCTACTCAGCCCTCCCATGCTAGTTGGCTGTTCACTCCTCTCCCCAGGTATCTCTGCTCCCTGACCCCCTTAACAGGTCCACCCTACTCCAGCACATAATAGTTTGTGTCTGCTCTCTGTGACATCATTATCTGCCAATTTTATTATTGCCATAGCATGTTAATCGTTAACTGCCCCCTGTGATGCCATTGCCTATTTATATCATTGCTACTGTTTTATCGCTTCTGCATCTCAATTGTCAACCTCCTGCTGTACTGTCACTGCCCTGCTGACCTCACCATGAACTTTCAATTCCCTTGCTCCCAACTGCCATTCCCATTCCTCACTTTCCCTTTCTCCTCTCCCACCTAGCTTTTTCCCTCCCTCTGCCCCACAAAGACCACTTCCCCTCACCCCCTACCAAGGATCCCTCTGTACCAGCGCCAATCCTCCACTCCTCCCTCCCAGCCCCCTCCCTCCCCTCCTCCCTGCCCCCACCCCATCCCAGTTCTCCTTTCCCATTGCCACCCCACTTCCCACTCTCCCCTTCTGGGCCCCCGCCAACTCATCCCAATCCAAACCCTCCCCACCCCTCGCACCCTTCCCCCTCCCTCCCCTCCTTCGACAGCTATTGGCAAGTGTGGCCTCTGGAACCTCCGCTCCATTTTTTAAGTAAGATCCCTTTCATCCTGGACCTATTCCTTTCCAGCTCTCTACTCCTCCTCGTCCTAACTGAAACATGGTTGTCTCCAGATGACACGGTCTCTTCTGCTGCTCTCTCCAGTGGAGGCCTCTTCTTCTCCCACTCCCCCAGACTCACCGGAAAAGGAGGAGGTGTCGGTTTCCTTCTCGCCCCCCAATGTCGCTTTTGCACTGTCCCTCATCCCCCTTCCCTTTCCTTCCCTTCCTTTGAAGCCCACATTATTCGCCTCTACCACCCCCTCCAGATTCTTGTAGCCGTCATCTACCGCCGCCCCCCCCCCGGCCCCACTTCCAACTTCTTTAACGATTTTGACCCCTTCCTCACCTTCCTTCTCTCCTTCTCCATGCCCACTCTGATCCTCAGAGACTTCAACATCCACATGGATATCCTGATGACTCCTCTGCCGCCCGCCTTCTATCTCTCCTTAACGCTGCCATCCTCTTGCTCCACCCCACCTCGTCCACTCACCAACTTGGTCATACCCTCGACCTCATCATCTCCTACCGCTGCACTGTGTCCACCCTCACCAACTCTGAAATCCCTCTCTCTGATCATAATTTTCTCACCTGCCTCCTCACACTCCTTTCCCCTGTAAATCCATATTAGTCCCTCACAGAGATCTCTACTCTCTTGACCCCATCCATCTTTCTGAGCGCCTCACACCCCACCTCGCCTCCCTCTGCTCTCTACCCAGTCTTGATGATCAGATTACTGTTCTCAACTCTACCCTTTCTACTCAGCTAGACTCACTCGCTCCCCTTTCCCTTCACTGCTCTCGTACCACTAACCCACAGCCCTGGATCACTACCACTGTCCACCTCCTTCGATCTTATGTTCGAGCTGCTGAACGCTGCTGACAAATGTCTAAACACCATGCCAACCTCGTTCACTTCAAGTTTATCCTTTCCTGCCTTAACTCAGCCCTCTCCTCTACCAGATAAAACTATTTCTCCTCCCTTATTGACACCCATGCCCATCATCCCCGTCAGCTCTTCTGTACATTCAACTCCCTTCTCAGGCCCCCGGTTCCTCCCCCTCCTCCTTCCCTCACCCCCAACGATCTGGCCTCCTACTTCATTAATAAAATTAAATCCATCAGGTCCGACCTCCCCAAAGTCACTCCCCCACCTTCTCCAACCCCCCGGCTCTCAACACTCTCTGCTTCTCTCCCATCCTTCCCAGCAGTATCCTCAGAGGAGCTCTCCTCCCTCCTCTCAAGTGCTACTCCAGCCACCTGTGCTTCTGACCCCATTCCCTCTCATCTCACGAAATTTCTCACTCCGTCCCTTCTCCCCTCCTTAACATCCATCTTCAACAGCGCACTCTCCACTGGTTCCTTCCCCTCTGCCTTCAAACATGCCCTTGTCTCTCCCATCCGAAAAAAACCCTCTCTTGACCCCTCCTTACCTTCTAGTTATCGCCCCATCTCCCTCCTACCATTCCTTTCCAAACTCCTTGAACGAGTCGTCTACACGCGCTGCCTCGAATTCCTCAACACCAACTCTCTCCTCAACCCCCTCCAGTCTGGCTTCCACCCCCTATATTCCATGGAAACTGCCCTCTCAAAGGTCACCAATGACCTCTTGCTTGCCAAATCCAACGGCTCATACTCTATCCTAATCCTCCTCGACCTCTCAGCTGCCTTTGACACTGTGGACCACCCCCTTCTCCTCAGCACGCTATCCAACCTTGGCTTCACAGACTCCGTCCTCTCCTGGTTCTCCTCTTATCTCTCCGGTCATTCATTCTCAGTCTCTTTTGCAGGCTCCTCCTTCCCCCTCCCATCCCCTTACAGTGGGGGTTCCCCAAGGTTCAGTTCTTGGTCCATCCTTCCCATCTCACAAGCCCGCAACCTTGGTGTCATCCTTGACTCCGCTCTCTTGTTCACCCCTCACATCCAAGCCATCACCAAAACTAGCCAGTCTCAGCTCCACAACATTGCCAAGATCCACCCTTTCCTCTCCATCCAAACTGCTACCCTGCTCGTTCAAGCTCTCATCCTATCCTGTCTGGATTACTGTATCAGCCTCCTCTCCAATCTCCCATCATCCTGTCTCTTCCCACTTCAATCCATACTTCACGCCCCTGCCCGGATTGTCTTTGTCCAGAAAAGCTCTGGGCATGTTACTCCCCTCCTCAAAAATCTCCAGTGGCTACCAATCAACCTACGCATCAGGCAGAAACTCCTCACCCTCGGCTTCAAGGCTCTCCACCACCTCGCGGCCTCCTACCTCACCTCCCTTATCTCCTTCTACAGCCCAGCCCGCACCCTCCGCTCCTCTGCCACTAATCTCCTCCCTGTGCCTTGTTCTCACCTGTTCTGCCATCAACCCCCGGCCCACATCATCCCCCTGGCCTGGAATGCCCTCCCTCCACACATCCACCAAGCTAGCTCTCTTCCTCCCTTCAAGGCCCTACTGAGTGCTCACCTCCTCCAGGAGGCCTTCCCAGACTGAACTCCCTCCTTCCTCTCCCCCTCCTCCCCCTCCCCATCCACCTGCCTTACCTCCTTCCTCTCCCCACAGCACCTGTATATATGTATATATGTTTGTACATATTTATTACTCTATTTATTTATTTATTTCATTTATACATATTTATTCTAATTATTTTATTTTGTTAATATGTTTTGTTTTGTTCTCTGTCTCCCCCTTCTAGACTGTGAGCCCACTGTTGGGTTGGGACCGTCTCTATATGTTGCCAACTTGTACTTCCCAAGCGCTTAGTACAATGCTCTGCACACAGTAAGTGCTCAATAAATATGATTGAGTGAAAGAATGAATGAACTTCCCTTCTCAAAGCCTTAGTTACCTCATCTGTAAAATGAGGATTAAGACTGTGAGCCCGATGTGGGACAGGGACTGTGTCCAACCTGATTAGCTTCTATCTAACCCAGCACTGAGTACAGTGCCTGGCACATAGTGAGCACTTAACAAATACCATAAAAAAATAAAGGAAAGAAAAATGGGCCATTTATCCTTCTGAAACCATCTCATTTCTTTACAGTTCATCTGCAAATGAAGATTTATCAGAAGCCACTGACCAAACTGGTGAGTCAATCAATCAATCAATCAATCAATCGTATTTATTGAGCCAAGTGAGGGAGTAATATGGGTTACTTACAAAATAACTTGAGTCAAGGGAAACAGTCACCAACTGGGCTATTGTTGGGGTGAGTGGATGATCCTTGAGTATCAAAGTGCTGGATTCTGTATCTGGTTCCCAGAATGAAAGCAGTGAGCCCAGAACAATGATTCAGGGAATGTCAGAGGCCATTTCCAGGACACTTTCTTTTTATGGTATTTGTTAAGCGCTTAACTATGTGCCAAGCACTGTTCTTAGCGCTAAATGCACGAGGGTTAGGTTAGACACAATCCCTGTCCCACATGGGGCCTACAGTCTAAGTCATTTCAAACCTTTGAAGTCCACCAATCAGTGACATATATTGAACACTTAATGTGTGCAGAGCACTGTTTTACATGCTTGAGGGAGTACATAAAAATGACCTGGTTTTGTGCCTGTGATCAGACACGTGGGGGCTCTCAGAACTGAAAATGTTTTCAGGACATTTGTCTTTCTCCCCCTCCAGATTGTAAACTCCTTGTGGGAAGGGATTATGTTTACCAGTAATGTTGTATTATACTCTCCCATGCACTTAGTATGGTGCTCTGCACACAGTAAGCACTAAATAAATTCAGGAAAAGCAGCGTGGTTCAGTGGAAAGAGCAAGGGTTTTGGAGTCAGAGGTCATGGGTTCAAATCCCAGCTCTGCCAATTGTCAGCTGTGTGACTTTGTGCAAGTCACTTAACTTCTCTGTGTCTCAGTTACCTCATCTGTAAAATGGGGATTAAGACTGTGAACCCCCCCGTGGGACAACCTGATCACCTTGTAACCTTCCCAGCACTTAGAACAGTGCTTTGCACATAGTAAGCGCTTAATAAATGCCATAAAATAAATAAATAAATACTATAGAATGAATGAATGAAGAAGGCTTATTTGGAAAAGGCCTCAATGAATGAAAAGGTCAATAAAGTAGCTGCCCAAGTAGGGTATAAACAATCATTTAACCAATCGTTTGGGGATCTGTATGCTCAACAATAGCAAGCACAGCACTTCCCACACTAATTTGGAAAGACGTCTTTAACATAATCCCTCTTGGAATGTCCTATCAACCTCCCTATAAACTCGCTGTGGGCAGGGAACGTGTCTACCAACTCTATTACACTGTACACTCCCAAGCACTTAATACAGTACTCCATACACAGTAAGTGCTCAATAAACATGATTGATTGATTTTTGACTGTTATTAACAATCACTCACTGCTGACTCACCAGGTCCTAACCCTGCCTGCTTCAGGCTCTCAGCAACAAGCCATATAATTTTCTTCTTGCCTTGTTCTAAGGGACAAATCATTTGCCCTTCTGAGTCCAGATTTTAGTTTATTGGACTGGAATCCAGACCCCTGGGTGAGGACAGTAATGATAATAAATGTGGTATTTGTCAAACACTCACTACGTTCCAAGTTCTGAGATACGAGATCATCATGCCCTATACAGTCTCTGTTCCACATGGGACTCACAGTCTAGGTAGTGAACAGGAATTTAATTCCCATTTTACCCAAAGTCATGCAGCAGACAAGTGGCCAAGCCAGGATTGGGATCCAGGTCCTCTGACTCCCAGGTCTGGGCTCTATCCATTAGGCAGCACTACTTTTTTACTACCTGGGCTGTGAGCCCTACATGAAACAGGGACTGATATCTGACCTGGTTATTTTGTAAGTAACCCAGCGCTAGTTTATTACCTGGCTTATTGTAAGCATTTAATAAATACCCCAGTTATTTTTATGAAGGAAATTGTACTCCTGTGGCACCATTAATCAATTTCCCAGCATGGCTTCCTCTACCAAGGAAGTAGGACAGACAGAAAAATGCATTGAAAACAAGTAGCCAAAGCCTTAGCTTTGACTTTCAAGGAAGTGTGATCTCTACTAGCGAAGCAGCATGGCTTAGTAGATAGAGCACGGGTCTGGGAGTCAAAGGACCTGGGTTCTTATCCCAGCTCCACCACCATCATCATCATCATCATCAATCGTATTTGTTGAGCGCTTACTATGTGCAGAGCACTGTACTAAGCGCTTAGGAAGTACAAATTGGCTACATATAGAGACAGTCCCTACCCAACAGTGGGCTCACAGTCTAAAAGGGGGAGACAGAGAACAAAACCAAACATACTAACAAAATAAAATAAATAGAATAGATATGTACAAGTAAAATAAATAAACAAACATATATATATATATATATATATATATATACATATATACAGGTGCTGTGGGGAAGGGAAGGAGGTAAGATGGGGGGGATGGAGAGGGGGATGAAGGGGAGAGGAAGGAAGCGGCTCAGTCTGGGAAGGCCTCCTGGAGGAGGTGAGCTCTCAGCAGGGCCTTGAAGGGAGGAAGAGAGCTAGCTTGGCGGATGGGCAGAGGGAGGGCATTCCAGGCCAGGGGGATGACGTGGGCCGGGGGTCGATGGCGGGACAGGCGAGAACGAGGTACAGTGAGGAGATTAGCGGCGGAGGAGCGGAGGGTGCGGGCTGGGCTGTAGAAGAAGAGAAGGGAGGAGAGGTAGGAGGGGGCGAGGTGATGGAGAGCCTTGAAGCCCAGGGTGAGGAGTTTCTGCCTGATGCACAGATTGATTGGTAGCCACTGGAGATTTTTGAGGAGGGGAGTAATATGCCCAGAGCGTTTCTGGACACAGATAATCCGGGCAGCAGCATGAAGCAGCACCACTTCCCTGCTCTGTGACTTTGGGTAAATCACGTCACTTCTCTGGGCCTCAGTTACCTCATCTAGAAAGTGGGGATTAAGACCATGAGCCCCATATGAGAAAGGAACTGTGTCCAACCTGATTAAGCTTATCTAGTGGGCACTTAGTACAGTTGCCTGGCACACTGCTTCTCGATTCAAAGAGGACAGAAGCGGCAGGCTTAAGATAGCACTTCCATCCACAACCTTATACTCTGCTGCTTCCCTGGTCTGTAATTTATTTTAGTGTCTATTTCCCCAAAGAGTCTGTGAGTTTCTTGAGGGAAAGGATCATTCCTACCAACTTAACACTTAACAAATGCCATTTTAAAAAATATGATTGATTGATTCCAGGAGATAGCTTCAATTCGACTTAGTTTCTGTTTTTTAGCCAAACAAAATTCCCAGCTCATAGGACCAAGTGACACCAATTTGCTTTTGTTTACAGTTTCCCTGAGTGAGCAAGAAATACTTCAGGGGACAGCGAAAGGACAGTGGAGGTATGTAGCAGGCTTTGCTTCTACGCCCTTGATACCAGGTATGAGGAAGAGTCATGTCTTTCTAAGCAGTGCTCTCCCAGGCCGGGGTTTGCAACCAGCTCCCAATTCTAAGGGAGAACTGATCTGCCCAGTTTGGACAGGAAGCCTCCTGAACTTGGGTGTTACAGGAGAAACCTGAATTACCTTGGTTTCTTTGTCTGTTGTATTTGACAATCAAAATTTGAAAAGGTCTTTGTTCAGAGAGGGCGATTTTGACCTGGAGGTTGATTTTGGAGGCAGAATTTAATAATAATAAGTAAACAATGATGGTATTTGTTAAGCGTTTATTATGTGCCAAGCACAGTTCTAAGCACTGGGGTAGATACAAAGGAATCAGGTTGTCCCATATGGGGTTCACAGTCTTAATCTCCATTTTACAGATGAGGTATCTGGGGCACAGAGAAGTTAAGTGACTTGCCCAAAGTCAGCATTAGAACCCACAACCTTTGCCTCCCAAGCCTGTGCTCTTTGCACTAGGCCACACTGCTTCTTGATTCAAAGAGGACAGAAGTGACAGGCTTAAGAGAGCACTTCCATCCACAACCTTATACTCTGCTGCTTCCCTGGTCTGTAATTTATTTTAGTGTCTATTTCCCCAAAGAGTCTGTGAGCTCCTTGCGGGAAAGGATCATTCCTACCATCTCTATTGTATTGTACTCTCCCAAGCACTTAGTACAGTGCTCTGCAAATGGTAAGTGCTCAATAAATATTGATTGATTGGTGGAATCTAGGCAATGGCCCTTTCAACTCCACTCCCTGGTGTGAGGCATCCTACACTCACAGGTGAGTCATCTTGCCAAACTCTTTTTCCATGATATTTGTTAAGTATCCACTATGGACCAGGCACTGTACTAAGTGCTGGGAGTAGATACTAGCTAACCAGGTAGAACACAATCCCTGTTCCACATGGGGCTCATTGTCTTCATCCTCATTTTACAGATGAGGTCATTGAAGCACAGAGAAGTGAAGTTACTTGCCCAAAGTCACAAGTGATGGAGCCAGGATTAGAACCCACTGCTATTCAAACATTTGACATCAGCCTTACAAATCTGGGGAAATATTCAATCAGTAAATACCAATCAGTGGTGTTTATTAAGCTCTTACAGCATGTGGAGCACTGTATTAAGTGCATGGGAGAGTACAGTAGAGTTGGTAGACTTGATTCCTGCTCTCAAGAAGTTTACAATCTAACGGAGCAGGCTCTCCAAATAATAATAATAATAATGTTGGTATTTATTAAGCACTTACTATGTGCCAAGCACTGTTCTAAGTGGTGGATCCAGCTCCATTTTTCTCATTTTTCCTGAAGACTTAATAACAATAATAATAATAACAATAATGATGATGTTTTTTGTTAAGCACTCACTATGTGCCAGGCACTATATTAAGCATGGGGGTGAATGCAAGCAAATCAAGTTGGATACAGTCCCTGTCCCATGTGGGGCTCACAGCCTTAATCCCCATTTTGCAGATGAAGTAATTGAGGCCCATAGAGGTCACACAGAGGAGAAGTGATGGAACCGGGATTAGAACCGATGACCCTCTGACTCCCAGGCCCATGCTCTATCCAGGCCATACTGCTTCTAACAGTCAGTCACGGCCCTAACTGAATGAGACCTTTCCTATTTGTTGACACTTCTTTCCAGTTCTGAGAAGTTTGATGTGCCTGGGTTCTGGAGCTGGGGGTCTGCTGGAGAGGGAGCTTAGAGTTTGGGGAGCAGCGGAGGAGATGAGAATCATAGCAGGAACGAGAACTTGGGGATTGCTGCTTAGAAATTTGGAAAGCGCCAGAGCACGTTTCTTGCACAATTCTGCAATGTCAGTCAGCTGGAAGGGTGAAGTCAGGTTCTGAAACAGATGGGTTCTGACATTGAGAAGCAGCATGACCTAGTGGACAGTAATAATAATAATAATAGTATTTGTTAAGCGCTTACTATGTGCCAAACACTGTTCTAAGGACTGGATAGCTGCAGAGTAATTGGGTTGTCTCATGTGGGGCTTACAGTATTAATCCCCATTTTACAGATGAGGGAACTGAGGCACAGAGAAGTGAAATGACTTGTCAAAGGTCATAGAGCAGAGAAGTGATGGGGGTGGGATTAGAACCTACATCCGCCTACTCCCAAACCCATGCTCTTTCCACTAAGTCACGCTGCGGGCCTGGGAGTCTGAAGGACCTGGGTTCTAATCCCGCCTCTGCAACTTGTCTGTTGTGTGACCTCAGCAATAACCTCATCTGTAAATTGCCAATAAAGACTGTGAGCCCCATGTGGGACAGGGACTATGTCCAACTTGATTATCTTGTATCCACCCCAGTGCTTAGAACAGTGCTTGGCACATAATAAATGCTCAACAAGTACCATAATTATCATCATTATTATTAAGTCACTTCACTTCTCTGGGCCTCAGTTACCTCATCTGTAAAATTGGGGTTAAGATATGAGCTTCATGTGGGACAGGGACTGTGTCTGACATGACTATCTTGTTTCTTCCTCAGTGTGCTTAGTACAGTGCCTGGCACATAGTAAGCTCTGATACCATAAAAAACACAAAGGAAGTCCTCTCCCTATTGGCTGATAGCCCCGAATGTTCCGACCTGGATGATGAATTTCATTCATTCATTCATTCAATCATATTTATTGAGCACTTACTGTGTGCAGAGCACTGTACTAAGCACTTGGGAAGTACAAGTTGGCAACATATAGAGACGGTCCCTACCCAACAATGGGCTCACAGTCTAGAATGAGTCCAACCAGGGGAGAAGCAAAGTAGTTTAGAGGAAGAGGATTGGTCTGGGAGCCAGAAGTACTGCCCTCTAATCCTTATTCCGCCACCTATCTGCTGTGTGAACTTGGGCAAGTCTCTGTGCCTCAGTTCCCTTATCTGTAAAATGAAGATAGAATCCATTCATTCATTCAGTTGCATTTATTGAGTGTTTACTGTGTACAGAGCACTGTACTAAGCACTAGGGAGAGCACAATAGGACAATAAACAGACACATTCCCTGCCCACAATGAACTTATGGGTTAGAGTGGGAAACTGACATTAATATAAATAAATACATTACAGATCTGAACATAATTGCTGTGGTGCTAGGAGGGGTGATGAATGAAGGGAGCAGGTCAGGTTGACACAGAAGGGAGAGGGAGAAGAGGAAAGGAGGGTTTAGTCAGGGAGGGCCTCTTGGAAGAGATGTGCCTTCAATAGGGTTTTGAAGGGAGAGAGAGCAATTGTTGGATACAACATGGGCGAGAGTTTGGCAATGAGGTAGGTGAGATCAAGGTACAGTTAGTAGGTTGGCATTAAAGGAGCAAAGTGTGCAGGCTGGGTTGGAGTAGGAAAGCAGTGAGGTAAGGTAGGAGGGGCAAAATGATTGAATGCTTTAAAGCCAATGCTGAGGAGTTTTTGTTTGATGCGAAGGTGGATGGGCAACCCCTGTTCTCCCTCCAACTCAGACCCGTGTGGGTCCTGATTATTTTCTATCTACCCCAGTGCTTAATATACTGCTTAACTCATAGTAAGCACATTACAAATGCCACAGTTATTATCATTCTTCCTCCAGGGAAAAAAAAACCCAGGTGCCACTAGCCAAATCTGCTCCCTCTCTGCAATTATAACTTTGGGAGGAGTTCTTGGTTTGGAAAGACATACAACCTGAAGGTTCTCCAATGGTTTGCCATCTGTCAAAAGCAAGACATTTTGTCACCTTGCTAATTAGCACTGCTTAGTATCTCACACCTAAATTTCAACACCTTCTGGAACATTCCATTTCTCACAGTGCACCCTGCTCCGCAACTACACACAGTTTCCTTCTAAGGCCCAACCAAGATAAGGTGCTCTCTACCACAGAATACATGCATTGGCTTGGGAAACGCAAATGACTTGACACCCTTGAGGGATGGACAAAGCAAATCTGCTTTGCTGTCTCTTTTCCGGTCAAACGCAAAACCCCGCTTAAGGGTTCAGAAGACTCCACACTGACTAAGTGGGCAGTTTCAGATCTTGTCCCACTGCATCTATGCTCCGGAAAAGTGGGTCACATCTGGGGTTTTGGAATCCTGTGTTTGTGTTTGTGTGTCCCCCATGCAATGATAATGATAATCAGGGTGTTTGTTAAGTGCCATGCAGTGTCCTGAGCTCTCAGATAAATGCAAGATAATCAGACTGAACCCAGTCCCTGTCCCACACGGGGCTCATGGTCTTAGGGCAGAGAGAATGAGTATTGAATCCCCATTTTGTGGAAGAAGAAACTGAGGCCAAATGAAGTCCAGTGACTTACCTAAGGTCACACAGCAGGCAAGTATCAGAGCCGAGATTAGAACCCAGGTCCTCTGACTCCCGGGCCCACACTCTTTCTGCTCAGTCATGCTGCTTCCCTGGCAACTTGTAGGACTTCTTACCCTTACTGTCAGGGGCATTCATTCAATCATATTTATTGAGTGCTTACTGTGTGCAGAGCACTGTACTAAGCGCTTGGGAAGTACAAGCAACATATGGAGATGGTTCCTACCCAACAATGGGCTCACAGTCTAGAAGGGGGAGACAGACAACAAAACAAAACAAGTATTGAGACTGTGAGCCCCATGTGGGACAGGGATTATGTCCAACCTGATTTGCTTCTATCCACCCTAGCGCTTAATACAGTGCCTGGCACATAATAAGTGCTTTACAAATACCACAATTATTATTATTATGATTACCTGCCCATAGCCCAGCATTGACCAGTTTTCTGTCAATCCTAACACCCCCATATGCACTACACAACTTCCTGGGAGAAGAAATTCCATGAATTCTCCCTCCCAAATGGAAAGGGATTCTTTCAGTTTGTTTGGAATCTGCTACCCTCAGGCTTCTGTCGTCAGCCCTCATCCTGATTGGCTGAGAGGATTTCAGGGATAACAATTTTGGGTTCATATTAACCATTCAATCCATCAATAATTAATAACATTTATTGGATGCCTACCATTTGCAGAACACTACAATCCAGCAGTTCAGATCTAACTCCTTACAATTTGCATCTCTTGTGACAGAAGAGTTTTGATCCTTGCAGGAAATACTCCAGTTCTGATAACAATAACAACAATAACAATAATGATAATAATAATAATAACAATAATAATAATAGTAATGGGATTTGTTAAGTGCTTACTATGTGCCAGACACTGTTCTAAGTGCTGGGGTGGATACATACAAACTGGGGTGGAAACAGTCCCTGTCGCCAGGGCTCACAGTGTTAATCCCCACTTTACAAATGAGGGAACTGAGGCACAGAGACATGAAGTGACTTGCCCAAGGATACACAGCAGACAAGTGGCAGAGCTGGAACTAGAACACAGATTATTCTGACTCCCATTCATTCATTCAATCCCATTTATTGAGCGCTTACTGTGTGCAAAACACTTTTTTTTCTCCACTTGGCCATACTCCACAAGGTTCTTCAAACTAATAAGTGTGGGCACTAATAGTTATGTGGGCAAAATAACCTAACTCTGTAACCTGAATCATCAGCACCCCCAAATAGCAGCAAATGGAAATGTGGATCTAATAAATGAGAAGAGTGAGTTGGGTCTGGGTGAGTCAAGTGTCAGTAGGAGCAGATCAGCAAGAAGCTCTAGAGAAGCAGTATATCCTAATGGTTAGAGCATGGGCCTGGGAGTCAGAAAGACCTGGGTTCTAATCCCTGATTTGCCACTTTTCTGCCACAGGACCTTGGGCAAATCACTTAACATCTGTGTACTTGTTATTTTTTTCTGTAAAATGGGGATTAAGACCTTGAGCTTTATGAGGGACAGCAACTGTGTACAACCTGATCATTTTGCATTTACCCCCGTGTGTCATACAGTAACTTGCATGTAGTAAATGCTTAACCAATCCCATTAAAAAGAAAAAAAAGGAAAAGAAATTCTGCAACTTGGTCAGAGTTGCTTCCCATCCTTGTAATTTCTTCTAGTACCTGTCTCCCCAGCTAGATCGTAAGCTCCTTTCATTCATTCATTCATTCAATTGTATTTACTGAGCACTTACTGCATGCAGAACACTGTACTTGGGAGACAATAAACAGTTTAAGGGCAGGGATCATGTCTACTGACTCTATTAAGTTATACTCCCCAGAGCCCTTAGTACAGTGCTCTGCACACAGTAAGGGCTCAATAAATACTACTCCATTGATCGATCTCTTGAATCCACGTTGCTTTCCTGGCAGTATATCCAAATGGCTGGAACTTTGGCAGAAAGACCCTGAGGAGATTCTCCTGAACCTGGGGTTTGGGGCTGACGAGCCAGACATCTGCACTAGAATCCCCATCCGCTTCCTCCGCTGCCACTCCTCCGCCAGGGGGATTAACATGCGGGTCTTCCTGGAGGCGCAAAAGATGCGCTTTGACATCGAGAGTCCTGACTTGTGTGGTAAGGGGCTGGGGGGCTGGGGAGGGGATGGAAGGGGGCACCCACTACCCGGACATTTGGTCCTGTAGCTCAATAAACTAAGCGCTCCGTAAATACCACTCATTGATTGATTGATCACTATGGAATCCCTTTGGAGGTGAGAATAATAATAATAATAATAACAACTTTTAGGAACCCACATCAGCTGAAATCCTTGGGGATGCGAGGCATGGGGGGAGAGGGCTGAAGACTCGGGGTATACATGGATTGGGAAGAGATGATAGGTGGAAGGTGTGAGCAATCAATCAGTAGGATTTAGGGAGCTCTTACTATGTGCAGAGTGCTGGACTAAGCAAAATTAATAATAATAATATTAGTAATGATGATGATAAGTCCTTAACAAATGTAATAATACTTATCCATTATTAACTATTATGCTATCTAATATTACATTATATAATACAAACATACTTTATAATTATAATATATGATGTACATTATATTATATTGTATTAGGTGATAGAATATATTATATCATACTGTATTAGATTACACTATATTTGTTATATTGTGCTGTACTGTGTTGATTCATTCACTCAATCGTATTTATTGAGCACTTACTGTGTACAAAACACTATATCAAACATTTGGGAGAATACAATACAACAATACACAGACATACTCCCTGCCTACAGTGAGCTTACAGTCTTGAAGGGGAAATAGATATCAATATACTTAAATAAATTGCAAATATGTATGTATCTGCTGTCGGGCTGGGAAGGGAGTTGAATGAAGGGAGCAAGTCAGGGTGACACAGAAGGGAGTGGGAGAAATGGAAATGAGACCTCTTGGAGATGTGTCTTGGATAAAGCTTTGAAGTGGGGAGACTATCAGATGTGAAGAAGGAGGCCAGAGTTAGGACGTGGGCGAAAGATCAGCAGCGAGATAGAAGAGATCGAGGTACAGTGAGAAGGTTGGTATTAGAGGAATAAAGTGTGCAGGCTGGGTTGTAGTAGTAGAGTAGTGAGGTGAGGTAGAAGGGAACAAGGTGTTTGAGTACTTTAAAGCTGATGGTGAGGAGTTTCTATTTGATGTGGAGGTGGATGGGTAACCACTGGAGTTTCTTGAGGAGTGGAGAAACATGTCCTGCATGTTTTCATAGAAAAATGAGCTGGGCAGCAGAGTAAAGTATGGAATAGAGTGGGGAGAAGCAGGAGGCTGGGAGGTCAGCAAAGAGGTTGATGCAGTAATCAATCAATCAATCAATCAATCAGTAGTATTTAATTGAACGCTTACTCTGTGCAGAGCACTGTACTAAGCGCTTGGGAAGTACAAGTTGGCAACATATAGAGACAGTCCCTACCCAACAGTGGGCTCACAGTCTCGAAGGGGGAGACAGAGAACAAAACCAAACATGCTAACAAAATAAAATAAATAGAATAGATAGGTACAAGTAAAATAAATAAATAAATAAATAGAGTAATAAATATGTACAAACATATATACATATATACAGGTGCTGTGGGGAAGGGAAGGAGGTAAGATGGGGGAATGGAGAGGGGGTCGAGGGGGAGGTGAAGGAAGGGGCTCAGTCTGGGAAGGCCTCCTGGAGGAGGTGAGCTCTCAGTAGGGCCTTGAAGGGAGGAAGAGAGCTAGCTTGGCGGATGGGTAGAGGGAGGGCATTCCAGGCCTGGGGGATGACGTGGGCCGGGGGTCAACGGCAGGACAGGCGAGAACGAGGCCCGGAGAGGAGATTAGCGGCAGAGGAGCGGAGGGTGCGGGGTGGGCTGTAGAAGGAGAGAAAGGAGGTGAGGTAGGAGGGGGCGAGGTGATGGAGAGCCTTGAAGCCGAGGGTGAGGAGTTTCTGCCTGATGCGCAGATTGATTGGTAGCCACTGGAGATTTTTGAGGAGGGGAGTAACATGCCCAGAGCATTTCTGGACAAAGACAATCCGGGCAGCAGCATGAAGTATGGGTTGAAGAGGGGAGAGACACGAGGATGGGAGATCAGAGAGAAGGCTGTTGCAGTAATCAAGGTGGGATAGGTATGAATGTTTGGATTAACGAGGTAGCAGTTTGGTGAATCCACATTGTATAGATAGGGAACCAGCAGCACAGACAACCTAAGTGACTTGCTTAAGCAGGAAAGTGTCAGACCTGGAATTAGAACCCAGACCCTTTTCTTTCCATTAAGACACTAGGAGCTTGCAGTATAGAAGATTCATTCAGTATACGCTCCTTGTGGGCTTGTATGGGGCACAGGGTAAGCACTTAACAAATACCATGGAAAAAAACACTGATGAGGGTACAGCAGATATAAGACACTCATTCCCTGTCTTCAGGGAGCTCACGACCTAATGGAAGAAATGTCTTTCCCTCCCTTCCCCTCCTCCCTATCTCCAGCAGTGAGGGCTTGGGGTGCGCAAGACGATGTTCTGGTCCAGGAAAGCTGACTCATTTCTATCAAACAAAGATGATATTCTTCACTTACCACCTTTTATCGAATTACTACACCTCTCCTCCAAGCCCTGAATTGTATTGTATTCATTCAAACGTATTTATTGAGTGCTTACTGTGTGCAGAGAACTGTACTAAGTGCTTGGGAAGTACAAGTCTACAACTTATGGAGACAGTCCCTACCCAATAACGGGCTCACAGTCTAAGAAGGGGGGAGACAGGCATCAAAACAAGTAAACAGGCATCAATATAAATAAATAGAATTATAGAAATATACACATCATTAATATAAATAGAATAATAAATATGTACAGGTGCTGGGGGAGGGAAGGGGGATAGAGCAAAGGGAGTGAGTCAGGGAGATGGGGAGGGGAGGGGGAGCAGAGGAAAAGGGGCATGCTGTTAAACACTGTACTAAGCAGAAGAAGTAACATGGCCTAGTGGATAGAGCATGGGCCTGGGAGTCAGAGAGACCTGGGTTCCAATCCCGGCTCTGCTACTTGTCTGCTGCGTAATCTTGAGCAAGTCACTTCACTTCTCTGTGCCTCAGTGACCTCCTCTGTCAAATGGGGATTGAGACTGTGATCCCCATGTGGGACAGGGGATGTGTCCAAACTGATGAGCTTGCATTTACCCCAGTGCTTAGAACACTGATTGACATATAATAAGCACCTAAAAATTACCATCATCATTACTTGAGTCCATACCCCTAAAACGTAGTCCTTCATTCATTCAGTTGCATTTATTGAGCACTTCTTGTGTGCAGAGCACTGAACTAAGCAATTGGGAGAGTACAATAGAACAATAGATACAGTCCCTGCCCACAGTGATCTTACAGCCTAGAGGAGTTATGTATTCGCCCCTTTCTCCACCCCACACATCTTTATACTAAGTTCCTTCCCTTGCCTGTACTATATTTTAATGTCTGTCACCCCTTAAAAACTGTAAGCTCCTTGTGGAAGGGAATCACTTCTACCAACTCTATTGTACACAATAATAATAACAATTATGGTACTTGCTAAGCACTTACTATGTGCCAAGCACTGTTCTAAGCTCTGGGGGAGATACAAGTTAATTGGGTTGGACACAGTCCCTGTCCCACACAGGGCTCATATTCTTAGTCCCCATTTTACAGATGAGGGAACTGAGGCACAGAGACATGAAGTGACCTGCCCAGGGATACGCAGTAGACAAGTGGCAGAGACAGGATTAGAACCCGAGTCCTTCTGACTCCCGGGCCTGTACTTTATCCACTAAGCCACAGTGTACTTTCCCAAGTGCTAAGTAACGCACTTTAGGTACAGTAGGAGCTCAAAAGATATCATTGATTGATTGATTGATTGATTAGTACAGTAGGAGCTCAGTAGATGAAAATAGATTGATTGATTGATTGATTGATTAATGGATCATTGCCCTGCTCCAGAACGCTTTCTCCAACTGGACATCCTCGATCACGTGACGAGCGTCTTCTCCTCTCTGCTGAATGACACCAGCGCTCCAGGCCAAGAGGAGGCTGAGGGGGAAGAGGAGCAGCGGAGGGTCCAAGAAGCCCCACACAAGGGGCGGAGACGGACTGGCCAGGTTTTGAGGAGGGTTTCCAACCGCCTGAATCAGCTAGCCCTCAACCAGGGGCCCCCGGAGTCCCCTACAGGACGCCAGGATGGGGCCAGCTTTTCTGGCCGCCACCTTTTGGCATCTCTAGCAGAGAAACGCTGTCCCACGGTGATGGAGGAGGTCGGGGATGGAGGAGCCTGGAGCAGGACCAACCCAGGGCCTCTTGTCCCGGTGCCGTCACCGCCGCCCAACACCCCCGGCAGGCCCGAGGCAACACCCCAAGGTCAGGCCATGAAGGAGCCTGATCTTCCTCTGCCGCATGCCCTACGGACCACTTCCCGCCATGGATCGAAGCCCCCGGACTCTTTTGAAATGGAAGAGGTAAGCATGGCCTCACGGGGAATCTACTGCCCAGGCCACTAATAGTCAGTCGATTGTATTTATCGAGCGCTTACGGTGTGCAGAGCACTGTACTAAGTGCTTTTGGAGAGTACAATAGAATAATAAAACAGATACATTCCCTGCATAAAACAGATACATTCATTCCACAGTGAATACTTGCCTTCTGCCGTCAAGTCATTTCTGACCTATAATAACACCATGGACACATCTCTCCCAGAACACACCGCCTCTCCATCTGCAATCATTCTGGTAGTGGATCCATAGAGTTTTCTTGGAAAAAATCTAGAAGTGGTTTACCATTACCACCTTCCACACAGTAAACTCAAGTCTACTACTACTACTAATAATAATTGTTGTATTCACCAAGCTCTTCCTCAGGCACTGTACTAAGCACTGGAGCGGATACAAGCAAATCGGGTTGCACATAGCCCCCGTCACGCATGGGGCTCACAGTCTTAATCCCCAATTTACAGATGAGGTAACTGAGGCCCAGAGAAGTGAAATAACTTGTCCAAGGCCGCCCAGCAGACAGGTGGTGGAGCTGGGATTAGAACTCATGACCTTCTGACTCACAGGCCACTATGGCATGATGCTTCCCTAGTACTACTACTATTGCTATTAATAATAATGATAGTATATATTAAATGCTTACTATGTATCAAGCACTGTACTGAGTGTTGGGGTTGGTACAAGGTAATCAGGCCCCACTTGGGGCTCACAGTCTATGTAAGAAGGAGAACAGTTATTGAATCCCAACTTTGCAGAAGAGGGAACTGTGGCAAAGAGAATTTAAATGATTTGTCCAAGGTCACACTGCCAGGATGTGGTGGTACAGGGATTAGAACCCACATTCTCTGTCTCTCCCAGTCTTCCTGATCCTCCCTAAGGCCCTCCCCTCGTATTCTCTTTCACCCAGGAATCTCCACTTTGTGTCCAATCAATCAATCGTATTTATTGAGTGCTTACTGTGTGCAGAGCACTGTACTAAGCGCTTACACACTTAGGTGTCCACTTACACACTCCCTGTCCAGGAAACAGCAAGAGCAAGCAAATCAGACTTGCTTTCCTGGCTGGCTCCTGAGAGCACATAATTCCTGAGAAGCAGTGTGGCCTAATGGATAGACCCCAGCCGGGGAGTCAGAGAACTTGGTTTCTATCCTGGCACTGCCACTTGCTGCTGTGTGACCTTGGGCAAGTCACTTCACTTCTCTGGGCCAAAGTTCCCTCATTTGCAAAATGAGGATGAAGGCTGTGAGCCCCATATGGGACAGTGCCTGGCAAAGAGTAAGTGCTTAACAAATACTAGGAAAAAAAAATTATGGCACTCAATATATGTCTGTGCCTGAATCTATTCAGTCTTCCCTTGTCAAACACTTTGAACATCCCTGAAGAAAGCTAGTCTCCCCGGCCACCCCCAGCCAGTTATCCCTCTTTTAACACCTACAGTCTGATCGGAAACTACTAGCCGGTCAGTGGTATTTATTGAGCACTTACTGTGTGCAGAGCATTGTACTGAGCTCTTGGAAGAGGACAATAAAGTAGGTAGAAACGGTCTTGCAATCTTGTGATTTTATAGTATTTTGTGCCAGGTAAAGAAGGATGCTTACTCCTCTATTAATAATCATTAAGCATTTACTATGAATCAAGCACTGTACTAAGCACTGGAGAAGCCACATTATAATTACATCAGATGCAGTCCCCGTCCCACATGGAGCTCATGGTCTAGGGGTGAGGGAAAACAGGTATTTAATCCCCATTTTACAGATGAGAAAACTAAGGCCCAGAGAAGTGAAGTGACTTAACTAGCAACAAACAAAAACACCTCACTATTGGCTTAAAGTGGTCCGCTGCCTTGCCCTCTCCTACCTCACCTCACTACTGTCCTTTTACAACTCAGGCCACACACTTCACTCTTCTAACGCTAACCTTCTCACTGTGCCTCGATCTCAGCTGTCTCTCCGTCAGCTTCTAGCTTACAATCTGCCTCTGGCCTCGGACACACTCCCTCCTCACATCCAACGGACAACTACTCTCCTCCCCTTCAAAGCTTTATTGAAGGCACATCTCCTCCAAGGGGCCTTCCTTGACTAAGCCCCCACTTTCGTCTTCTACTGCTCCCTTCTCCATCTCTCTGACTTGTCCCCTCTGTTCTTTCCCTCTTCCAGCTCCACAGAACCTATTTGCATATCTGTCATTTATTTATTTGTATTGGTGTCTGTCATCCCCCCTCCAGACTGTAAGCTCATAGTGGGCAGGTAATGTGTCTGTTTATTGTTGTATTGTACTCCTCCAAGTGCTTAGTATAGTACTCCAAGCACAGTGGGTGTTCAATAAATACAATTGAATGAATGAATGGAGTCATACAGCAGGCAACTGGTGGAACTGAGATTAGAACCCAGGTCTTCTGACTTCCAGACTTCTCTTTTCACTAGGCCACACTGTTAGCCTAGGCTCTCATCTCCCTAAAGAAGCAGGAGGTTTCAAAATGCCCAAATCCTCTGATTGTCCAATCCCAAGCAGTGGAATCCCAGAATCCTTTGTTCCAGTACTTCTGAAATCCAGGTTTTGGCAGCGGAAGCGTTTGTGCCCCAACTCCCCGAGCTAACGACACTGCACAGACCTCATGTACCTCAGGAACATGGCAAAATCATAGTATCGCTTTTTCTGAGAAGGTTTTAATGAAATGCACTTAGCTTAGCTGAATGAATTTCAAATACCAGAACGCCAAGACTAGAAATCTCACTGCTCTGCAGCCCCACTATCACTCTCAGTACGTAGTTTCTCAGAAAAAATGTTCTTCTGATGGGTCGCCACAGTGAATTTTCTGCCCAGGAAAACCTAGCACTGTATTTTTAAAATATTGCAGCTCTGACTCCCTGGGCTGAGGCAAAGCATGTGTTTACTTTAGGACCGTCAGAGGTGTGCCCAAGGCCCAGGTGGTTTCGTGTCTAACAAAGACCCTTGCCAAATTGAATATTTATTTTTGTTCGGCAGACTTAGCAATCCTATTATGAGAAATTCAAAATAGGCATCAAATTGGCAGAACTTCTTGGCATTTGAGAGGTATGCTGAGGTACTCTGAACAGATAGCCCTCTTGAAATTCCATCTGCCAATTTGGTCTCCAGTGAAGTGTGTGTATCTTTTCCTGACCTCTTGCGGAAGGCTGAATTTGGGGTTCAGGCTGGGGATAGCTAATCATTCATTCATTCAGTCATTCAGTCATATTTATTGAGCGCTTACTGTGTGCAGAGCACTGTACTAAGCACTTGGGAAGTACAAGTTGGCAACATATAGAGATGGTCCCTACCCAACAGCGGGCACACAGTCTAGAAGGGGGAAATGGGTCATGGGTTCAAATTACGAATCCACCAATTGTCAGCCTGTAATCCTGGATGCTACAGGACTGTTAGTTTCGTGAAATGACTTGGACATCAAAATCAACAGAATTTGGCCACCACAGCTAGATTATGAACTTCCTGAAGGCAAGGATGGTTTTCCTACATAAATGTTCAGGCCATGTTTTCCCCACTCCTCAAGAAACTCCAGTGATTGTCCGTCCACCAACGCATCAAACAAAAACTCCTCACCATTGGCTTTAAAGTCCTCCATCACCTTGCTCCCTCCTACCTCACCTCACTACTCTTCTAATACAACCCAGCCTGAGCACTTTGCTCCTCTAATGCCAACCTTCTCACTGGGCCTCCAGCTCACCTGTCTTGAACCGACCACTTGACCATATCCTGCCTCTGGCCTGGAATGCCCTCCATCCTCAAATCCAACAGACAATTACTCTCCCCCTTTTCAAAGCCTTATTGAAGGCACATTTCTTCCAGGAGGCCTTTCCTAAGTCCCCCCTCCACTTCCTCTTCTCCCACTCCTTTCTGGGTCACCCTGACTTGCTCCCTTTGTTCATTCCCTCCCTCAGCCCCACATCACTTATGTACATATCTGTAAATTATTTATTTACACTAATATTTGTCTCACCCTTCCTAGACTGTAAGTTCATTGTGGGAAGGGGAATGTGTCTATTGATGTATCGTACACTCCCAGCGCCTAGTACAGTGCTTTGCCCATAGGAAGCACTCAATAAATACAATTGAGTGAATGAATGATGTCTTCCCACTCCATTGTACTCTCCCAAATGCTTAGCAAGAGGTTGGGACTGGGCAATCAGAGGATTCAGGCATTTTGAAATCCTCTGCTCCTTTGGGAAGATGAGAGTCTAGGCTAACAGCATGGCCTAGTGGAAAGAGTGTGGGTCTGAAAGTCAGAAGACCTGGTTTCTAATCTCAGTTCCCCTGCTCAATAAATGTGCCTGAATGATTGTCTGACTAATCGAACTTTTCCTCACTTCTCTCTCGATGTATGAATAATGATTCTAATGCTAAGAAGAGGTTTCATGTCCGATTGACAGTACAGACAACTGTTGCTTCAATAATAATAATGATAATTCTGGTATTAGTTAAGCGCTTACTACGTGCCAGGCACTGTACTAAGCACTTGGGTGGATCCAAGCAATTTGGTTTGGACCCAGACCCTGTCCCACGTGGGGCTCACAGTCTCAGTCCCCATTGTACAGATGAGGTAACTGAGGCCCAGAGAAGTGAAGTGACTTCCCCATGGTCACACAGAAAACAATTGGCGGAGCTGGGACCTAGGTCCTCCTGACCTCCGGTTCTGAGCTCTATCCACTAGACCATGCTGCCTTCATATTGGACAGTCTGGTTTTCAGGTGCTCTCTTCCCTGCCTGGTATCAATATGGAACAAGATGGCAGAATGTTCATTTTGACCATTTTTCTCAATCAATCAATCAATTGATTAACCATCACCTTCATCTATAGTATTTATTGAACACTTACTATGTTCAGGGCACCTCACTAAGCATTTGAGAAGCAGTGTGGCTCAGTGGAAAGAGCCCGGGCTCTGGAGTCAGAGGTCATGGGTTCAAATCCCGACTCCGCCAACTGTCAGCTGTGTGACTTTAGGCAAGTCACTTAACTTCTCTGTGCCTCAGTTACCTCGTCTGTAAAATGGGGATTAAGACTGTGAGCCCCACGTGGGGCAACCTGATCACCTTGTAACTTCCCCAGAGCTTAGAACAGTGCTTTGCACATAATAAGCATTTAATAAATGCCATTATTATTATTATTATCATTATTTGGGAGAGTACGACACCACTGTGACTACCCTGATTATCTTGTATCTACCCCAAGTGTTTAGGCCCCTCGCAGGATGGCACTTGGAGAGTTTCCAGGACTCTACCAGTCTTGGCTATGGGTGGGCAAGTCAAACAGAGACCTACCCATTCCATTCCTAGCTCGGGCAGTGGCTAGCGAGTGGAAGGCAATCTGCTACATGTCAAGACTCTCCTGTACTGGGCAGCAGAGGCATGGGAGAGAGTCAAGGGCGGAGACTCAAGTTAACTTCGCAGAAGGAGGCAATGGTAAACCGCTTCCGTATTTTTACCAAGGAAATTCTATGGATAACGATTGCAGACAGAGGTGGGATGTTCTGGGACAGATGTGTCCAGGAGTCGCTATGGGTCGGAGACAGCTCCACAGCATAAGACAAGACCCCAGTGCTTAGTACAGTGCCTGGCTCATAGTAAGCACTTTACAAATACCACTGAAAAAAAAAAGAGCTAACGAGGGGATTGTAGTGTTTATGGACTGCTTACATGGAGCATTGAAGAATCCTGTGCTGTATAACTATTCTATCTATGTGAGAGGTAACCAATTCCTGTGCAAAACCCAGGAACAGAATATGTTGGTGAGTACAAAATCAGAAAACTGTTAGGAAAGAGAATGCATGGCAGGACTGACGAAGCACAGTTACCAAAGGTGAGAGGGAGGTAATGAACAATGGCCCAAAAATCCAATGGTGCCATCACAGCAGAAGCAGCATGGCATATTGGATAGAGCACTGGCCTAGAAGTAAGAAGGATATGGGTTCTAATCCTGACTCTGCCACTTGTCTGCTGTGTGACCTCAGGCAAGTCACTTTACTTACCTGTGATTCAGTTACCTCATCTGTAAAATGGAGATTGAGACTGTGAGCCTCACCTGGGACAGGGACTGTGTTCAACCCCATTTGCTTATACCCACCTCAGTGCTTAATACAGTGCCTGGCACATAGTAAGCACTTAACAAATGCCACAGTTATTATTGTGGAATAATAATTGTGTGGAAAGACAGGCATTATAATATGGATGGCTGTATTAATCAAAACTGGGAATTTTTGATTTTCATTTTCTGACCTTCTAAGGAGAGAATTGCATGTATAACAAAGTTAACTAAGTATAACTAGTATAACTAAGTAAAACTAAGTGACCCACTGTTCTTCTGCTCAGATCCAGAGCTTTGAGGAGGAAACTGGGATCTCTCCGGACTTCTTTTCAGGGGCAGCAGGTAACATCCCCCCCTCAAAATTCCATTTCTCTGGTTGGCTTGTTCCTCTCAGAGGAATGATTCCTGCAAGTGATCTTAGGATTTCAAATGCCATCCTGGGTGAGAAGACTCCTCAGGGCTGCAGATGGCATCAGCTCCATCCTGCAGAGTTCAGGAGAATGGACTGTGAGGTGGTGTGGGTATGCCTACAGCTTCATGTACTGTTGGTGACTGTGACGTGTGTATGCCTCTGTGTGATCATCTGCTTCCGTGCGAATATATGCACCTGTAGTTGAGCTGTGGGTCAGCTGCGTGTTTCTGTGTGTTCATGGGTGTGAAGCTGTGTGGCCCTACTGAAAAGAGCATAAGCCTGGGAGTCGGGGGCTTGGATTCTAATCCTGCCTCCACCTGTTGTGTGACCTTGGCCAAGTCATTTGACTTCTCTGTGCCGCAGTTTCCTCATCTGTGAACTGGAGATTAAATACTTGTTCTCCCTTCCCTTTAGACTGTGATCCCCATGAGGGACAGGGACTATGTCCTGATTCTCTTACATCTACCTCAGCACTTAATGTGGTACTTGGCTCAGAGTAAAACACTTCATAAATACCTCAATTCTTATTATTAGCACTTAACTAATAGTAATAGTTAAGGAGAGAGAGAGAGAGAGATGTTCAGAAGCTGGAAGGTATCCTTCACAGAGAATGGCTGATCTATCCTCAGAGATCAGTGAGGCAGGAACGAGACCAACAGGCCAGAAGAGAGAAGCCTTGGAGTTGGAGACTGGAAGGTGAATTTGATCAGTGGTTGAGGGGCTCCAGGATATGGGGGAGTATTCAAGAGCTGGACTGGAGTTGGAATGGAACTGAACCCAATTTTTTCCTGGAAGACAAGATCCAGAAAGGATTAATTGCCTAGGTGTTATTATTATCATTTATTAATAATAATATATAAATATTATTATTAATAATAATAATACTTGATAAGCACTTACTATGTGCCAAGCTCTGGAGTAGATACAAGGTAATCAGATTGGACACAGTCCCTGACCCACATGGGGCTCACACTCTTATCCCTCTCACACTCTTAGAGAAGCAGCATAGTGTAGTGGCTAGAACACGGACGTGGAAGTCAAAGGGCATGGGTTCTAATCCCGGCTCTGCTACTTGTCTACTGTGGGACCTTGGGCAAGTCCTTTCCCTTCTCTATGCTTCAGTCACTACATCTGTAAAATGGGGATTGAGACTGTGAGCCCCACGTGGGACAGGGACTGGATCCATCCCAATTTGCTTGTATTCACCCAGGCGCTTAGTACAGTGCCTGGCACATAGCTTTAACAAATAACACAATTTTATTATTATTATACCCATTTTTACCAATGAGGTCACAGAGGCCCAAAGAATAATAATAATAATGATAATAATAATTACGGTACTTGTTAAGCACTTTCTATATGCCAAGCACTGTTCTAAGCACTGGAGTTAAAAAGTTACTCAGGTTGGACATAGCCCCTGTCCCATATGGAGCTCACAGTCTCAATCCCTATTTTACAGATGAAGTAACTGAGACCTAGAGAAGTTAAGTGACTTGCTTAAAGTCACACAGCAGATACATGGCAGAGCTGAGATCAGAGCCCAGATCCTTCTGACTCCCAGGCCCATGATCCATCCGGTAGGCCACACTGTTTCTCACTATGCCTTGCTGACGGACAATCTTTCGAAGTACACGTGAGGGCCTCATTTTGCCCAGTTGTATGCTAATAATTCCAGATTCTTGCTAGGGTATAGAGAATACCCTTGCACTCTAAATCCCGCTGCCATGCTGGGCTTTAAAAGATCAGAAGTTGAGTGGCTTTCCATCGGACTGCTGCCTATGACAGGCCATTATTCTCCGACTCACCTAGGGCTTACTGACCATCCCGTGGGACTTGTATGGTGTTTTCCCCTCAGAACGGGAGAGGAGACAAGCGTGTGAAACTGTAAAACAGCAGGGCCGGAACCTGGGGGTTCAGGGGAAAATATCTCAAGAGCAATGCGTTCTCAGCTGGACCTCTTGGAGCCCACTTGCTCTGGAAAATGCAACAAGGCACGGTTGGTCCAGGGATTTTTGCTGTTCTGGTTCTTGGCAGGCAGGCAGATGACTGCAACAGGGGTCCGGAAATGGAGGCACTCTCTCTGTTGCTGTTCAAATACCTCAAGCAGAAGCTCCTGACTGTCAGGCATTCAATCAACTCTCTCTCCTTTGTAGTAATAATCATTCATTCATTCATTCTCTCAATTGTATTTATTGCGTGCTTATTGTGTGCAGAGCACTGTACTAAGCGCTTGGGAAGTACAAGTTGGCAACATATAGAGATGGTCCCTACCCAACAATGGGCTCACAGTTTAGAAGGGGGAGACAGACAACAAAACAAAACATGTAGACAGGTGTCAAAGTTGTCAGAACAAATAGAATTAAAGCTATATGCAAATATAATAATAATGATAATAATAATGAAGGTATTTGTTAAGTGCTTACTATGTGCCAGGCACTAGGTGCTGGGGTGGATCCAAGCAAGGTGAGTTGGACAGTCTCTTTCCCACGTGGGGCCCATGGTTTCAATCCCCATTTTAGAGAGGAAGTAACTGAGGTACAGAGAAGAGAAGTGACTTGCCCAAGGTCACACAGCAGACAAGTGGCAGAGCTGGGATTAGAACCCATGACCTGCTGACTCCCAGGCCCATGCTGCAGCCACTATGCCATGCTGTTTATATTTACCCCCTCTCTTCTCTCACTACCCCCCAGCTCTTACTCTCAATTCCCCTCAACCCAACCTGTTCACCGTGCCTCGTTTTTGTCACTCCTCCTGTATTCTCTGGACTGTGAGCTCATTTTGGGCGGGGAACGTATCTGCTAACTTTGCTTTATTGTATTCTCCCAAGTGCCTAGTACAATGCTAATGCACATAAGAAGCACTCGATAAATACCACTGATTAATCAATTGATTGTATCCTCTTCTTAGAACTCCTTCCCCCTTCAAATCCACCAGACCACTGCCCTCCCTAACTTTAAATCCCTTCCAAAATCTCATTCCTTTCAGGAAGCCTTCCCTAATTATCATCATCAGTGGGATTTTTGGAGTGCTTATCATGTGCAGAACACTGTACTAAGTGCTTGGGATAGTACAATGCAACAGAGTTGATAGACTCATTCCCTACTCATAACCAGTTTAAAGTGTAGCAGGGGAGACAGAAATTGATAGAAATAAATAATTAAGAATATATAATTTAAATACATATTCCACTTTCCTTCTGCCTCCCACTAGTAACTTATTTTAGTGACTGTCTCTCCTGCTGGATTGTAAACTCCTTGAAGGCAGGGATTATATCTATTCATTTTCTTCTACACTCCCTTGTGCTTAGCACAGTGCTCGGCCCACAATAGGTGCTCAATAAATACCATTGATTTCTTGGGCTACAACATGCAGATATTCAGGACCCTGGCTTCTCTTTCCTGATTCCTTTATGGCTTTTCTCTGGCCATCTGAAAGGGGAAGCAGGATAACGAAAATTTCTCTGAGCTTTTTGGAGGAATTCCTGGATTCTCCGTTTCACAGAGCTTCTTCTGTGACAGGAAGAAAACACTAGCGTGTCCAGTGCTTTCTTCCCCAATGCTTCATGGTCTTGGAATAAGTTTCCAGTCACACTGGGAATTAACAAATACCAGGGTTTGGGGCCTAGTTTGTGCCTTGTGAACCTAAATGGGCATTGTCACCAAGAGGAAAAATTTCTGAGAGGCTAAACATTCCTCCGCATCCCATGAAACACCAATGGGATAACTACTTTGTACCCTCTCCCCGGTGGAGCTCTTTCCCAGATGTTATTGATTGATTCATTCATTCATTCAATCGTATTTATGAGTGCTTACTGTGTGCAGAGCACTGTACTAAGTGCTTGGGAAGTACAAGTCAGCAACATATAGAGACGGTCCCTACCCTACAATGGTCTCAGTATCTGTCTCCTCCTCTAGACTGTGGACAGGGCATGTGTCTACCAACTCTGTTGTACTGCACTTTCCCAAGCATTTAATACAGTGCTCTGCAAACAGTAAGTGCTCAATAATTACCAACGATTGATTGCTACATCCCTTTAATTCCTCATCTTTGCACGGACTCACAGGCCAAAGTGCTGTGTGTTTTTGCTGCAGGACTTGCCCCCAGAGACTGTGTCAAACAGAGATCTGGGAGCCAGGCTTCTGTTCTTCCAGGAGCTAAGGAATGCCTCAGTATCCCCTCTTATTCCACTTCCACAGAATAGAGAGGATTGCCCTGTTGACTTGGCCAATGAGGGGGAAACTATAGACGCTCGATTTGTTTCATCAAAGCAATTATGTGGCGACTTCCCAGTCCTCCCCCGGGCCACTCATGGATGCTTGATCCAGGATTGCATCCACGGAAGGGTCCTTCACTCTGCCCCTTGGCCTAGGCTAGCCAATCGCTGCCCCTGTCTGAATAGCAGATGGAGAATAAGGGTGGTGGTGGGGAGATGTGTCCACCCAACTGATTGGCTGGGGGGCTGGAGGGAGAGAGCGTAATTCTAAAAGTGGGGACATCTTATCCCCCCATCTTCGCCCCTCTCCCCTTGAGAGGCAGGGCTCTGGCAAGCTTTCCTTGGATTCTGCCTTACCTCTCTGCTCAGAAGCCATCAGCCTTCTTGGCAGGATATGAGGACTTAATTTTAAAAGCCATCCTCAGACCTCAGATAGCCCCAAACTGCTCATATTTTCCAGCTCCGCTTTTCAGTGATTCCATTTTTTTTATTAGGCAATTTTATCATTGTTATAAATAAGTAATTGTACTGGGGAGAAGGGATAATCCTTATTTAATTAAATTCATCTATACTCCCAGACTGCCAGCATCAAGGCATATGTGAGACTAATACCCACAGCCTGCCTGGGAACATGGGCAATTAAAAATTCACTCCGCAGTAGCGCTGGCAGTTTAGTGTTGCTTTTGGCATTTACAAATTCTTTTATTTTGTGACTTTTTTTTTTTACAATACACATATGCTGGAGCAGATGTTGCTTATTTGTTGTTTATTCAAATCTGCGGGCTCTGGCAGCCAGCTCCATTGTTTGGTAATGAAGCTTTAGTCACCGTCCTGTAGTAGGGCCCAGTCTCTGGTCTCCGTGACTAGCAGGTCGGTGGCTAGAGGAAGCCTGGCAGCTCAGAGAAGGGATTAGAACATCCTCTATGGTGCCATGGTCCCAGGAATCCCACTCCCCCTCTAATCCCATTCTTCCCAGTCCCAATATCCTATGGCTCCAAAGAGGATGGGAAGACCATGGCCTGGCTGGACAGGGAGAGGGTTGGACTAGGCCTTAGAGCCGCCATGCCAACTCAGAGACATTAGCCTTCTGGTTCACCAAGCCCTTGAACACCCAGAAGGCAATCAATCAGGACCGTAACCATCTCCATCTGGCTCATTATGACATGGAAACTCGCTATTAACGCCTCCGTGATTCATCCCGTCTCAACTGGTGTGGCCTGGGATCTGGCCTGGGATCCTCCCTCTTCACAGCAGCTGGGAAACCCTCTAGCTTCCCCACACATCGAGTTAGCACGTTGGCTCCCATGACTCTCGGCCAAGCAATTCTTTTAATTATCACACTTTCCTTCTCCCTTCCCACCCGTGCCGCAGACATCTTGGTATAGGGCAGGGAGGTTCTGCAGCACGGCATCAGTATTTTTCTTAATTAATAGCATGCGTTTGAATAGTGAGGGTCCTGTGATTGTCCATTACAAAATCAAGGGAGGCTCAGGGAGAGGTCATCTTTCCGCCCCAACGCGATGATCCTTGGGTTCTGAGTTCTGAACCTGAAACTACACATTGGACCGGTGCAACTTTGGAAGAGCGGGTGGGTCTGGGGGCGTTGGATGTTGGGGTTGGATTTCCGGGAGGAAATGAGGGGATGGGCTCCGGGAGCGGGGACTGTGATGCTGAGATCCTGCTTCCTAGAAGGGGACTGATGCATTATGGATCGATGATGCCCTTTGCCAAAGAGGGATGTTCTCAGTAGGCAGGGTTGGAATCATTTAGAGTTGCCTCAAACCACCACAATCAGCCAGAATTACATTGGCTTCTTTTCTTCACACTGGCATGACCCGTTACCCAAACTGACAGCCCCAAATGGGACGAGGACTGTGTCCAACCCTTGTACCAACTCCAGGACTTAGAACAGTGCTTGGCACATGGTAAGTACCTAATAAATAATATTATTATCATCAGTCAATCAATTGTATTTTTACTGGGTGCAGAGCACTATACTAGATGCTTGGGAAATCATTATTATTATTATTGATGTTATCATTATTGGATTATCTCTTGTTTCTGAATTGCACTTTCCAAGCATTTAGTACAGTGCTCTGCACACAGTAAGCGCTCAGTAAATACGATTGAATGATTGAATTATTGTCA
Organism: Tachyglossus aculeatus; assembly: GCF_015852505.1. Lineage (NCBI taxonomy): Eukaryota > Metazoa > Chordata > Mammalia > Monotremata > Tachyglossidae > Tachyglossus > Tachyglossus aculeatus. Next base: position 46,264,544 of record NC_052067.1, on the reverse strand, counting down.
TCATTGTCGTGTATAGACATCAGGTTGGGGGATTATGCTGATTATTTTGGGGAGTTGGGGATAGCTTCCCTTTCCTAATTTGTTCCATGCTTTCTTTTAACTAGCAAGCAGTTATGCATTTCTCAGGGAGAGTATTAAGTTTCTAGGGACACCGATACTAATGACTAAGTTTAAGGAATCTAAGACCTGAGAGAACATAAGCTCTTCAAGGGCAGGGGTCAGGCTTGATGCTTATGTATCTTAATAAAAAGAAAGCTAATAATTATGGTATTTGTTAAGGGCTTACTATGTGTCAGGCACTGTACTAAGCCCTAGGGTGGATATGAGCAAATCAGGTTGGACACAGTCCCTATCCCACATGGGACTCACAGTCTCAATCCCCATTTTACAGATGAGGGAACTGAGGCACAGAGAAGTGAGGTGACTTGCCCGGGGTCACACAGCAAACAAGTGGAGGAGCTGGGACTAGAGGCCAGGCCTAATATAGTTACTTTCTCTTCCTCACAGCACAGAGTTCTGGCCTGGTATACCCTTTTCTTCCCTCTGGGACAGAACTTGAGCCTTGTGCTTCTTCCATCTTCCCTACAGCACAGGGGCCAGGCCTGGTAATTCCTTTATTTTCCGGACAGAACAGGGGCTGGACCTCTTACTTCCTTTATTTTCTGGAATAAACTCATCATTTCTGTTTTAGGATAGGCAAAGTCATTAAATCCTGCTTGAAATCCTTCCGCTCCTGTCAATCAATCAGTGATATTCATTGAGCGCTTATTCATTCATTCATTCATTCATTCATTCAATCGTATTCATTTGGTACTTACTGTATGCAGAACACTGTACTAAGCACTTGGGAAGTACAAATCGGCAGCATAACATTCATTCATTTGTTCAATTGCATTTATTGAGCACTTACCGTGTGCAGAGCACTATACTAAGTTCTTGGGAGAGGACAATACAATACTAAACAGTGACATTCCCTGCAAATGACAAGCTTACTATGTACAGTGGAGGAGACAGACATCAGTACAAATAAATAAATGTCAGAATTGTATGTAAGAAGAGGAAAGGAGGGACTTAATCTGGGAAGGCCTCATGGAGGAGAGGTGCCTCTCCAATAAGGCTTTGAAGCGGGGGAGAGTATTGTCTGGCGGATTTGAGGAGGCAGGGCGTTCCAGGCCAGAGGCAGAACATAAGCTAGGGGTCAGCGGCAAGATAGACAGTGAGAAGGTTAGCACTAGTGGAGTGAAGTGTGTGGACTGGGTCATAGAAGGAAAGAAGCAAAGTGAGGCAGGAGCGGGCAGGGTGGTGGAATGCTTTAAAGCCAATGGTGAAGAGTTTTTGTTTGATGCAGAAATGGATAGGCAACCTCTGGAGTTTTTGAGGAGGGGGGTGACACGTCCTGAACGTTTTTGTAAAACACTGATCTGGGCAGCACAGTGAAGTATGGACTGCAGTGGGGAGAGGCAAGAGGCTGGGAGGTCAGCAAGGAGGCTGATGCAGTAATCCAGGTGGAGCAGTATGGAGGCAAAGGAAAGGGCAGGTTTTAGCTCAGATGTGAAAGTGGGACCGACAGGATTTAGTAATGAGTTGAATATGTGGGAATGAGAGAGAGGAGTCAAGGAGAGAGAGAAGCAGCATGGCTCAGTGGAAAGAGCACAGGCTTGAGAGTCAGAGGTCATGGGTTCAAATCCCGGCTCTGCCAATTGTCAGCTATGTGACTTGGGGCAAGTCACTTAACTTCTCTGTGCCTTAGTTACCTCATCTGTAAAATGGGGATTAAGACTATGAGCCCCACGTGGGACAACCTGATCACCTTGTAGCCTCCCCAGCACTTAGAACAGTGCATTGCACATAGTAAGCGCTTAACAAATGCCATCATTATTTTATTAAGGATAGCACCATGTCTCTGGAGTGACTTGTTTTGGGCTGGAATGTGTCTGTTTATTGTTGAAATGTACTCTCCAAAGAGCTCAGCACAGTGCTCTGCACACAGTAAGCCCTCAATAGTTACAATCGGATTAATGAATGGGGAGGCTGCAGCTGTTTCATGGTGCGTGGTGGGATCTCAGGACCACTTCGGAGAGAAGTAGCATGGTCTAACATTAATTTTTTAAATGATATTTGTTAAGCACTTACTACGTAACAGGCACTGTCCTAAGCCCTGGGGTAGTTACAAGATAATCGAGTGGACACAGTCCCTGTCCCACATGGGGCTCAGTCTTAATCCCCATTTTTCAGATGAGGTATCTGAGGCACAGAGAAATTTAGCAACTTTCTTTAGACATAGACAGCTTAGGTCTGAGGGAGGGGTGAATAAAGGGAGCAAATCTAAGTGCAAAGGCGATGAATAAGGGAGAGGGAGATGAGGAAATTAGGGCTTAAATGCCGAAGGCCTTTTGGAGGAGATGGGCTTTTAATAATAATAGCTGTAATATTTGTTAAGCACTTACTATGTGCCAAGCACTGTACTAAGCACTGGGGTAGATGCAAGATAATTGGGTTGGACACAATCCCTGTCCCACATGGGCTCACAGTCTTTATAATGGTAAACCACTTAATTATCTTGTAATTACCCCAGAACTTCCTACAGTGTCTGGCACATAGTAAGCGCTTAACAAACACCATTTAAAAACAAAAAGGCTTTGAAGGTGGGGAGAGTGAATGTTTGTCGGCTGGATATGAAGAGGGAGGGGGCTGCAGGCCAGAGGCAGGACATGGTTGAGAGGTTGGCAATGAGCTAGATGAGATCGAGGAACAGTGAAATATATGTTGCCAACTTGTACTTCCCAAGTGCCTAGTACAGTGCTCTGCACACAGTAAGCTCTCAATTAATGCGATTGAATGAATGAATGAATGAAGTAGGTTGGCATTAGAGGAGCGAAGTATGCGGGCTGGGTGTAATACTACCTCCACTATTACTATCAATCAATCAATCAATCAATCGTATTTATTGAGCGCTTACTATGTGCAGAGCACTGTACTAAGCGCTTGGGAAGTACAAATTGGCATCACATAGAGACAGTCCCTACCCGATAGTGGGCTCACAGTCTAAAAGGGGGAGACAGAGAACAGAACCAAACATACCAACAAAATAAAATAAGTAGGATAGAAATGTACAAGTAAAATAAATAAATAAATAAATAAACAGAGTAATAAATATGTACAACCATATATACATATATACAGGTGCTGTGGGGAGGGGAAGGCGGTAAGGCGGGGGGATGGAGAGGGGGACGAGGGGGAGAGGAAAGAAGGGGCTCAATCTGGGAAGGCCTCCTGGAGGAGGTGAGCTCTCAGCAGGGCCTTGAAGGGAGGAAGAGAGCTAGCTTGGCGGATGGGCAGAGGGAGGGCATTCCAGGCCCGGGGGATGACGTGGGCCGGGGGTCGATGGCGGGACAGGCGAGAGCGAGGTACAGTGAGGAGATTAGTGGTGGAGGAGCGGAGGGTGCGGGCTGGGCAGTAGAAGGAGAGAAGGGAGGTGAGGTAGGAGGGGGCGAGGTGATGGAGAGCCTTGAAGCCCAGGGTGAGGAGTTTCTGCCTGATGCGCAGATTGATCGGTAGCCATTGGAGGTTTTTGAGGAGGGGAGTGATATGTCCAGAGCGTTTCTGGACAAAGATAATCCGGGCAGCAGCATGAAGTATGGATTGAAGTGGAGAGAGACACGAGGATGGGAGATCAGAGAGAAGGCTAGTGCAGTAGTCCAGACGGGATAGGATGAGAGCTTGAATTAGCAGGGTAGCGGTTTGGATGGAGAGGAAAGGGCGGATCTTGGCAATGTTGCGGAGCTGAGACCGGCAGGTTTTGGTGACGGCTTGGATGTGAGGCGTGAATGAGAGAGCGGAGTCGAGGATGACACCAAGGTTGCGGGCTTGTGAGACGGGAAGGATGGTAGTGCCGTCAACAGAGATGGGAAAGTCAGGGAGAGGACAAGGTTTGGGAGGGAAGACAAGGAGCTCAGTCTTCGACATGTTGAGCTTTAGGTGGCGGGCGGACATCCAGATGGAGATGTCCTGAAGGCAGGAGGAGATGCGAGCCTGGAGGGAGGGGGAGAGAGCAGGGGCAGAGATGTAGATCTGGGTGTCATCAGCGTAGAGGTGATAGTTGATATTACTACTACTACTACTACTACTACTACTACTACTATTACTACTGCTGCTATTACTACAACTTCTACATGGGAAGAAGCATGGCCTAGTGGATAGAGCACGGACCTGGGAATCACACACTTGTCTGCTGTGTGACCTTGGCCAAGTCACTTCACTTCTCTGTGCCGCAGTTACCTCATCTGTAAAGTGGGGATTAAGACTGTGAGCCCCATGTGGGACAGGGACTATGTCCAACCTGATACCCCAGTGCTTAGAACAGTGCTTGACACACAGTAAGCGTTTAACAAATATCATCATTATTATTATACTACTACTGCTGCTATTACTGCTACTACAAATATTTCTACTGATATTTAACTTCTCTGGGCCTCAGTTCCCTCATCTGTAAATGGGGATTAAGACCATGAGCCCCATGTGGGTCAACCTGATTACCTTCTATCTACCCCAGCATTTAGAACAGTGCTTGGCACATAGTAAGCGCTTAACAAATACTATCATCATCATCAAATTACTACTACCACTACTACTACTACTTCTTCCAAAGTGTGTTGGTTAGAATCACTTCAGGTCACTCTCCGCCCTTTATTTTCACACTTGAAGATGGTATTGTATTCCATGGCAACTAGTATGCTGGGTTTCACTTCGTATAGCAGCTTCACAGGTTTCTTTCTCAAAACTTTTTGGTGAAGACCAAGAAGACCACTCTTTTGTTGTCTGAACATATAAAGCTAGGCTTTGCCAATTTTTTAAATGAACACAAGTTGGAATCCAAACTCGGAACACCAACAGAAGTTCAAGTGGTTTGGTACGCTTGGCAAAAACATGTGAGTATGGGGCGGAAAAAGAAATTGTCAGTTCCAAAATCTGTTACAGCGCATGTAACTTCTGCTTTCTGTAAAAGTTAGGAAAAGGAAGAGCAGAACTGCAAAGTGTGTGTGTGTGTGTGTGTGTGTTTAGCCGTTCTTCAACTTTGAAGATGAAGAAGTATGACTACACTGTTGCCTTTCTTAGCCACAGAGAAAACACTAGCACTGTTTTCTTCTTTATAAAACAAGCAATCAGTGGTATTGATTGAGCACTTATTTTATGCGGTGCACTGTACTGTGTGGGAGAGTACAGTGCAAAAGAGTTGGTAGACATGTTCCCTGCCCATAACAAGCATGCAGTGTGGAGGTATCACAGTGCCCTATCTCCCTGCTCATATATGTTGTTACTCTAGTCTTTTATGTTGTTTATGTGTTTTTGTGGTTTCATTCTTCTTCATGTGTGCATCACCCATCTCCTCTCAATCAATCCATCAATCAATCAAGGTTATTCATTGAAAGCTTACTGTGGGCAGAACACTGGACTAAGCACTCTGCATTCTCTCTTTCATAAATGACTTATCATAGCTTGAAATCCAAATCAACCCCTTGGTTTTTTCCCTTTCATCAGATGGGGCTCATAGTCTCAAACCCCATTTTACAGAGAAGCGAAGTGCCTTGCCCGAGGTCAGTCAGTCAGTTGGGAAGTCAATTGCATTTACTGAGTGATTACTGTGTGCCGAGCACTGTACTAAGCGCTTGGGAGAGTACGACACAATAATTAACAGATACATTCCTTGCCTACAAGGAGTTTACATTCCAGAGGATGAGCTTACAGCCTAGAAGACGAACTTACAGTCGAGGTTATTCATTCATATTTATTGAGTGCTTTCTGTGTACAAAGCACTGTACTAAGCACTTGGGAGAGTACAATAGAACAATAAACAGAAACATTCCCTGCCCACAACGAGCTCGCAGACTGAGGGTAGTTCACACAGCAGACAAGTGGTGGAGTTGGGATTAGAACCCAGGGCCTTCTGTCACCAAGGCCCGGGCTCTCCCCTCTAGGCCACGTTGCTCATTCTTTTCTTCTGGTGAAGTCTCTTCTCTAGGATTAAACAGCTGTTACTGCCCTACTCCAGAGACACATGTTTGTCCCAGGAAGGGTTTGGTCCTCAGGTTACCATGTCTAGCATCTCTATCCAGTCTGAGATATGTGGACATGAGACATCTTTGTAGCGTGGGGCAGTGGGAGGCAGAGTTGGACTACCCCTAGCCAGCAGCCTGGGGAGATTTCCCAGGATGGCCCATGACAGGACTGTGGTCTAAGACATGGGCATATTAGCAGGGGCTTCCAGTAGGGACCAGGTCTTGGATGCCTCTGCCTCAGTGACAGGCACCTGGGTCATACTTTGCTGAGCTAACCTGGTATTGGGCAGGTTTCCATCATCATCAGTGGTATTTATTGAGCGCCTTCTGGGTGCAGAGCACTCTACTAAGCACATGGGACAGTACAACAGAGAAGTTCAATTTCAGAACCAGGAAACTGAACAAAAGAGCTGGAGATAGCTTCCAAATGGACTGTAAGTTCACTCTAGACTGTAAACTCGTTGTGGGCAGGGGATGTGTCTGTTTATTATTCTATTGTACTCTCCCAAGCGCTTGGTACAGTGTTTTGCACACAGTAAGTGCTCAATAAATACAAGTGAATGAATGAATGAACTTGAAAGTATTTGGTATCAGGAACAGTCCTGAAATAGCATTGATTGTCCTTACATTATATTAACAATGATGGCATTTATTTACTTTTACTATGTGCTATGCCCTGGAGAAGATACATGGTCATGAGATCAAATGCAATCCTTGTCCCAGATGTCACAATCTATCTTATTCCCATTCTCACAGATGAGAAAACTGTGGCTTAGAGAGGCTGTGATTTGTCCAAGGCCAGTGGCTGAGGCAGGACTTGAACCCAGCTCTCCTGACCCCCAGTCCCTTGCTCTTTCCATGGGCCCATGCTTCCCTCTCTAATAACTGGTTCCAGTAATTCTATGCACAGCAACTATTTTCTCTCTAAGACTTCTCAGCCTGCTACATTGAGATGCAAACAAGAAACAGGAAATAGGGTAGGGAGTCAGTGGAGGGTGAGACGTCCAGATTTGGGGAGAAGGATGGAGTTCTTGGGGTGACTGAGGAGCTGAGAGAAGTGATGGAGGATAAGTTTGGGCTGATTTTTTAGCTGCTTGAAGAAAGGACCGGTGCATGGTTTTGTTCTGGAGAATTCCGGATTTCATGTACAGACTGTCAGCTCATCATGGGAAGGGAGTGTGTCCATTTCTTGTTGATGGTGATGATGATGGTATTTGTTAAGTGCTTACTATGTGCCAAGCACTGTTCTAAACGCTGGGGGAGAAACAAGGTAATCAGGTTGTCCCACGTGGGGCTCACAGTCTTAATCCCCGTTTTCCAGATGAGGTAACTGAGGCCCAGGGAAGTGAAGTGACTTGCCCAGAGTCACACAGCTGACAAGTGGCAGAGCCAGGATTACAACCCATGACCTCTGACTCCCAAGCCCATGCTCTTTCCACTAAACTATGCTGCTTCTCTCCCCAGTGCTTAGTACAATGCTCTGCACATAGTAAGTGCTCAATAGATACAATCAACTGACCAAAGATGGTACCTTTGAGGGCCCAAATTCCAGAAATAGTGGGATTGGGGGAGGATCACCCTGAGGGTATGCAATGAAACGTTCCCAGTAATTATCGCTATGGTATTTGTTAAGCACTTACTATATGCCAGTCCCTGTACTAATCCGGTTGGACACAGTCCCTCTCCCTCATGGGGCTCACAGTCTTAATCCCCATTTTACAGATGAGGAAATTAAGGTCCACAGAAGCGAAGCGACTTGTCCAAGGTCACACAGCAGACAGGTGGCAGAGCCCGGGTGAGAACCCAGGTGCTGCTGACTCCCAGGCCTGGGCTCTAGCCACTAGGGCACCCTGCTTCCATTCTTCCGGGCTGACCATTCACCCTGCATCATATTCCCTTCTGCTTTAGGGTCCGGAGTGACAAGAGCCTGCAGCTGCCAATCGGACAGCAGCGGTTTTCAGGAGGAGCCTCTGGAGACCTTCTTACTGCGGGTAAAGATCTGTTCATTCATTCAGTTGGATTTACCGAGTGTTTACTGTGTGCAGAGCACTATACTAAGCTCTAGGGAGAGGACTGTAGAACAATAAACTGACACATTCCCTGCCCACAACTCAGATTCTGAAGTACTGAAGGTGTTAGAACATGATATACAAAATAAGGTTAAACAAGCCTTTGACTTTATAATACTAATACTAATAATGATGATGGTATTTGTTAAGCGCTTACTATGTGCCAAGCCCTGTTCTAAGTGCTGGGGGAGATACAAGGTAATCAGGTTGTCCCACGCGAGGCTCACAGTATTACTGCTACAGGGACGCAAGAGGGTTCCTTAGGATAATTGCAGTCAATCCATAGACACATTGTTAAGGGACTAGTTCAAAAAGAGATAGTAATAATAATTATGGTATTTTTAAAGTGCTTAATATATGCTAAACACTGTTTTAAGCATTGGGGTAGATACAAGGTAATCTGGTTACTCTTAACTTTTCTGTATCTCAGTTACCTCATCTGAAAAATGGGGATTAAAACTGTAAACTCCACGTGGAACAGGGACTCTGTCTGACCCAATTATTTTGTATCTACCCCAGCACTTAGCACAGTGTGCCTGTCACATAGTAAGCACTTAACAAATACCAGTTATTATTATTATTATCAATTGATAAACATCGCCTCCTTTCCTGGACCCATTGAGTGCCTGCAGGACTGATAAGTGCTTTTGTGTCAGGCCACTTATCAAAATGCTAGGTAAAGTGGGTATGGAGATCCCAGGATAGATATAGGACACAACACCCCACAATCCTCGGGATAATTCGGTACATAACAATAGTAACAATAATTGCGATATTTATTCAGCACTGACTATGTGCCAAGCACTCTGGAGTAGATATAAGGTAATCAGGTTGGAGACAGTCCCTGTCCCACATGGAGCTCATTAATCCCCATTTTACAGATGAGGGAACTGAGGCCCAGAGAACTGATTAGACTTTCATTCATTCATTCAGTCATGAGTCCAGATCACTGTACTAAATGCTTGGAAAGTATAATGCAGCAATAGAGACAATCTCTGCCCACAACAGGCTTAAAGTCTAGAAGGACTTGCCCAAGGTCACACAGCAGACATGGGGTGGAGCCGGGATTAGAACCTAGGTCCTTCTGATTCCCAGGCCCCAGGCCATATACATGGGCTTGGGGATACAGAGTCAGGTGCAGAGGTGATGCGATAAGGAGGGAAAATAGAGTAGGGTGAAGAAGTGAAGGCTTCCCGGAGGAGATACGATTTCAATAGAGTCTTGAAGGGGGGAAGAGAATTGTAATTGGTTGGATGTGAAGAGTGAGGTATTTCCAGACAAGAGGGAATAAAGAGAGAGAATTGAGACAAGTGAGTGGTCTGCACTGTTATTTATTTATTTCCATTAATGTCTGTCTTCCCCTCTAGACTGTGAACTCGTGGGCAGGGTGTATGTCTGTTTATTGTTATAGCATACTCTCCCAAGTGCTGCATACAGTGCTTTGCACGCGATAAGTGCTCAATAAACAGGACTGAATGAAGAATGAATCAATAGTGGGAGGCAAACGAGGTGAGAGAGAGTGAAGAAAGCAGGTCAAAGTGGATGGGGAGGAGTTCCTGTTTGATGCAGAGATGGATGGGCTGGAGGTTCTTCCATTCATTCATTCATTCATTCATTCATTCATTCAATCGTATTTATTGAGTGCTTACTGTGTGCAGAGCACTGTACTAAGCGCTTGGGAAGTACAAGTTGGCAACATATAGAGATGGTTTCTACTCAACAGTGGGCTCACAATCTAGAAGGGGGAGACAGAGAACAAAACAAAACATATTAACAAAATAAAATAAGTAGAATAAATATGTACAAGTAAAATAAATAAATAAATAGAGTAATAAATACATACAAACATATATACATATATACAGATGCTGTGGGGAAGGGAAGGAGGTAAGGCGGGGGGGATGGGGAGGGGGAGGAGGGGGAGAGGAAGGAGGGAGCTCAGTCTGGGAAGGCCTCCTGGAGGAGGTGAGCAATTAATAGGGCCTTGAAAGGAAGAAGAGAGCTAGCTTGGTGGAAGTGCGGAGGGAGGGCATTCCAGGCCAGGGGGATGACGTGGGCCGGGGGTTGATGGCGGGACAGGCAAGAACGAGGCACAGTGAGGAGGTTAGCGGCAGAGGAGCGGAGGGTGTGGACTGGGCTGTAGAAGGAGAGAAGGGAGGTGAGGTAGGAGGGGGCGAGGTGATGGAGAGCCTTGAAGCCGAGGGTGAGGAGTTTCTGCCTGATGCACAGATTGATTGGTAGCCACTGGGGATTTTTGTGGAGGGGAGTAACATGCCCAGGGTGTTTCTGGACAAAGGCAATCCGGGCAGTGGCATGAAGTATGGATTGAAGTGAGGAGAGACAGGAGGATGGGAGATCGGAGAGGAGGCTGGTACAGTAATCCAGGCAGGATAGGATGAGAGCTTGAATGAGCAGGGTAGCGGTTTGGATGGAGAGGAAAAGGAGGATCTTGGCAATGTTGTGGAGGTGAGACCGGCAGGTTTTGGTGACGGCTTGGATGTGAGGGGTGAACGAGAGAGCGTAGTCGAGGATGACACCAAGGTTGCGGGCTTGTGAGACGGGAAGGATGGTAGTGCCGTCAACAGTGATGGGAAAGTCAGGGAGAGGGCAGGGTTTGGGAGGGAAGACAAGGAGTTCAGTCTTGGACATGTTGAGTTTTAGGTGGTGGGCAGACATCCAGATGGAAATGTCCTGAAGGCAGGTGGAGATGCGAGCCTGGAGGGAGGGGGAGAGAGCAGGGGCAGAGATGTAGATCTGGGTGTCATCAGCGTAGAGATGACAGCGTAGAGATATTCAGCTGGACATGGAAAGACTCTGTATGGGTTTATCGGGTCTCCGTCTTATGTCATTACCCCTTCCCCGCCTCCTGATTTCTCTTACAGAACCCATCAGCATTGGGCCGCAGGAATCTCGGTTGCAGCGACGGCCAGAAACTGGCAGCTCCATCCCCTGACTCTGAAGAGCCCCGAGCTGTCTCACAAGTGGCTGGGGACCCCTCCCCAAGCACAGCCCCTGGACCCCCCCGGGACAAGAGGGGCTCTCCCCCTCCAAGCTCGGGCCTGAGAGTCTGGGAAGAGAAGAGCATCCATTTACCAGAGCAGGGTGAGGAAAATCCTCTGGCTTGTCCAGCCCGGGTTGGAACCCTGGCTGGATGTGTCCAAGATGGCCACCCTGACATCAAGGAAAAGCCGGGATTTCAGCTCCTTCCACGCCAAGTCATGGATCAAAAGGATGAGGGAGGCCTAGTCATCTCCCATTATGACTGCTTCCTCGGGTTTACCGTGGCCCGGGTGATCGGAGTGAAGGAGGAATACCCTCCCCCAAAGGAAGAAGGGAAATCGAGCCCGACCCATCTTCCCCAGAAGAATCCAGGAAGTTGGATGGGCAATGTTCAGGGCAAGGTGATCCCTGGCCAAGAAGTCCACTCTCGGCCCGTCTCTGACATCCTCCTCGGTCTCAAAAATCCCCCGCCGGCATCCCCCCTAAAGGCAGCTGGGCCGGGGAACCCATGGCAGACTTTTGCCTCTCTCACTGGGGCCATTCAGACACCAGAAGGGCCCCCCAGAAACCCAGGAACGACCGCTTTGAGCAAGCCCCATCTCCCCAAGCCCGAGATTGGGGCCTTCGTCCCAGACCCCGACCCAGCCCTGACCCCCCTCAGGTCAGTGACGATCCAGATGCCGTCCAGCTTGGCATCGAGCATTCACAACAGACTCCGGCGTTCAGAGAGGGCGCCGGGCCCAGCCATGGGAGGTCGAGGGACAGGAAGCCCCACAGAGGCCAGAGACAAGGCGACGCAAACAGAGATGCACGTGTCCAGCGGGGCCAGCTGTCCGAACTCCAAGCCCCACCATCTCCCCAGATCCATCTCCCTGGACAGTGGCACCCCTGGGATGACTTCTGGTTTCTCATGCCCAGTCCTGGGGGCCCGGCAGGGCTACAGGAATCACTGCCACCGCCACCACGGTCCTATGGCCTGGCTGGGCCCCGAGGCTCCTTGTTACCCGGGCCACCGGTGCCTTGGCTGTGCCCACCTGGAAATGCAGCTTGTGGAATCGTTGCGCATCCTGAAGGAGACTGCAGTGCCAGAGATCTCTCCGGTATGTGCATCCTGGGGGGAGACCGCCGTGCCAGAGATCTCTCCCACACGTATGTCCAGCGGGGGATCACTGTGCCAGAGATTGGGGAAGCAGCATGGCATAGTGGATAGAGCACTGCCCTGGGAGTCAGCAGGTCGTGGGTTCTAATCCCAGCTCCGCCACTTTTCTGCTGTGTAATCTTGGGCAAGTCACTTCACTTCTCTGGGCCTCAGTTTTCTCTTCGGCAAAATGGGGATTCAATACCATTCTCCATCCTATGTAGATGAGCTCCATGTAGGAGCCGATTATCTTGTATCTACCCCAGAGCGTAGAATGGTGTTTGACATGTCGTAGGTGCTTAACAAATATCACAGTCACTATTATTCTCATGAAAGCAGGTTTGAGCAAGTCAACAATGGCCATCCATCTCCTAGCCAAGCCATATCATCTCCAAGAGAAGCAGTGGGGCCTAGTGGAAAGAACACAGACCTGGGAGTCAGAGGACCTGGGTTCTAGTCTAGGCTCTGCCCCATACCTGGTGTGTGACCTTGGACAAGGCACTTCACTTCCCTGGACCTCAGTTCCCTCATCTGAAAAATGGGGATTCAACACCTGTTCTCCCTCCTACTGTGACTCTGAGTCCCATGTTGGGACCTGATCAGCTTGTATCTACCCCAGTGCTCTGTATAGTGCTTGGCACAGAGTAATACTTAAATATTACAGTTATTATTACTAAAACAAAGTATTCTTTGAAATCTACAATGAGACAGACTAACCCATTGACACACATAGAGCACGGACCAGGGAATCAGAGGGATCTGGGTTCTAATCCCAGCTCTATTACTTATGATAGTACTAATAATTAATATTATTATTCTCAATATTTCTAGTGAACAACCGAAGCTTGGATACAGGAGGCACATAGGACTGTGCAGAGATGAATAAAGGAGGAAAACATTTTTCCTGAGAGGACTGGACTAAGCGCTTTTCTTGTCTTATACTATAGAGTCGTCTCCAACCCAAAGCAACTCCATGGACACATCTCTCCCAGAATGCCCCATTTCTATCTGCAAACATTCTGGTAGTGGATCCATAGCGTTTTCTTGGTCAAAATATAGAAGAGGTTTCCTGTTGCCTTCTTCTGCGCAGTCAACTTGAGTCTCCACCCTTGACTCTCTCCCGTGTCACTGCTACCCAGCACAGGGGAGTTTTGACTTGTAGCAGATTTGCCTTCCACTCTCTAGCCATTGGCCAATCTAGGAATGGAATGGGGAGGCCTCTGCTTGACTCTCCCTCCGATAGCCGAGACTGGTAGAGTACTGGAAACTCTCCAGGTGTCATCCTGAGAGGGGCCTAAGTGCTTGGAAGAGCACAATACAACAGAATTAGCAGACACGTTCCATGCCCACAAAGGAGTAGTAGCAGAGCCCATTCCATGACTGCTCAACCACTTGAAGTAGGGTGGCCTAGTGGATGGAGTCTGGACTTGGGAATCGGGAGGACCTGTGTTCTAATCCCACTCCGTTACTTCTCTGCAATGTGATCTTGGAAAAGTCACTTTACTTCTCTGTGCCTCAGTTATCTCATCCGTAAAACCGATTAAGACTGTAAACTCCATGTGGGACAGGGACTGTATCCAACTTGCTTTGCTTGTCTCTACTCCAGCACTTAGTACAGTGCTTGACACATAGTAAGCGGTTAACAAATACCATTATCATTATTATTATTATGGCAGTGCCTGGCACATAATAAGCACTTAATACCCTTCAGAAAGAAGACAGCAAACAGGAGTGATTTGGTGAGAGCAAGCCAGAAGCACTCAGATCACATTACCCTGTTCAATCTTCTAAACACCAAGTGGAAAAGTACTTGGCAATCTCCTCCTTGGTTTCGCTCCAGCCCCCAAATTGGAAACATCATTCCACAGCTTCCAAACTTCCAGAACTGCTGGCAGATCTGACCAGCTCCCTTACGGCGTGAGAATCATTGTGGGTTAACTGATGGCAGAGCAAGGGTCCTGGACCGTCTAAGCAGTAGCTTTACGTGTCCAGGAGATAAAGGTCATGTGAGTGCAATACTCGATCCTTGCCAGGTTTGACAGAAATGTTCATTAAGTGCTTCTAGTGTGCAGGCCCTGGACTGAGTTCTGGGGAGGCCGAAGGAAGGGCATCTTCTAGCGTCAGCCTGGCCACCCTGCTCTGATTTCATCTCTCTCGCCACCGGCCCCTTTTCCACATCCTCCCTGGAAATCTCTGCCCCTCCATGTATGCTAGACTACCACTCTCCCCACCTCAAAAGTATTATTCGGATAATAATGATTTTATTTGTTAAGCGCTTACTATGTTCCAGGCCCCGTACTAAGCACTGGGGTGGATCCAAGCAAATCGAGTTGGACACAGTTCCTGTCTCATGTGGGGCTCACAGTCTCAATCCCCATTTTACAGATGAGGTAACTGAGGCCCAGAGAAGTGAAGTGACTTACCCAAGTCACGCAGCAGGAAAATGGCAGAGCAGGGAATAGAACCCATGACCTTCTGACTCCCAGGCTCGTGCTCGCTCCGCTATGCCATGCTGCTTCTCAATTATTGCCATTCCCCTGTCCCTCCACAAGGTCAGTGAGAAGGCTGTTCCAGTAAACCAGGTAGGGGAGGATAAGCAGTGAGTAGAGACGCAGCGTGGCTCAGTGGAAAGAGCACGGGCTTTGGAGTCAGAGGTCAGGGGTTCAAATCCTGGCTCCGCCACTTGTCAGCTCTGTGACTTTGGGCAAGTCACTTAACTTCTCTATGCCTCAGTTACCTCATCTGTTAAATGGGGATTAAGACTGTGAGCCCCACGTAGGATAACCTGATCACCTTATAACCTCCCCTGCACTTAGAACAGTGCTTTGCACATAGTAAGCATTTAATAATAAATTCCATTATTATTATTATTATTATAAGTGCTTGGATCATCCTGGTAGCAGTTTGGATGGAGAGGAAAGGGAGATTTTAGCAATATTGTGAATTAAGTGCCTTTATTATTGTTATTATTGCTTTTATTGCTGCTGAGAAGGTCTAGAATCTCAGTCTTCTCACAGCTCTAAGCAGGCTGGTTGTACTAGGCCCATTCTGCCCTAGGCTTGTTGGAGTTCTGACTCTCATACGTACTGCTTCTCTGCGGGGGAGGCTCTGTACTCTGGAGAAACAACATGGCGCGGTGGATAGAACACGGTCCTGGATGTCAGAGGTCGTGGATTCTAATCCCGGCTCCGCCACTAGTCTGTTGGGTTACCTTGGGCAAGTCGCTTCACTTCTCTGGGCCTAAGTTACCTCACCTAGAAAATGGGAATCGAGACTTTGAGCCCCACGTGGGACAGAGACTGTGTACAACCTGCTTTGCTTGGATCCACCCCAGTGCTTGGTACAGTGCCGGGTACATAGTAAGTGCCTAATGAATACCACTGCTATTATTATTATTATTACGTTCTCTACAGTGTATCTTTAAATCCCCCTCTTCCTCATCCCCTGCCACAAGAATCATAAAACACCCCCAGATCTCTCCTCAAGAATTGAGTCATCCAACAAATCTCAATGCGAAGTAGGTCACCCCTATGGATCCTACAGTCCACCCCCAAGAAGCAACATCAACTTCACCAAACCCAAGGCCCCTCCACCCTCCTCTCCCCTCAACCTTTTCCTGGTAGCATACCAGCATGCCCCATTCCTCCCTAGTTCTAAGCCAAGCCCATCCTCAACCTGCTGATACTTATAGCTGCCAAGAATCCATGATGGTTCTCACCTCCTGGAAGTAGTTTTCCTTTGGTTTGTTTCAAACTGCCTGAGACAGTTTCATCCAATCTATGACCCCCTGAATACATTTCGACTGGTTTGTCCTCCACCTTCAAAATACGTTTTTCAGACATTGGCTGGAGAAGCAGCAGCGTGGCTCAGTGGAACGAGCACAGGCTTGGGAGTCAGAGGTCATGGGTTCTAAACCTGACCACTACTTGCCAGCTGTGTGACTTTGGGCAAGTCACTTAACTTCTCTGAGCCTCAGTTACCTCATCTGTAAAATGGGTATTAAGACTGTGAGCCGCATGTAAGACAATCTGATCACCTTGTATCCCTCCCAGGACTTAGAACAGTGCTTCGCACATAGTAAGCATGTAACAAGTGCTATTATTATTATTATTATTAGAGGCTTATTATTATTATTAGAGGCAGTGACTTGGCTGTAGTCTGTTCCAAATATCCTGCCCCCTCCCCAACAGACTTCTCAAACCTATTAAATTCAGTCACAGTTAGTTTCAATCAATCAAATTTTTTAAAGCCTTGGGCAGGGAACATGTCTACCAACTCAGTTATATTGTAATAATAATAATAATGATTATGGTACTTGTTAAGCATTTATTATGAGCCAAGCACTGTTCTAAGCACTGGGGTAGATACAAGCTATTCAGGTTGGACTCAGTTCCTGTCTCCCATGGGGCTCACACTCTTAATCCCCACTTTACAGATAAGGAAAATGAGGCACAGAGAAGTGATGTGATTTGCCCAAGGTCTAACTTGTCCAAGGATTAGAACCCAGATCCTCCTGACAGTGCTTACCACAATGCTCTGCACACAGTAAGTGCTCAGTAAACACGACCAATTGATCGACTGATTAAATAACTCTTAAAAGGCTATAATGGGTGGTTTGCGGTGCTTCTGTGGAGCTATGACTGCCAAGGGTCAAGGTGCAGAAACCAACACCTGATCAACACTGATTATCAATCAATCAATCAATCAATCAATCAGTGGTTATAATTGCTATATTAAGCTATTGGAAGAGCCCAATATTAACTTGCCTAGGGTCACCCAGGAGAGAAGTGGTGGTATGGGATTAGAACCTATATCCTTCTGACTCCCAGGCCCATGTTCTATCTGCTAGGGCATGCTGCTTTTGGGTTGGGGTCCAGAGACACACCCAGGCCTGTCCACAATGGGTACTGGGCTAGTTGTTTGCAATTCAAATGTAAAGCTGTCAAACCCGCTCCCTAAGGCTATGAAAGTGGATTTTGTGATGGTTAACTTCCAAGGGAAGCCTGCATTCAGTGACTACCCAGGAGGGGACATAGGGGAGACAAAATGGCAGCATGTTGAGAGATGGTTGGGCACCTTGAACTGGGAGTCAGAAGGTCATGCATTCTAATCCCGACTCCATCACTTGTCTTCTGTGCAGCCTTGGGGAAGTCACTTCACTTCTCTGTGCTTCAGTTACCTCTACTGGAAAATAGGGATTAAGACTGGGAGCCCCATGTGGAGCAGGGCCTGTGTCCAACCTGATTTGCTGGCTTACCTTGTATCTCCCCCAGAGCTTAGAACAATGCTTGGCACATAGCGTTTAACAAATACCAAATTATTACTATTATTATCCACCCCAGCGTTTAGTACAGTGCCTGGCACACAGTAAGTGCTTAACAATTACAACAATCATTATTATCATTATTACTGGGATTGGTGGGGGCACTTCAGACCAGGGGCCTGACCATCAACGCTTAGAACAGGGCTTGGCACATGGTAAGCACTTAACAAATGCCATTATTATTATTATCTACTATTGTTCACAGGACATGGCAGTGATGAAGAACTTGTGTCAGACTTTCCGGGAAAAGCTGGATGAAGCTGACCAGCACTTTACCCTCCAACAAGCCATCTTTACCGGGGCCATGGAAGATGAAGCAAGGTAACAAGAGACGACCGCCACGGTTGAAATGAGCACTGGCCCCCCACTTCTGGCCCAGCCTGCAGAAGGCACTTCCTGGGCCCCCTTCTTCCTCTTTCCTGGGTTTGACTTTCAAGGGGCCCAGGGAATTGTAGGAATCCCAGGAACACATTACCTCAGCCTCGTGGCTTTATCGGGGGGTGAGGGCAGGGGACAGAAGACCGGGTCGAGGGCTGAGGGTGGGGTTGGGATTTGCGTATAGGGCTGAAAACATTGAGAACAGATCACCAGACCTGAGAGGAAATATTGGCAGAGCATCCAGATGTAGATGCCAGATTGAATGTGGGGGGCTGGGAACCCTGGGCCTGGAGGGGTGAGGCAGGTGCTCTGAGGTAAAGGGAAATCGCTGCCATTTTGTCACTGTCATTCCCCTGCAGGGAGGAGTGGCAGTACTTGCAGGCCCTTCGCCAGGCCGTGCGGCAGGAGGTGGCAGAACTGGAGTTCCAGCTGAACAATCGGGCCCGGCTCACCCGCGATGGGATCCTGATGGTTCGGAGAATGGGGGAGCCTCATCCGGCTGTTGGGGATGGAATTCCGAGAAAAGGAGAAGCAGTGCGATCCAGTGGTTAGGGCATGAGCCTGGGAGTGAGGAAGATCTGGCTTCTAATCCCAGCCTTGCCATTTGTCTGGGTGTGACTTTGGGCAAATCAGTTAAATTCTCTGGGCCTCAGTTACTTCATCTGGAAAATGAGGATTAAGACTATGAGCCCCACTTGGGACAAGGAATGTGTCTGACATGATTTGCTTGTATCTACCCCAGCGCTTAGTCCAGTGCCTGGCACAGAGTAAGCGTTTAACAAGTACCACAACAATAATAGTAATAATAGTTTTACAGATCCCTCATCTGAGACCCAGAGAAACTAAGTGACTTATCCAAGATAATACAGCAGACAAGGGGTAGAGCCAGGATTATTCATTCATTCAATCGTATTTATTGAGCGCTTACTGTGTGCAGAGCATTAGAACCCAGATGCTTCCCCCAGACATGGTGGCATCTCAAACCACAGAATAACCCCTCTCGGATATGGCAACAACAAGGATCCTGACTTGTAGCGCCTTGCTTTGGCTGCATCCAAAGCCCTTCACAACCATTAGTGAATTCATCCTCACGTCATTTCCATGGGGTCGATACGGGACAAGGATTATGAGCCCAATTATACCGAGAAAACTGAGGCAGAGGGCAATGGGAAGCTTTATCTTCATTTCCTATTCCCCTGGCTGGGTCTCCTGACATTCTATGGTCTCCTCCATCATTGCCACCTACCCCCCTGGTGGATACAAGGGGGAGAAATTCCATCCCCGTGGACATGATTCTCCCCAGAGATAGGGGGAGAGTTGCCGGGGACAGTTTTCCTTGCTCTTGCTCATTCTGCTTTTCCCCCAGCAGCTTGAACAACTCCTAGAGGAACAATCCCGACTCTTAGCCAGCCTCCACCTCCCCGACTGGAGAGAAGAAAGCGAGACGCAGATTCGGGCTCCTCCGTCAGAAATCCCTGGGAAGCAGCCAGGGCCCTCAGGGTCACCGAACCCAGCTTCTGATCACGAGGGACGAGGCGTAGAGGAGCCGGCTCACCCATCCCCTGAGGCAGGGCCAAGACCACGTCTGTCACCTGACCCATGGGGACCACACTCCCGTGGGCAGGAAGTCAGCGGCCATGTCCAGAGAGGGAAAGGATTCCTACAGTCACCTGCACAAGGTTAGAGCTCATTTTAGTCTTTATAGGGATTCTCTCTGCTGGTAAGATACAGCATTTACCTGCACAGAAGCAGCATGGCCTAGTGGATAACACAAGGGCTTGAGAGTCAGTAGGTCATAGATTCTAATTCCACTCCACCACTTGTCCGCTGTGTGATCCTGGGCTCTTGAAGAGTTCATGGCTAGCAGGAAAGACCGACAATAGAATAAATCACAGGGAAGGGAAGCAACCAAGTACACAAGTGCTCCAAGTTGATCAATCAATCAGTCATATTTATTGAGCACTTACTGGGTGCAGAGCACTGTACTAAGCACTTGGAGGAATACAGAATAACAATATTATAGACATATTCCCTGCCCAAAGCAAGGTTACGGTCTAGAGATGAGTTTATAGTCTAGAGTTGACAAAGTTGACAAAGCTTCCCACGCTTAAGTCATTGGTCACAGATTTCGGGCAATGACTGAGGGCTCACTTTTTTCCCTCTTCCCAGGTGAGGAAAACGTTCAGGAGTCTGTTTGGTCATGAGGCAAATGAAGGAGGAAAACACCACAGACCCCATCTGGAAGTCTTCACGATTTTGACATCTTCCTTCTTTGTCAGCTCTGAAGCAACGTCTTTTTTTTTCCGAGATGGGCTTGAAACGGATGGAAATATTGGTCCCTTAGAGACATCCAAAGCAAGATCCATTGAAGGCCCCTCCCATGATCAAGAGGGTCAGTCCAAGAGTAACTGATTGAAGGAATTACCACCCCTCCCCACAGCCGACAGATTGGACCTTCCCCATCTATGACATTAGGCGTAGACCCATCGAGCCAAGTGGATGAAGGGGAATCAGATGCTGCGACTCAGGAAAAGACATTTCAGAAACCCAGACCTGCAGAGGACCTCAAAAGGTCATCTGGTCCAGCCCCCTGTAACCAGTGAAGTGAAAAATTAAGATATTCAGAGCAGATGGGTGTCTGCTCTTTCTTTAAGAATCAAGCTTAGAGACTCAGAGACGTTTCTCAGTGGCTCTATCTTGATGTCAGGAGGTCCTTCCTTATATCTAGCTGTAGTCCCTCCTGCTTTCATTGACTTATCTTTCCTCTGGCTTGGTCTCCATTTGTTCTGGAGGTCAGATGGTCAGCCTCATTCATCCATTCATTCAGTCATATTTATTGAGTGCTTACTGTGTGCAGAGCACTGTACTAAGCACTTGGGAAGTACAAGTTGATGAGAAACTAAGTGTTCTTGCAGGTTAGAAAGTCAGCCCCTTTCAGTCTTTTCTGCTTTAGTCTCTTTCTTCACGGACCTCTTTCTCCCATGCTTTGGTCACTTTTGTGGATATTCATTCACTCAGGCCAATTTCTCCACTGGGCAGTAGCTAACACTGAGGGGCTTACTTACCTTTGGTTGATTTATTGATAGTAAGTTCTGTGACAGTCAAGCCAGTTAGGCTGGATTAGGGAAACAGCCATTCTGTCCTGACACTAAGCAAGGCTCTGAAATCCCTTGGCTTCCCATCTCCTCCCTTCCTCCCCTTCCATACAGCCTCCAAAATCAAATTTATGGATTGGGCACTTACCACATGCCGAGTACCATACTAAGGGCTTGGGAGAGTACAATGAGAGAGGCAGCATTGGCATAGTAGAGAAGCAGCATGGCGTAGTGGAGAGCATTCATTCATTCATTCAATGGTATTTATTGAGTGCTTACTGTGTGCAGAGCACTGTACTAAGAGCAGGGGCCTGGGTGTCAGAAGGTTCTAATCCCGGCTCTGCCACTTTTCTGCTGCGTGACCTTGAACAAGTCTCTTTACTTCTCTGTGCCTCAGTGACCTCATCTGTAAAATGGGGATTGAGAGTGTGAGCCCCATTTGGGACAGGGATCTTATTCAGCCCAATTTGCTGGTAACCACCCTAGCGCTTAGTAAAGGGCCTGGCACATAGTAAGAGCTTAACAAATACCATCATGATTTATAACAGAGTTGGTAGACATATTCCTTGCCCCATATCATTCAAACCAAGCCCCCCAATGAAGATTATGACATCATCATCATCATCATCATCACTATCATCATTGGTATTTAGTGAGCCCTTACTGCATGCAGAGTACTGTACTAAGCACTCTGGAAAGAGCAATAGAGAAGCAGTGTGGCTCAGTGGTAAGAGCCTAGGCTTTGGAGTCAGAGGTCATGGGTTCAAATCCCAGCTCCGCCACTTGTCAGCTTTGTGACTTTGGGCAAGTCACTTAACTTCTCTGGGCCTCAGTGACCTCATCTGTAAAATGGGGATTAAGATTGTGAGCCCCACATGGGACAACCTGATCACCTTGTAGCCTCCCCAGCACTTAGAACAGTGCTTTGCACATAGAGCTTAACAAATACCAAAATTATTATATTATTAATAGAGAAGCAGCATGGTATAGTTGATAGAGCACATGCCTGGGAGTTCTAAACCCGGCTCCGCCTCTTGTCTGCTGTGTGACCTTGGGCAAGACACTTCACTTCTCTGTACCTCAGTTACCTCATCTGGAAAATGGGAATTGAGACTCTGAGCTCCCTGTGGGCCAGGGAGTGTGTCCAACCTGATCTGCATGTATTCACCTCAGTGCTGTTGTAGTGTACTCTCCCAAGCACTTAGTTGAGTGCTCTGCACACAGTAAGCACACAATAAATATGACTGAATGAATAGTAATGTTCACAAATACCATCATCAATATTATTATTATTATTCATAGTCAATATCCCCAGATGCCTGTTCTCCCACTGGATCCTCCCACCCCCTTTTTCCTCAAGACTCTTCTCCTGGCCTCTCAGATTTGAAGCAAGCCCAATCCCCCCGACTCTGTCCAAGCAGATTCAGCTCAGTCAAGGGTGTCAGCGAGGTGTGGTGGTGGCCACATGACTCGGGCTTTTGAGGGCTTGTGTCCCCATGGCTTGTGGTGGGTAAGGTGGGGCTGGGAGAGGAGCCAATGGTGAGATTTAGTGCTTTGTGTCCATGTTCTGTTGTTGAAAGGAAATGGAAACAAGAGTGCAAAAGGTCACTTAATTAAATGATGGAGAGCGGTAGGGGAGGATCTAGGGCTGTTTTCAAGGACAGACTTCCTGAATGTGCTAATTAATCATTTGTTTGCCAGTCTCCTGAGCCTCATGTGGGACAGGGGCTGGGTCCAACCTGATTATTTTATATCTATACCAGGGTTTAGTACAGTGTCTGGCACATAATAAGTGCTTAAGAAATACTATAATTATTATTATTATTATAAGGTCCCAACCCCAGGTCCCTTAGAACAACATCATGGTCTAGTGGATAGACTCAGAAGGATCTGGGTTCTAATCCTGTTTCACTCTGTTGGGTGTCCTTGGGCAAGTCACTTCACCTCTCTGGGCCTCATTTACCTCCTCTGTAAAATGGGGATTAAGACTGTGAGCCCTGAGCCCCACATGGGGCAGGGACTGTGTCCAACCTGATTTGCTAGTATCTACACCCAGCTATTAGTACTGTGCCTGGTACACAGTAAGTGCTTAACAAATACCACAATTATTACTAATTATTACGCTACTATTATACATACGATGCGCAGAACTGCTTGGGCTATAAACCTACCTCAGCAAGGGACACTAAAGCTAATGACTAGAAGCTCCTTGTGGGCAGGGAATATGCCTACAAACTCTGTTCTTCTCCCAAGGGCTGAGTACAGTACTTTGCACACAGTAAGCACTCAGTGAATGCCATGGGTTGACTGATTGACAGAAGGACAGTGCAAAGACAAAGGAATGACCATTGGAGGCTTAAGACATACACCCAATGGGGTTTTTTATTAAATGACCAAGAGGATCACCTGACTCTCTCTTTTGTGGAGAAAGCCATTTTGTTCTGTTTTTTGGAGTCTTCCAAGAGCTTAGTACCATGCTCTGCATGCAGTAAGCACTTACTGCAATGACTGATTGAATATGGATTATCCACATCTTTTCCTACCTCAACTGTCCCTTGTTGGCCTTGTGACCACTCAGGTGGTCTCCAGCAGAAAGGGGTCATGGAAGAGAAAACAATATAGAGTTCAATGCAATACATACTGCTGTTTGTGAGCAGGCTGACTGAAATATTTAGGGGGAGAAGAAATGGAAATGTATTCTGAAGTGAGTTTGGATTACCCATAATTGATAAATCAATAATCCAAACTCACTTCAGAGTTTGTATAAATCCCATAAATCCCCCTTCCACAATGCCATGGACAATTGGGTTTTAATGCAATGCTTTACAATAAAATCACACTTTTGATAAATTATCAAAAGAATACTCTGAGCTAGGCTTTAGGAACTTAACCTGCCAATCATTTTTATGCATAGATCAATCAATCAATTAATCAGTGGTATTTAGTAAGTATCAGGTGATTCTCCTCATACTAATCACTTCATAATTATTAATTATGGTACTTGTTAAATGCTTACCATGGGCCAGGCACTGTACTAAGCACTGGGGTGGATACAAGCAAATTGGATTGGACACAATCCTTGCTCTGCATAAACTCACAGTCTTAATCCCCATTTTACAGATGAGGGAATTGAGGCACAGAGAAGTGAAGTGACTTGCCCAAGGCCACACAGCAGACAAGTGGCAGAGCTGGAATTAGAACCCATGATCTTCTGACTCCCAGGCCTGTGATCTATCCATTCGACCACGAGGGTATCAGAACAAGCCAAACGTTATCTGCCCTCAAGGAGGGCTCAAATGGATATAACAAATCAATCAGCCAGTCATATTTATTGAGCACTTATTATGTGTGCAGCACTGTACTAAGTGCTTGGGAGAGTACAATGTAACAGTTGATAGACATGTTCCCTCCCCACAAAGAACATGCAGTCTAAAGGACTGTAAACTTGAAAAAGTAGTTCAGGTATATCAGAGCCACTTTTCATTAACCCCCAATTTGAAATTGCTTTACACAGAGTGAAACTGGGCTAAACTAATACCTCAGTGTGCACCGTCTCAATCAATCAGGAGAGTGTCTTGAGTGTTTAATTAGGCAATCCCTAATTAAATTAGTTAAATTAAATCCCTAATTTAATTAGGTTGGACACAATCCATGTCCCTCATGGGGCTCACGATCTTGATCCCCATTTTACAGATGAGACAACTGAGGCCCAGAGAAGTGAAGTGACTTGACCAAGGTCACACAACAGACATGTGGCAGAGCCGGGATTAGAACCTTTCCACTAGGCCATGCTGCTTCTCAGAATATAAGGATAAGTACACAAGTCCTGTGGGGATGGGCCGAGTTTCAAAGTGCTTCAGGGATACAGGTCCAAGAGCACAAGCAATGCAAAGGGGAGGGAGAGTAGGATGGTTTAGATAAGAGCGCTAAGTACAGTGCTCCACACAATAAGCTCTCAATAAATACCATTGCCAGTTTCCCAAGTGGCAATTCCTCCCAAATAAAGAGACCTGCTCTATTTGTTTCTGAAATGTCCCAGGAAACCACGTTAAGTGGGAATCAGCTTCAGAAACCATTTTGGGAGAGAGCATAGATCTAGGAGAATGTCATAAGCCAGCTAGATCCATTCATCTCCATCCAAGTGCTTAGTATAGTGCTTTGCAAATAGTAAATGCTCAATGAATATAATTGAATGATTGAATGAATGAATCAGACTCCCTCTCTTCACTGCTTAGTGCCTGCTTTCACAAAGGGCTCCAGAAAATGGGGTTGGACCATTCATTCAATCGTATTTATTGAGCATTTTCAGTGTGCAGAGCACTACACTTGGGAGAGTATAATACAACAACAAACAGTCCCATTCCCTGCCCATAATGAGCTTACGGGGACCAGTTAATTTCTCACTGGGAAAGAGGTTCATTGTTTTTGAACAATAACAGTTGTTATAATATATAATAATACAATGATACTCTGTATTAATAATATAATAATAATAAACACTCTTAATAGTTGTGTTTATTAAGCACTTACTAGTTACACCCCTACTAAGCTCTAGGGTAGATAGAAGACCATCAGGTTAGATGGGGCTCTCAGTCCAAGTAGGAAGGTGAGAATAGGTACGAAGTCCCCATTTTACAGATGAGGAAACTGAGGCACATAGAATTTAAATGACTTGCCCAAGGTCACATAGCAAGCAAGCAACAGAGCTGGGATTAGAACCCAGGTCCTCTGCCTCCCAGGTCCATGCTCTTTCCGCTGGGCATTGCATGCTTCATGGCAAGACTTGAGTACGCTCTCCATGGCTTTTGCCCTTGTGTCCTTGAGTTTCACACACCCAAGGCTCGTGTTATCGGAAAAGTGTTCCATGACTCCCAGTATTCCAGCCGGTGTTCCCTGGTGGCTTATGGGTAATTGGCAATTCTCTTCTTTCCCAGAGGGAGCAACCACATTCTACCTTCTCCCTGCCTCTTCCCACTAATGATGTCACAAAGAATGTTGCTCATCCCCAGAAACCTTCACTCTGGTAGCTCTGTTTACAGACCTTGTATCTCTGGAACTTATCTGACTGTTTTTTTTTTTATGGTATTTTTCAAGCACTTACTATGTGCCAGGCATTGGATTAAGCGCTGGGGTAGAAATAACCTAGTCCATGTCCCAGGTGGAACTCACACTCTTAATCCCCATTTTCCGGATGAGGGAACTGAGGCACAGAAACACAAAGTGACTTGCCCAAGGGCACCTAGCAGACAAGTGGTGGAGCCGGAATTAGAACCCAGACCTGTGCTCTACCCACTAGGCCACGTTACTTCTCTTAAGAAGGTTGAAGGGAATCTGACAGGGGAGGAAAATTCGGATGGGAGAGATGGGAGAGATTCAGAGAACATCTAGAGGAAAGGAAAACAGACAGCAGAGAGGGAGAGAGAGACTACAAGGAGACAGGCACACTAAACACAATTCAATTTTCCTGATAGTTTGATGTGAAAAACTAGTGACAGCTTGAAGAGTAGGACGAAAATGGATCAGGAACTCGAAATTGTGATTTTCATTGACTTCCCCCAAGCCCAAAGGGCAAATGCTTGAATGTCCCCACTAGATTTTAAGCTTTCTGAGGGCAGGGATCTTGATTAACTACTCTTTTGTGCTTTCCCAAGTGCGTAGTACAGCACTGAGCACACAATAATCGCTCAATAAATAACACTGATCTCGGTTCTCCTGGGTGCCTTTGTTCTGCTCTCCAGCTTTCTCTGGGGTCTTCTTGTTTCTCTTTTTCCAAATAACCTCACCCCAATCTGGAAGAAGAAGAAATTTAGTCTACTGTACTGTCCCAAGCACTTAGTACAGTGCTCTGCATACAGTAAGCCCTCAATAAATATGATTGAATGAATGAATGAATGAACAATCTATTTGAGAAATAACACTGATTGCAGTTTTCCTGGACTCTCAGTACTGCTTTCCAGATTCCTCTGAGGTCTTCCAGACTTCCTTTCACAAATCACCTCACACCAGTTGGAAAGACCAAGGAATTTTCAGTCCCTCCTTACTTTAGCAATTCTCCTATTGTGAGCACCCCCCACCCCACCCCCCGAGGGACAGGAACCATGCCTGATTCCCACATATGTATTCTCTCCCAGCACTAAGTACAGTGCTCTGAACACAGTAAGTGCTCAATCAATCAATGCTATTTATTGAGTGATTACCGTATACAGAGAACTGTTTAGTACATGGGAATGTGTCTGCCAGTAGTGTTGTATTATACTCTCCCAAGTGCTTAGTACAATGTTCTGCACATAGCACTCAATCAATATCATTCATCAATCAATCTTATTGATTAAGCATTTTACTATGTGCAGAGCACTGCACTAAGTGCTTGGGAGAGTACAACAAAATAAGCAGATACATATCCTGTCCATAATGAGATGGGGAGTCAGACATTAACATGAATAAATAGATCATTTATAATATACACTTTAAAGAGATGTACATAAGAGCAGTGGGGTAAGCATGGGGTGAATATCAAATATGATGATGATGATGACAAAGATATAGCAGAGTTGGTAAACAGGTTTTCTGCTCATAATGAATTTACAATCTAGAGGGGAAATAATAATTAATAATAAATACTATTACTGTTAAATATTAGTTCTTCTTGGGTCCAGACTTTCAGACAATCCATTGTCCAATGCCAGTGCACACAGGCCAGGGTAGCAATAATAATAATAATAGTTGTGGTATTTGTTAAGCGCTTACAATGTGCCAGGCATTATACTAAGCACTGGGATGGATACGAGCAAATCAGGTTGGACGCAGTCCCTGTCCCACATGGGGCTCACAGTCTCAATCCCCATTTTACAGATGAGGTCACTGAGGCCCAGAGAAGTTAAGTGATGACTAAGGTCACCCAGAAGACTAGGGTAGATAGTCAAAATTCTGGCTGCAGAAGGACCATCACCCTGTCCCAGATACCTTTGCATCTCTACTTATTCATGTCAACATTGTCCGGAAATGTCATCGTGATTTTTAGGAAAGAAGCCAATGAATGGGGTCCAGATTAGGGCTCAGCTGAAGGGCTATTTCAGGTGTCGTGAAGTGGCTACTAACACAATAAGCATCATCACAGAAAGGGCCCTCACTTTATTCCTCAACAACAATGAAAGGAGGAATTCAGAGGTGAGAGGCTCTTTAAAAACAGCCCTCTTTATTGCCTGTGGCCTTCAGTCTTTTTTTGTGTCCCTGACAGCTTTGTTGATGACATCAATAGCCAGTGGACTTATACTTTGGCTGAGCTCCCAAAGAAACCACTGGCTAATGGAAACTGGGCCTCCAAACTGAAATGAGTGGAAGAAAAGAATGTCGGATAACAGAAACTGAGCCTCCAAAGTGAAATGAGTGGAAGAAAGGAATTCTTGGTACAGGATCTGAATGAACACCGGTTGTCTAAGCCATAATAATAATAATAACAATAATGGTATTTACTGTGGGCAGGGAATGTGTCTGTCTATTGTTGTATTGTACCCTTCCAAGCACTAAGTACAATGCTCCACACACTGTAAGCACTCAATAAGTATGTCTGAATGAGTGAATAAAGCACTGATTATGTGCCAAAACCTGTACTAAGCGCTGGGGTGGATATAAGGTAATAATAATGATCGTATTTGTTAAGCACTTATTATGTGCAAAGCAGTGTTCTAAGTGCCGGATATAATGATGGTATTTGTTAAATGCTTACTATGTGCAAAGCACTGTGCTTACTATGTGCAAAGCACTGTTCTAAGCACTGGGGGGATACAAGGTGATCAGGTTGTCCCACATGGGGCTCACAATCTTAATCCCCATTTTACAGATGAGGGAACTGAGGTACAGTGAAGTTAAGTGACTTGCTCAAAGTCACACAGCTGACAGCGGAGCCGGGATTAGAACCCATGACCTCTGACTCCCAAGCCCATGCTCTTTCCACTGATCCACGCTGCTTCTCTGATATTCAGGTCCCACAAGGGGCTCACAGTCTAAGTAGGAGGGAGAACTGGCATTGAATCCCCATATTGCTGATAAGGGAACTGAGGCACAGAGAAGTGAAGTGACTTGTCCAAGGTCACACAGGAGACAAGTGGTTGGAGCAGAGTTTAGAACCCAGGGCCTCTGACTCCCAGGCCTGTGCTCTTTCCATCAGGCCAAGCTGCTTCTAATTCAATAGTGGAATTCCTCATTCTGTGTTAGCTCCTGAGTACTAGAAGAATAACAGCCCCACCGAACAAGCCTTAAAGTCCTTGTTGGTCCTTAGGGAAAAATCAATCCGCTCACTCCGTCTTGCACTTAGAATTCCCCATAAATACTGGATGGTATTTGCATCCCAAACCATCTGTCTGATGTCAATTCCCTAACTGAACATCTCCTAGCTAGGCTCCAGGTTTTCTGCTTCCAGAAGTCTAAGCAGAGACTCTATTCCCCCTCCGAAGTCTAAGAGTAAGCACTCAATAAATACGATTGAAAGAATAAATAACAACAGACTTCAGGGTCTCAGGCTGTGGCTGGAATTCTGTCTGGAAGTCCAGCCAGGATTTTGGAAAATTGAGCTTTCCATCCCCATTCAAGCTGATCCACATGCAAGGTGGTTTTAGCTTAGTTACCTTTGTTATTAATTTTTAATTGATATTTGTTAAGCCCTTTAATATGTGGCAAGCACTCACTTGCCTGCTGTGTGGACTTGGGCAAGTCACTTAACTCCCCTGTGCCTCAGTTACTTCATCCGTAAAATGGGGATTAAGACTGTGAGCCCCATATGGGATGTGCACTGTGCCCAACCTGATTTGCTTGTATCTACCCCAGCACTTAGTACAGTACCTGGCACATAGTAAGTGCTTAACAAATACCATAATTATTATTATACTCCAGCCTATTGGTCAGTACATAGGCTGGGCTTTTCCCCTTGTTATGATGCTTGTGTATTCATTGATTCATTCAATTGTATTTATTGAGTGCATACTGTGTGCAAAGCACCGTATTAAGTGCTTGGGAAAGTACAATATGGCAATAAACAGACATATTGCCTGCCCACACCGAGCTTACAGTCTAGATGGAGAGACGGACATGTACATAAAATAAAATTTTTCATAACAATAATACAATAATAATAATACAATACAGTAATAAAAATAAAATAGAAATAAATTGCAGATATGTCATAAGCACTGGGGGGCTGGAAGGGGGGATGAACAAAGGGAGTAAGTCAGGGTGACACAGAAGGGAGTGGGGGAAGAGGAAAGGAGGGCTTACAGGTAACGCCTCTTGGAGAAGATGTGCCTTCAATAAGGCTTAGAAGGGGGCAACCGTAATTCTCTGTCCGATAAGAGGCAGGAGGGCATTTCAGGCCAGAGGCAGGATGTGGGAGAGATGTCAGTGGCGAGATCGATGAGATGGAGGTACAGTGAGAAGGTTAGCATTAGAGGAGTGAAGTGTATGGGCTGCGTTGTAATAGGTTGTAGTAATCAAAGGCAGGTTGCTCAGAGGACACCTAACCAAATCTTACTTGGCATTTTCACCCAAACCTAAATCTCACGGGTCACGGGACTATTATTACTAAATGGTCAGCAGGGTAAGTGAAAGGTTTCAGATCAAGAATCATGTCTAATAACTCTATTATCAACCAATCAATCCATCAGAGGTATTTATTGAGCCCTTACTTTTTTTTGAATGGTATCTGTTAAGCACTGACTATATCACAGGCACTCTACTAAGTGCTGGGAAAGATACAAGTGAACCAGGTTGGACACAGTCTGTGTCATGTGTGGAGCTCACAGTCTGAATCCCCATTTTATAGATGAGGGAAACAGCATGACCTAGTGGAAAGAGTCTGGGCCTTGGATTCAGAGGACCTGTGTTCTAATCCTGCTTCCTCCACTTACCTGCTGTGGGTCTTTGGGAAGTCACTTCACTTCTCTACGACCTCGTCTGCAAAATGGGGATTCAATATGTCTTAATAATAATAACTGTGGTATTTAAGCACTTATGTGTCAGGCACTGTACTAAGCACTGGGGTAGCTATAAGCTAATCAGGTTGGACATAGTACATGTCCTATGTGGGGCTCACAGTCTTAATCCCCATTTTGCAAGTGAGGTAACTAAGGCATGGAGAAGTAAAGTGATTTACCCACAGTCACACAGCAGTCAAGTGGTTGAGTCAGGATTAGAACCCAGGTCCTTCTGACTCCCAGGCCTGTACTCTATCCATTAGACCCCACTGCTTCTCCCTCTTCTTCTTAGACTGTAAGCCATTCACCTCTCTCATTCAATCCCTCATATTCAATCTATTATCAAATCCTGTTGGTTCTACCTTCACAACATCACCAAAATCCCCCCTTCTCTTCCCATCCAAACTGCTCCTATGGCGATCCAAGCTTGACTATTGCATCAAGCCCATCTCTTTTCCACCTGCATCTTTCCTAACTTTATCACTACCTGATCAGGCTGTTTCTTTAGTGACACTCTCTAATTTCCAGTTTTTGCTGATTTTGTATCTGCCTTCCAATTGTCTGTAAAATAAGACATCAATAATTGTGGTACTTGTTAAATATTTGGGGGGGATGGAGGGGGGGCGAGGGGGAGAGGAAGGAGGGGGCTCAGTCTGGGAAGGCCTCCTGGAGGAGGTGAGCTCTCAGTAGGGCCTTGAAGGGAGGAAGAGAGCTAGCTTGGCGGATGTGTGGAGGGAGGGCATTCCAGGCCAGGGGGATGACATGGGCCGGGGGTCGACGGTGGGACAGGCAAGAACGAGGCACAGTGAGGAGATTAGCGGCAGAGGAGCGGAGCATGCGGGCTGGGCTGTAGAAGGAGAGAAGGCAGGTGAGGTAGGAGGGGGCAAGGAGAGCCTTGAAGCCGAGGGTGAGGAGTTTCTGCCTGATGTGCAGATTGATTGGTAGCCACTGGAGATTTTTGAGGAGGGCAGTAACATGCCCAGAGCGTTTCTGGACAAAGACAATCTGGGCAGCAGCATGAAGTATGGATTGAAGTGGGGAGAGACACGAGGATGGGAGATCAGAGAGAAGGCTGATGCTTAGCATGAGAAGCAGCCTGGCCTAGTGGATAGAGCACAGGCCTGAGTCAGAAAACTTGGGTTCTAATCTTGGCTCCACCATGTGTCTGCTGTGTAACTTTGGGCAAGTCACTACACTTCTCTGGGCCTCATTTATCTCATCTGTAAAATGGGTATTAAGACTGTGAGCCCCGCGTGGGACAGGGATTGTGTCCAACCTAATTAGCTTGTATCTACCCCAAGCTTAGTACAGTGCCTGGTTAATGGCAAGCGATTAACAATTAATAATAATAATGACAATGATAACTAGCAAACACACTTGTTGGAGAGGAAAGTCCACCCAGGGTGCTTTCCAAGAAGGAGGGGTGTCTAGTCAGTTGCTTTCTAATCTGTCAGAGAAGCAGCATGGCACAGTAGATAAAGCCCGGGCCTGAGAGTCAGAAGGTCATGGGTTCTAATCCCAGCTCTGCCAATTTGTCTGCTAGGTGACTTTGGGCAAGTCACTTCACTTCTTTGGGCCTCAGAGAAGCCCCATGTGGGACAGGGACCATGTCCAACTCGATTGGGATGTGTCCACCCCTGCACTTAGTTGGGTGCCTGGGACGTAGTAAGTGCTTAACAAATACCACAGTTATTTGAACTATTGTCACCCTCCCAGAAGCCAGAGAGATGCAGCATTCTGGGTATAATGCCTGCCTTTTCCCGAGTTTTGCCTGGGGCCCTATAAAGCACAGAGGGTCTCATTGCTTGCGAGGTCTCCTGGGTGTTTTTTTTATGTGTCCTGTTCTCTAATCCTCACCACCCCTGGAGCCAGCCACCACATCATCAAAGCCTGCTTCTTGAGCGAGCTAAAAGGGCAGCTGAGCCCCCCTCCCCCCGCAGCATCCCCTCTTTGCCCTGGTCCTCCCCAAACCCAGCCCATCCCCATGGCAACGGGGCTGCTGCCGCCTAGATAAGGAGACCAGGAGGTCAGAGCAACAGCAGCAGAGCAGAAAGGGCCTGCTCTATCTCGCTCAGCTCAGCTCCTATTTCCTGCCTACCAGCTTTTCTGCACAGTTGGTAAGTTGTTCCAGTTTCTAAGCCAATAACTTTTTTGGAGAGAGAGAGAGAGAGGGAGAGAGAGAGAGAGAGAGAGAGAGAGAGAGAGAGAGAGAGAGAGAGAGAGAGAGAGGAGAGAAAGAGATACAGTAGGAGAGAGAGGAGAGAGAAAGGAGAGAGAAGGAGAGAGAGTAGTAGAGAGTAAAGGAGAGAGAGGATAGATAAGGATAGAGATAGAAGGAGAGAGAGTAGGAGAGCGATTAGGAGAGAGAAGGATAGAAAGAGAGAGGGAGGGGAGAGAGCGGGGGGAGAGAGAAGAGAGAGTAGGAGAGAGGAGAGAGAGGGAGGGAGGGTGAGAAAGAGAGAGAGAGAAGGAGAGAGAGGGATGGAGGGTGAGAAAGAGAGAGAGAGAAGGAGAGAGAATGTAGGAGAGAGGAGAACAGAGGGACAGAAGGAGAGGGAGAGAAGGAGAGAGAGAGGAGAGATGAGTGAGGGGGGAGAGAGAGAAGGAAAGGGAGAGAGGAGAGAGAGGGAGAAAGAAAGAAGCCTGTATGTGTGTGTGAGTGGGGAGGTG
This sequence comes from Tachyglossus aculeatus, assembly GCF_015852505.1. Classification (NCBI taxonomy): domain Eukaryota; kingdom Metazoa; phylum Chordata; class Mammalia; order Monotremata; family Tachyglossidae; genus Tachyglossus; species Tachyglossus aculeatus. The sequence continues at coordinate 46,230,850 of NC_052067.1, read as the reverse complement.
TGAGAATGCTTCTGTGTTTGTGACCCCTCTGGTGGGGCTTGGGGAATAGGAGCTGTCTCAAACTCACGATCCCTCTGTGGGGAGGGGTCCAGAGCCACGGTGAAGGTAAGGGGATTTCAGCCGTGATTAAGATGGTCCACTCTTTATGTCCTCCCTTTTGAATGGACCGCCACTCTTTATGTCATCCCTTTTGAATGGACTGCCATGATCCGACAGAGTTTGTTTCACTGGTCACAAAAATAGGCGGCCTTGCAGGAATGTTTCTCGGCGAGGGGAGTGAAGAATCTTAGCTCTTAAGCACCCTAATTGACTGACTTTTCTCTCAACAGCTCACAGAGTTGATTATAATTTGTTTTCAAATCAAATATATAACATTAATTAGGAGGGTAATTTAGATTTTAAATCAACTGGGGAGGATTCAATTAGAATAAACCTGCGCGGTATGAAACTTTAGATAACTCATATTTTTCAATTGCCTCATAAATTGACTTTACAATTACCCCGTCACAGTCCTGGGTGAGATGGTTTAGGATACTACAGTTAAAGGTTGCTGCATCTTCTCACTGCTAGCTCTGTGCTTGGACTCGAAGAATCTTTTTTCACCATGGCTAACTTCAGGAAAATAAGTACTTGTTTGCCATCCTCAAAGAAGCTTCCAGTTTTCCTAGTTGATCAGAAATATCCTGTGTCTGAATAGAACCCAAATGCCATATTTCTCACTCTGAAACCAGCTTATAGTTGTCCTGCAACCTCTAGCCTCAGCACTGTCATGCAAGAGAAATGTCCCAGCTAGCGGTTGAAGGAAAAAAAAAAAAAACCTTTCCGGCTTGTGTTTATTGAACATCTACTGTGTGCAGAGGTGTTTGCTAAGTACTTACTATGTACTGAACATTGAACTAAGCACTGGGGTAGATACAAAATGCTCAGGTCGGACACAAACCCTGCCCCACATGAGACTCACAGTCGGAGAGAGGGAGAACATGTATGCAATCCCTATTTTACAGGTTACTCTGTTCAGAAACTGTCCTGAGCATCTTACTGTTTGCCAAGAGTACTGTACTGGTTACCTACCCATGTGTTGAAGCCTGTCCCGTCGTCGACCCCCGGCCCACGTCCTCCCCCTGGCCTGCAATACCCTCCCTCTGCACATACACCAAGCTAGCTCTCTTCCTCCCTTCAAAGCTCTCCTGAGAGCTCACCTCCTCCAAGAGGCCTTCCCAGACTGAGTCCCCACCTTCCTCTCCCCCTCCCCATCCCCCCCTGCCCTGCCTCCTTCCCCTCCTCACAGCACCTGTACATATGTTTGTACATATTTATTACTCTATTTTACTTGTACATATTTACTATTCTATTTATTTTATTTTGTTAATGATGTGCATCTAGCTTTACTTCTATTTATTCTTATGACTTGACACCTGTTCATGTGTTTTGTTTTGTTGTCCGTCTGCTCCTTCTAGACTGTGAGCCCATTGTTGGGTAGGGACCGTATCTATATGTTGCCAACTTGTACTTTCCAAGCACTTAGTACAGTGCTCTGCATACAGTAAGCACTCAATAAATACGATTGAATGAATGAATGAATGAAGCACTTTATTGGACATCGACTATGGTCAGAGTACTGTTCTGATCATCTTTCTGTGCTGCCTGCCTCCCATATGTGGGGAATTGTTCTGGACTGAGTAGAGAACATTGTCCTGGGCAGTTTACTGTGTGGGGAACACAACTGAGAGTCTGTGATGTGCAGAGCACTTTATTAGTATTAGCAATGCTATTTATTGAGCACTCACTGGGTGCAATGCACTGTACTAAGCCAAAGAAGCTCCACTAGAATCAATTCAGGTTTGGGTGGCCAGGCTTCTCCCTCAGGTGGACTGCTCTTTAGATCTACCCCTGGACAGTCAAGGTCTACTAGGTGCTTTGTGCTGTATTGGTTGTCTATAATAAAATTATTGTGGTATTTGTTAAGCACTTACTGTGTGCCAGGCTCTGTACTAAGCTAGGGTGAATGCAAGCAAATTGGTTTGGACACAGTTCCTGTCCCACACAGGGCTCAAAGTCTTAAACCTCGTTTTCCAGATGAGGTAACTGAGGTACAGAGAAGTGAAGTGACTTGCCCAAAGTCACACAGCTGACAAGTGGTGGAGCCAGAGTTAGAACCTAGGTCCTTCTGACTCCCAGGCCAGGGCTCTATCCATTAGGCCACGCTGTTTCTCTACTGCAGCGTGGCTCCATGGAAAAAGACCTGGCTTGGGAGTCAGAGGTTGTGAGTTCTAATTCCAGCTCTGCCACTTATAGGCTGTGTGATTTTGGGCAAATCATTTAACTTCTCTGTGCCTCAGTTACCTCATCTGTAAAATGGGGATTAAAACTGTGAACCCCATGTGGGACAATCTGATTACCCTGTATCTACGCCAGTGCTTAGAACAGTGCTTGGCATTCATTCATTCAATCATATTTATTGAGCGCTTACTGTGTGCAGAGCACTGTATTAAGCGCTTGGGAAATACAAGTTGGCAACATATAGAGAGGGTCCCTGCCCAACAACAGGCTCACAGTCTGACACATGCTTTGACAAATACCCTCATCATTATTATTATTATTACTGGGCATAGAGCACTGTACTGAATGCTTATGATCGTCCAATAAAAGTAAAAGGCAAAGTATCTGCCCAAAAGCAACTAAGGGACACACAGGAGGGTTTTAGCCTTTCCACATGAACAAAGAGTGTTTCACGAACCTCTAATTGAATGGTCCAAGATATTTTAACTTTCAACAGTGTGTGAAGCTTAAAGAACAAAGGCAGAATTTCCCAGCACTACTAGGTGGTTATGAAATGAGGGCAAAATCAGGAAGCATTTTGCAGAATAGAGATTGCTCAAGGATATTTCTATCAAATATAAAAAAAGGAAATCCTCCCGTTGTTCTCAATACTGTGTCTTGCACTTGTGCTATCTTACCTTTATGGCTCGAAAGGACTCAGTTACAGTTCAGTGAATTGTCTTTCATTAGAGACCAATCAATCAATCAATCTATTGAGTGCTTACTATGTGCAAAGTGCTGTATCAAGTGCTTGGGAAAGTACAATGCAACAGAATTTGCAGATAGGTTCCCTACCCACAATGAGCTTACAGTCTAGAGGGGGAGACAGACATTAATATGAATAAGTAATTTAGAATGTGTAATGTAAAGATAAGTACATAAGTTCTGTAGGGTTGAGGGTGGGATGAAAATCAAATGCCCAGAGATCACTTACTGGGTGCTTACTGTTTGCAGAAAGAGTTACACACGTGGGCAATAGACACAGCCCCTGTTCCTTGAGGGTTTCTTGCCTTGTCTTCTCTTATGCTTTCGAGTTGTCTTCAACCCAAAGTGGCACCACGGACATGTCTCTCCCAGAATGCCCCACCTCCCTCTGCAATCGTTCTGGTAGTGAATCCATAGAGTTTTCTTGGTCAAAATACAGAAGTGATTTAAGATTGGCTTCTTCCATGTGGTAAACTTGAATCTCCACCCTTTGAGGGGCTCACAGTTTATGAATAAAGGTGATGTAAAGGACTTAAAACAGTCACATTGGAACAGTGCCAACGCTTAGAACAGTGCTTTGCACATAGTAAGTGCTTAATAAATGCCATCATTATTATTGTTGGAAGGAATGAAATAATAAAAATATTTAAACAGCATAAGAGACAAACTCAGTTCTTCTCCCAGTTCCTCCACCTCCTGGCTCCTACTTGCTATTCAGAGACTCTGGCGCTATTTGCAAAAGCTGAAATTAACGTCCTAGTTCTTTCTAATCAACCAATCAATCTTATTTATTGAGCTCTTATTGTGTGAAGAGCACTTTACTAAGAACTTAGGTGAGTACAATATAACAATCTTAGTTGGTAAACATACTCCCTGCCCACAACTGGCTTACAGTTTAAAGGGAAGACAGACATTAATGAATAAATATCTTACAGATATGTACAAAAGTGCTTTGGGGCTGGGGGCGGGAGCAGCAAGGGGTGAATAAAGGGTGTAAATAAGTGTGATGCAGAAGGGAGTGGGAAAAGCGGAAGTGAGAGCTTAGTCTGGGAAAGCCTCTTGGAGGAGATGTGCCTTCAATAAGGCTTTGAAGTGAGGGAGAGTAATTGTCTGTCAGATTTGAGGAAGGAGAACATTCCAGGCCAGAGGCAGGACATAGGCTGGAGATCATAATTGTCTGTCAGATTTGAGGAAGGAGGGCATTCCAGGCCAGAGGCAGGACATAGGCTGGAGATCAGCGGTGGGCTAGATGAGATGGAGATACAATGAGAAGGTTAGCATTAGCGGAGCAAAGTGTGAGGGCTAGGTTGTAGTAGGAGAGTTGTGAGGTGAGCTAAGAGGGGGCAAGATGATTGAGTGCTTTGAAGTGCTGTGTGACCTTGGACAAATCACTTTACTTCTCCAGACCTCAGTTCCCTTATCTGTAAAATGAGGGTTTAGCCTCTGAGTCCCATGTGGGACATGTCCAACCTGATTAGCTTGTATTCACCACAGTGCTTAGTGGAGTGCCTGGAGCACAGTAAGCACTTAACAAATGCCATAAAACAAAGGACTTCACACAGTATGTGCTTAGTAAATACAGTCGAATGAATGAATGAATAAATACTTGAGAAGAAACAGTTTGGTCTAATGGAAAGAGCACAGGCCTGGGAGTCAGAGGACCTGGATTCTTATCCTGTCCCTGCCACTCAGCTGTGTGATTTTTGGGTAAGTCACTTGCCTTTGCTGGGCCTCAGTTTCCTCAATCAATCATATTTGTTGAGCACTTAGTGTGTGCAGAGCACTACACAGAGTGTTTGGAAGAGTACAGTGCAACAATGTAACAGATACGTTCCCTGCCCACAGCGAGATTACAGTCTAGAGGATTAGTTTACAGACCAATAGCAATAATAATAATTATGATGGTATTTGTTATGCACTTATTGTGTGTCAAGCACTGTTCCAAGCTCTGGGGTAGATACAAGATAATCAGGTTATCCTACCTGGGGTTCACAGTCTTAATCCCCATTTTACAGATGAGGTAACTGAGGCACAGAGAAGTTAAGTGATTTGCCCAAAGTCAAACAGCTGATAAGTGGCAGTGGCTGATAAGTGGCTGATAAGTTCCTCCTTACTATAGTGGTGAGTATCCCTGCCTGTCACCCAGGAGACATGGGTTTGATTCCTCCATGGGGAGGTCATAAAAGTTTTCCCCTCCTTCCTCTCCCCGTCCTCCCCCTCCCCATTCCCCCACCTTATCTCCTTCCCCTCCCCACAGCACCTGTATATATGTATGTATGTTTGTACGTATTTATTACACTATTTATTTATTTATTTTACTTGTACATATTTACTATTCTATTTATTTTATTTAGTTAATATGTTTTGTTTTGTTGTCTGCCTCCCCCTTCTAGGCTGTGAGCCCACTGTTGGATAGGGACCGTCTCTATATGTTGCCAACTTGTACTTCCCAAGCGCTTAGTACAGTGCTCTGCACACAGTAAGCGCTCAATAAATACGATTGAATGAATGAATGAATGAATGGCAGAGCCTGGATTCGAATCCAGAATTCAATTCCTGTTCTCCCTCCTACTTAGACTGTGAGCCCCATGTGGGACAGAGATTGTGTCCAATCTGATTATCTTGTATCTTCCCCACTCCTTAGTACAGTGCTTGGCACAAAGTAAGCACTTAAGTACTAATAGTAAGCTCTTAGTACAGTGCTCTGCACACAGTAAGCACTCAATAAATATGATTGAATGAATTTAACAAATACCACTGAAGAAGAAGGAAAAGAAATAGGGAATCTGGCCACTAATCCCAGCTCCAAAACTTGTCTGCTGTGTAACCATGGGCAAGTTCATTCATTCATTCAATCATATTTATTGAGAACGTACTGTGTGCAGAGCACTGTACTAAGCGCTTGGGAGAGTACAATACAAAAATATACAGACACATTCCCTGCCCACAATGAGCTTACAGTCTAGAGGAGTTATTTACTAACTCCTTCCTTTATAACACAGCACTCATGTCCATACCGTTTTACTAAATTCCTTCAGGTACCTATAATGAATTTTAACGTCTCTCCTTCCCCGGTCCCTGGAGTAAGGAACCGCTTTATTGATGGAAAGCAAAATACCTTCCCAGGCACTGATCCATCGTCCCCCGGTGATTGTAATAGCCCGGCTCCATCTGTTCACCGATGACCTCATTCCATCTGAGAGGGCTTCATCCAGACCTGAGGTGAATTCTCCCTGTCTGGGGTGGATGCAAGCAAATCAGGTTGGACGCAGTCCCTTTCCCAAGTGGGGCTCACAGCCTCAATCCCCATTTTTCAGATGAGGTCACTGAGGCCCAGAGAAGAGAAGTGATTTGCCCAAGGGCACACTGCAGAGAAGAGGCAGAGGCGAGATTAGAACCCACAACCTTCTGACTTCCAGTCCCAGGCTCTATCCACTATGCTATGCTGCTTCTTTATCTTCAACTGCAGGGAGATACAAAACAGCATTATGATAATTCTCACAAAGAGCACGTAGGACTCCACTACCCCCCTCCCATCTCCCCAAAGACAGGGTGGATCAGGAAATATCTCTAGCTGATCACTTAGGGAAACAGGCCTCGGGGTGAGGAAAGGGCCGTGATTAGAGAGGCATCTTCTGTGCATCACTAAGTGCAATCCTGCCACAGGCCCCAAGCCAGGGGGATCGAGTTTCCTGAAACCTGATAGACCGAGCCTTCTGTTGTCAGTTCTGGTGCCAGATGGACAGGCAGAGAGGACTTGCTCTGGCTGGGCTCTATGTGCAAATATTAATGGAAACTCCAGAGGGAAATTACTTGGAGCTCGAGCCCGGGCCTGGAATTCAGAAGGTCATGGGTTCTAATCCTGGCTCTGCCGCTTGCCTACTGGATGACCCTGGACAAGTCATTTCGCTTCTCTGGGACTCAGTGACCTCATCTGGAAAATGGGGATTGAGACTGTGAGTCTCACGTGGGACAGGACTTTGTCCAACCTGATTTGCTTAGATCCACCCCAGTGCTTAGTATAGTGCCTGGCACATAGTAAACACTTAACAAATACCATTATTATTATTATTAATGGTGGACCCTACGCAAAGTTTCAGGACTTGAAAATGCAGTAAACTAACAGGGTTCCAGGACTTTTCTGCTACAGACGCGCGCGCACACACACACACACACACACACACACACACACACCCCACCCCCTTCCTCCTGCCACTTCTGTCACAGATCACTTTGTACCCATCGAGGCAGAATTTCAAACAGGCTCCTTCAGCTTTATTGTCAATCTGTTTCCTTCCCTGAGCTGACTTTTTACACAACCTTTTGTCATGAAAAACACCAGAAGCCTTACCTAGCTCTTCAAAATCCTCAGATGGAGATGATCAGCCTTTTTGATTATCAGGAATCTTGCATATTCAAGCCCCCCTTTTCAGGTGTTTCCCTTGGTTGTTTCTTCCCCCCAACTCTAACACACACTCAATTTGTGACTGAGATACTTTATGATCTGATTGTTTCCTCAATTGGGAAAGAGAAAACATCTGAATTGGTGGAAAAGTCAAGAAGTGAAACCAAAATTCTTGAGCATCGGTGAAGAAGCCAAAATGGAAAGACGGCGGGAGTGGTTATCAGGAGACCTGGGTTCTGATAGCGACTCCACCACTTGTCTACTGTGTGATCTTGGGCAAGTCCCTTCACTTCTCTGTGCCTCAGTAACCTCATCTGTAAAATGGAGATAAAGATCATGAACCCCATGTGGGACATGGACTATGTCCAACCTGGTTACCTTGTATCTACCCCAGTACTCAGTACAGTGCCTGGCATAATAAGTGCTTAACAAATACTATCAAAAAAAGAAATTCTGGCTCGGCTGTAAGACTTTGGGTGAGTTGCTTAACTTCTCAGTGCCTCGTTTTCCTCACCTATAAATTGGGGATTCAATAGCTGTTCTCCCTCCTACCTTAGACTGTTAGCCTCATGTAAGGACCTGATTATCTTGTATCTACCCAGTACTTAGAAGCAGCGTGGCTCAGTGGAAAGAACACAGGCTTTGGAGTCAGAGGTCATGGGTTCAAACCCCGGCTCCACCAAATGTCAGCTGTGTGACTGTGGGCAAATCACTTCACTTCTTTGTGCCTCAGTTACCTCATCTGTAAAATGGGGATTAAAACTGTGAGTCCCCCATGGGACAAGCTGATCATGTTGTAACCTCCTCAGCGCTTAGAAGAGTGCGTTGCTTAACAAATACCATCATTATTATTATTACAGTACCTGGCACACAGTAAGCATTTAACAAATACCACATTTATCATACTTCTTATTATAATGATATCATTATGTACTATTATATTATAATAATAGGAAGAATTGTGGTTATTTGTTAAACACTAAGTGTCAGGCACCGTTCTAAGTGTGGGGTAAATAATACAAACTATTCAGTTTGGACACAGTCCCTGTCCCACATTGGGCTCACAGTCTTAATCTCCATTTTACAGATGAGGTAACTGAGGCACAGACAAGTTACATGACTTGCCCAAAGTCACACAGGAGACAAGTGGCGGAGCCGGGACTAGGACCCAGGGGCTTCTGACTTCCAGGCCCATGCTCTATCCACTAGGCCAAACTCAGAGTGAGGTGTGTTAAGTTCACCTGTCCCCTTCTGTCCTCTCTTCTTCCAGCTCGCTGCAGTGACAAGGAGTTTTAATAATAATAATAATAATAATAACAACAATACTTGTGGTATTTGTTAAGTACTTACTCTGTGCCAGGCACTGCGCTAAGCACTGAGGTGGATACAACTAATCGTTGGACACAGTCCCTATCCCACAAGGGGCTTATGGTCACGTTCCTCATTTTCCAGATGAGGTAGCTGAGGCTCAGAGAAGGGAGTGATGTGACATGCCCAAGGTCACACAGCAGATAAATGAGGGAGCTGGGACAAGAACCTATGACCTTCTGACTTCCAGGCCTATGCTCTATTCATGATGCCATGCTGCTTCTCACCACACTGCTTTTCATTCATCCATTCATTCAATCGTATTTATTGAGCACTTACTGTACTAAGCGCTTGGGAGAGTACAACAGAGTTGACAATGAAAGTCCCCTCAGATGGTAAACTTCCAGAGGGCAAGGACTGTGTTTACTTTCTCAGTTGTATGCTGCTCAGTGCTTAATCCAGTGCTCCGTACACTGTAAGTGTTCAATAAATATGACTGGTTAACAAATGGATGGATCAATGAGGACTTTGGTGAAATTATCCAGATGCTTCTTGGGGCCCAAGGGACTGGAACTCTGAGAGCAGTTCCTCTCCTCAGATTTCTGACTTCTGGGCGGGGATCGTTTCAGCCTAATCTTGCCGGAAAGCAGCTTGGCCTAATGGATAAAGCAAGATCCTGGGAGCCAGAGCACCTGAATTCTAATCCTAGCTCTGCCACTTGCCTGCTGGGTGACCTAGGGCAAGTCGCTTAACTTCTCTGGGCCTCAATTTCTTCAACTGCAAAATGGGAATTCAATACCTGATTTCCCTCCTACATATATTTTGAGCCCCGTGCTGGGCCTGATGGGCTTGTATCTACCCCAGCACTTAGAACAGGGGGTGATATTTAGTAAGCTCTAAATAAATACCCAACCCCTAAACTTTATTTTATTGTACAGTGCGGTTTAGTGGAAAGAGCACGGGTTTGGGAGTCAGAGGTCATGGATTCTAATCCCTGCTCTGCCCCTTGGCATCTGTGTGACTAGAGAAGCAGTGTGGCTTAGTGGAAAAAGCCCAGGCTTGGGAGTCAGAGGTCGTGGATTCTAATCCCGGCTCTGCCGCTTGTCAGCTGTGTCACTTTGGGCAAGTCACTTCACTTCTCTGGGCCTAAGTTCACTCATCTGTAAAATGGGAATCAAGACTGTGAGCCCCAAGTGGGACAACCTAATAACCTTGTATCTATCTCAGCACTTAGAACAGTGCTTGGCACATAGTAAGTGCTTAACAAATACCAACATTATTATTTGGGCAAGTCACAACTTCTCTGTGCTTCAGTTACCTCATCTGTGAAATGGGGATGAAGACTGTGAGCCCCACGTGGGACAACCTGATTACCTTGTATCTACCCTGGCACTTAGAACAGAATAATACCATTACTAGTATTATTATTATTATTATTATTATCATCATTATTATTATTATTCCAAGTGCTCTATACAGTGCTCTACACACAGTATGCACTCAATAAACACCAATGTTTGACTGATTGATTCAGTTGTAAGTTGCCTGATCCTCTGTGGCTATTTCGGTGTGATAGCTTCTCACCTTTGTAGCTAATTAAAACTAAGAACTCACTTAGCCCTTTAAAGCTCCTCCTCTAGACTGTAAGCTCGTTGTAGGCAGGGAATGTGTCTGTTTGATGTTATACTGCACTCTCCCAAGTGCTCAGTACAGTGGTCACTCACATAGTAAGCACTCAATAAATACAATTGACTGCCTGCCTAGTCCAGTGTTCTGCACCAGTGATCATTTGATTGAGCCAATGCGTTGGCTGAGAAGTGGCATGGCATAGTGGGAAGAGCACAGGTCTGTGAATCAGGAGGTCATGTGTTCTAATCCTGACTCTGCAACCTATCTCCTATGTGATCTCGGGCAAGTCCACTTCTCTGTGCCTCGGTTACCTCATCTGGAAAAGGGGGATTGAGATCGTGAGCCCCACGTGGGACAGGGACTGTGCCCAATCCCTTTGCTTGTATCCAAAATAGTCCTTGGCACATGATAATAACAAGTGTACTTGTTAAGCGCTATGTGCCCAGCACTGTTCTAAGCACTTAAAAAATACCGTAGTTATTATTCTTGCTACTCCCTTGCCCGTAGCGACGAACTTTCAGACAAGCCGATTAGAACCAGTGACTTCAGGAAGAAAACTCCAGTATTCCAGACAATGCAACAATCTTTGCACACTGAGTCGGAGCAGAAGAAGCCACGGAGGAAAGATACCCCGGCCATCCACATTCCCCCTTTCATCCCAGGTAATAGCAATAATAAATAAGTATGGTCCTTGTATCTGCTAATTCTGCAGTACTGTACTCTCCCAGGTGCTTAGCACAGTACTCTGCACATAGTAAGCACTCAATAATACCATTGAGTGACTGATTCAGTGGTTACTATCCTGTTCTCCCTCCTACATTCAGTGGTTACTATCCTGTTCTCCCTCCTACTTAAGACTGTGAATCTCATGAAGGGCAACTTAATTGACTTATGCCTGTTAATTCTAGTGTATTGTACTCTCCCAAGCCCTTAGAACAGGGCTACACACATAGTAAGTGATAGATAAATGCCACTGAGTGATTGATTGATTGACTGATTCAGCGACTGATATCCTGTTCTCTTTCCTACTTAAGACTGTGAGCCCCCTGTGGAACGGGAACTGTTCATCCTGAGTTGTACCTACCCCAGAGCTTAGAACAGTGTTTGGCACATAGGAAGGGCTGAACAAATACCACTAAACAAACGAACTATGGCACCAAACAATGGGACGCATACAGGGCAGTCAATCAATTAATTAATCATATTTATTGGAGTGCTTATTGTGTGCAGAGCACTGTACTAAGCACTGGGGAGAATGTAATAAAATTAAATTGGTAGGCACGTTGTATTTGCAGAAACAACAGAGAATGTGGTGCTGATTAGTTGCAGCCTGATCTCTGTACACAACAAGCTTACCATCTAGAGGGGGAGACAGATGTTAATAGAAATAAATAATAAGTATGGTATTTGTTAAGCACTTACTATATGCCAACCACTGTTCTAAGCACTGGGGTAGATACAAGGTAATCAGTTTATCTCATGTGGGGCTCACGGTCTTAATCCCCATTTTACAGATGAGGTAACTGAGGCCCAGAGAAGTTAAGTGGCTAGCCCCAGGTCACACAGCAGACAAGTGGCAGAGCCAGGATTAGAACTCATGACGTCTGACTCTCAAGCCCGTGCTCTTTCCACTAAGACAGGCTGCTTTGCGAACATAAGTGCTGTGGGGTTGGGGGAGGGGTGAATAAAGGCATGAAATTCAAGTGCAAGGGCAGTTCAGAAACAGGCCCAGTTCTACTCTAAGAGGGAAAGAGGTCAGGCATTGAATCCCCATTTTACAGATAAAGAGACTGAGGCCCAGAGATGTTCAGTGACTCACCCAAGATCACACATCAGGCAGGTAGCATAGTAAGTGCTTAAATACCACAATTAATTAGGCCATGCTGTTTCTCTGTTGTACTGCACTCTCCCAAGCACCTAGTACAGTGCTCTACACTTAGTAATAGTTCAATAAATAATTACCATTGATTGAGTAATTGATTTGTTGAGGCAGTTAACCCAGAACTGCTCCTGGGGCTCTTGCAGATTTATTTATTTATTCAAATTAATGTCTGATTCCTGTTCTAGACTATAAACTCTCTGTGGGCAAGGAATGTTTCTACCAATTTGGTTATATTGTAGTCTCCCAAGCCCTTAGTAAAGTGCTCTGACACAATTATCCCGGCCCTGCCACTTGTCTGCTGTTTGACTTGGGGCAAGTCATTTCACTTCTCTGTGCCTCAGTTCCCTCATCTGTAAAATGGGGATGGAGATTGTGAGCCCCATATAGGGAAGGGACCATGTCCAACCCAGTTACCTTGTCTATACCCCAGAAATTAGTGCAGTGCCTGGCATATAGTAAGCACTTGAGAAATACCATCATTATTATTATTATTATTTCCTTAGGTGTCCTCACTGAGCACTTACTGCAGACCAGTGATATCCAGGAGAAACCCTCTGAGGATGGGATGGTATCTCAAAGTCACAATCCCAACCTGGAGCAGAAAAAACCACGGAGGAAAGATACCCCCGCATTGCATGCACCCCACTTTGCTTCAGGTAAGGGCAGGGGGGAGCGTGGCGAGAGGAAGAAGAGGAGGTGAAGACCTGCTAGGAACCATTTGGTCTTTCCATCAGGTGGTCGGTCAATTCCATTTATTGAGCACTAACTCTGTCATTGTGGGAGGGGAATGTGTCTGTTTATTGTCATACTGTACTCTCCCAAGTGCTTAGTACAGTGCACTGCACACAGTAAGCCCTCAATAAGTACAGCTGAGTAAATAAGTGAATGGAGAGCACTGTATTAAGTGCTTGGGAGAGTACAATAGAACGATATAATAGACACATTCCCTGTCCACAATGAACTAGAGGGGGAAGACATTAAGAGAAATCAATAAATTTTTGAGATATACATAAGGGCTGTGGAGCTGAGAGCTAAATAAAGAGTGCAATTCCAAGTGCAAGAGTGATGCAGAATGGAGTGGAAGAAGAAGAAATAAGGGTTTAATCGAGGAAGACTTTTTTGGAGGAGATGGGCTTTTAACTGTGTTTTTAGATGTGCCAGGCAAGGGGAGTCCACCCTTAGAAGCTTAGAAGCTCGGGAACCTTAGATGCTCACGAACAGCATCTTTTCTGCTGAGCTAGCCCTAACTTGCCCACCTTGAGCTTCCAAATGAGTCTTGCTTCTGTAAAATTCCTGTGGCAATGAGGCCCTACAGGCCCCTCTACCCCGAGTCGACAGTAGTCCACCTCATCTCCCTACCTCATTTTCCACTTCCTCGCTAGGCTGGAAGAGAAACCTATGTCATAGAAATTCCAATCTTTCCTGGTAGCTTATCCCTTATTTCTGCAGCTACAATGCAGCTAGATTGCTCTGGAGACTTTCCCTGCCGCTGTTGCTGTCATTTCCACTCAATCAATCGTATTTATCGAGTGCGTACTCTGTGCAGAGCACTGTACTTAGCTCTCGGGAGAGTACTGTAAGCTAGTTTTGGGCAGGGAATGTGTCTGTTTATTGTCGTATTGTACTCTCCCAAGTGCTTACTACACTACTTTGCACAGAGTAAACGCTCAATAAATGAGATTGAATAATGCAACAATATAACAGACCCATTTCCAGACCACAAAGAGCTTACAGTCTAGATGGAGAGAAAGGTATTAATTGAAATAAATAAATTACAGATATGGACATAAGTACTGTGGGGTTGGGGGGCTGGGGGATGAATAAAGGGAGCAAATCAGGTCAACGCTGAAGGGAGTGGGAAAAAAGGAAAGGGGGGCTTAGTCAGAGAAGGCCTCTTGGAGGAGATGTGCCTTCTATAACGCTTTGAAGGGGGAGAAAGTAATCATCGGTCAGATTTCATTCATTCATTCAATTGTATTTATTGAGCACTTACTGTGTGCAGAGCACTGTACTAAGAGCTTGGGAAGTACAAGTTGGCAACATATAGAGACGGTCCCTACCCAACAACGGTCCTCGGCTTCAAGGCTCTCCATCACCTCGCCCCCTCCTACCTCACCTCCCTTCTCTCGTTCTACAGCCCAGCCCGCACCCTCTGCTCCTCTGCTGCTAATCTCCTCACCATGCCTCGTTCTTGCCTGTCCCACCGTCGACCCCGGGCCCATGTCATCCCCCTGGCCTGGAATGCCCTCCCTCCCCACATCCGCCAAGCTAGCTCTCTTCCTCCCTTCAAGGCCCTACTGAGAGCTCACCTCCTCCAGGAGGCCTTCCCAGACTGAGCCCCCTCCTTCCTCTCCCCCTCGTCCCCCTCTCCATCCCCCCATCTTACCTCCTTCCCTTCCCCACAGCACCTATATATATGTTTGTACATATTTATTACTCTACTTATTTATTTATTTATTTTACTTGTACATATCTATTCTATTTATTTTATTTTGTTAATATGTTTGGTTTTGTTCTCTGTCTCCCCCTTCTAGACTGTGAGCTCACTGTTGGGTAGGGACTGTCTCTATATGTTGCCAACTTGTACTTCCCAAGCGCTCAGTACAGTGGTCTGCACACAGTAAGTGCTCAATAAATACGATTGATGGATTGATTGATTAGAAGGGGCAGACAGACAACAAAACAAAGTATATTAACAAAGTGAAATAAATAGAATAGTAAATATGTACAAGTAAAATAAATAGAGTAATAAATCTTACAAACATATATACAGGTGCTGTGGGGAGGGGAAGGAGTTAGGGCAGTGGATATGGGGAGGGGGAGGAGGAGGGAGGGGGTTCTGGGCCAGAGGCGAGATGTGGGCAAGAGATTTGCAGTGAGATAGATGAGATGGAGGTACAGCGAGTAGGTTGGCGTTAGAGGAGTGAAGTGTGTGGGCTGGGTTGGAATAGGAGAGCAGTGACTGATTCCCCTCTAATAGCTGGAGGTCCTCACCTTTTGGGTTGAAAAGGTGGGTATTCGATCAGGGTAAGATGGGGGAATAATGGTTTCCTTCAGGAGAGGAGGCCTGGGGAATGGGTAATGATAATAATAATAAACAATATTGGTTAAGTGCTTACTATGTGTCAAGCACTATACTATGCACTATAATCAGACCAGACACAGTCCCTCTCTCAAAGGAGCTCACAGTCTAAAGAGGAAGGAGAGCAGGTATTGAATCAGCATGGACAAGTGGATACGCTTTGGTTGCAATTCCTCTTGGGGAAGAAAGGATAATAATAATAATAATAATGATGGTATTTGTTAGGTGTTTACTATGTGCAAAGCACTGTTCTAAGTGCTGGGGAGGTTACAAGGTGATCAGGTTGCCCCACGGGGGGCTCACAGTTTTAATCCCCATTTTACAGATGAGGTAACTGAGGCACAGAGAAGTTAAGTAACTTGCCCAAAGTCACACAGCTGACAGTTGGTGAAGTCAGGATTTGAACCCATGACCTCTGACTCCAAAGCCTGTGCTCTTTTCAGTGAGCCACACTGATGGTCTCTCTTGAGTGGGATTAGGAGAGACATAAAAACAACAATAATGATAAGAATATAATAATGATAATAATAATTGTGATATTCATTAAGTGCATACTATATGCCAGACACCATACTGAGAACTAAAGTAGAGAGAAGTTAATCATGTCAGATGGAGTCCATGCAGGGCTCGCAATCTAAACAGGAGGGAGAATAATGAATATTGAAGCTTCATTTTATAGATGAGGAAACTGAAATCTGGAAAATGTTTGGGTTTGGGATAGGGCTAGGATCAAGAATAGAGTTGACGAGGGTGTTGTGCTTATTATCTCTCCTGGACCAAGTTTTGCAATGCCTATTTGGGAAGATATATTGTAAACCCAGCACTTAGAACAGTGCTTGGCACATCAATCAGTCAATCAATCAATCAGTTATATTTATTGAGTGCTTACTTTGTGCAGAGCACTGTACTAAGCGCTTGGGAAGTACAGGTTGGCAACATATAGAGACAGTCCCTACCCAACAGTGGGATCACAGTCTAGAAGGGGGAGACAGAGAACAAAACCAAACATATTAACAAAATAAAATAAATAGAAAGATATGTACAAGTAAAATAAATAAATAAATAGAGTAATAAATATGTACAAACATATATACATATATACAGGTGCTGTGGGGAAGGGAAGGAGGTAAGACGGGGGGATGGAGAGGGGGTCGAGGGGGAGAGGAAGGAGGGGGCTCAGTCTGGGAAGGCCTCATGGAGGAGGTGAGCTCTCAGTAGGGCCTTGAAGGGAGGAAGAGAGCTAGCTTGGCGGATGGGAAAAGGGAGGGCATTCCAGGCCAGGGGGATGATGTGGGCCGGGGGTCGACGGCGGGACAGGCGAGAACGAGGCACGGTGAGGAGATTAGCGGCAGAGGAGCGGAGGGTGCGGGCTGGGCTGTAGAAGGAGAGAAGGGAGGTGAGGTAGGAGGGGGCAAGGTGATGGACAGCCTTGAAACCCAGGGTGAGGAGTTTCTGCCTGATGCACAGATTGATTGGTAGTCACTGGCACATAGTAAGCACTTAACAAATGCCATAATAATAATTATTATTATCACTAGACAGTAAGCTCTTTGAGGGCAGGGATCATGTCTACCAATGCTATTACACTCTCCCAAGTGCTTAGTACAGCACTCTGCCCCTGGTAAGCACTCAAAAAGTGCCACTGATAACAATAATAATAATAATAACAATAAAAATAAAATATGGTATTTTTTAAGCAACTACTTTGTATAAGGCACTGTACTAAGCACTGGGTTGGACACAGGCCACATGTGGATATACTATCTTCATGCCTAAGAAATCATTTCTAAAGGCAAGGAAACATGGAACATTTTTCTATTTAATTTCCCCAGCAGGCAGGTCGGTCAAACAGTCTGTGGGGAGGTGAGAATTTTCCTTGAGATTGCTTTTCCTTTTACCTTCAAAACGTACTGATTCCAGTAGCTCCCATTTGTGTGTCTAGATCTAGATGGACACACACACACACACACACACACACACACACACACACACACACACACACAAGCACACACAAACACACACAAACACTCCCCCCCCCCCCCGACACACATTTCCCTTGGAAATCCACTGATTCACTGTGGCTGGAATGTCCCCACATCTTTGACGTACAAAGACGACAAATGAAACTAGAATGAGATGGAATCTGTGTTCCTCAGGTCAGGAAGAGTCTTAGATCAGCACATTTGTATGTAGGCACACGCACAATTATATCCACTGCTCCATCCCACTCACTTTTATTAGCATATTAGCTGGAGTACTGTATTTCTGAAGAGCCTTTTAGGAGCTAAGGCTTGGCAGGAATTGAAATGCTGGATTGCGTGATTGGAAAACTCTGCCTGAGGCTTGTGTTTAGAGAGATGCATGTTGTTTCTACTAAGAGGGTCGAGAAAACACTGAGGCACAGCGAGGATCAAGGCTAATCGGAGAGGACTGTTTCAAGACCCTCCCTCCAAAGCAAACTTTGTCCCCCGAGAGCTCCGACACTGCGCTGTTTTTCATCCTGACGGACCCAAGTTTTGGGGATCGGGGATGGAGGCGAATCAATCATACTGATGTGGAAGGGGGAGCAAAGACTGTTTTTTATGGTATTTGTTAAGCACTTACTGTATAAATCATAGTATTTCTTGAGTGCTTAATATGTGCAGAGCACTATACTAAGCATTTGGGAGAGTACAATATAACTGAATTAGCAGACACACTCCCTGCCCAAATTGTTCATAATGGGAGTAGCAGCATGGCCTAGTGGGTAGAGCCCCAGTCTGGGGGTCAGAGGACCTGGGTTCTAATCCCCGCTCCACCACTTGTCTGCTGGGTGACCTTTGACAAGTCACTTCACTTCATTTATTCATTCATTTAATAGTATTTATTGAGCACATACTGTGTGCAGAGTACTGTACTAAGTGCTTGGAAAGTACAATCCACATCTCTGTGACTCAGATACCTCCTCTGTAAAATGGGGATTAAATACCTATTCTCCCTCCTATTTAGACTGTGAGCCCCGCATGGGACAGGGACCTAATTAATGTAGTATACCCAGCCCAGCACTTAGAACAGTGTTTGACACATTGTAGTTAGCCAATCAATCATTCGTATTACCCAGCGCTCACTGTGTACACAGCACTTTATTAGGCACTTGGGAAAGTACAATAGAACAATAAACAGACACATTCCTGCTCATAAGAAGCTTACAGTCTGGAGGGGGAGAAAGACAATAATAGTAAGTGCTTAACAAATATTTTAAAAAATGCTCCTTTAGGGCAGGGCACATATCTACCAATTCTATTGTACTCTCCCGAGTGCTTAGTACAGTGCTGTATACTTGGTAAGTGCTCAATAAATGCCACTGAACGATTAGAAAGTGTTAAAGAGGGGGAAATAGGGTAGAGAGATAAATCAGGGTAGGCCTCCTAAAGGAGATGAGATTACAGAAGGGTCTTGAGGACTTCCTGGCTGGGGCTGGACAATGCCCTTGGGCCCCACAGGCTTCCGGGACTTTTAGTCTGAACAATCCAGGAAGCTGAGAGGTTTTTAACCTCAGCACTGCCCCCGTTCCCTCACCCAGGTTAAAGTTGGGAGTGGTGGGAAGAAGGGGTAAATTGCTGACTTACTTTCCCCTTGACCTAAGCACCATTCAGAAGATGACCCTGGAAATGGGCTTCATTGTGTCCATTCATTCATTCATTCAATCGTATTTATTGAGCACTTACTGTGTGCAGAGCACTGTACTAAGCACTTGGGAAATACAAGTTGGCAACATATAGAGACAATCCCTACCCAACAATGGGCTCAGAGTCTAGAAGGGGGAGACAGACAACAAAACAAAACATGTGGACAGGTGCCAAGTCATCAGAACAAATAAAATTAAAGCTAAATGCACATCATTAACAAAATAAATAGAATAGTAAATATGTACAAGTAAAATAAATAGAGTAGACTGTAGGTTCATATTGGGCAGGGAATGTGTTTGTTGATTGTTCTATTCTATTCTCCCAAGCTCTTAGTACAGTGCTCTGCATACAGTAAGAGCTCAATAAATACCACTGAATGAATGAATGAAGTTTGGGTCAACAGAAATGTTGCTTCATGTTTGCTGAATTGTGGGAACTGCAGGGATGCTAAGTGTGAAGTGACATCAAAGTCACTCAGTTGTATTTATTGAGTGCTTACTGTGGGCAGAGCACTGTACTAAGTTTGGGAGAGTACAATAGAACAATAAACAGACACAGTCCTTGCCCACAACAAGCTTACAGTCTAGAGGGACCTCTCTATTTCTGTAGAAAGTCTCAGCTCCTGAAGTAGTCTCACTCCTTCCTGTTGGTGCTCATGAGTGATTTGGGCTAAAGCTTCAGTTCCACCCAGCGTCTGGAACTTGGTTTTCTCTTCTGTTAAATATCAGCTATTTAGGGAAGGTGCCGTATGGATGGAGTGGGAAGAAAATTAAACAAGGAACCATGGAAAGCACTGGTTTCCCCAGCCATGAACAGAGCCCAGTCAATCAATGATATTGAGTGCTTCCTGTATGCAGTGCACTGTGCTAAGTGCTTGGGAGTACATAGTAAGCGCATAGTAAGCACATAGTAAGTGCTTAACAAATACCATTATTATTATTATTATTATTACAATAAAACAGAGTTGGTAGATATGTTCCCTGCCCACAACAAGCTTCCAGTCTAGCAGGGGAGACAGACACGAAAATAAATTATGGATACGTGCATACTTTTTTTGGAGTGAATATCAAGTGTTTAAAGTGTACAGATCCATGTGTAAGGGTAACACAGAAGAGAAAGGGAGTAAGGAAAAGAAAGTTTGATTGGGGAAGGCCTCTTGGAGGAGATGTGCCTTCAAAAGGGCTTTGAAGAATGGATGAGTAATTGTCTGTCAGATATGAGGAGGGAGGGAGATCGAGGCCAGAGGCAGGGTGTGGGAAAGGAATCGGCAGCGAGATAGACAACATGGAGATACAGTGGACAGGTTAGTATTAGATGAGTGAAGTGTGCAGGCCAGGTTGTAGTTGGAGATCAGCCAGGTAAGGTAGAAGCTTGTTGTGGGTAGGGAATGTGTCTGTTTATTGTTGTACTGTACTCTCCCATCCGTTTAGAACAGTGCTCTCTACATAACAAAGCACTCGATAAATAAGATTGAATGAATAGGTGGGGGCAAGCGGACTGAGTGCGTCAATGCAGATGGTTAGGTTGTAATGTCTGTTTTTAAAATGTTCAGCCCTCTACCACCCTCCACAGCAGTGCATGCTGTCAAATCCTACAGCTTGGAGGGGGGTCGGAGCACATATAGACCTGGGAGGACAGCAATGTAAAAGATCTGGAGAAAGTGGGACCCCTCCAGAGGACAGCTCTGAGATCCAGAAAAATCAACATACTTCTGTAAAATAATAAGAAGAATGGTACTTGTTAAGTGCTTACTATGTGCAAGTGCTGTTTTAAGTGCTTTAGTAGATACATGGTCCCCCCTCAGGGTCGCACCTGGAGAGTTTCCAGGACTCTACCAGTCTTGGCTATGGGAGGGAGAGTCAAACAGAGGCCTACCCATTCCATTCCTAGCTTGGGCAGTGGCTAGTGCGTGGCAGGCAATCTGCTACAAGTCAAAACTCACCCATGTTGGGCAGCAGTGGCATGGGAGAGAGTCGAGGGCAGAGACTAGAGTTGACTGCATTTTTACCAAGAAAACACTATGGAGCCACTACCA
Organism: Tachyglossus aculeatus; assembly: GCF_015852505.1. Lineage (NCBI taxonomy): Eukaryota > Metazoa > Chordata > Mammalia > Monotremata > Tachyglossidae > Tachyglossus > Tachyglossus aculeatus. The sequence goes on along the minus strand of NC_052067.1, from coordinate 46,209,817 downwards.
GAGCGATTGCAGAGGGAGAGCGAGTCGTTCTGGGAGAGATGTGTCCATGGTATCGCTGTGGGTCGGAAACGACTCGACGGCATAAGACAAGATACAAGGTAATCAGGTTGGACACAGTCCCCATCCCACATGGGGTTTGCTCTTAACCCCCATTTTACAGATGAGTTAACTGAGGCACCGAGAAGTTAGTGACAGGAACTCCAGAACGAAGCCAGCACCCTACCCCTACCAGCTGATAAAATGGCTCATGCAAGCTCCTCACATTAGGCTGCGTGCCCCAGAATAACGTGTGATGTCACATGCATCACCTAAAAGACAGAACATATTAAGGATTTACTTTCTATGCTAAATTCTGAGCTCGATATGAAATAATCTGATCAGACACACTTCCATTCCTGCATGAGGCTCACAGACTAAGAAGGAAGGAGAACAGGAATCTCATCCCTATTTTACAGATGAGGAAACTGAAACCCCAAGAACTTAAATGCCTTGCCCAAGGTCACACAACAAGTATGTGGCAGAGGTGGGATTTTAATCCAGGTCCTTCTGACTCCCAGGCCCGTACTCTATTCGCTAGGCAACATCGCTTCTCAACCTCTCGGCGGAAAGCTTATTGTGGACGTGTGGGGAATGTGTTCACCAACTTCATTTGTACCCTCTCAAGTGCAAAGTGCATTATCCTCTAGATTGTAAGCTCATTTTGGGTAGGGATGTGCCCCACGTGGGACAGGGACTGTGTCCCACCCAATTTGCTTGTACCCACCCCAGCGCTTAATACACTGCCTGGTACCCAGTAAGTGCTTAACAAATACCACAATTATTATTATTGTTAATATCATTATTATTCTCCCAAGTGCACTCTCCCTGCACACAATAAGCACTTAAGAAATACTTCTAGAATGTGAGCCCGTTCATTCATTCAGTCGTATTTATTGAGCGCTTACTGTGTGCACTGTACTAAGCACTTGGGAAGTACAAGTTGGCAACATATAGAGACGGTCCCTACCCAGCAACGGGCTCACAGTCGAGAAGGGCTAGACAGACAACAAAACAAAACAAAACAAAACCAAACAAAACATGTGGTCAGGTGTCAAGTCATCAGAATAAATGGAAGTAACGCTAGAAGCACATCATTGACAAATAGTAAATATGTACAAGTAAAATAGAGTAATAAATCTGTACAAACATATATACAGGTGCTGTGGCGCTTAGTACAGTGCTCTGCACACAGTAAGCGCTCAATAAATACGATTGATGATGTGGGGAGGGGAAGTAGGTAGGGCGGGGGGATGGGGAGGAGGAGAGGAAAAAGGGGGCTCAGTTTGGGAAGGCCTCCTGGAGGAGGTGAGCTCTCAGTAGGGCTTTGAAGGGAGGAAGAGAGTTAGCTTGGCGGATGTGCGGAGGGAGAGCATTCCAGGCCATGGGGTAGGGATTGTCCCTATTTGTTGCCAAATTGTACTTTCCAAGAAATTAGTACAGTGCTCTGCACATAGTAAGTGCTCAATAAATACGATTGAATGAATGAATAAATACGATCAATTGGTAGTACAGTGCTCTGCATACAGTAAGTGCTCAATAAACATGATTAAATAAATGAATGAAAGCCCCTTTATAACCCAGATCCTTCAGACTCCCAGGCTCAGCGCTCGCCTGCTGTGTGACCTTGGGCGAGTCACTTCATTTATTTGCCTATCAATTCCCTCGAGTAAAATGGGGATTCGATATCTTTTTACCTCCCAGTTAGCCTGTAACAATAATAATAATAATTGTGGTTAAGCACTTGGTATGTGCCAAGCACTGTACTAAGTGCTGGGGTAGATACGATATCATCAGGTTCCACATGGGGTTGCCCATCTAAGTTGGTAAAAGAACAGGGATTGAATCCCCATTTGTGCTTATGTACATATCCATAATTGATTTATTTTTATTAATGTCTGTCTTCCCCTCTAGACTGTAAGCTTGTTGTGGGTAGGGAATGTGTCTTTTATATTGTTATGTTGTCCTCTCCCAAGTGCTTAGTACAGTGCTCTGTACACAGTAAGCACTCAATGAATCTAATGGATTGATCGATTTGCATGAGGAAATCACAGAGCAGTTAAGTTCATTCATTCATTCAATCATATTTATTGAGCACTTACTGTGTGCAGAGCACTGTACTAAGCGCTTGGGAAGTACAAGTTGGCAACATATAGAGACGGTCCCTACCCAACAGCGGGCTCACAGTCTAGAAGGGGGAGACAGACAGCAAAACAAAACATATTAACAAAGTAAAATAAATAGAGTAAATATGTACAAATAAAAAAATAAATAGAGTAATAAATACGTACAAACATATATACATATATACAGGTGCTGTGGGAAGGGGAAGGAGGTAAGGTGGGGGGGATGGGGAGGGGGAGGAGGGGGAGAGTTAAGTGATTTACCCAAAGTCACACAGCAGGCAAGTGGTGGAGTCAGGATTAGAACCCAGGTGCTCTGGCTCCCGGGCCCGTGTTTTATCCACTAGGCCACCTTCCTTCTCTGTGAGACCCACGTGGGACCTGATCTTACAACTACCCCAGGTACTAGTACTGTGCTCAGTACATAGTAAGCAATTAACAAATGTCACAATTACTTTTATTACTTTACTGGGCATCAGTTTCCACATCTGTAAAATGGTGAGAAAATATCTGTTCTCTCACCCACTTAGGCCATGAGCCTCTTATAGGACAGAGATGTGTCTAACCTGATTATCCTATATTTTTCCCAGTGCTTAGTACACTGTCTGGCACAGAATGAGTGCTCAACAAATGCCACAATTATTTTTATTATTTTATTGTGCTTCAGTTTCCTCATCTGCAAAATGGGGATTCGGTACCAGTTTTCCCAACCACTTAGACTGAGAACCTCCTATGGGGTGGGGATGTGACCAACCTGAATATCTGTATCTTTTCCAGAGCTTGACAGATAGTTAGCGCTTAGCAAATCCCATCACCTTTATTGTTTACAGAAGCAGCTCTCACTCTTGCTGGCACCCTCCCGGTCTTACCTGGGCACCATGGGCTGGCTTTCTTTGCACTTCCCTCCTCATCGGGATTATCTCTGGTGTCACTAGGCAACACGGTACTGTTTCATCCGACCTAATGGCATCTAATGGCAGATCTGTTCTCTTCATTGTAGGGACGAGGCTGCTCCGGGGAGAACGTCACAAGGTGATCCTAGAAGATGAAGAGAAGGAGGGAGAGAATATCCCCGTATAAATCCGCCCGCTGACACCCCTTCCCAGTCGGTTAGAATGGGTCCCCGCTGCTGCCCCGAGAAACATAAATATACTCTTTTTCCTCCACTGGCTCCTTCTGCTATTTTGGATCCACAGCCCTCTCACCCCCCTCCGCCAAGCCCTGAGATCCCCTTTGCAGACTGGTCCTTATTGTCCACCCTTCCTCACCACACCCCAACTCTCAAAGTCCGACTGGTTGAGTTCAGTGTCACATAGAGGACACGTGGAATGTGCAGTGGAGTGCCATGTGGAATGGTGGCATACATTGGTGTGGCTGGCCTTCGTAGACAAAGGAGATAATAATAATAATAATAATAATTGTGGTATTTGTTCATTCATTCAATCAATCATATTTATTGAGCACTTACTGTGTGCAGAGCACTGTACTAAGCGCTTGGAAAGTACAAGTTGGCAACAGATAGAGACAATCCCTACCCAACAATGGGCTCACGGTCTAGAAGGTTAAGTGCTTACTATGTGTCAGGCACTGTACTAAGCGCTGGGGTAGATACAAGTAATTGGGTTGGACACAGTCCCTGTCCCACATGGGGCTGATAGTCTTAATCCCCACTTTTGAGATGAGGGAACTGAGACCCAGAGAAGTGAAGTGACATGCCCAAGGTCACCCAGCAGACAAGTTGCGTGAGCAGCAGCATGGAGTAGTGAATACAGCGTGGGCCTGGGTGTCAGAAGGTCATGGGTTTTAATCCCAGCTTGCCACTTGTCTGCTGGGTGTCCTTGGGCAAGTCACTTCATGTCTCTGGGCCTCAGGTACCTCATCTGTAAAATGGGGATTGAAACTGTGAGCACCAAGTGGGACAAGGAACTGTGTTCAACCCAATTTGCTTGAATCCATCCCAGCGCTTAGTACAATGCCTGGAAAGTAGTAAGCGCTCAACAGATACCATAATTATTATTATTAAGTGGCAGAGCAAGGATTGGAACTCAGGTCCTTTTGACTCCCAGGCCCTTGTTCTATCCACTCAGCCATACTGTGTAGGATCAAGGAACAAATATTTGCTTTCTTGGCTCCTACCGTTCTCAAGATCCTGGCTTGTCTCTGGGCCACCCCAGAAGGGATGAGAGCTAGAGGAGCTTTATTACTGCTACATCTTGAGACCCACAGACACATCTATAATTTTCAGTCACGGCAGCCCTAACCCCAAAGATGTCGGAGAAGGTCTGGACCAAATCGAGTTCTGCTCCCATTCACTCCTCTTCCTTTTCTAGAAACAGAGAATGCACCAAAGTAGGGATCCTATTAGGATTATGGGAAAGACAGCAACAATCATTTTGGGGGTTTTTAATGGTATTTGTTCAGCACTTACTATATGCCAGGCACTGTATTAAGCACTAAGTTAGATACAAGCTAATCAGCTTGGATGCGGTCCACGTCCCACATGGGGCTCACAGCCTTAATCCCCATTTACAGATGAAGGAACTGAGGCACAGAGAAGCTAAGTGACTTACCCAAGGTCACACAGCAGACAAGTGGCACAGCTGGGATTAGAAACCAGCTCCTCTAACTTCCAGGACCGAGCTTTATCTGCTAGGACACATTACTTCTCACTTCTCTTCCTTTCCTAGAAACAAATATGCACCAAAGTAGGGATCCAAAAAGGATTGAGGGAAAGAGAGCTTTGAGTTGTTTTCTTTAATGGTATTTAACTTCCAGGTTCGTGCTCTCGCCATTAGGCCACACTACTTCTTGATCAATCAGTGGTATTTATTGAGTGTTTACTGTGCACAGAGGACTGGACTAAATTCTTGGGAGGGTAATGATGATAATAATAATTAAGGTCCCCTCTCAGGATGGCTCCTGGAGAGTTTCCAGTACTCTATCAGTCTCAGCTATGGGAGGGAAAGTCAAGCCGAGGCCTACCCGTTCCATTACTAGCTCGGGCAGTGGCTAGTGAGTGGAAGGCCATCTGCTACAAGGCAAACTCCCCTGTACTGGGCAGCAGTGGCTTAGGACAGAGTCGAGGGTGGAGACTCAAGTTGACCATGTGGAAGGAAGCAATGGTAAACCACTTCTGAAGTTTGACCAAGAAAACCCTATGGATACATTACCAGAACGATTGAAGATGGAGTTGGGGCATCCGGAAGAGATGTGTCCATGATGTTGCTATGGGTGGGGGATGACTTGACAGCGTGAGACAAGACAAGAATAATTATGGTAATTGTTAAGTGCTTGTCCAAGATCACAAAGCAGAGAAGTGGTTGAACCAGGATTAAAACCCAGGTTCTTCGGGCTCCCTGGCCCAAACTCTTTCCACCATTCCCAGCATACCCAGAGGATGCCCAGCAAGGGTCAAGACCAAGGCCAGGGCCTGGGCCAGGGAGAGACCAACCCTTACTTCAATTCACACCTCTCCCCCTTCAAAACCTTATTGAAGGCCCATCTCCTCCAAGAGGGCTTCCCTGACTCTTTCCTCTTTCCCTCTTCTCCAACTTCCTTCTGCGTCACCCTGATTTGCTCCCTTTATTCAGCCCCCCTTCTGGCCCCACAGCACTTATGTCCTTATCCGTAATTTCTTGATTTCTATTAATGTCTGTCTCCCCCTCTAGACCGAAAGCTCGTTGTGGGCAGGGACTGTGTCTATTATTTTATTGTACTCTCCCAAGTGCTTAGTACAGTGAGTGTTCAATAAATACCGTAGACTGATTGACCTCACGGTCTGTATCCTTTCACCCAAACAGTCCTTAGCTAAGAAGGCAGGATGAAAGCCGATCTGATCCAGGGTATTCAGGGGAGTGGTCAGGAAGAGTGCAGGAACAGAGTGAATCTGCTATCGGCTCTCTCCTAGTGGCTCCTCAGGGATGGAAGTTGGTTGGTCTCGATTTCCCCACACTGGTCTTCCTCAGGGCAGTCAACTCTTTCCCAGAACACGATTGCCACCTGCTGGACACCCTCTTCCAAGGCCTGGGATCCTGGGACATTCTTGACAAACTATCAGCTCCATTTAAAAATAATAATAATGATAATAGTAATAATTATGGTACTGGTTAAGCGCTTACTATGTGCTAGGCTTAATACAGTGCACCATTTCCATCCGAGCCCGTCTCTCGGACAGCCCAGGGACAACAGACCATTGGGTCTGACACTTTTTTGTTTGTTTGTTTAAAGTATTTGTTAAGCGCCAACGTTTTGTCAAGTACCGTTCTAAGCGCCGGGGTAGATACAAACGCTTAGTACAGTGCTCCGCACACAGTAAGCACTGAATATTGAAGTACCCCCTCTAGTCTGGCTTCTGTCCCCTACATTCCACGGAAACCGCCCTCTCAAAGGTCACCAATGACCTCCAGCTTGCCAAATCCAACGGCTCCTACTCTATCCTAATCCTCCTCGACCTCTCAGCTGCCTTTGACACTGTGGACCACCCCCTTCTCCTCAACACGCTATCCAACCTTGGCTTCACAGACTCCGTCCTCTCCTGGTTCTCCTCTTATCTCTCTGGTCGTTCATTCTCTGTCTCTTTTGCAGACTCCTCCTCCCCCTCCCATCCCCTTACTGTGGGGGTTCCCCAAGGTTCAGTTCTTGGTCCCCTTCTGTTCTCGATCTACACTCACTCTCTTGGTGACCTCATTCGCTCCCACAGCTACAACTATCATCTCTACGCTGATGACACCCAGATCTACATCTCTGCCCCTGCTCTCTCCCCCTCCCTCCAGGCTCGCATCTCCTCCTGCCTTCAGGACATCTCCATCTGGATGTCTGCCCACCACCTAAAACTCAACATGTCCAAGACTGAACTCCTTGTCTTCCCTCCCAAACCCTGCCCTCTCCCTGACTTTCCCATCACTGTTGATGGCACTACCATCCTTCCCGTCTCACGAGCCCGCAACCTTGGTGTCATCCTCGACTCCACTCTCTCATTCACCCCTCACATCCAAGCCATCACCAAAACCTGCCGGTCTCAGCTCCGCAACATTGCCAAGATCCGCCCTTTCCTCTCCATCCAAACCGCTACCCTGCTCGTTCAAGCTCTCATCCTATCCCGTCTGGACTACTGCATCAGCCTCCTCTCTGATCTCCCGTCCTTGTGTCTCTCCCCACTTCAATCCATACTTCATGCCGCTGCCCAGATTGTCTTTGTCCAGAAATGCTCTGGGCATGTTACTCTCCTCCTCAAAAATCTCCAGTGGCTACCAATCAATCTGCGCATCAGGCAGAAACTCCTCACCCTCGGTTTCAAGTCTGTCCATCACCTCGCCCCCTCCTACCTCACCTCCCTTTTCTCCTTCTACAGCCCACCCCGCACCCTCCGCTCCTCTGCCACTAATCTCCTCACCGTACCTCGTTCTCGCCTGTCCCCCATCGACCCCTGGCCCACGTCCTCCCCCGGGCCTGGAATGCCCTCCCTCTGCCCATCCGCCAAGCTAGCTCTCTTCCTCCCTTCAAGGCCCTACTGAGAGCTCACCTCCTCCAGGAGGCCTTCCCGGACTGAGACCCCTCCTTCCTCTCCCCCTCGTCCCCCTCTCCATCCCCACCGTCTTACCTCCTTCCCTTCTCCACAGCACCTGTATATATGTATATATGTTGATACATATTTATTATTCTATATATTTATTTATTTTACTTGTACATATCTATTCTATTTATTTTATTTTGTTAATATGTTTGGTTTTGTTCTCTGTCTCCCCTTTCTAGACTGTGAGCCCACTGTTGGGTAGGGGCTGTTTCCATATGTTGCCAACTTGTACTTCCCAAGTGCTTAGTACAGTGCTCTGCACACAGTAAGCGCTCAATAAATACGATTGATTGATTGATTGAATAAATACGATTGAATAGATTAGGTTGGACTCAGTCCCTGTCCCACATGGGGCTCACAGGCTAAGTAGGAGGGAGGTAATAAAACCCCATTTTGCAGTTGAGGAAACTGAGGCTCAGAGAAGTGAAGTGATTTCCCTAATGTCATGCATCAGGCAAGTGGGGGTGTCAGGATTAGAACCCAGGTTCTCTGGCTGCAAACAGCATGATCTAGTGGATAGAGCACAGGCCTGTAAGTCAGAAGGACCTGTGTTCTAATTCTTGCTCCGCCACATGTCTGCTGGGTGGCCTTGGGCAAGTCACTTCACTTCTCTTGGCCTCAGTTCCCTCATTTGTAAAACAGGGATTAAGAGTGTGAACCCTGTGTCGGACAGGGACTGTGTACAACCCGGTTATCTTGTATCTACCTGAGCACTTAGAACGGTGCCTGACACATAGTAAGCGCTTAATAAATACCATAATCATTATTATTATTATTATTATCCACTAGTCCACACTGCTTTCCAAGTTAACCAGGAGAGGAATACTCACAGGGAATGGATGGGGTAGGGGGATGCCATGTTCCAAATTGACTTCATGGGTGCTTAGAGAAGCAGCGTGGCTCAGTAGAAAGAGCACGGGCTTGGGAGGCAGAGGTCATGGGTTCTAATCCCTGCTCCGCCACTTGTCAGCTGTGTGACTTTGGGCAAGTCACTTAACTTCTCTGTGCCTCAGTTACCTCATCTGTAAAATGGGGATTAAGACTGTGAGCCCCCCATGGGACAACCTGATCACCTTGTAACCTCCCCAGCACTTAGAACAGTGCTCTGCACATAGTAAGTGCTCAATAAATGCCATCATTACAACCTGATCACCTTTTATCCCCCCAGTGCTTAGAACAGTGTTTTGCACAGAGTAAGCACTTAGCAAATGCCATCATTATTATTGAGGGTGCAGATAGGGTCTCAATTTCCATTGTGGGTGTCTACCCTCACCCAATAATTACTTGGGTGGCACCCTCTTATCCCAGCCCAATCCTACTTAGACCGCTAGCCCCATTTGGGACAGGGACTGTGTCCGACCCAATTAGTTTGTATCTACCCGGGTGCTTCAGTGCCGGGCACATAGTAAGCACTTAATGAATACTTTAAAAAATATCCTGCACTCCAGAGCTAGGCAGGACATCAAGAGGTCATCTAATCCAACCCCCTCTTTGTTGATAATAATAATTGTGGTATTTGGAAAGTACTTACTATGTGCCAGGCACTGTAATAATAATGATGATAATAGCATTTATTAAGCACTTACTATGTGCAAAGCACAGTTCTAAGTGCTGGGGTGGTTGCAAGGTGATCATGTTGTCCCACGGGGGGCTCACAGTCAATCCGCATTTTACAGATGAGGTAACTGAGACACAGAGACGTTAAGTGACTTGCCCAAAGTCACACAGCTGACAACTGGCAGAGCCGGGATTTGAACCCCTGACCACTGACTCCAAAGCCCATGCTCTTTCCACTGAGCAACACTGCTTCTCTGTACAAGTGCTGGGGTGGATACGAGCAAACCACCATCTCCTAGGGGATTCTCTGGGTTTTTGGACTCATTTCTCCCCTTGCTTCCCTGGTTCCGCTACCATGCTACCTTCTCTGCCTGGCCCAGGCACAGCAAATCGGATTTGAAAATGCGGAGCAGTGTGGCCTAATGGAAAGAGCATGGGGCTGGGAGCAGAGGACTTGGGTTCTAATCTGCTGTGTGACCCTGGGAAAACCCCTTCACTTTGACGCTGTGCCTCTGCAAAATGGGGATTTGATACTTGCGTTCCCTCCTATTTAGACTGTACTGTAAGCTCCATGTGGGACCTGATTATCTTGAATCTATCCTAGGGCTTCGTACTGGGCATGATACTTAGTAAGCACTTAACAGTTATTATTATTATTATCATTATTGTTATTCAAAGAAAAGCTGTGAAGTTCAGTGGAAAGAAAAAGAGTTGGGGAATCAGAGGATGTGGGTTCTAATCCCAGCTCTGCCACTTGCCTGCTGTTTGACCTTGGCCAAGTCACTTCTTTCTACCTCAGTTTGCTCAGTGGTAGAATGGGGATTCAATATCCATTATCCCTCTCACTCTGAGCCAAATGGGGTACAGGAACTGTGTGGTTGGCACATAGTAAGCACGTAGCAAGCAGCATGGCCTAGTGGGTAGAGCATGGGCCTGGGAAGCAGAAGGAGCTGTGTTCTAATCCTAGCTCGGCCACTTGTCTGCCGTTTAAACTTGGGCAAATCACTTAAATTATCTGTGCCTCAGTTACCTCATCTGCAAAATGGGGATTAAGACTGTGAGCTCCACTGGGACATGGACTATATCCAATCTGATTAGCTTGTATCCACCCCAATGCTTGGTAGAGTGCCTGTCACATAAGTCAGCCCTTAACAAGTACTGTGGAAGTAATTGAAAACAATTCCATTGATCGATGGATCGAACATGCATGTTTAGGGAACTAGCTCAGAAATTTCTCTAGACTGTGACCTCTTTGTGGGCGGGAAATGTGCATGCCAACTCTGTTGCATTTTACCCTCCCAAGAGCTTAGAACAGTGCTCTGCACACAGTAAGCACTCAATAAATACCACTGATTGATTGAGTTAGGGGTGGAGCTAGGATTTTATAAGGGTTTTCGGGTTGGGTGAGCTTTATGTTGCTCAGTAAGAAAGAGAGTGAGCATCTAAGAGAGTGAGAGTTCTTGATAAGAAAAGATAGGAAGAACTGAGAATCCTGTGCCTAGAGGTGGGACCCGAAACCATGGAAAGGGATAAGCTTCCTGAGAGACTGCGTGCAAAATGAAAAGAAATGAAATGAAAAGTCTCCCAGGATGGAGGCTTGAGGGACCCCCCAAAGTTGAGGAATGAGCAAGGGAAGAAGCACAGCCTATTGGAGTCAGAGGATTTGGGTTCTAATCCCACCTCTGCCACTTGGCTGCTGTGCGGCCTTGGACTTGTGCTCTAGGCCTCAGTTTCCTCAGCTGCCAAATGAAGATTCATACCTTTTCCCCCTCTGTAAACCCCAAGTGCAACAGAGACTGTGTCCAACCTGATTAACGGTGCTTAGAACAGTGTTTGTCATTTAGTAAATCCTTAACAAACATATTTCTATTATTACTATTATTTTAATTATCTAGTCATCTAGATTGAATAATAATAATAATGATGATGATGATTTGTTAAGCGCTTACTATGTGCCAAGAACTGTTCTAAGCTCTGGAGCACGTATGCTCTTTGTGGTCCAGGAACATGTCTACCAACTCTGCTATATCGTACTCTCCCAAGCGCTTAGTACAGAGCACTGCACACGGTAAGTGCTCAAAAAATAAGACGGATTGATTGATGATTATTGACAGGGCCGCCGAATTATGAAAACGTGGAGAAGCGGGTGTTCTTCAGGAAAACACGAGGTGGCGATGTGACATCACAAGTGCCTTCGAGGAGCAGGTTTTGACTTCATTTTTTTCCCTCTAAGTGCCGCTGTTGCTTCAACTGTGTGGATTGTGTGGTTTATATAATAATAACAATAATAATAATAACAATGGTATTTGTTAAGCGCTTACTATGTGCAAAGCACTGTTCTAGGCGCTGGGGTGGATACAAAGTGATCAGGTTGTCCCACGTGGGGCTCACAGTCTTAATCCCCATTTTACAGATGAGGGAACTGAGGTCCAGAGAAGTAAAGTGACTTGCCCAAAGTCACACAGCTGACAAGTGGTGGAGCCAGGATTAGAACCAACGTCCTCTGACTCCCAAGCCCAGGCTCTTTCCACTGAGCCATGCAGCTTCTCAATGGGTTATATATTGGTGCCATTTCAGGGGTACTTGGTGACCAATTCTTGCCAATTCTGGCCCCTGGAATTAGGGAGCACACTAATCAGAATAATAATAACTGTGGCTTTACGTAAAGCACTTACTAGGTGTCGAGTCTTGTGCTAAGCACTGGGGTGGATACCATGCGATTAGACCAGACATAATCTCAGCCCTACACGGGGCTTCACCAAATCGGAGGGAGAACTGGTATTAAATCCCCATTTTGCGGATGAAGAAACTGAGGTCCAGGGCAGTTAAGTAGCTCCCACAGCCACTACGCCGTGCTGCTTCTCTCCAGAAGAGCGCTTCCTGTCCCTGGCTGGGATGAGAGGTGGCCAGGCCCCAGCTGAACCTGGAACGGGCCGAAGGTGTTTCATGCCCACAACCCCAGGAAAGCTCACATCATCTCCCAGCTGTACCCAATCTTGCAATCTGTCCTGGGTATTTCAGGAAATAGAACGGTCCTTGCTGTTTATCCCTCAAGTTGGAGAAAGCCTTAAATGGAGCTGGAGTCTGCTCAGGTCATGCTCAGTTTGAGCCCCACAACATGGAGTCTAGACAACCCAGATTACAATTGGACTTCCTATCTAGACTTCTTCCTGCTCCCTGTCGAGGTCGCCGAGAAGCAAGGGACAGGTACCCCAACTTTTTACTAAAACCTTTAGTCAGGTCATTTGGTTATTCTGCCTGACTTGTGTTAGTTTTTCGTATTTCCGGACATCACATTTCTAGGACTAATGGGCTTAACTGAAACCCACTGTCCTCCAGAGGTATAATTAAAATTAAAAATGTTATTTGTTAAGAGCTTACTATGTGCCAAACTCTGGGGTAGATACAAGGTGATCAGGTTGTCTCACGTAGGGCTCACAGTCTTGATGCCCATTTTACAGATGAGGGAACTGAGGCACAGAGAAGTTAAGTGACTCGCCCCAGGTGACATAGAAGACAGGTGGCCAAGAAGGTCTCAAGCCCATGCTCTTTCCATTAAGCTATGCTGCTTCTACAGTTATGAAATGTTGGAAGTTGGGGGCTGTTGAGCACCACAATTGAAACTTACAATTTTTGCTCAGGGATGGATTTGATCTCTTCAGATTCCCTCCAGATCAGAACCAATCAAATGTCTCTCCATTCAGAGGGTTGAAGCGACACAGGCCAAGCTTCTTCTGGCTAGGGAACATGTCTGCTAGTTCTGCTGTATTGTGCTCTCCCAGGTGCTTAGTACAGTGCTCTGCACATCGTAAACACTCAATAGATACCATTGATTGATTGACTGATTGACTGATCAGCATTCATAAGGACCTTTAGCCAGATCCAAGAGGATCGGGATGCCTTGCGATGCCCAGACGTTGAAAATCGGAAATTTGGCACATTGCATCCCCAATCCTCTTTGATCTGGTTACAGTTGTTGCCAGCATAGGTTTCTGGATCTTTTCCAACTGTCTCAGTCCTGAGCTACCAAATGTAGCAGAAAAATATGAGCATATATGGAATTGAGGGCTGAGTCCCCTCTCAGGAAATTCTCCAGAGAATGGAATCATAGACACTTCTAAGACTCTTCTGTGAGTCCATACTTCACTCTGCCGCCTGGATCATTCTTCTACAAAAACGTTCAGACCATGTTTCCCTACTTCTCAAGAAATTCCAGTGGTTGCCCTTCCACCTCCGCATCATATAAAAACTGCTCACCATTGGCTTTAAAGCACTCAATCACTTTGCCCCATCCTACCTCAACTTGCTACTTTTTCTACTACAATCCAGCCTGCATGCTTAGCTCCTCTAATGCTAACCTTCTTACTGTACCTCGATTTCGCTTGTCTCACTGCCGACCCCTCACCCATACCCTGCCTCTGGCCTGGAAAGCCCGCCCTCCCTCCCTCCTCAAATCCACAGACAATTACTCTTCCCCCTTCAAAACCTTGTTGAAGGAACATCTCCTCCAAGAGGCCTTTCCTCTTCTCCCTCTCCCTTTCGCATCACCCTGACTTGCTTCCTTTGTTCTTCCCCATCCCAGCCCTACAGCACTTATGTACAGATCTGTCACTTATTATTTCTATTCATGTCTGTCTCCCTCTCTAGACCATAAGCTCATTATGGGCAGGGATTATGTCCATTTATTGCTACATTGTAGTCTCTCTAGTGCTTCATTCAGTGCTCTGCACACAGTAAGCACTTAATAAACAAGATCAAATAAATGAATGAAAGCAAGTGAAAAAAACGATGGATTGGAAGTTTGGATCTCTAGAACTAATCCCAGTTCTAGCCTGCTGGGCCACCTAGGGCTAGTCACTTCATTTCTCTGGACCTCAGTTCTGTCTCTTTAAAATAAGGATGCTAATATCCGCCTCCTTCTATCACACTTAGTTGTACTGAAGATAGAATGCGATAGCTGATGGGACAAACAGAGCGAGAGAGAAATTCAAGGCTTGATGGAAAGATTTCCAGACATTGAGTGGATCAGAGGTAGGCTAGTGGTCCTACTTGGAAGAGAGTTCCTCATGTTACTTCTGATTTTCCGTGGCAGGAGAAGAAAAATGGGGCAGAGGGCGGGCTGTGCAATGGTGCATTCCATCGTAATAATCTTTCAGTCACATTTATTAAGCACTTACTTTGCATAGAGCTCTGTACTAAGTGGTTGGGAGAGTATGATGCAACAATAATAGACTGAATCCCAGGGGATTTGGCTGGGGACCGGACAACTTTCAAGATTCATTCATTCATTCATTCAATTGTATTTATTGAGCGCTTACTGCGTGCAGAGCACTGTACAAAGCACTTGGGACATAAATTGGCAACATATAGAGACGGTCCCTACCCAACAACGGGCTCACAGTCTAGAAAGATGACCCTCCCCCTTTCTGGATGGTTTTTATGGATCCTCTAGCTGTAAGATCACTGTGGGCAGGGAACGGGCCTACCAATTCTGTTATATTGCACTCTCCCAAGTGCTCTGTATAGCGCTCTGCACACAGTAAATGCTCAATAAACATGATTAATTGATTGATTGATCCAAATTCCAAAGAGGATTCTGGTGCTCGGTATGATACAATTTCTTCATGACCCATTTCTTCATGACCCTGAGCCTCTCAAAACAATTAAAGCCCCACTGAATCACCACTGCAAGTTTACAGAAGATTTATTTTCCATTTTCTCAGATTAAATGAACATCTGTGTGGCCTATGCATTGGATCACACCCTTTGGGTACTTGGTATTCACTCCATACTTAGACCCAAAGCACTCCTGTACATATCTGGGATTTATTTATTTCTAGTAATGTTTGTCTCCCCCTCTAGACCGTAAACTTGTTGTGTGCAGGGAACGCGTCTACCAACTCTATTATATTGTACTCTCCCAAGGGCTTAGTACAGTGCTCTGTACCCAGTGAGTGCATAATAAACATGATAGATTGATTGATTGGTTGACATATTGCCTCCTTTTGGAAGATAATGGGCACATCCTGTTTTTGAGAGGAGGAACCAGATTATCTTCTCCTGATGGGGTAATCCCTGTGATCACTTCTTGGAATAGAGAAATTATTTTTAGGACAGTCAAAAAGCGGCAGTGGAAGTCATTGTCTGCCTCCAAGTCAGGGGGGGCTAGGGAGAGAATTTGCATCCCCTCTGCATTATCGAAGAACTACGTTCGCCAGTCTTTTTGCTAATGGTGTCAGAGCCAAGGACATGGTTATTGCAGGGAACAGAGGCAGATATAATAATAATGATGGTATTGTTTAAGTGCTTACTAGGTGCCAGGTACTGTTCTAAGATCTGGGGTAGATAAAAGCCGATCAGTTTGGACACCGTCCCCGTCCCACATAGTGCTCACAGTTCTAATCCCCATTTAACAGATGAGGGACGTGAGGCACAGAGAAGTTAAGTGACCTTGCCTAAGTACACACCACAGACAGGTGGTGGAGTCAGGATTAGAACCCAAGTCCTTCTGACTCCCAGACCCCTGCTCTATCCACTAGGCCAAGCTAATTTTCATCCACTAAACTAAGCTGAGAAGCAGCTTTGGCCTAGGGGATTCCACCATGCTAACCCAGACAACAAGGGGCTTTTATATGGTATTTCTTAAGTGCTTTACTATGTACCAGACACTGTCCTAAGCAATCGGGTAGCTACAAGAAGCAGTATGGCACAGTGGGGATAGAGCAAAGGCCTGGGAGTCAGAAGGTCATGGGTTCTAATCCTGGCTCTGACATTTGTCTGCTGTGTGACCTTGGGCAAGTCACTTCACTTCTCTGGGCCTCAGTCACCTTATCTGTAAAATGGGGATTGAGACTGTGAGCCCCACATGGGACAGGGACTGTGTCCAACCTGATTCCTTTGTACCCACCTTGGCACTTAGTACAGTGCTTGGCACATAATAAGTGCTCAACAAATACCACTATCATTATTGTTATTATTACAACAAGTTAATCAGGTTGGATGTAGTGTCCATCTTGCATGGGGCTCACAGTCTCCTCTACACTGTAAGTTTGTTGTGGGCAGGGAACATGCCTGTTATATTGTCATACTGTGCTCTCACAAATGCATGACTTAGTGGATAGAACATGGGCCTGGGAGTCAGCAGGACCTGGGTTCTAATCCTTACTCTGCCACATATCTGCTGTGTGGCCTTGGGCAAGTCACTTCATTTCCTTGTGCCTCAGTTCCCTCATCTGCAAAATGGGGATTAAGACTGTGACCTCTATGTGGGGCAAGGATTGTGTCCAACCGAATTTCCTTGTATCTACTCCAGTGCTTAGTACAGTGCCTGGTATCTAGTAAGCACTTAACCAATGCCACAATTATTATTATTGTTATTACAGTAAGCGCTTAATAAATACAACTGACTGACTAATCTGTGAGATTCTGCCCGGGTTTTGGACCCTCCCTCTCTAAGGTCCCGGGATAGTTTTCTTGGAGAGTTCTTGAGCAACTAGGGAGGATCCAGTAGACGTCGTCTCTCTCTCCCTCTCTCCCTTCCTTTTGCCTATTTGCGGTTCCAGTTCTGAGAGATGGTTTGGATTTTTTTCATTTTGACTCTCTGGTCGAGCATCTTATACTTCACTGGTTGGCCATCGCCTTTCTTCGGAACAGATGGTGCGTAGGCGGCTGATGCATAGGCTGGCCTTTTGAAATGACGTAGAGGAGGCTTGATGACTGCAGAGGGGAAAAAGAGATAGGCAGGGGTTAGCTACATAATGAGAAGCGGTGTGGCTGAGTGGATAGAAGATGGACCCGGGAGTAGGAAGGTCCAGGATTCTAATCCCGGCTCCGCCACATGTCTACTGTGTGATCTTGGGCAAGTCATTTCATTTCTCTGAACCTCAGCTACCTCATCTGAAAAATGGTAATCAACAGTGTGAGCCCCATGTGGGACGGGGACTGTGTCCAACCTGCTTAACTTGTATCTACTCCAGTGCTTAGCACAGTGCTTGGCACATAGTAAGTGCTTAACTAGTACTATTATCATTATTACTAGAGTAAAGCCCAATGCTTCTAACTCTCCTGCTCCTCTGGCACCATTTACTAACTTTATTGTATTATGAGAATAATAACAATAACAATAATAATAATAATAATAATAATAATTGTTAAGCACTTACTATGCACCAAGCACTCTTCTAAGTTCTGAGGTGGATACAAGCTAATCAGGTTGGACACAGTCCCTGTCCCATGTGGGGCTCACAGTCTTAATTCCCATTTTACAGGTGAGGGAACTGAGGCCCAGAGACATGAACTGGCTTGCCTAAATTCACACAACAGACAAGAGTAGAGCCAGGATTAGAACCCAGGTCCTTCTGACTCCCAGGCCTGTGCTCTATCCACCAGGTCATGCTGCTTCACAGCATTTAGTACAGTGCTCTGCACACAGTATAAGCACTCAATAAATACCACTGATTGATCGATTGATGTAGTAGTAGCCCTAGTAGTAGCAGAATTAGCAGTTTTATATATCCACTCATTGCTATGTACTGTTCTAGCAGCTTGGAAGGTATAAAGAATCTAGTGACATATTCTCTGCCCAAAAGAAACTTCATCTCTAATGGAGGACATAAATATAAAGGTATTGGCTCCTTGTGGGCAAGGAACATATATATCCAGCTCTTTTGTACTATACTCCCATTCATTCATTCACTCATTCAATCATATTTATTGAGCGCTTACTGTGTGCAGAGCACTGTATTAAGTGCTTAGCACTGTACTAAGTCCAAGCACTTAGTATAGTGCTCCACACAGAGTAAGCTCTCAATAAATATCATCTATTGACTGATTGATTGGTGTAGTAGTGTTCATTCGATCATGTTTACTGAGTGCTTACTGTGGCAGAGCACCATACTTTGGAAAGTACAATTCAGCAACAAATAGAGACCATCCCTTCCCACAATGGGCTCACAGTCCAGAAGGGAGGAGACATGCATCAAAACAAGTAAACAGACATCAATAGCATCAGTATAAATAAATACAATTATAGATATGCACCATTAGTATAAATAAATAGAATTATCAATATGTACATATATACACACAAGTGCTGTGGGGCGGGGAGGGGAGTAGGGCAAAAAGAGCCGGTCGGGGTGATGGGGAGAGGAGGGGCAGCAGAGGAAGAGGGGGCTTAGTTTTAGTAGTTGCAGTAGTAATGGTAGTAGTAGTAGTAGTAGTAGTAGTAGTAGTAATAACAATAATTGTGGCATTTGTTAAGCTCTTACAATGTGTCAACACCCAGTGCTGGGGTGGATACAGGCAAATCAAGCTGGACAAATTCTCTGTCTCACATGGGGCTCACGGTCTCCATCCCCACTTTACAGCTGAGGAACAGAAAAGTAAGGTGACTTGCCCAAGGTCATACAGCAGACACTTGATGGAGCTGGGATTGGAACCCATGACCTTCTCACTCCCAGGCCCATGCTCTATCTGCTATACCACGGTGGTAGTTATAGTAGTAGCAGAAGCTTGAGTGGTATAGAAGAACCAAGTGACGCATTCCCTGCGCACAAGAAGCTTCCACTCAAACAGAAGACATAAAAAGAAAAGTATTTACTCCTTGAGGGCAGGGAACATGTCTATCCAACTTTGTTGTGCAAGTACTTAGTACAGTGCTTTATACACAGTAAGCACTCAATAAATACCAACGATCTATTGATTGAGAGATGTAGTAGTAGCTTTATTGTGGTTCCACTCAATGTCATAGATTATACAGGAAGCTTGCAAAATATAGACCAACCAAGAGGGCTGTTCCCTACCAACAAGAAGCGTCCACTCTAATGGCGATAAACATAAAATCATTTACTCCTTGTGGGAAAGGAAAGTATCTCTGTTGTTTTACTGTCTCCCAGGCACTTAGCACATTGCTCTGTAGACAGTAAGCTCTCAGTAAATACCATCAATCAGTTGATAGTGTGGTCAAGATAAAGAAAAGAATACACATTTAGTCTGAGTGCTGAGTACAGTGCTCTGCACACAGTAAGCATTCAATAAATATGTTTGAATGAATAGACATAAGTCCCTAGGAGGATGTAAATAAGTGCTAGAGTTGGCATGTGAATAGGAAAAAAACCCAGTTGAAGCATCTAATTCTGCTTCAAATAAAGTCGTTGTGGATCACTGAGCATCTGTGTGGAATTCCAATGGAATTCCCATATTGCTTATTTGGATCGGGGGCGCTCATCGGGTAGGTGGAAGTTGAGAAGGTGAAAGCCATAAGGAGAGGCCACATCGGGACCACTTGTCCAAATGGGAGATTCACTGATTAGAAATTGGATCGGCCTCATCGTTTCTTAGCACTTAAAGGCTTTTTATTTGTAATGGAAACTATGGCTGTCAATGACTGAACCGGAAGCAGGAGTCCTCCCGCATATTAAGCCACGTAAAGAAGCAGAGAGAACCTTTAGATCACAGAGCGCGTTCCCTCAAGCCTGGCTTGGGTGAAATTACCCAGCGAAACACAATGTACTCGCTCCGCTTTAGCATTAAAAGCTTTTAAAAACTTCCCACATAACACACTGTGAAATTTATGAGAATGTACTGTTAGAGGAGAAAAATGTCTTCAAATACAGGAGGAGGTGCTTTGTTAGACACTATCAAAATAAGTAGTCGTGTTTAATGGGACTCCACGTCATCCTAATAATTGTTGCCTTTGTTAAGCACTTACTATGTGCCAAGCACTGTGGTAGCTAGAAGATAATCAGGACAGACGTAGTCCCTGTCCTACATGGGGCTCACAGTCCAAGGGGAGGGAGAACTGATATTGAATCTACATTTTAAGGTGAGGAAACGAGGCACAGAGAAGTTAGGTGACACAGAAGATCACAGAGCAGACGAATGGCAGAGCCAGGATTAGAACCCAAGTCCTCTGACAGTCAGGTCTGTGATCTTTCCACGAGGCTGGGCTGCAGTGAGTGTACTCCACTGATTGCTTGGGAAGTACAGAATCAAGAAGGTACATGTTCCTTGTTCCAAAGAAACCTGAAAGAACTTTCATTCTGAAAGCCAACTTTGCCTTTTGGAGGGACCTGAAAAGGTGATCTGAGCCCATGAGAGAGGAGGGGAAGGTTATAAGAAGAAAGGAGGTCATTGGAGTAATTCATTCAGTCCTGAAATCCCCAGGCCCTGAAACAGCGGAAGGCATGATGTCTAGGAACTGACGTAACTAGAATAATCACTGTGGTATTTGTTAAGCGCTTACTATGTGCCAGACACTGTCCTAAGCACTGGGGTGGGTACAAGCCGATCGGATTGGACACAGTGCCTGTCCCAGATGGGGCTCACAGTCTCACTCTCCAGGTGAGGTCACTGAGGTCTAGAGAAGTGAAGTGACTGGCCCAAGGTCAAACGGCGGACAAGTCTGCTCCCCCTCCTCTCCCCAATGCCCTGACCTTTACCCCCACCCCCATCCCACAGCACCTGTGTATATATGTACATATTCATAATTATTTTTATTTTTATTAATGATGTATATATATATCTTTAATTTTATTTATCTATAACGATGCCACTGAAGCCTGTTTACTTGTTTTGATATCTGTCTCCTCTCTTCTAGACTTTGAGCCCATTGTGGGCACGGATTGTCTCTATGTGTTGCTGAATTGTATTTCCCAAGTGCTTAGTACAGTGCTCTGCACACAGTAAGCACTAAATAAATACGATTGGATTGAATGAATGAAAGTGGGGGAGCCGGTATTAGAACCCATGACCTTCTGACTCCCAGGCCCCTGCTCCATCCACTAGGCCAAAGGTAGAAACATTTCAGCTTGTTGGGACAGCTTGGCTCAGGGTAGAGAGAGATTTGGATGCAAAGCTGATTGCCTGAAATGCCTCTAGGGTGATTTACTGTTCTTTGAGTCTCATTTACTGCTCAGAAATCCATTCCATTTTCACAACTCAGCAGGCCTCCCCGGGCTAAACTGTTATTGAATTTCCCTAGGCTTGGCATGAAGAAGCATTCATGCTCCCCAGAATTACAAGGGTATTTGGTGAAAGGCCCTTTCCTGAGTCTTGAGAAGGGAATAAATGCTTGGAAAGCAGAATGACCTAGTGGAAAGAGCACAGGCCTGGGAGTCAGAGGGCTCAGGTTTTAATTCTGACTCCACCTCTTGTCTGTTGTATGACCTTGGGCAAGTCACTTCACTTCTCTGGGCCTCAGTTCCCTCATCTGCAAAATGGGGATCCAGTACCTGTTCTCTCTCCTACTTGGAATGTGAGCCCCATGTGGGACCTTATTGTCTTGTATCTACTCCAGCGCTTAGGACAGTGGTTGGCACATAGGAAGCACTTAACAAATACCACAATTATCATCAACATTATTATTGACTATTACTACTATTATTGACCTTGGACAAGCCACTTAACTTCTCTGTGTCTCAGTTACCTGATCTGCGAAATGGGGATGAACACTGTGAGCCCCCCGTGGGACACCCTGATTACCTTGTATTGACTGCAGTGCTTAGAACAGTGCTTGGCACATAGTAAGTGCTTAACAAATACCATAATCATTATTATTATTTGCAAAGCCATCTCTAAAGTGGCCAATATTTGTGGAATTCTCCAAGCATTCATTCATTCAATCACAGTCATTGAGCGTTTACTGTATATAAACTGCCATGCACTGTGTTAGAAGCTTTGGAAGTACACAATGATGATGATGATGGCATTTATTAAGCGCTTACCATGTGAAAAGCACTGTTTTAAGTGCTGGGGAGGTTACAAGGTGACCAGGTTGTCCAACGGGGGGCTCACAGTCTTCATCCCCACTTTACAGATGAGGTAACTGAGGCACAGAGAAGTGAAGTGACTTGCCCAAAGTCACACAGCTGACAAATGGTGGAGCTGGGATTTGAACCCATGACCTCTGACTCCAAAGCCTGTGCTCTTTCCACTGAGCCACGTTGCTTCTCAGCTTCAACAAGAACCAAGTGATATATTCCCCACCAACAAGAACTGTACTAAGCGCTTGGGAGAGTACAATGTAACAATAAACAGACACATTCTCTGCCTGCAAGAAGCTTACAAACATGATAGATTTTGTTGAGCTTCAGGGTACCTTTCCATTCATTCATTCATTCAATCTTATTTATTGAGCGCTTATCACCCTCACACATTGCTCACACATTGTGACAGCCCTAGTCACACCTGTTATCTCTCCTACCTGTAATTTCTTTTAATGTCTGCCTCCCCTATTAGACTCACTGAAGGTGGGGATTCTGTCTATCAAATCTATTGCACTGTATTCTCCCAAGTGCTCAGTGTTCTGCACCAGTAAGGGCTCAATAACTACCATTGATTGATTGATTGATTGATTAAGTTACACTTGCTGGAAGCTGGAACTCCCAGTAGAAGCCCCTGAGACCCTTCACAATTGCTGATACTCTAATTTAGCCAGGAGAATCCAGATCCTTCCAATAAACTGGTCTTCCTTGAGGTAGGCTCTAAGGAGGCTTTGTTCTATTGCACTCTCCTAAGCGCTTAGGACAGTGCTCGGCATACAGTAAATATTCAATAAATATGATCGAATGAGTGAATGAGTTTCAATAAATACAGTTCATGAGATTTTTCCCCTTAGATGAGCTTCTATCAATCAGTAGATCCATTGATGGTATTTATTGAACATGCTATGTGCAGAGCACTGTACTAAGCACTTAGGTCCTTACAATGGAGTTGGCAGACATGTCCCTGCCCACAACAAGCTTATAGTCTAGAGGGGAAGACTGATAATAATAGAAACAACAAATTTATAATGTCCAACTTAAAGATAAGTGCCTAAGTGCTGTAGGGTTGAGGGAGGAGTGAACATTGAATAGCCGAAGGTCATTCATTCATTCAATCGGATTTATTGAGCACTCAGTGCTTGGGAGAGTACAATATAACTATAAAGAGACAGATTCCCTGCCCACAATGAAGTGCAGTAATCCACATTGCTTACCCATTCTGTAATTGGGACACACTAATAACAATGACTGTGGTATTTGTTAATCATTTTCTATTTTCCAGGCACTGTACTAAGCACTGGGGTGGATATAAGTAAATCAGTTTGGACACAGTCTTTGTCCCACATGGGGCTCAGTGTCTTTATCCCCATAAGAAAACTGAGGCATGGAGAAGTGAAGCAGGTGGAGCAGGGATTAGAACCCAGTCAGGCCCCACGATGGATGGGTTCCACAGGAATCCAGAAAATAGCTGCCTAATCAAGTGCCAAGTACAGTGCTTTGCACACAGCACTCAATAAATATGATTGAATGAATGAATGACACCCCAGCCTTCTGGCTGTTGGCACTAAAGCCTGGCATTGGCATGATGTAGTGCATGGATTCAGTGCAGACAATTCCTGCATGCACTTTTGCAACCTGCTGCATCTTAGTCTGCTTGGTCCCTCACTTGAATGGTATTTGTTATGCGGTTACTATGTGCCAGGCATTGTACTAAGAGTTGGAGTAGATACAGCTAATTATGTTGGACATGTCCTGCATGGGGCTAACAGTCCCCATTTTACAGAAGAGGGAACTGAGTCCCAGAGAAGTTAAGGGACTTGCCCAAGTTGTCACAGCTGACACTCTTGCAGAGCCAGGATTAGAACTCAGGTCCTCTGACTCCCAGACCCTGGATCTATCCACTAGACCACACTCTTCCCAGCAAGACTATAGCTGGCAGGGGTGAGAAAGTCATTCATTCATATTTATTGACTGCTTTCTGTGTGCTATACTGTACTAAGCACTTGGGAGAGTACAATATAGCAATAAATAGATGCATTCCCTGCCCACAATGAGCTTACAGTCTAGAGATGAGTTCATACTGTAATAATAATAATAATGGTATTTGTTAAATGCTTACTATGTGCCAAGCACTGCACTGTAGTAGTAGTAGTATTTATTAAACACTTACTGTGTGCAGAGTACTGTACTAATTGCAGTGAGAGAATCCATGGGGGCAAATTAGACAGTTCACCTGGCCCTCAGGGGGTTTCCAATTTAAAGTACACACACTATTACTATAACCAACTCCTCTGCACAGGGTCTCAGTGCTGAGGACTTCCTAAATGGGCCATCGTTCATGACAGCAGACTCTATCGCTATCCATATGGCGAGAGAAAGCAGTGGTGGAGGAAGCAGACCAGGCCCGTGCGGCTTGTCTGGCTCAAAGTAGTTTTCTTCATTCGCTGATTCATTCGATTGTATTTATTGAGTGCTTACTGTGTACAAAGCACTTACTCTCCCTAAGCTCTTGGGAGAGTAGAATAAAGCAATAAATAGACATATTCCTGCCCACAATGAGCTCACAGTCTAGAGGGGGAGACAGACATTACTATAAATAAATAAGTTCCAGGTATATGCAGATATATACATATATGCTGTGGGGATGGGAGGGAGGATGAATGAAGGAGCAAGTACAAGAGGCGCAGAAGGGAGGAGGAAAAGAAGAGAGGAGGGCTTAGTCAGGGAGGCTTCTTGGAGGAGATGGGCTTTCAATAAGGCTTTGAAAGTGGGGGAGAAAAATTATCTGTCTGATTTGAATTTTTTTTATCGTTTCAGTGTCATCATGGCCTAGTGGATAGAGCATGGGCCTGGGAGTCAGAAGGACCTGGGTTCTAATCCCAGCTCTGCCTCTAGTCTGTTGGGTGACCTAGGGCAGGTCACTTCAGTTCTCTGGACTTCAGTGACCTCATCCATAAAATGGGGATTAAGACCGTGAGCCCCACGTGGACACAGACAGTGTCCAACTAGATTTAGCTTGTATCTGTTTGAGTAGGGGGGAGAACAGGTATTAAATCCCCATTTTGCAGAAAAGAGAACTGAGGCCCAGAGAAGTGAAGTGATTTGCCCAAGGTCACATAGCAGATAAGTGGCAAAGCCGGGATTAGAACCTAGTTCCTCTGATTCCCAGATCTGTGCTCTTTCCACTAGGTTCTGCTTCACCTCACTATGCTCAATACCTAGGAGAGGACTGACGCAGAAAATCGCCTTGAGCGAGACGTATTTTTAAGACAGTTCTAATATGGATAGTAAGATGATTGAAGATCATTGACTTTCATTGGTCACTACGTCTTCAAAAGGTACCTGATGATGTGTTTTTTGGAGAAGTCATTCTGCTTTCTGAAAATAATACACAACTTATTCCAGTGGATAAGAAACATTGAAGCATTTATTATATTTTACTACAAGGCATATCACAAAAAGCATACTATAAGTTTCTAGTTCTAGAAAGTAGTATTCTAGGCAAAAATCTTTACACATTTTTATGCCAGAGTGCATTGTGCATTTGAAGGCCTGTGGGCAAGATTTGGGAGACGGGATGATTTTCACTGAGCTTCGGGAAATCCAGGAAATCAATCAGTTCAACCCATCTAGATGGAGAAGATAGAGAGACGCCCTAATTTTTTTATGGTATTAGTTAAGTGCTTACTATGTGCCAGGCACTGTACTGAGTTCTAGGATAGATACAATACAATCACCTAAGAAACAGCCATGCCTCATAAGGGGTTCACAGTTCCCATTTTACAGTCCCTGTTTTACAGATGAGGCACAGAGAAGTGAAGGACTTGCCCAAGATCACACAGCAGACAAGTGGCAGAGCCAGGATTAGAACCCAAGTCCGTGCTCTATCCCCTAGGACATGCTGCTTCTCAATTGTCATCTTCAGAGACCCTGAAATAAATCCTTCAATCGCCAAGGACATTTTTGTAAACCAAGATCATGAGTCCCATGTGGGACCTGATTATCTTGTATCTACCCCAGCGCTACGATAACAGTGCTTGGCATATAGAAAATGCTTAACAAATACTAAGAAGTAATAACAATTTATAGGGCAGATTTGGGGAGGTTTAAAATGGCATCACCCAAAGATTCTAGTTGGATTCAAGTGGGGAGAAAGTTTAAATCAGCCAATAGGAATGTGGGACAGAAAGGAAACAACAGCAAAACCCAGTTTTCCTAAGCAGAACTCACACAAGAGGAAAAATGATCTCTTTCTCTCTGGGTAGTCCAGCTTGCTTGACCAGAAAGATGGTGGCCTATGGAATCTGCAGGTTTGGAATTAGTTAGGGTTATTTTTGCGGCTGTGTTTACCTGTCATCTCAAGCACTTGTCTGCTGTGTGATCTTGGGCAAGTTCCTTAACTTCTCTGTGCCTCAGTTCCCTCAATCAATCAATCAGTGATATTTACTGAGAACTTACTGCATGCAGTAAGAGCGCTGTATTAAGCATTTGGGAGAGCAGAACAGAATTGGTAAACATGTTCCCTGACCACAACAGATTTACTGTACAGTGGAAGAAACAGATACTGATAGAAATAAATAGATTATAGATATTTATGTAAGTGCTGTGGGGCTGAGGGAGGGATGAATACAAGCTGCAAATCCAAATGCATCCTTAAGAGCGTTTGTCACTTAAGAGGGCTAATGAGAATAAATCATTTCTCCTGAGGCAGAGTGGGATTATGGGAAGAACCTGGACTCACTGAGATTGTCTCTAGGGGATTTAGTGTTTGTGGTAATAATAATAACGACAATGATAACTGTGGTATTTGGTAAGTGCTTACTATGTGCCCGGCACTGTATTATGCCTTGGGGTAGCTACAAGGAAATTGGATTGGACAGAGTCCATGTCCCACATAGGGCTCACAGTCTTAATCCCCATTTTACAGATGAGGGAAGTGAGGCCCAGAGAAGTGAAGTGACTTGCCAAAGGTCACACAGCAGACAAGTGGGGAGAACCCAGGTCCTTCACTATCCACTACATCACGATTCTTCCCTCAAGGGGGAAGATCACATTTTCCCTTTAGTGGCATCTTGGCACCCTGCCCTCCCTAGGAGTGCTTGGGGATGATTCTGCTGTATGCTCCTTAATAATAACTGCGGTATTTGTTAAGTGCTTACTATGTGACAAGCACTCTTCTCAGCACTGGAGTCGATCAACATCATCAGGTCCCACGTGGGGCTCACTGACTAAGGGAGAAAAGGTATTGAATCCCCATTTTGCAGATGAGGAAACTGAGGCACTTGAGAAGTTAAATGACTTGCCCAAGGTCACACAGCAGGTACATGGCAGAGGTGGAATTAGAACCCAGATCTGATGACTCCCAGGTCTGTGCTTTTTCCACAAGACCATGTTGCTTCTCGAGGGCAGGGATCATGTCTAGCAACTCTGCTGTATTTTCCTCTCCCAAACATTTAATACAGTGCTTTGCATCATCATCATCATCATCAATCGTATTTATTGAGCGCTTACTCTGTGCAGAGCACTGTACTAAGCGCTTGGGAAGTACAAGTTGGCAACATATACAGACAGTCCCTACCCAACAGTGGGCTCACAGGCTAAAAGACACATAGTAACTACTTCATAAATATCACTGACTGAGGGTGGAGCAAAGGAAAGTGAAGAATTTCACCTCTTGCTTGTCATAATTGCAACTGCAATTATTTTTGTACTTCTTAAGCCCTTACTATGTGTCTTACACTGTTCCAAGTGCTGGAGTAGATGTAAGATCATTGGGTCGGACACAGTCCCTGTCCCAAATAGGGCTCACAGGCTTAATCCCCATTTTTACAGATGAGGTAACTGAGGCACACAGAAGTTAAGTGGCTTGCCCAAAGTCACAGAGCAGGCAAGTGGCAAAGCCGGGATGAGAATCCAGGTCCTCCGACTCCCAGGCCCGGGCTCTTTCCACTAAGCCACGCCCTCCTCATTACGCCACATGGCTAGTAAGAAATAGGAAGCCTATCTCTCCACTCTGATTAAACCTTCACCCTAGTACAACCCAGGGTGAGCCCAGAACACCATATGTGGTGGGAGTGAATCCCCCCAGAACTTACACAACGACCAGCACTTTTCTCTTGGCTGAACCCTCGCCGGCCTAAAACACCTTCCACTTTCAGAGGTGACTCTTTGCTCTCCTGGAAGTTCTTCTGGTAGTCTGTCCTATCCATAGTCTCCTGAAAGAAGACACACAGCAGGGTTATTTGCATGCGTGGCCATCATCTTTCTTCAGCGGGGTAGGTTGCAGAGCAACGGGGATTAAGGGAACCAAGCCAGGCAGATCTACGGCTAACTCTAAAATGAAACCTAGCAGCCGGAAGGAGGAGCAACAGGCTAATTTAGCGGAGCGATTCCAGGGTGGTTACCTGTCAATCTTAAAATCAATCCGGGTAACGGCCATGATCCAGTCTCCCCCAGGACCCCCTTCCCCGCTCTGACTGGGGGTGCTTTATTAGTGCTCCACGCCGGGCCTAAAGGACGTTAAAACTTGTGCTGTTTCTGGCCTTCGTCGGACCTCTCTATTCCCAGCCGTCCTCATGCTCAATCACGTCCACGGATCCCTTGGAGGTAAAGGCTGGAAAGAGCAAATCTCCAGAATCGAGGAATCACCGCATCATGGAGGCTTCCAGGGGAGGAGGTGGGAAATATCCCATGCCACAGCTCTGGGCAGCGAGAGCTCATCCATCCATTAATTACTCAGTGAATAGGATTTATTGAGCGCCTACTGGGTAGCCAGGCAATGTACTGAGTGGTTGGGAGAGTCAAACAGAAGCAAGAGACCCAGGTCCGGACCTTTAAATCCCAGTTCTGTCACTTATCTGCCATATGACCCTGGGCAAGGCACTTCAATTGTCTGGGCCTCAGTTACCTCATCTGCAAAATGGGATTGAGACAGCTTGGACTGTGTCCAATTTGATTTGCTTGTATACACCCCAGCGCTCAGAACAGTGCCTTGCACATAGTAAGTACTTAACAAACACCACAATTATTATTATCGTTAAACAGTTTGCATTCTAATGCTCATGGTATCCCATCTGTATCTTTAGTTAATTTCTGGGAATTCCCCTGATCCATTAGCTTCTTTAGTCAGTGCGCTTTCAAACAGAATAATTTGCTGGTCTCCTCGTCCTTTCTCATTTCATTCTCCTATAATTGTGCCTGCTCCCTCGCTCAGGGGAAGGAGGGAGGGAAGGAAAATGTAGAAAAAACAAGCAGAGTAGCCTAGTGGAAAGAGCTCGGGCCTGGAAGTCAGAGGCCCTTGGTTTCAACCCCAGCTCTGCCGACTGCTTGCTGTGTCACCTTGGGCAAGACACTTTGATTTTCTGTGCCTCTGTTTCCTCTACTGTAAAATGCAGATTAAGTACCTGATCTCCCTCCTTCTTAGATTATGTACCCTGTGTGGGACAGGGACTGTGTTTGACCTAATCAACTTGTATCTACCCCAGTGCTTAGAACAGTGTTTGACAGATAGTAAGCACTTGACACATACTATATATATAAAAAATCTTTCCATTCAATCCATCAATCAATCAATGGTATTTATTGAGTGCTATCTGTGCACAGAGCACTGTGTTGAGTGCTTGGGAGATACCAGTACAACAGAGTTGGTGGACATGTTCCCTGCCCACAACTATTTTACAATGATTGTCTCACTAGACTGGGCAAAAAAATCCTTCCAACCAGGCATTCCCCATAAAATAATAATAATAATTATGGCAGGCACTGTACTAAGCATTAGGGAGGATCCAAGCAAATCAGGTTGGACACAGTCCCTGTCCCATGTGGGGCTTCACAGCCTCAATCCCCATTTTACAGATGAGGTAACTGAGGGACAGAGAAGAGAAGTGACTTGCTCAAGTTCACACAGCGGAGAAGTGGAAGAGCCAGGATTAGAACCCATGACCTTCTGACTCCGAGGGCCATGCTCTATCCACTATACCATGCTGCTTCTCTATCCCCTTCTGATCATGGCTGTCTCTGCATTAGTGGATCCATCGCTGATTGTGCTGGGGAAATGAATGTCTCAGACCTGAAGTTGTGTTCCCAAATGTCCAGTGTAGACATTCCACTTGCAACAACGTCATTACATTCTGGCAAACACCAGTGTTCCCCTAATATCACATGGTGTTAACTATTGCTTCAGTGGTAAGAGAGGTGGAAGGGAGGGAGGAAGGCTGAAAACCAACTGAGATAATGCATGGTTCTTGTCAAACTGGGTGAAATACAAGAAGGTGGCAGAAAACAACAACGAAAAATTGCTAAAACTTTTTAAAGCGGTATGCAATAGAAGGAGAAGGGGGAGAGGGAAGAGGAGAAGGAGAAGAAAAAGGAAGAGGAGGAGGAGGAGTGGAGAAGGGGGGAGGAAGAGGAGGAGAAGAAGAAGAAGGAGGAGGAAGAGGAGGAGGAGGAAGAGGAGGATGGGAAGGAGGAGAAGAAGGAGAAGGAGAAGAAGAAGTAGTGGAGGAGGAGGAGGAGGAGGTCCAACTCCACAACTTGTCTTCTGTGTAACCTTGAGCAAGTTTCCACCTCGGTCCTAGCATCCCTGATCTTGGCCCATTTGACCCAGACAGGCAAAGTTTACAACAGTGCTTGGCACATAGGAATCGCTTAACACATAACACATAATATTATTATTGTTATTAATTTAGCTAGGATATGCCAAGAGGATCATGTGATGGGTTCCTACCTCCAGGGAACATGCCATTTTCTCCCTAACTCCCTACACCTGTTATCAACTTTTTAGGCAGTCATATTTATTTAGCACTTACTGTGAGCAGAGCATTGTACTTAGCACTTGGGAGAATACAATTTAACAGAGTTGGTAGACACGTTCCCTGCCCACAAAGAGCTTACAGTCTAGAGAGGGAGGCAGACATTGATGTAAATAAATAAATTGCGGGCAAGGTCATTTTGACCCTATGACCTTCTCTGGCCCTCTTCTTTACTGCTAATACACTGTGGTCAAGCAATCTACAGTCATATAAAGATGACGGTCTCTATAAAACAACCAACTTTAATAATAGCAATAATAATAATGGTATTTGTTACGCGCTTACTACGTCAGACACTGTTGTAAGTGCTGGGGTAACTATAAGCTAATCAGGTTGGACACAGTCCTTATCCCACATGGGGCTCACAGTCTGCATCCCCATTTCACAGATGAGGGAACTGAGGCACAGGGAAAGGAAATGTCTGGCTTGAGGTCATCTAGAAGACAAGTGGTGGGGCTGGGATTAGAAGTCAGGTCCTTCTGACTCCCAGGCTGGGATCTATCCACTAGACCACACTGCTTTCCATGGAGTCACACTTCATCTTTCCTACAAACCAGAGCTTTAGAAACTACCAGGAGATACAAGCAAAAAGCTACGGTAAATAACACGTAAACAGCAGCTGCACTGGAGATGGTATATTTTAAACACGATGACTAATTGCACAATATTGATCGCTCGGGAGAATTTTCAGGCAAAGAAACCATTCCTAGAGGGAGAAAATTCCTGTTCTTTTCCCAAACCGGAAGAGTAGAATGGGAAACTGGCTGTCTTCCCTGCAGCACCGGAATTAACCAGGAAATTTCCCAGTCCCAATTGGTACCTCAGTAACATAGACCCGATGATCATAGGATTTGTTAAGTACATACTCTGAGCCAAGGCACTGTATCAAGCTTTGGAGCAGGTTGAGAAGCAGTGTGGCCTAATGGATATAGCACAGGCTTGCATGTCAGGAGAGACGGATTTTAATCCCATTTCTGCACTTGTCTCCTGGGTGACCCTGAGCCAGTCATTTCCCTTCTCTGTGCCTCAGTGACCTCATCTGTAAAATGGGGATTAAGGCCGTGAGCCCCATGTGTGACAGGGACTATGTCCAACCTGCTTTCCTTGAATCTACCCCGTCATTTAGTACAGTGACTGATATATAGTAGGAGCTTAACCAATACCACAATTATTATTACAAGATAATTAGGTCAGATACAGTCCCTGTCCCACATGGGACTCACAGCCTAGGTATATGCTTCCTGATGGGAAGAGGTTGGCTTGAATTGGCAGGAGGATTCACCCAGAGGTAGAGTTACGACTATAAAACATGAGTAGCCCACGGATAAACCAACCTGGCTTAGCTCTCCAACAATCCTGAAGGAACCCAAAATGGATTCCAATACACCAAGAGCAGTCTTTTTAAGACTCCTACCAATCTGAAAAGGTCTATGAAGTCACTGCTTAAGAAAGACTTAAGATCTTACCCAATCCATGAGTTCAACCTGCTCATGGGAAAAAGGGAAAGGCCCAGATGATTTCTTCTAGAGATAAACTGGTCACTCCTTAAACTCTGCCTCAGAGAGAAAGCTCTTTCACAGGAGACGGCAATCACTTACCTGGTGACATCAGCAGGAGTTTAGCCATTTATGGGGGAAGATTTGGGTTTGAAAAATTGGGCTAAGAGAGTGGACAGAAAATACAGAACCTGAAAGGGATAGAATCCCTGTAAGGCACCCAAAAGGAACATATCAGCTCCGTTGTGGGCAGGAATGTGTCTGTTTGTTGTTACACCGTACTCTCCAAAGAGCTTAGTACAGTGATTTGTACACAGTAAGTGCTCAGTAAATATGATTGAATGAATAAATGAATATCAATCTATCATGATTATTTTTGCTATTATTATTAAAATAGTTATGGTATTTATTTACTACTATGTGTGACTTACTAATGAAGCGCTGGGGTGGATACAAACAACCCGGGTGTGACACAGGCCCTGTCCCACGTGGGGCTCACAGTCTCAATCCCCAGTTGACAGATGAGGTAACTGAGGCATAGAGAAGCGAAGTGACTTGCCTAAGGTCACACAGCAGACAAGTGGCAGAGCCCGGATTAGAACCCATGCCCGTGCTCTATCCACTACGCCATGCTGCTTAACATATACCATTAAAAAACAGTCAGCCCATAAACACCTCTCGAGAGACAATTAGCCAGGACAGAGGGGAAATTATCCTTAAACATGAAGATGGATGGATCCCTAAACATGAAGATCTATGAAACCAAACACCACACAGTTATGCCAAGTACCTTGGAGGTTTGCCCTGATCTGTAATAGTCTCAATGTTACTCCTGTGTCATAAAGGAGGCTGGTTTGTTGCTCAATCAATTCATCAATGGCATTTATTGAGCACTTTCTGTTTGCAGAGCACTATACTAAGCACTTGGGAAAGTTCAACACGGCAGAATTGGCAGATACATTCCCCTGACCACAATGAGCTTATAGTTTAGATGTGGAGATAAACATTAATAGAAATAAATACATTATGGAGACGTACAGAAGTGCCATGGCATTGAGGGTGGGGTGAATAAAGGGTGCAAATCCAAGTTGAGGGTGATGCAGAAGAGAGTGGGAGAAGAACAGAGGAGGGCTTGGTCAGGGAAGGCCACTTGGAGGAGGTGGGCCTTCGATAAGGCTTTGAGGTGCGGGGGGTTGGGGGTGAGTATCTGCATAACCATCCTTTAGTCCGCCAATCAGTGAACACAACTAAAGGGTAACTCGTTGTTTTGAAAAGCTTTGGGAGAGATGGCATCTACTGACCTGGTAATGTAAGATGACTTGATGTACCAGGATTTAGGGCTGGAGAATCCTGTAGCTGACCCTTGGTACCTGTTCAGAGAAAAGGGTGAAGAAGAGGAAAGGAAGGTATCATTGTGGGTTTACCCGAAGTGGGCACTCAAAAATCCACCTCCTCATCCGAACCATTCTCCCACTGGCAAAACTTCTCAAGGTTCAAAATGTGAATTTTTGAAGACCTTCCAAAACGAGTTTGTTGCTAGAAGGCTACTGAGGATGTGTCAGGCCATCTGCAGCATGGCCTGGTGGATAGAGCGAGGGCTTGGTAGTCAGAAAGAACTGGGTTCTAATTCTGGCTCTGCCCATTTCTGCTGTGTGACCATGGGCACGTTACTTCACTTCTCTGCGTCTCAGGTACTTCACCTGTAAAATGGAGATTAAGACTTATGAGCCCTCTGTGGGTCAGGGCCTGTGAACCACCTGATTATCTTTTACCTATCCCAGTGCTTAGTACAGTTTCTAGAATATAGTAAGGGCTTAACAAATACCAGTAAAAATAATGTGAGGTTTTTTGTTATTTATTGAGCTGCTGAGTTTTATTTTTGAGGATATGTTGGTAGGTTCTTACTCTTTTACCTATTGTGTACATGTAGAAATTTGTGTTCATTTGTCTTTCTCATTAGATTTCATGCTGGTTTATTCCATGCCTCTGGAAGGAAGGCATTCTATAAATGCTGCTGATGACATTGAGGAGGAGGAGGAGGAGGAGGAGGAGGAAGAAGAAGAGGAAGAGAAGGAGGAGGAAGAGGAGGAGGAGGAAGAGCAGGAAGTGAAGGAGGAGGAGAAGACTGGTGATGCTGCTCTTTTTGTGCTGAACAAAACCAACATATTTCTAACATGAAAGTTTCTGCTTGTCTAGTGAAAAGGGCATGGGCACCTGTGGGATTCTAATCCCACCTCTGTCCCTTTCTTGTTGTATGATCTTGGGCAAGTCACTTAACTTCTCTATGCCTCATCTGTAAAATGGGGACTCAATATTTGTTCTCCCTAATAATATGAATTGTGGCAGTTGTTAAGCACTTATTATGTGTCAATGGCTAGGGTAGATACAAAATGATCAGGACCCACATGGGGCTCAAAGTCTAAGTAGGAGGGAGCATGGGGATTGAATCCCCATTTTGCAGATGAGGAAACTGAGGCACAGAGAAGTTAGGTGACTTGTCCAAGGTCACACAGCAGGTAAGTGGTAGAGGAGAAATTAGAACCCAGATCCTTGGACTCCCAGGCCTATGCTCTTTCCATTATGCCACACTGCTCCTCCTTAGCTTGTGAGCCTCCTGTGGGACAGAGATTGTGTCCAACCTAACAGTCTTCACTCTACCATAGCACTTAGTACAGTCCCTGGTACATAGTGAGTGCTTAACAAATGCCAAAATTATTATTATTTTCATCATCATTCTTTCCCATTCAGATGTCACAAACCATAAGATTCTTGTGTGTTCATGTTATCCACATCTGTTCACCCTAACTGTTGGTTTTCCTTGATCCGAGAACCTGAGTTATGCAAAAACCGCACCTATGTCCCATTTGAGCACCTAGGCTGAGCAAAAGCTTACTCCCCAATGAAAATTTCTTCCTCTGGTCAACAAGAGGTGGTCTGGGCCAAAGGTGGTAGGACTGTTCCTTATTGGCTGGGATAGTTCTAGGTGTCCACTGGAGCAGGTAGCAGAGTGGAAGCCCTCCCTCTGCCCTAGGTAGAGTACCCTAATCTGCCTCCTCCCCGAAGTCTTTTGTTGAGAGAATCCAATCATCTCCCAGTTCCTTTCTGCTAAACTACCAAACTCCCCTCCTCCTCTTTCCAAAAGTCCACCACTCTTTCCTTAGTCAACAAGCATCAAGCATTATATTCCCTAATATAACATTAATAATAATTCTGGCATTTGAAAAGTGTGGGAGTCAAAAGGTAATGGGTTCTAATCCCAGCTCCGCTACTTGTCCGTTGTGTGACCTTGGGCAAGTCACTTCACTACTCTGTACCTCAGTCACCTCATCTGTAAAATGGGGATTGAGACTGAGCCCCATTTGGGACAGGGACAGTATCCAAATCGATTTGCTTGTATCTTCCCCAGCACTAAGTAGAGTGCCTGGCACATAGTAAGCACTTAATAAATACCATCATTATTATTATTATTATTTGTTGAAGCAGCATGGCTTTACGGAAAGAGCACAGGCCTGGAAGTGAGAAGGTCCAGTGTTCTAACCCTGACTCCACCACTTGCCTGCTGTGTGGCCTTGGGCAAGACACTTAACTTCTCTGGGCCTCAATTAACTCATCTTTAAAATGGGGATTAAGGCTGTGAGCACCATGTGGGACAGGGACTATGTCCAACCTGACTAGCTTTTATCTTCCCAAGCGCTTAGAACAGTGTTTGACACATAGTAATCACTTAAAAAACACCATCATTATTATTAACATTATTATTCACTTGGGTGGGTGCAATATAATTAACGGCAATAATAATGATGAGTACAGTATTCATTAAAGGCTTACTGTGCTAAGTGCTAGGGTAGATATGAGATAATTGGTACTGATGATGATGATGGAATTTATTAAGCACTTAGTACTAAGCACTGTGCCAAGCACTGGAAATGATATGAAGTATTCAAATCAAAGACAGCCCTTGTCCCACCCAGGGTTCGCAGCCTGAGAGAGAGTGAAGATGGCTATTTTATGCCCATTTTACAGATGAGGAAATTGAGGCCCATAAAGGTTAAGCGACTTGCCCGAGGTCACACAGCAGGCATGTGGTTGACCAGTGACCAGAACCCAGATCTTCTGACTCTGTCCCATGCTCTTCCCTCTAAGCTATGGAAAATTACAAAGTAATGGTCAATGCCTGCCATGTCATCCAGGAAGTCGGTTATTCGGGCTGAAAATTGGGGGCTCAGTACAGTGTCAAGGAATGCTCAGCACAGTCAGTCAGGGCTCATCAAACGTCTGTTGGCACCACAGCCAGGGTAACTTGTGGAGCTTATTTATTCATTTTTTTATGGTATTTGTTAAGCGCTTACTATGAGCCTGGCACTGTACTAGGCATTGGGATAGGTAAAAGTTAATCAGGTGGGATTAGAGTCTTAGCCCCCACTTTTCAGATGAGGTAACTGATGTCCAGAGAAGTGAAATGATGTGTCTGCCCATAGTAGACACGTGGCAGAGGTGGAATTAGAACCCAGGTCCTTCTGACTGCTAGGCCTGTGCTCCATCCGCTAGACCACACTGCTTCTCATCCTGTGGGAGAATGAGTGGGATTCAAAGTCCTCAAATGCCTATTCTTCCTCAAGTCTGCAGAAGGATGCGAACCCGATTCATCAGAGAGCTTACAAAGTAAGAGACAGTGATGGAGCATAAATCTGGGCTTTATGGCCTTGGGTGGGAACAACCAGTCCTGGGAGCAGAGACACATCAGTTGGCTGTCAACTCCTCCGACCTGCTGCAAAACCTGAAGTAAAACTCTTCCCCTTTTGAAATGACAACTAGAATCCTCAAGGACAATTGCCCACCCAGCCATGGATGAAAAGTGAGAGACGTCCTGAATTCTGCAGAAATAAATACCGATCCCCTAGGATACAGATGCAGTGGGGCACTACATATACCAGCCTAAGGAAGATGAATTGAGCTTTTTTCTTTTTTCTCCATTTTACAGTTCTGGGATTTCTGCATCTTTCTGCCAATACTTCATGCATCAATGAACGGTATTCATTACCCGCTTATTGCATGCAGAGCATTGTATGAAAGCACTTGGGGAAGTACAGTACAACAGAGTAGTCAGACACAGTCCCTGCCCAGAACAACCTAAGAATCTAGAGGGGAAGACAGATATTAATATAAATAACAAATTTAGAGATATAAGTGCTGTGGGGCTGAGGGTGGGATGAATACCAAATGCCATAAACTCTTGCTTCCCACTCAGTGTCAATAACAGTGGAGGCATTCAGGTGACTTGGTAAATTTGTGATTTTATTTGTCCCCCATGACCGTATGAATCCATTGCTAGGAATGCGGACGACTACTTGCTGTGTTTTTAAAAAAAGGGAGCCCCTCCCCAGAAGCATTAAAAAAAAAAAAGTGACGAAGACATGCAGAATTTCATACCACTCTTTTAATTGCTAAAATAGGCTCCAATATCTGGCAAACATGGACAGGTTTAGAAACAATACAGCTAACTTGTTATCTATAATATTCCACTGTGTCATGATTGTGTCATGACTGTGTCCAGTGCAGCTGGAGGAGGGGAAGGAGGGAGGGGATTTGTGGGAACGAGTTTCAGGCATCCTGCTTTGACAGTCAGCTACTGCAGGAGCTCGGGGGCAAGTGGAGGGAACTGAATGTTCAAGGCTGGGTGGATCAATCAATCAATCAATCATGTTCATTGAGCTTTTACTGTGTGCAGAGCACTGTACTAATGAGCGACTGAGAGTAGAATAGAGCAGACACATTGCTACAATAAGCTAATGCTGTAGAGTTGATGCCACTAATTCACTTCTCCCACTGGGACGGGGGAAATCCCGGGAGTGAGACTTGTTCAATCAATCAGTCGATTCATTAATCAATGGTATTTATTGAGCACTCACTGTGTGCAGAGCACAATAGTAAGCACTTGGAAGAGTATATTTTAACAAGAGTTGGTACACACTGTCCCTGACAATAGTGAGCTTACAGTCTAGAAGAGGAGAGTGTTCACAGAGGGAGAGAATCGTGGTTATGGGACTGGACCCATCTTCTGACTTGGAAGCATTCTGAACAGACAGCACCATCAATCACTCTCCTCACTTGGGGGCGGGGAGAAAGAGGAGGAGGAGGAAAAGAAGGAAGAGAAGCAGAAGGAGGTAGAAGATGAGGGAACTCAAAACACAGCATCAAAGTTACTGCAACATCTCAGCACTTCTGTCTCCAAAATAATAGTAATAACTGTGGTATTTGTTAAGCGTTATGTTATTGTTATGTGCCAAACACCATGCTAGGCTTTGGGGTTGGAGACAGGATAATTGGATCAGACACAGTCCCTGTCCCTCATGGGACTCACAGTTTAAGGGAGGCAAATGAACTCTAGAGATACAGATACAGATGTTTACTGTTGTATTGTATGCGTCCAAGCGCTTACTACCGTGCTCTGTACACTGTAAGTGCTCAATAAATCTGATTGAATGAAGATACTCTTAAGTCTATGCAAAGCCAGGCTTGGCAAAGAACAAGATCTGGGCGGTTTTCTAAGTCTCTGCTGGGTTTCTTAGACTATCCGTCTCTTTATGACCTCTCCAGATTTACAAAGGTCAGATAGGTGAAGTGATATAAACAGCCCCTTCTCCCCACCCCCTCTTCAGACGCAAAGATGGGGGTTCAGTGATCTGACCCAACCTCACCATTGGCCTGATGTAATATCTCCCACAGAGAAGAACAGAGATTTGGGGAAGCAAGAGACCAGGGCTGAAGAAGAGGAAGGGAACAATCAAAGATACTAATCGCTCTTTCATCTGGTATTCGGGTGAGAAACACAAATGCATGTTATTCAAGTATTAGATGGTGGAAGATTGTATTTGCGATACAGATTTACGATGACTATATTTTGTTTACAAAGTATGACTTTTGTTCTGGGAAAAACAGAAAAGACTGTTTTCTATCAATCCCAACTGCCATTTCAAGGGTTTTGGGGGTGCTGGCTATGAAAGATAATATTTCAGGAGACCATGCCTCCATTCAGTTGGTGAGACAGTGTGGAATATAGATTTCCATCTGTGTTCTTAAGCTGCATTTTTTTTCCTTCAGCTTCATAATGGCAGCTCCCTTCTGTTCCCACTCCTCAACTTCTGAGAAATTCTAATAAATATCAGCTGGCTTTCCTCCCTTGAAGAAAAGAAAGATCAGAAAAACCAGGGCTTACCTTCTTCTTCACATGGCCCTTCCTCCCCTGAGCCTAGTTCAAAATGCTGCCCATGAACTGAATATTTTTTCTTTTTATGGCATTTGTTGAGTGCTTACTATGTGCCAGGTACTGTACTAAGCACTGGGGTAGACACAAGCAAATCAGGTTGGACACAGTCCCTGTCCCACATGGGGCTCACAGTCTTCATCCCCATTTTACAGATTTAGAACACAGGTCTTTCTGACTTCCAGCTCCATGCTCTATCCACTAGGCGATGCTGCTTTTCCACAGAAGTCACAAAGTCTAAAACTACAAACTGACAACCTCCATCTGATTTATGGCTCATGGATTTGTTGGATGCTTCCGTGAAGTTCTGTGGTAACCCACGCATTTAGTACAGTGCTTTGCACGCAGTAAGTGCTCAATTAATATGTTTGGATGAATGAATGAATCTTTCTCCAAACATTTTGGTGGAAGCAAATTCAGTTCTGCTAAAGGAAGATGTGTCACCATCACCATTCAATGGAATCTGACTCTCTCTGAATCCCTGTTATTGTGTTGGACAAACGGAATCATCTGAACTCCACCTGCTCAAGTAGCCTCCTTCCAATAACCACCCTAAACATGGGCATTTCTTATATGCCTGACTTTTATTGTTAACTTTATTCAATGACCTTGTCTTGTCTTATTCTGTTGAGTCATCTCCGACCCATAGCAACTCCATGGACCCATCTCTCCCAGAATGCCCTACCTCCATCTGCAATCGTTCTGGTAGTGTTTCCATACAGTTTTCTTGGTCAAAATCTGGAAGCGGTTTACCATTGCCGCCTTCCTCCCAGTCAACTCAAGTCTCCACCCTCGACTCTCTCCTACCCGGCTGCTGCCTAGCATAGGGGAGTTTTGACTTGCAATAGATTGCCTTCCACTCGCTAACCACTGCCCAAGCTAGGAATGGAATGGGTAGACCTCTGCTTGACTCTCCCTCCCATAGCCGAGACTGGTAGAGTATTGGAAACTCACCAGGTGTGACCCTGAGAGGGGCATTCAATTATCTAGCTATCCTTAATTATTTCTCCTCCAACTACTTGGGAATGGCTTTGTCTGTCAATCTCTCCCATTAGACTGTAAGCTCCTTGAAGTCAAAGGCTACATCTCTCACCCAAAGATATCTTCCCAAGCGCTTAGTACAGTGTTCTGGGCAGAGTTGGTGCTCAGTAAATGATATTGATTGACGATGGGTCTTTTCCATCTCTTCTGAACTCCCTCCAGTGGCAAGAATAGAAATGAAGGGCTCTGGTTCCCATTTCATCACTTGGTTGGTTTTTTTTTTTTTCCATGAGCTCGGGACATGTATGATGGCTTTTCTCTTCAGTCTGGGGGGGAAGGAGGAGGGGCAGAGAGAAAAAAGGGAGAGGGGGAGAAAGCAGGAAGGCAGAAGGAGAAGGAAAGACAGGGAGGGAGGAGGAAGCAGCAGATGGAGAGAAGGATGAACAAAGTGAAGGGAAAAGGAAGAGAAGAAGGCAAAAGAAGAAGAGAATGCTAAACTGGACAGGGAACACGGATTGTGTAGCTGGCCAGAATGCCTGGTAAGAACCTATCCAGAACTCAACAAATAAAAACAGCAACTATTTAAAAAAATTGTACTGTATATAAAATAGTATAAAAATATCCAAGCAAGAAAAAACAGAAATTTGCCCACATCTATTATTCAGAATACCAGTCACTAGACACCACCTATGACTATGTGTTATATTATGGGTGCTTGTGTCCAGTTATGAAACACACGCACATACACTCATACATGCACACGCACAAATACACACACAGAAGATAACCCGGTAGAGACATATGAAATTACACCGATTACTATCACACCAGGAATCCTAGCTAGAAGGCTAAGAGTAGGATGGCTCATTTAAACGTTGTCTCATAGAAGCAGTGGTGTTTTAAGTGGCCAAACCTTTTCACAGAGCTTTCCAACACAATCTCCCCGGAAAGCTAAAGACTGCTGCAAGCCAATAAGCCTATCGGGTAACATGTCACTTGCAGTTGGGTCATCTCAGGAAAGACAATCTTAGCCAAGTTCAACAGCACTTGCCCAGTGGTGGGATTTCCTATGATTTCTTTTCAGGAATAGTTGACTCCCTAATGTCTTGTCTACTACAAACGGCATTTCAGAGCACATCAATATGGCTGAGAAACTCAAAATCTGCCATCTGGTATCATCAGGGAATGTTCCCTTTGGCTTCTAAGAGTAATTTTCTTAGGCTGATCAGGATGATTGTGCCCATATTCAATTAAGCAGATTCTGGAAAATGGTAAAGATGCATCCAAGGATGGAACATGAGCAAGGAATTGGAATCATTCCTTTATCTGAAAAGGGAGAATCGATGGGTCATTATCCTTGTCTCTGGAGAGGATTTCCCCCAAACAAAAGGTTACCCTAGGACATCTCCCTAGTGCTCTGAGTTTTCCAGCACTCTCCCCTTATTTCTTCTCAGAAAAATCTCCAGGCCAGAGGTTGGGTGACTGGAAGGATGGGTGCCAGCTCCTTGAGGCCCATGGGGTGCCAACCTGTGAGCTTCACAGTTGAGTTTGAGGAAAGGTAACAAAGAGAACATGTTTCTATATTCAGGAGGGCTGTGGTGTGATGTCAAGCTTCTGCCCAGGGCCCTTTACTAGCCAGGAATCTCCATGCTTCAGGCCAAAGAGGGATTTTGACCTCAATTATCTGGCTATTTCAGGAGAGAAAATGACATTTGTTGGCCAGAAATATTCAGATCATCATCTCCATTGCACATTCCACCCTCCATTGAATCCTTCTAAGGACCTGAACAGTGAATGTTACAGTCCATTCATGGCTACCCAGAGACCCTCTGGGCAGGTAGGAAGCAATATTTCCAATCAACCATCACCCTTCTTGTGGATTTAGTGCCAAGCCCATGACATACTTAACCATCCAAGGATGCAGCCCTCTCTAGTGTAACCTTGCTTCTGAGGGGAAAAGTAAGGGAGAGAATACAGTGAAGAGAGAGAGGAGAAAATGCTCTCCACTGACTGTGTACTTCTAAAGCTCTCTCTAATAATGATGATAATAATATCCATAATAATAGTAGTAGTTTTTAAGTGCTTACTATGTTTCAAGCACTGTCCTAAGTGCTGGGTTAGATACAACATAATCAGGTTGGACACAATCCCTGTCACACAGAGGGCTCAAAGTCTAAGTAGGAAGGGGTTGGGTTTAATCCCCATTTGCAGATGAGGAAACTGCGGCACAGAGAAGTTAAATGACTTGCCCAAGACCACACAGCAGACAAGTGGTGGAGCTGGACTCTCTGACTCCTAGGCCCATGCTCTTTCCACTGGGTCACACTGCTTCTCTTTCCTCCCAAATTAAGAGAAAAAAACCTGCATTTTTTTCCTCCATCAATTTCTCTCCATCTCTCTCTGCCATCTATAAATCACTGAGAGCTGTCATTTATTTGCTAGATGAGCAATTTAGAAAGAAAACCAAAGAGGGAGACATTTTTGCCAAACCACAGGGAGACCTGTATGCTATTATACTTAGTGGGCAGTCATGTGGAGGCAGACTGCCCAGGAAAATCTACCTGGGGTTGTTTGGATCAGGTAATAAGAAGGAAAATTCTTCAAAATGCAGATTGGGTTCACAGAAAACCTTTCCATTCCTGTGTCATCTGCTGAGGTGTCAACCTTTTCCCACAGCCACTAGCTCCTTGGGGGCATAACCTAGAGTTGGAAGCAGCGTGGCTCAGTGGAAAGAGCGTGGGCTTGGGAGTCAAAGGTCATGGGTTTGAATCCCGAATCCGCCACTTGTCAGCTGTGTGACCTTGGGCAAGCCACTTAACTTCTCTGTGCCTCCGTTACCTCATCTGTAAAATGGGGATTAAGACTGTGAGCCCCAAGTGGGACAAGCTGATCACCTTGTATCCCCCCCAGTATTTAGAACAGTGCTATGCACATAGTAAGCACTTAACAAATACCACCATTATTATTAATTGGGTCTACCTACTCAGTTGCACTCCCCAAGCTCTTAGAACAGTGCTCTCTACATAGTAAGCGCTCAATACATGCCACTGATAGATTGAGGGAAGCATAAAGATAAAAACTATAATGGTGGCATTTGTTAAGCACTCGCTATGTCATGCACTCTTCTAAGTGCTGGAGTACGTACAAGATAATCGAGTTGGGCACTGTCCCTGTCCCACGTGGGCCTCACAGTTTCAATCCCCATTATACAGATGAGGGAACTGAGACACAGAGAATCAACTAGCCCAAGGTCCCACAGCAGACAAGTGGCAGAGGTGGGATTGGAGTTTAGGTTCCTCCGACTCCCAGGCCTGGGCTCCATCCATTAGGCCACGCTGCTTCCCAAGCTTCCAAATCCACAAAACATGTCGGAAACCTCCGTGTGATTGTCCCTGGGTTTCTCAAACTGATGAATTTCCACACTACATCAGCAGTGGTGGAAAACCTGGCAGTATGATGCCATCTGGAGAACAGCAGTGCATTGATAGCTGGGTACAGTGTGGAGAATTCTGAGTCTTACCAATTAATCAATAGTATTTATTAAGCACTTACTATGTGCAGCACACTTTACTAAGTGCTAGGGAGAATACAACATAACAGATTTGGTAGAAACGTTCCATGCCCACAGGGGAGCTTAT
This sequence comes from Tachyglossus aculeatus, assembly GCF_015852505.1. Taxonomy (NCBI): domain Eukaryota; kingdom Metazoa; phylum Chordata; class Mammalia; order Monotremata; family Tachyglossidae; genus Tachyglossus; species Tachyglossus aculeatus. Next base: position 46,165,579 of record NC_052067.1, on the reverse strand, counting down.
AGCCTGAGGAGGAGCTGACAGAATAAATGCAAAGCTTTCTTTAATGAAGACAAAATAATCAGGTTGGACATGGTCCATGTCTCACATGGAGCTCAGTCTTAATTCCTGTTTTACAGATGAAAGAACTGAGGCCCAGAGAAGTGAAGTGACTTGCTCAAGTTCCCACAGCAGACAAGCAGCAGAGCCAGGATTAGAACCCAGATCCTTCTGACTCCCAGGCCCGGGCTCTATCCACCAGAACATGCTACTTCTCTTCCCAAGTATGGTGGGGCCTGGCTTCAGAAGAACAGAAAACATCCAGGACATGGGAGTGAAAGCTTCTGAAGGGACCTTTCAACCTTTAGAGCTATTAGGCTGTAAGGCCTGGATTGTGTCTACCACCAGCATTGTACTTTCCCAAGCATTTGTACAGTGCTCTGCTCACAGTAAGTGCTCATTAAATATCACCGATTGACTGAATCAGGCAAATCAGCTATTACAAAAGCCACAAAAGCTTCCAGAATGCTTGGTAAAAATAGATAGCTTTGTAGAGTGCCCCTCTCAACAGGTAATAAAGATTAAGCAGTTCAAAGGTCAGGCCAACCTTTCATCTTCCCCTTGCCACAGGGCCTGGGGGGGAAATTCTGAGAGGAGGCAGAAGGACAGAGAATCTCTCTTTCCCTAAACTGCACTCCTGTGGCTTATGACTTAAACAGGAAGGAGCAAGTCACAGTCTTTCAGGAAGAATGGCTATATTTCCTGCATTGTCTTAAACAGTGCTTAGCCCTGCTCTTGTGCTTGGGATGAGAGGGCTCTGGAATTAATGATTGTGATAATAATAATTGTGGTATTTGTTAAGCACTCACTATGTGCCAGGCACTGTACTAAGCACTGGGGTACATACAAGGTAAATGGTTTGGACACAGTCCTGTCCCACATGGGGTTCACAGTCTTCATCCCCATTTTCCAGATGAGGGAACTGAGGCACAGAGAAGTGAAGCGACTTGCCCACGGTCACACAGTAGACAAGTGGCAGAGCTGGGATTAGAACCCAGGTCCTTCTGACTCCCAGGCCCATGCTCTATCCACTAGGGCCCACTGCTTCTCTCTTTCACCTCTGGTTAGGCTACCTTACCTGGAATGGGGTCGAGGGGTGGAGGTGAGGTCTCAATTACCTGTCCCAGCCTCACTGGGGTTGGAAGTAGGGTTGGATTTACTTTCTCTGTTCCAATGAGAACCTCTGGGAAAGTCCGGACCAAAGCCCAGACCACCCTACGACACCCTCCACCCCACTGGGAAGAATGAATTTTAACTGCATTCTCACACAAAATAGAAACAACGACACAGACATCAGGGTGTGTCTCTGGCCCCTCCTAACCTCTCTGAAGAGTTAAAACCGGGGGTCTCCTCTCCTCAGATGCTTCCTCACGCCTTCGCGCTCACCCCCTAAAGGTTGTCTGATCTCCCTGTCTACTCCGAGACTTCATTCTACTTTTCTTTAATCTCTTCTGTAAAAGTTTCCCAGGGGGTTTAGAAAATCGATCCCACTGAGCTGAATGAGGAGAGTCCATCTGTGTTCCTCCCTAGTCTCCTGGCTTCTCCCTCACAGTGAGCGTGGGGAAGTGGAGAGTTAAGCCCCTTTTGGGGAAAGGGAAATGGGGTTGGTACCCTAACAAATGACATGTCTGAGATGTGGGGGGGCTCTCTCACTGGTATGCTACTAAAAACCTGACCCCAGAGGAATCCAGGGTCAGATAAAGGTTCCCAAAGGACAGAGGACCTCTTTAGAACGCTCCTCCAGAGGAGCTCTGAGAAGAGCGGGTCAGCCATTCCCCCCAATCCCCTGTCTCCGGGGCCTGAGGGAAATGGTGAAGGGGAGTCTGAATTCAACATCCATCTGGCAAAACACCAGGCCCTCCGGATGGTAGTTAAACCAGGAGACAGCTTCCTGCCCCAGGCCGGAAACCAGTGCAATAAAGATGTCTCAAAATAATCACCGCCACAATCATAAGTACAATGATAATAATAATAATAATAACAGCAATAATAACAATATTCAATGTTAAGGATAATAATAATGGTTTGGGGATATTCCAAGCCTCTTTCAGTGTATCGCTTCCCTATCGCAAGCATGTGACGCCCCCTCTGCCCAAGGTGGAGTCATAGCCAGGAGTCCTGATATGGGCCTCTTCTGTATGGGGAGATATAGCCCCCTCCCCAGGAGCGTTAAGGCCCCTTCCGAAGCCCCTTAAGAGTCATTCGCTGTGAGCGAGCAGGAGGAGGAAGAGAAGGAAGAGGAAGAGGAGGAGGAGGCCGCTCTGGGGTGTGTTTGTTTGGTGTTTGAGAGGTGGCTGTCTTCCTCAAACAACAGTCTTTGTGAAGGAAGAAGGAGAGAAGGGTGGAGAAGACTCAGCTAAATTGGTGAAAGACATGTTCGGTCTTGGTTTTGGGGAATAAGGATTTTTTTTTTTTTACTCTTCCGTATCTGAAAAAAAAAACAGAAAAAAGAAAAGAGTCAATGCTGCCTTGTGGAAAAAATGGGGGAGGGGGCTAAAGTTGGCTCATTCCTGTGGAATGTGCTGGCTTCCCTCAGGGTCAAGGAATTTTTTTTAATGGTATTTTTTTATGATGGCATTTATTAAGCGCTTACTATGTGCAAAGCACTGTTCTAAGCGCTGGGGAGGTTACAAGGTGATCAGGTTGTCCCTCGTGGGGCTAACAGATTTGATCCCCATTTTCCAGATGAGGTAACTGAGGCACAGAGAAGTTAAGTGACTTTCCCAAAGTCACACAGCTGACAATTGGCAGAGCCGGGATTTGAACCCACGACCTCTGACTCCAAAGCCCATGCTCTTTCCTACTTTGCCACGGTATTTCTAAAGCTCTTCCTGTGTGCCAGGCACTGTACTAAGTGCTGGAGTAGATTCAAGCTAATCAGACTGGACATAGTCCATGTCCCACATGGGGTTCACAGTGGTAATCCCCAATTTCCGGATGAGGTAACTAAGGCACAGAACAGTGAAGGGACTTGCCCAAGGTCACACAGCCGTCAAGTGGATTAGAACCCAGGAAATCAGCTCCTCCCTCTGGGTGAGGCATTTCCCTGAATGCTGAGAGCCCATTGCATCCGTCTGCGGACGGATGACTGGGTTCGCATCAGGAGAGCCACATGCGTTCCACTGCCCCGTGAGTGATGGGCTCAAAAATCACTTCTCACTTCCTGCTCTAGTCCCTTGACATTGCTCCCTCATGTCAAGAATCTTCAGTGGATTTAGTTTCTCTCCTACTGTTCAGGGCTCGATCCAGACCCTGATTCTTCTTACCTATCACTTAGTCCCTGGCTGGGTGATTTCAGGAGAAATCAAGGAAATATTTTAGTCTAAATCCCCAGCTGGTAAAGACTTCTCACTCCCAAAGTTCTGGGCTTGAGAGAGGATATGGGTTCTAATCCCGGCTCTCCACTTGTCCGTTGTGTGACCTTGGGCAAGCCACTTAACTTCTCTGTGCCTCAGTTACCTCATCTGTAAAATGGAGATGAAGACTGTGAGCCCCACGTGGGACAAGCTGTTTACCTTGTATCTACCCCAGAGCTTAGAACAGTGCTTGGCACATAGTACACGCAACACATACCATTATTATTATTATTATTATAGTAGCATAGTCTCGTGGAAAGAGCCTGGGCTTGGGAGTTGGAGGACCTGGATTCCAATCCTGTCTCCGTCAATTGCTTTGTGTGTGACCTTGGGCAAGTCATTTCACTTTTCCGTGCCTCAGTTTCCTCACCTGTAAAATATGGATGAAATCCTACTCCCTCCTATTTAGATGGTGGGACAGGGATTGTGTCCAACCTGATTAACTTGTATCTCCCCAGGAACTGTGTCCAAACTGAGTACCTTGTATCTACCCCCACTTAGTGCTTGAAAAATACCAAGCGCTTAACGAATGCCACAATTATTATTATTATTATTGTTCCAGCGCTTAGAACAGTGCTTGACACATGATAAGCATTTAACTAACAGAGTAATAATAATAATACTGAACATGGTAGACTCCCAGAGTGCAGCAACTGGAGTCTATTCTTTAACCTGGACTCGAGTTGACACACAGGCTCACGGGGCTGAGGGGGAACCCTGAATATCCCATAATGTCCCAGCCTTTGGCTAGGGACAATCCTGGCACGTGATTGGCCAGTGGAAGAGGATTGAGGGTGGGCATGGGTAGGGTTGGGCTGGGGCGGGCAGGACGATGGGAAAATCATGGCATTAGGAGCGTGCACATTAGCGTAATAATAATAATTGTTATCATTAAGGTATTTGTTAAGCGCTTACAATGTGCCAATGCTAAACGCTGGGGTGGACAGAAGCATATCGGGCTGGACATAGTTCCTGTCCCATTTGGGGTTCAATTCCCATTTTACAGATGAGGTAACTGAGGCACAGAGAAGTGAAGTGACTTGCCCTAGATCACACAGCAGCTGGATTAGAACCCATGACCTTCGGACTCCTAGGTTCGGGCTCTAAGCACTACACCATGCTGCTTCCCAAGAAGAAAGTAGGAACCAGAAGAGGGGATTGGTCAGAAATCTTGGCCTTTCCAGCTTAGAGGAAAACTCTCTTACAGAGGAAATTGAGCAGAAACTAGGAGGAAATAGTTTGGTAAGCTTTCTTCCTTAGTCTCTCTGGTTGTAACTACATCCCAGCCAACTCTCAAGGGCCCAGAGTCCAACTGATCATACAGCTTTCTGATTCTCTCTTTTGTCTCTTCTGAGATTTGATTCTGATTCTCTCTTTTGTCTCTTCTGAGACTTGATGGTTCCCCATGTCTCTGTTTTTTTTTATTTATTTTAATGGCATCTGTTAAGCACTTACTTTGTGCCAGGCACTGTACTAAGCATTAGGATGGATATGACCAAATCAGTCTGGAAACAGTCCATGTCCCATACGGCGCTCAAAGTCTTAATCCCCACTTTATAGATGAGGTAAATGAGGCCCAGAGAAGTTACATGACTTGCCTAAGGTCACACAGCAGACAAGCGGTGGAGCTGGGATTAGAACCCAAGTTTCTGCTCCTCAGAAACTCCCCTTGAAGGAGATCTCCTCCCAGCTGATTTGGCTACTTTGGCACAACCGGCACTCGCAGATTATCTGGGAATGATAATTGCCCAAGCTTTGCCGTTGCCACTGATAAGCGAGAGTTGCGGAATATTCCTGCCAGAGAGTCACAGGGTGAGTTTTATGGTGGTCATTTGAGAGGCCAGATGTGGAGGTACAAGAAGAAGAGGAAGGTTGGGGGGTGGGGAAGGAGCGGGCCTAACCTGCCCTGAAAGTGTTTGGCCCAGAAATTTCACAAGTGAAAATTGAAAATGAACTTCTAGGAGGTCACGTCTCCCTGTAAATAGCGTGATCTCTTCCCCAACTAAGATGTTTGGATAATACTAATCATAATAACAACTATGGCTTTTGTTATGTGCTTACTACACACCAGGCACTGGATTAAGCACTAGGGTAAATTCAAGATAATCACAATCTTTTTCCTACAAGGGACTCACAGTCTAGGTAGGAGGGAGATCAGGTATTAAATTCCCAATCCCTAAGAAACTGAGGCATAGAGAGGTTAAGTGACTTGCCCAGGGTCGTACAGCAGGGAAGTTTTGGAGCTGGGTTTAGAACCCAGGCCTGTTCTCTCTCCATCTGGTCATACTGTTTTCTCACTTGCCTAATGATTCTAGTATGGTCTATGTGTAGACATAATCTAATCGGATTGGACACGGTCTATGAACCATGTGGGATTCACCATCTTAATCCCCATATTACGTATGGGGTAACTGAGGCACAGAGAAGTAAAGTGACATGCCCAGGGTCACAGAGCAGAAAAGTTGAGGACCTGAGATTATAACCCGGGTCTTCTGACTCTCAGGCCCGTGCACTTTCCACTAGGCCACTCGCCCTCACACCTACATGCATATCATTTTTTGAGCTCAAATATCAGGCTGATGAATCCCACGGATCTGTATTCAGAGAACTCATTTTCCAGATGTAAAGTTTTTGCTTCCCAAAAGAAACACATGCTGTCCAACCTGCCCAGGTGTTGATGTGGACAGAGTTTACCTAGGTGAAGCCCTCGGAGCTGAAACGGTCGGCTCAATTTCCCTTTCCACCCTGCCCCTTCAGACTGTTTCTGAAGTATCACACCTCTGTCCCCTGCATTGCCAAATGGCTATCCACTCAGAATCTGCCTGTTAATTATTCTGGTATTTTTTAAAGCACTTACTAGATGTCACGCACTGTACTAAGCACTGGGATAGACACAAAATCATTGAGTTAGATGTAGTCCTTATCCCACATGGGGCACTCCATCCAAGTGCCCATAAGGCCTGTGGGTGGAAATAGGCTGGCCCAATATCTAGAAAAATGGCTTTATCTCACCATCACGGAGCAGACTTCTGGAGCCTCTATTTATCATTGTTATTATTATAATTATTATTATTACATTTGTTAGGCATTTACTGTATGTCAAGCACTGTCTTCTCAATCTTTCAGTAGCTGAGAGGAATGTAGCTGTTTGCCTGGACCAGTGAAGCATTCAGGGACTTCTCCCTCCAAGAATTATTTCATTGCTCCATTTATCATCTTTGATATTAAGCCTAAATCGAGAAGCAGTGTGGCCTAGCAGAAAGAGCAGGGGCCTGGGAGTCAGAGGCCCTGGGTTCTAATCCCGGCTCCTCCACTCATCTGCTGTGTGACCTTGAGCTAGTCACTTCATTCTTTATGCCTCAGTTACCTCCTCTGTAAAATGAGGATGAAGACTGTGAGCCCCATGTGGAACAGGGTCTGTGTCCAACCTGATTAGCTTGTATCTATCCCAGCGCTTAGTACAGTGCCTTAGTAAAGGCACATGAAGCACTTAACAAATATCATTTTGAAAAAAAACTTGTTTATCTCATGCGTACATCCAGTCACATGTTATATGCTTTTCTTCTGCTGCTATCTGTGCTGTCTTTCCCACTTGAACTGTGAGTCCTGTATGAGTCAAGGATCAGGTCTGAATTTGACTTTCTTATAATCACCCCAGCACTTTCAGAGTGCCCTCTACAGAATGGGTGCTAGATAAATCTAGCAACATCAGAGCAATAATAAATTGTTATTTGTGTAGAGTCTGGAAGATTTAGCAAGAGAGGAGCTTTGTTAACTGTCAGGTAAACTAAATAAAGTACAAATGATTGTGGGCAAATGAAATACAGGGTTGAGGAGGATTTCTACAGACAACTACACAATTAAATTCTCAGACACTTTATGGTTTCAACATCGAACTGTAAATGTAATAAGACAGCCAATTTTTCCTTGCCTAGGGAAACAGGTCATATTTACAAAATCAACTGATAACCCCGAAACGTTATTAAACCAGGTCTCAGACCCTGTGTGAGATGTCACCGAGGTGTGATGCAATGAACTTGTTTGAGTTTCACTCCTCTGGTGAAGATGTTAATGAGCACTGAAATGAGTGTATAACTCTGCTCTGATTCATTTTCTTTTTGCACCCTTCTCTCAAGGAGCTAAAATGCTGAACATTTTTTCCAAAGGAGCTAAATTGCGTTACCAAATCACATCCTCCGTATGTAAAGTAACAGGGAGGTTTTTCTTTCCATGACAGATGGACAGCACATAGCAATCATCAAAATAAATGTCCTATTTGCTTAGTGTACTATGCGCTGGAGTAATAACAATAATTGTGGTATTTGTTAAGTGTTTAGTATTGTTAGACACTGTACTAAGCACCAGAATGGAAACAAGCAAATCAGGTTGCACACAGTCCCTATCTTATATGGGGCTTACAGTCTCAAGTCCCATTTTCCAGATGAGGTAACTGAGGCACAGAGAAATGAAATGAATTGCCCAAGATCACACAGCAGACAAGTGGCAAAACCAGGTATATAATGCAATTAATGAATTGAATACAATCCAGAGCGGGGCTCTTATTCTATAAAGGAAGAAGAACAGGTATTGGATCCCCATTTTCCAGATGAGGAAATTGATGCACAGAGAAGTTAAGTGACTTGCTTAGGGTCATACAACAGGCAAGTGGTGGAGTTAGGATTAGAACAGCGTGGCTCGGTGGAAAGGGCATGGTCTAGGGAGTCAGAGGTCATGGGTTCTAATCCTGACTCCGCCACTTGTCTGCTGTGTGATCTTGGGCAAGTCACTTAACTTCTCTGAGCCTCAGTTCACTCACCTGTAAAATGGGGATTAAGACTGTGAGCCCCACGTGGGACAACCTGATCACCTTGTATTCCCTCCCAGCGCTTAGAACAGTGCTTTGCACATAGTAAGCGCTTAACAAATGCCATCATTATTATTATTATTATTAACCCAGTGCTCTTTCCGCTAGGTCACACTGTCCCTTTTGTCCTACAACTCCCAAATTTTCTAACAAGATGGAAAAATATGACTTAGAGAGATGTGAATGAATTATAAAGGCTTTGAAGATAGGAAGACCCGTGCTCTGGCAGAGTTGTAGGGGAAAGGAATTTCAGTCAGGGGAATAATAATAATAATGATAATAATAATTATGGTCCTTGTTAAGTGCTTACCATGTGCCAGATACTATTCTAAGTGCTGGATTAGATAAAAGTTAATCAGGTTGGACACAATCCCTGCATGGGGCTCACATTCTTAACCCCTGGTTTCCAGGTGAGTTAACTGAGGCCCAGAGAAGTGAAGTGACTTGCACAAGGTCACACAGCAGACATGTGGCAGGGTTGGGATTAGAACCCAGAGGCTTCTAAATTCCCAGGCCCGGGTACAATTTTTGGGACTAAGTGGGACTAAAGGACTAAGGGAAGGAAGGTAGGAGAGATGAGAGCAAGGTACAGTTCGAAAATGAGCTTGGGCTGAGCAAAGTTGGGAAGAAGAGGCAGAAGACAACCAATATGTGAGCATGTTGTGGGCAGGGAATGTGTCTGTTCATTCCTTCATTCGATCATATTTATTGAGTGCTTACTCTGTGCAGAGCACTGTTGCTGTATCATACTCTCCCAGGCACTTAGTACAGTGCTCTGCACACAGTAAGCATTCAATAAACACGACTGAATGAATGAATTGAATGAATGTAAGGTGGAAAGAGCTGGAAGTCAGCCCTAAAGTCAAAGGTAAGGAATTGGTGCTTGAGGCGGAAGAAATAGGAAGCCATTTAAGCATCAGCTCCTGTAGAAATGTGAGTGAAGATAGAAAGAAAGCTCATACTTCACCATCCTGTCTGGGTGGCTTCTGGAACATTAAGGAATCTTGATGGTGCTTGATATTTTCAAAATAGTCATTCTGCTGAGTTTAGAGCAGCTGAAGTGTCTGAGAATGAGAAGGGCCCATTTGTCTGAGAGAGGAGAAGCAGTGAGGTCCTGTGGCTAGAGCCTGGGCCTGGGAGTCAGAAAGACCTGGGTTCTAATCCCAGCTCCACCACTCATCTGCTGTGTGACCCTGGGAAAGGCACTTTACTTATCTGGGCCTCAGCAACCTTATCTGTAAAATGGGGATTAAGACTGTGAGCCCCATATGGACAGGGACTGTGTTTTACCTGATTTGCTTGTATCCATCCCAATGCTAAGGACAGTGCCTGATACACAGTAAGCACTTAATAAATACCACAATTATCATAATTATTATTATTATGAGGCTCAGATCTTTCAGGCTCAGAATCCTGGGGCTCACCATCTGTAAGGGTGCTTTGGGGATTGTTCCAGGACTTTTTCCGAGCTGAAAGGAACCCAGAAGCTACCGGGGCAGAGAGCAGATGCCCAGAGGAATCTCCAACACATATTCCTTCAGTTAGTCTTTTCTGAACTATGGGGCAGTTTTCAGAGCTCACCATAATGTACGTTAAAAAAAATAAGCCCTCCATTTACCTCCCCTGTGAATAGCAGAGTTGTAGAAGTATGGAGAAGCAGAATGGTCTAGCAGAAAGGGAACAGGTCTGGGAGTCAAAGGATGCGAGTTTCAATCCCAGCTCCGCCTCTGGTCTGCCCAGCTCCGCCCCTGGTCTGCTGCATGACCTCGGGCAAGTCAATTAATTTCTCTGTGCCTCAGTTTCCTCATCTGCAAAGTGGGGATTCAATATGTGTTCTACCTCCCCCTCAGACAGTGAGCCCCATGTGGGACAGAGAATGTGTCTGACCTGATTATCGTTTATCGACCGCAGTGTTTAGTGCACAGAAGAGGCTCAACAAATGCTACAGTTATTATCAATACAAGATGTTTAAAAATCCAAATAGCTCCAGACAATATGGGCCCAGGTTCTCTGGATAATTTGCAAGTCTTGTAGAGATTATTACACCAAAAGATCACCCCAAATCTAATGAGCTTTTAGTTGTGTCCTCTCTCCTTTGATCTGTTTTCTCTCACTCACTGTCAAGAGTCCAGTGAGTCCAAAGGCAGACACAGCAGAGTTCGTTGTCGAAGAGTTACTGTGGACCTAACGGAAGTTCATGCTCTGACAAGTGGCACCAGAAAGTGAGGTGATTTGGAGGCACTGGAGGTCTTAGGTGGGTCAGTCACTCTCTCAATCAATCAATCAACCAATCATTGGTATTTATTGATTACTTCTTGTGCACAGAGCACTGTACTGTGCATTGGGAAAGTACAATACAGCAGAGTTGGTAGACATGTTCCTTGCCCATGCTCCTTCTAGTCTAGAGGGGGAAATGGACATTAAAATACATTACATATCTGTAAAGAAGTTCTGTCGGGCTGAGGGTGGATGAATTTCAAACGCTTAAACGGGACAGATCCAACTGAAAAGGTGATGCTGAAGGGAGACAGAGTCAGGGAAATGAGGCTTGGTTGGGGAAAGGTCTTTTGGAGGAGATGGGATTCTAATAAGGCTTTGAAGGTGGGGAGAGTGGTGGTCTGTCAGATATGACGCAGGGAGGGCATGCCAGGACAGAGGCAGGATATGGGCAAGAGGTCGACGGTGAGATAGAAGAGATGGAGGTACAGTGAGAAGGTCAGCATCAGAGGAATGAAGTGTGTGGGCTGGGTTGTAGTCTGAGAGTAACGAAGTGAGGTAGGAGGGGGCAAGGGGATTGAGTGCTTTAAAGCTAATGGTGAGGAGTTTCTGTTTGGTGCGGAGGTAGATGGGCAACCCCCAGAGTTTCTTGAGGGGTAGGGAGGCATGGACTGAACAAGCTGTCATATGGGGTACAGCGAGGTAAAGAACGCCAAGCCATTATCATCCAGGAGATCGGATCTAAGCTCTCAGACAACACAGATAATGTCAGGTCAAAACCCTCTTCTTTTCCTCCAATTAGGCTATTTCTATGGATGGGACTGAATGAGCCTACATTTCTCAGTTCTCCAATCAATTAATCGATGGTATTTATTGAGAGTTTACTGTGTGCAGAGCACCGTACTAAGCCCTTAGCAGACTATAATACAACAGAGTTGGTAGACACGTTCCCTGCCTGTAAGGAGTCACAGTCCTGAGGGGGAGATGGATACTAGTTTAAATAAATACATCATAGATTTGCACATAAGTGCAGTAAGGCTGAGGGTAGGGGGAATATCAAGTGCTTAGAGGTTAAAGGAAGAAGCAAAGAGTGTGATCTGGGGAGCAGATGGGGAAGAGGGCAAACATGCAAGATGAAGAAAGTTAGATGGCAGAGAATTGGTCTAAAACGATGCTGTAATTCCCAGGGGGAATCTGTGAAGCAATGTCCATGAATAAACCCAGAGCCCAGGTAATCTTCCTAACCAGGTTGGGGGGCCCTAGATCCTCCACTCCCCAACAGGTCCATGGAGAATCGAAATACTAATAAAACTGTGCTATTTGTTAATGTTTACTCTGTGCCAAGCCCTGGGGTAGATGAAATATAAACACACCCTGTCCCTGTTCTACGTGGAGCCCAGAGTCTAAGGGGGAGGGAGAACAAGATCCCCATTTTAAAGATGAGGAAACTGAGGTACAGAGAAGTGACTTCCCAAAGGTATTTGTTAAACACTTACTATGTACAAGGCACTGTACTAAATGCTGTGGTAGATACCAGCTATGCAGATTAGACGCAGTCCACATGGGGCTCCCAGGCTTAATCTGGCTTTTACAGAGGAGGTAACTGAGGCACAGAGAAGTTATGTGACTTGCCCAAGGTCCCACCACAGACAAGTGGCAGAGGTAGAATTAGAATCCAGGTCCGTCTGAATCCCAGGCTTATGTTCTATCCACTACGTCAAAATTACTCAGGTAGACAAGGCACAGGGGGAGATGGAGGTCTCTCCTTTCATTCACTCATTCATTCATTTGATAGCATTTGCTGAGCGCTTACTGTGTGCAAAGCACTGAACTAAGCGCTTGGGAGAGTACAATAGAACAATAAGCAGACACATTCCCTACCCATAATAAGTTTACAGTCTAGAGGCGAGTTTCTCTCCCCCGAGCGTGGAGAATTCTCATCATCTTAGCCAGAGGGAGAGAAGCAGCGTGGCCTAGGGGACAGAGCACAGGCTCTGAAGGTCATCAGAAGGTCATAGGTTCTGATCCCAGCTCTGCCCCAGCTCTGCCACTTGTCTGCTGTATGACCTTGGGTAAGTCACTTCACTTCTCTGTGCCTTAGTTCCCTCATCTGTAAAATGGGATTTAAGACTGTGAACCCTGAGTGGGAAAGGGATTGTGTCCAATCCAATTATTTTACATCTACCCCATAACTTAGAACAGTGCCCGACACATAGTAAGAGATTAAAAATACTGTAATTATTCATTAGTACAATTAATCATTATCTAATCCAAACCAACCGGGGTGCTCTCTAAACGGGGACCAGACCAACTGACTCCCATAGTTTTCACTTCTCTCAGGGGGTGTGTGAAATCCTTCTGAAGGAGGAGGCCTGAGTGACCAGCCCAGAGGTCAGTAGTCGGCAAAAATGAAGTTCCCTTACTCCAAAACTGGCTCTGATCACCAGACTCTGGCATGACTGGGCATCAATCAATCAATTAACTAATCAATGCTATTTATTTAGCATGTACTTGTGTGCAGAGCAGTATACTAAGTTCTTTTGGGAAGCAGGGTGGCCTAGTGGATAAAGGGCAGGTATGGAAGCCAGAGGACCTGGGTTCTAATCCCAGCTCCGCCACTTGCCCACTGTGTGATGGGCAAGTCACTTTACTTCACTGGGCCTCAGTTTCCTCATCCATAAATGTCACTTTACTTCACTGGGCCTCAGTTTCCTCATCCATAAATTGGGGATTCAGTACCTGTTCTCCCTTCTACTTAGACTGTGAACTCCATGTGGGACAGAGACTGTGTCTGGCCTGATTAACTTGTATCTACCCCAGTGCTTAGAACAGTACTTGACACATAGATATAGTAACCACTTAACAAATACCATAAAAAAGGATAGTACAATACAAAAATGACATCATCCCTGCCCTCAAGGACCTTACCTTCTAACAGGAAAGACAGACGTAAACATGAAGACGGAAGAAGCATTAGAATATAGTGATATGTATATAAGTGTTGGTGTCATCTAAGAGTGGACTCTGAGAAACCTCAACTGCACGTTAGATTCCTTATATCCTCCTGAAAGTGTGATGGAGGAGTGATTGTCTGCTGGGAAAGCTACCCCAAGGGTTTTGCAAGTAGTTTCTTGGGGTCATTCGGAACATTTCGACAGTTGTGTGTTTGTGAAAATGTGTTTGCTTTCTCCTGGCTCCAGCCCAGATCTCAGTGAGGCATGCATGCCAAAGAACTAGAAGAATGGAAGGGGCACTTCAAATGAGGGTTCCATTTGAAATGCTCCATTAATATCGATTCGCTAATTATTCACCTCAGTTAGGCCTCTGAATAACAAGTGATGGATGTGATAGGAATAGAGTCTACACAGTGCACACAGCAAACCGTTTGAAAGCCTATAACCGGAATAGGGGCCAAAAAATGGCTTCTGGGATGAACTGGAGGATCATGGGGGAAATCAGAGGGATCTGTGGTGGTGCCGCAGTCCGTACTTTCTTTTCCCATTTTCTTCTTGGGCTCCTGCCCATTAATGAGTTAGAAAGATGGGAGGACGGGACGCCAGAGTCTACTCCAAAATGGATCTGGTACCGCACACTGGATGTTTTCCGACCCAGCCTGCTACTGGCACTAGGAGATTTCCCAGGATCCCACTGGGCTGGTCTTCCAATTCTGTTTGAATCAGATAGACATCTGAATCTTCTCTACAGAGGAAGTCTGAGCTGTGCTATTCCTCCCAGGGTATAATCAGGAAGCAACTAGCGATCGATGGTCCCCGGGGGAGGATAAATCACCCACTGTGCTCTTGATTGCCCACCTGAGCCCCCCTAGTTGAATGATGCCAGCAGGACAGGGCATCAATCAAAACAGCAAATGGATTCCCCCTAGCGTGTTGGCAACATGGTTTCCGGCTGAACCAAAAAGGGAATTGATTACCCTGGGTGTCAGAATGTGGGTCTCTTAGGATTGATTAAAAAAAAAGTCAATATTGTGCTTGAGCATCAAGCAGGATGACTGTTGAAGGGTAGCCCTCAGCCCAAAACACTTTCCCTCAGCAACACACCCCCATCAACAACCACATAGACCAGAGCAGGGGCCTGGGGTCAAAGGGCAAAGTGTGAGGGAGTCTCCTAATTCCCAAGGTCTTCTGGGAGTTGGAGTCCTGATTAACAACGGCACGATTGGGATCTATGGCCCTGAAAAGTTCGGTAAGTGAGGTCATGAGGGGAAAGCCACCTCAGAGGTGGTGGGGGCTCAGGACCTCTTGCCCCCTCCCTCCCCGAGCTTGGGGCAAATCACCTGAGTGAATTGACCTTTGACCTCCCTGTCCACACAGAGCCAAAGGGGAAGGACTCGCTTTGGCCTTGTTTATTTCACCATAGCTTTGAGCCAACCTTTCCACTGGACACCATTTAATTTCCATTGGAAATTAAATTTCCAATTTAATTTCAATTTGATAAATTGGAAATTAAATTAAATTTCCATTTCCATTGGACACCATGACACCAAGGTCAAGCAGCTTGGAAAGAGCAGGGGTTTTGGCTGAAATCCTGGCTCTGTCACTCACTTGCCTTCTCTGTGCTTCAGTTTCCTCATCCAAATAATGCAGTTCAGTGCAATGGACTTGGTAGACATGTCCCCAGCCCATGAGAAATCACATTGGTGGGAGCTACTGCAAAGAACCATTCACTCATTCATTCACTTGATCGTATTTGATGAGCGCTTACTGTGTGCAAGGCACTGTACTAAGAGCTTGGGAGAGTACAATAAAACCAGGATGTGATTATTGGGAAATACTGGATGACAGGATGAACGGCACGTCAACTAGTGCTACTTACTGAGCGCTTACTCTGTGTAGAGCACTGAACTAAATACTTGACAAATTTTCTCCTTCTCTGTCAGAATGTGAGCCCCACAGGGGGCAGGGACTGTGTCTGACCTGATTATCTTGTCTCTATCCCAGCGCTTAGTACAGTGCTCAGCCCATACCACAATAATGATCAACTCTGTGCTCAGCTTTATAAATGGGAAAAAAGATATCTTTAAAGATTACAGACCAGCCAATCTAACAGCAATATCTGGAAAGAACCAGTCTAGAGCCAACTAGAAGTTTGGAAGTCACAGGGAGACAACTGAATTGTTATTTATTATTATTGTTATTATCATTATCATCATCACCATTATCACTATCATAATCATTATTGTTATGATTACTGTTCTTACATTTGCTAAGTGCTTGCTGTGTGTCAAGCACTGGCCTAAATGCTGGTGCAGATACAACTTAAAAGGTTGGACGCAGTGCCTGTCCCACATAGGGCTCACTGTCTAAGTCAGAGGGAGGAGGATTTAATCCCTAATTGATCAATCAATCTTATTTATTGATCACTCACTGTGTGCAGAGCAATATACTAAGCGCTTGAGAGAATACAACAGAGTTGGTAGACATGTTCCCTGCCCACAACAAACCTGCAGTCTACAGGGGTAGACAGGCATTAATATAAATAAAATACAGATATATACTCAAGTGCTGTTGGGCTGAGGGAGGGATGAATAAAGGGAGCAAATCTGAGTGAAAGGGTAACACAGAAGAGAATAGGAGAAGAGGAAATGAGAGCTTAGTCAGGGAAAACTTCTTGGAGGATATGTGCCTTTAAGAATGCTTTGAAGTGGGGGAGACTGTCAGATGTGAAGAGGGCGGGCATTCCAGGCCAGAGGCAGGATGTGGGCAAGCAGTCAGTGGGGAGATAAACTAGATCATGGTACAATCAATCAATCAATCAATCTTATTTATTGAGCGCTTACTGTGTGCAGAGCACTGTACTAAGCACTTGGGAAGTACAAGTTAGCAACATATAGAGACAGTCCCTACCCAACAGTGGGCTCACAGTCTAGAAGGGGGAGACAGAGAACAAAACCAAACATATTAACAAAATAAAATAAATAGAATAGATATGTACAAGTAAAATAAATAAATAAATAAATAAATAAATAGAATAATAAATATGTACAAACATATATACATATATACAGGTGCTGTGGGGAAGGGAAGGAGGTAAGATGGGGGGATGGAAAGGTGAGGGGGAGAGGAAGGAGGGGGCTCAGTCTGGGAAGGCCTCCTGGAGGAGGTGAGCTCTCAGTAGGGCCTTGAAGGGAGGAAGAGAGCTAGCTTGGCGGATGGGCAGAGCGAGGGCATTCCAGGCCAGGGGGATGACGTGGGCCGGGGGTCCACGGCGGGACAGGCGAGAACAAGGCACAGTGAGGAGATTAGCGGAAGAGGAGCGGAGGGTGCGGGCTGGGCTGTAGAGGGAGAGAAGGGAGGTGAGGTAGGAGGGGGCGAGGTGATGGAGAGCCTTGAAGCCGAGGGTGAGGAGTTTCTGCCTGATGCACAGATTGATTCGTAGCCACTGGAAATTTTTGAGGAGGGGAGCAACATGCCCAGGGCATTTCTGGACAAAGACAATCCGGGCAGCGGTGTGAAGTATGGATTGAAGTGGGGAGAGACACGAGGATGGGAGATCAGAGAGGAGGCTGAATCAGTAGTCCAGGCAGGATAGGATGAGAGCTTGAACGAGCAGTGTAACAGTTTGGATGGAGAGGAAAGGGTGGATCTTGGCAATGTTGCGGAGCTGAGACCAGCAGGTTTTGGTGATGGCTTGGATGTGAGGGGTGAATGAGAGAGTGGAGTCGAGGATGACACCAAGGTTGTGGGCTTGTGAGAAGGGAAGGATGGTAGTGCCGTCAACAGTGATGGGAAAGTCAGGGAGAGGGCAGGGTTTGGGAGGGTAGACAAGGATTTCAGTCTTGGACATGTTGAGTTTTAGGTGGCGGGCAGACATCCAGATGGAGATGTCCTGAAGGCAGGAGGAGATGTGAGCCTGGAGGGAGGGGGAGAGAGCCGGGGCAGAGATGTAGATTTGGGTGTCATCAGCATAGAGATGATAGTTGAAGCCGTGGGAGCGAATGAGGTCACCAAAGGAGTGAGTGTAGATCGAGAACAGAAGGGGACCAAGAACTGAACCTTGGGGAACCCCCAGAGTAAGGGGTTGAGAGGGGGAGGAGGGGCCTGCAAAAGAGACTGAGAATGAATGACCAGAGAGATAAGAGGAGAACCAGGAGAGGCCGTAGTCTGTGAAGCCAAGGTTGGATAGCATGTTGAGGAGAAGGGGGTGGTCCACAGTGCCGAAGGCAGCTGAGAGGTCGAGGAGGATTAGGATAGAGTATGAGCCATTGGATTTGGCAAGCAGGAGGTCACTGGTGACCTTTGAGAGGGCAGTTTCCATGGAATGTAGGGGATGGAAGACAGACTGAAGGGGGTCGAGGAGAGAGTTGGTGTTGAGGAATTCAAGGCAGCGCGTGTAGACAACTCGTTCAAGGAGTTTGGAAAGGAATGGTAGGAGGGAGATAGGGCAATAGCTAGAAGGTGAGGTGGGGTAAAGAGAGGGTTTTTTTAGGATGGGAGAGACATGGGCATTTTTGAATCAATCAATCAATCGTATTTATTGAGCGCTTACTGTGTGCAGGGCACTGTACTAAGCACTTGGGAAGTACAAGTTGGCAACATATCATCATCATCATCAATTGTATTTATTGAGTGCTTACTGTGTGCAGAGCACTGTACTAAGCGCTTGGGAAGTACAAGTTGGCAACATATAGAGACAGTCCCTACCCAACAGTGGGCTCACAGTCTAGAAGGGGGAGACAGAGAACAAAACCAAACATATTAACAAAATAAAATAAATAGAATAGATATGTACAAGTAAAATAAATAAATCAATAGAATAATATGTACAAACATATACACATTTATACAAGTGCTGTGGGGAAGGGAAGGAGGTAAGATGGGGGGATTGAGAGGGGGGCGAGGGGGAGAAGAAAGAGGGGGCTCAGTGTGGGAAGGCCTCCTGGAGGAGGCAGAGAGGAAGGAACCAGTGGAGAGTGAGCGGTTGAAGATGGAAGTTAAGGAGGGGAGAAGGGACGGAGCGAGAGATTTCATGAGATGAGAGGGAATGGGGTCAGAAGCACAGGTGGCCAGAGTAGCACTTGAGAGGAGGGAGGAGAGCTCCTCTGAGGATACTGCTGGGAAGGATGGGAGAGTAGCAGAGAGTGTTGAGAACCGGGGGGTTGGAGAAGGCTGGGGAGTGACTCTGGGGAGGTCGGACCTGATGGATTTAATTTTGTTAATGAAGTAGGAGGCCAGATCGTTGGGGGTGAGGGAAGGAGGAGGGGGAGGAACTGGGGGCCTGAGAAGGGAGTTGAATGTACAGAAGAGCTGGCGGGGGTGATGGGGCATGGGTGTCAATAAGGGAGGAGAAATAGTTTTGTCTGGCAGAGGTGAGGGCTGAGTTAAGGCAGGAAAGGATAAACTTGAAGTGAACGAGGTTGGCATGGTGTTTAGACTTTTGCCAGCAGCGTTCGGCAGCTCGAGCATAAGAGCAAAGGAGGCGGACAGTGGCAGTGATCCAGGGCTGTGGGTTAGTGGTACGAGAGCGGCGAAGGGAAAGGGGAGCGAGTGAGTCTAGCTGAGTAGAAAGGGTAGAGTGGAGAGCAGTAATCTGATCATCCAGATTGGGTAGAGAGGAGAGGGAGGCGAGGTGGGGTGTGAGGCACTCAGAAAGATGGATGGGGTCAAGAGAGGGGAGATCTCTGTGAGGGAGTAATATGGATTTACAGGGGAAAGGAGTGTGCGTGAGGAGGCAGGTGAGAAGATTATGATCAGAGAGAGGGATATCAGAGTTGGTGAGGGTGGACACAGTGCAGCGGTAGGAGATGATGAGGTCGAGGGTATGACCAAGCTGGTGAGTGGGTGAGGTGGGGTGGAGCAAGAGGTTGGCAGCGTCAAGGAGAGATAGAAGGTGGGCGGCAGAGGAGTCATCAGGGATATCCATGTGGATGATGAAGTCTCTGAGGATCAGAGTGGGCATGGAAAAGGAGAGAAGGAAGGTGAGGAAGGGGTCAAAATCATTAAAGAAGTTGGAGGTGGGGCCGGGGGAGCGGTTGATGCCAACAGAGAGTAGGCTGGCATTAGAGGAGCCAAGTGTGCAGGCTGAGTTGTAGTAGGAGAACAGTAAGGTAAGGTAGGAGGACCAAGGTGATGGAGCTTTTTGAAGTCGATGGAAAGGAGATTCTGTTGGAGAAGTGAAGTGACTGGCCCAAGCTCATACAGCAGAAAAGTGATGTGGGATTAGAACCCAGGACCCAGGCTATTGCTCATTCACCAGGCCACACTGACTCAGGGACCAGCATGACCTAGTCAGGGAAAGGCTGGTTCAGTCCAAGTACAGGAGAGAAAGTACTGGTGTCATGGTCAGTGGCAGGCTGGCTATGAAATGAGTCGATGATGGTAGAGTGCTAAGATTGAAAGAGTCAGGATGCTACAGGAAAATAATATGGATGACTGGGGAGTAAAATCCTTCCCCCCAACTCCACCACCACCCCCACCACCATCATCATCATCAAAATTTCCTGAGACGTCCTGTTTACAGAACAACCCAACCTAATCCAACCAGGTCCATCTTCCCTGGCCCAAGCCTGGCAGATAGAATAAAATTCAAAATCCTGTCACAACCTTATCTTGTGAGCCCTCCGAGGGCCAGGGACCGTGTCTAATTCCCACCCGCATATTCCCTCCCAGTGTGTAGTTCAGTGCTTTGCACATAGTAAGTACTTAATAAATACTATTATTACTAGTTCCGCCACTTGTCTGCTGTGTGACCTTGGGTGAGTCACTTCACTTTTCTGTGCCTCAGTTCCCTCATCTGTAAAATGTGGATTGAGACTGTGAGCCCCCTGTGGGACAGGGATTGTGTCCAATTTGATTTGCTTGTATCTACCCCAGCACTTAGTAAAATACCACAATTATTATTACCATCATTACTACTACAACTTCCCCCAATTGACAGATATCTTCTAGACTGTGGGCCCGTTGTTGGCTAGGGACCGTCTCTGTATGTTGCCGACTTGTACTTCCCAAGTGCTTCGTATAATGCTCTGCACACAGTAAGCGCTCAATAAATACGACTGAATGACTGAATGAATCTGCCTCGTTGGTGTGGCTGAAATTAAAGGTGGAGAGACCTTTTCAGTGGCCAATGGGTAGTTCTGGCTTAATGGAGCCTATCTCTGATTTCACAAAGGGCGACCTCCTCTTCCTTCTCCTCCTCCTCCTCATCGTCATCATCATTATCTGCCAATGTGGATCTCACAGACAAGGGACACATAAATTTTCCTGGAACTTCCTTATTTCGGCTCTATCTCCAGATGAGAACGCATCTCAGAGACAGCAACAGAGAGCGACTAAAGATGTGTTTGGCAAACGTCTTCCTCCATCTTTCTTTCGGGGGCAGGCAGCAAGGCTAAGGGGTACAATGCCCAAGTCTGACTGACTTCGGTTTGTGGTAGCATGAGTGAACTCGAGACCAATGGGATCTTTTCTTTATGGTAGCAGAGAAATACGTTAGGTCAGTTATCTTCCTGGAAACAAGGGCCTTCTGCCATACCCTTCCTGCAAATATCATCTAGTAAAATGATACCTAATTGGTCACCTCGCTACTTTTCCCCCACCTATCAATGCTGAGGATATATGGAGGGTTCAAGATTGGGGAACACTCCAGGTACAAAGGAGCTGGTGAAATCCCAAATCTTTTTGTTTCAAATGAAGGTTAAGCCCCAAATTCTTGTGGGTGTGGTTGCATAGTAGTAGTGCTAGTATTTATTAAGCACTTACTATGTCATAGCAATGTACTAAGCACTGGGAGAGAATACCCGGGTGGGAAATAGACACCGTCCCTGTCCCTAGGGATCTCACAAGACAAGGTTGTGACAGGACTTTGAATTTCACTATAGAACACAGCCCTGTCCCACAACTGAAAAGAGACTAGATATCAGATCTCCATTTTACAGGTGAGGGAACTGAGGCACAGAGAAGAGAAGTGACTTGTCCAAGATGACACAGCAAGTAAGGACCGGAGCCGAGATTAGAACCCAGGTCTCCTGACTCCCAATCCTGGGCTTTTTCCACAAAGCCATGCTGCTTCTCAGAATTTAGGAAAAAAGATGAATTTCATCCAAGTTCTGTTATTTAATCACCTCCCCTTCCCACCACCAAACTTCCTAGGTATGTTAGAGTGAATTGTACCAATGCCTGTTATTCACTTCTGGTGGGAAGAACAAGCCCATGGCTTTGCTATTAATAAGCTTTCACTAATCACCAGGACACTTTCTGGTAAAAAGGGAGAGGATATATTTTCTTATGCAAGGAGACAAAGGAGCACAATATTTCAACCGAAAGTACGGAATGTGTGATTTTTGGGTGGTTCCTGATAAGTCTTCAACTGCAAAAATAGTTGATTTAAAAGCATAAAAGAACTCAAATGGGCATTTGGGGGAGACGGCGACTGCTGATTCTTATAGGATTAAAAAGAGAAGGATATTGAGAGGTTTATCGACCACTGTAGAAACTTTTCTCCCCAAGGTTTAATAGAGAGATATTTTATGTGCTGCTGTTTCAGCACTGCAGCTCTAAGGCCTCCCTGGTTTCCACTCTTTAATGGAAAAACAAAATGGAAATTAGGTCCTTACCATCTGTCTTCTTAGAGTCGCTTCCAGAACTGGACTGTTTCATCTTGTTCTTATCGCCCTGTAATTCACCTGGAAACAACAAGGACGAAGTTATGGTTTAACTCAAGGTGCCGAAGGTCATCAGCCTCTGCTGGCCTGTCATTTAGAGGGCCGACAGTGACACCAACCAGAAATCCCACACACAGAGAGAGCCGTGATGTCACACAAATTACATCGAGCATGCAGCACGATGTAAAGTCGTGACGCATGTTGTTTTGCAGGAGTATACCAAGGCCCCCCCGGGACAAGGGGGAATCCCTCAGCCCCAAGTTTCCCTGTCTTTGGGATCTCCTTCCAGTTATCTGGGAAAATGGGCACTCTGTCTGAGCTGTAAGAATCAGTGGCAAAGCCCCCGCTTTGCTCTTCTCCCACTCCCTTCTGCGTTGCCCTCACTTGCTCCCTTCGTTCTTCCCCACTCCAAGCCCCAAGACACATTTGTACATATCTGTAATTTTATTTATGTGTATTCATATCTGTCTCCCTCCCTCTAGACTGTAAGCTCATTGTGGGAAGGGAATGTGTCAGTTTATTTTTGTATTGTACTCTCCCAAGTACTTAGTACAGTCCTCTACACACAGTAAGTGCTCAATAAATGTGACTGAATGAATGAAATGAAGCGGAGAGAGGTAGGTGCCGATAATTAAATACTGGACACAGAGGCATAAGACATTACCCTCTAGACTGTGAGCTTGTTGTGGGCTGGGAATGTGTCTGTTAGATTGTTCTATTGTACTTTCCCAAGAGCTTAGTACAGCACTCTGCACACAGTAAATGCTCATTAAATAGGATTGACTGACAAATGCCTTATCTTTAACTAGGCAGGAGGACAGATCAGATGGAAACCAATGTAAAACTGAACTAAAGGCACTGTTACCACTAGGAAAAAAAATCAATGCCACATAATCTCACCCTCTCTGTGGCAATGTTTTGTCTGTGGGAATGCCTTGCATAGGATTGTCTCTCTAATTATAGTGGTCATGTATAAAATCTTACCCATCTGGCCCCTTGAAACTGAAGGGATTTATTGAGCGCTTACTGTGTGCAGAGCACTGGTCTAAGCAATTGGGAGAGAACACTTCAATAGAGTTGGTAGACATGTTCCCTGCCCATGACAAGGTTAAGGTGTAGAAGATGGATTCCACTTCTAAATACTCTGACCCTAGAGATTTTAGAACAAGATGTAGTTAAATCCAGAGCTGACTCATTCACAGAAGAGAGGGTTGTGGTGGGAAGAGCAGACAGATTATTCAAGCCTGTTTCCGCAGGGAGAAATCAGTGTGATTTCTCATCTCTCAGAAATGAAAGGCAGCATGGCCTGATGGAGAGAGAACAGGCCTGTGAATCAGAAGGTTCTATGTTCTAACCTCGGCTCCTCCACTTGTCTGCTCTG
Source organism: Tachyglossus aculeatus (assembly GCF_015852505.1). Taxonomy (NCBI): domain Eukaryota; kingdom Metazoa; phylum Chordata; class Mammalia; order Monotremata; family Tachyglossidae; genus Tachyglossus; species Tachyglossus aculeatus. Next base: position 46,142,105 of record NC_052067.1, on the reverse strand, counting down.
TGACCTTGGGCAAATCATTCACTTCTCTGGGCCTCCATCTGAAAAATCCTCATCTGAAAGATGTGGATTAAAATGGTGAGCCCCATGTGGGACAGTGACTGTATCCAACTTGATAAATAATAACGATCGCATTTGTTAAGCACTTACTATGTGCAAAGCACTGTTCTAAGCACTGGGGTAGATACAAGGTAATCAAGGTGCCCCATGTAGGGCTCACAGGCTTCATCCCCATTTTACAGATGAGGTAACTGAGACCCAGATAAGTGAAGTGACTTGCCCAAAGTCACAAAGCTGACAAGTGGCAGAGCCGGGATTAGAACCCATGACCTCTGACTCCCAAGCCCAGGCTCTTTCCACTAAGTCACACTGCTTCTCTATATCTACCCCAGAGCTTAGTTCAGTGCCTGGCATATAGTAAGTGCTTAACAAATACCATATGAAAAAAAATCAGATTGGCAGCTCTGAACTCCTCGCACTGGTCCCCTGGCGGAATAAATATCTGGGAGAAGATGATGATGGTATTTGTTAAGCTCTTATTATGTGCCAAGCACTGTTCTAAGTGCTAAAAGATCTGTCCACTGTTGGCCATGTTCCTCTAGACTGTAAGCTCGTTGTGGACAGGGAATGTGTCTGCTATTTTGTTGTACTGTACTCTCCCAAGTGCTTAGTACAGTGCTCTGTACACAGTAAATGCTCAATAATAATAATAATAATGATGGCATTTATTAAGAGCTTACTATGTGCAAAGCACTGTTCTAAGCACTGGGGAGGTTACAAGGTGATCAGGTTGCCCCATGGGGGGCTCACAGTCTTAATCCCCATTTTACAGATGAGGGAACTGAGGCACAGAGAAGTTAAGTGACTTGCCCAAAGTCACATAGCTGACAATTGGTGGAGCCGGGATTTGAACCCGTGACCTCTGACTCCAAAGCCCGTGCTCTTTCCACTGAGCCACGCTGCTTCTGCTCAATAAATACGATTGAAAGAATGAATGAGGAGGCATCCACACCTGTGTTCTGTGCAGGGTGAGCGTAAGCCAGGCCTGACAAGACGGATGTGCCCCCTCCCACCCTTGCCCCAGGCTGGTCCTACCCGAAGACTCGGCAGCCCCCACCCCACAATTTAATCAGGTTGGACTCAGTCCCTGTCCCACATGGGGCTCACAGTCTCAATCCCTGTTTTACAGAGGAGGTAACTGAGGCCTTGAGATGTGAAGTGACATGTCCAAGGTCACAGAGCAGACCTCAAAAACTGTTCCCCAGGCCCCCATCAAAGAATATCAAGGAACAGCAGGTTTCCCCTTCCTCCTCCTTAAATGCTTAGTACAGTGGTACGGACACAGTGAGTGCTCAATAAATATGATTGAATGAATGAATCTGTTTTTTTATGGAATTTGTTAAGTGCTTACTATGTGCCAAGCACTTTGTTTTATGGAATTTGTTAACTGCTTGCTATTTGCCAAGTCTTTTTTAAAAATCATATTTAAGTGCTTACTACGTGCCAGGCATTGTACTAAGAGTTGGGGTAAGTACCAGTTACTCAGGTTGGACATAGTCCACATCCCACATGCAGCTCGCAGTCTTGCTCCCCAATTATACAGCTGGGGGTAACTGAGGCCCAGAGAAGTGAAGTGACTTGCCCAAGGTCACACAGCAGACAAGTGGCAGAGTGCGGATTAGTACCCAAGTCATTCTGACTCCCAGGCCCGTGCTCATTCCACTATGCCACGCTGCTCCTCGGGCAAGTCACTCACTTAACTTCTTTGGGCCTCAATTACCTTATCTCTAAAAACGGGATTAAGAGTGTGAGCCCCATGTGGGACAGGGACCGTGTCCAATCTGATTAACCTGCATCTGCCCCAGTGCTTAGTACAGTATCTGGCACATTGTAAGAGCTTAACGAATACCATAAAAAAATTGCCACTTGCTAAATCTCACACCCCTCAGGAGCACACCATCAATCAATCAATCAATCAATCATCCCTAATTCCCGCTTCACAAAACCCTTCTTGGACCATGATTTTGGCTAAGTACCTTAACTTCGTAGCACCTCAATTTCCTCATCTGTAAAATGGGGATTCAATACATGCCCTCCCTTCTTCTTATCCTGGGAGTTCCATGTGGGACAAAGACTGTGTCCAACCCAATTAACGTCCACCTACCCTAGCTAACTTCTGTCAACCCCAGTGCTTGTCACAGATACCCAGATTATAATTATTATCACTCACCTAGTTTACCACGGGAGAATCTCAAAGTTCTGGTAACCCTCCTAAACATATATTCGTTCATTCATTCAATGGTATTTATGGAGTGCTTACTGTATGCAGAGCGAATGGGCGAATACGATACAGAGTAAACAGACATATTCCCTGCCCACAGTGAGCTTACAATGAGCTAGACTGGGGAGAGACAGATATCAATCCTTCTGTTTCCCATTCTGGGCAGAAAGGGTGGACATTTTAGCCTTAGACAAAAACCAAGGATTTGGCCCTCTGGGAAGATCAGTTTTAATTAGTCCAAATAGACCGAGCCCTACTTCCACTACAGTAGGATTGACCAAGAAGAAGAACTCACCGTTCTGTACTTTCTTCTTCTCCCCAGATGGCTTTTCTGCTCTGGCTGGATTTTTCCCGAGGGAGGAATCACTCTGATTAGTGTGCGGGCCACTCCCTTGTCTTTTGTGGCTTTCCGGGTCTTTGTTTTCCCCAACTTGAGGCTTTTTCTTTTCCGTCTTTCCCGATGCACCTTCTTCACCTTGAGTCTTTGCTTCTGCCCCTTTTGTCTTCTCTTCCGCCGCTAAGCGGGCTTTCTCCTCAGCTTCCCTCTTGGCTTTCTCTTCTGTAGCTCCCAGAAGGGGTGGGGCGGACCATCAAGGAATGGGAACGGGAAGGAAAAAGGAACACGGACACCATTAAGAGTTCGGCTGCCACTGTGCTGCACTTCCTCTCATCCCTTTGGAAAAAGCCACCCTCCCCAGCAGAGCCATCCCTGAGGAAGAACCTGAGGGAAAGGAGCTAATGTGACTTTGGATCCACTTCCGGGCATTCCAGCCCCAGCAGGCTTGGAAGGCCCTCCCTCCTCGAATCTGACAGTCAATACTCTTCCCACCTTCAAAGCCTTATTTAAGGCACATCTCCTCCAAGAAGCCTTCCCTGACTAAGCCCCGCCTTTCCTCTTCTCCCACTCCCTTCTGCGTCACCCTGACTTGCTCCCTTCATTTATCCCCCACTCCCAGCCCCACAGCACTTATGTCCAAATCTGTCATTAATTTATTGATAGTATTGTCTGTTTCTCCCTCTAGAATGTAAGCTCACTGTGGGCAGGGAATGTGTCTGTTTATTACTATACTGTGCACTCCGAAAGGCTTATTTCAGTGCTCTGCACACAGTAAGCACTCAATAAATACGATTGAACGAATGAATGAAAAGTGACCCTTTGACCTACCATGTCAGTCAGTCAGTCAATTATACTTACTGAGTGCTTACTGTGTGCAGAACACTGTACTAAGCACCTGAGACAGTACAATAGAAAGATAAATATGTGCATTTACATATCTGCTCCTGACTCACCTTTTCTGGGCCTTAGTTTTTCTGTCTGCAGAGCAGACAGTCCCTCCCCGGGATACCAGCTCTGGCTACTTTTTTTGTTCTGATAGTAGTTCCGTCTCCTGAGGTTGCTAAACTTACCCAACCCATTTCTAAAACCAGTCTCCAAAAATGAGCCCTGAAAACTCTGCGCTCGTTAGGGCTGCTGACTCCCCACTAGGTCCCTCCCCCAGGAAAGGTGACCCTGAAGGGAGCAACAATAATGATTATTATTATTATTATTGAATGCCTACTGTGGGCAGAGTACTGTACTAAGCTCCAGGGAGAGTACAATGCAATAGAGTTGGAGGATGCTATCTGCTCGAAGCACTTACAATTTAATGGGTGGTGCTTACAATTCTTGTCTCCTCACTATATTGTAAACCCTCACAGTGAGATTCATTCAATCGTATTTATTGAGCACTTACTGTGTGCAGAGCACTGTACTAAGTGCTTGGGAAGTACAAGTTGGCAACATATAGAGACGGTCCCTACCCAACAACAGGCTTAGAGATCTCTCACTGCCCCTGAAGATAAGGACCCAGGGGCCGATTTTGAGATCTGGAAAAGACCTCTGTTGAAAAGAAACAGAAATCAGAGGAATTGCCTCAGCTCTCCTATTCCATACTCTCGATGAACCACGCGTTAAGTAAAAACTAGGTTACCACATACCTATCTTGACTCTATTACTGAGTGCTTAGTCCATGTAGAGCACTGTACCAAGAGATTGGGAGAGTACAATGGAATTAGTTGATACTATCCTAGCCTTCAAGGAGTTTGCAATCTATTGGGGGGTAAAAGACCAGAAAGAAATTACAGGCAGGGGGAAGCAACAGAGAGCTTAAAGGTCTGTATTTAAATATGTGTAGTGAGGAGAGTTTGAATTAAGTTCCTAAATACTTTGAGGGCGCTGATTCAGTCATCCTGATTTTTATGGTATTGATTAAGCGCGTACTATGTGCCAGGCACTGTCCTAAGTGCTGGAGAAGCTACGAGCTAATAGGGTTGGACACAGTCCATGTCCCATGTGGGGCTCACGGTCTTAGTCACCCTTTTACAGATGAGGAACTGAGGCAACAGTGAAGTGAAGGGACTTGCCCAAGACCACATGGCAGACAAATGGCAGAGTCAGGATTAGAACCCAGATCCTCCTGACTCCCAGGACAGTGTTCTATCCATTAGGCCATGCTGCTTCATCTGTCCTGATGCCCTGAGGATGGGCCAGGCTCAACCAGCCTCAAAAGAGCCTTCAGCATTCTCAGAGCCTGGAAAATCCCTATGACAACTGCGCCGGACCGATTTTCACCAGAAAATTGAGCCCAAGCCAGGGGATGGAGGGAAGCATAAAAAAGAAGTGATTTTAACCAGAGAGAGCAGTCTGCTTTTCCTGTCCAGAAGCAGCAGAGCCCAGGGAGTCTGGGTTGAAATGAGAAAATGACCGTTCTCATGGTGTTCTAATTCAATTAGACATGAGCCCTACCCCACTCTAGCAACCCTTTCAGTGGGAACCTGGAGCCGACAGGTGGACAGACCTCAAGGTGAGGAGATCCTGTAACTGTGCATGTTTTCCAACCAATCTCTCTAGCTTCAGCTCTTCTGTAAAACTGGACAGTGATGTGCTTTGTGTCCAGGCAGATCACCTGAAATCCATCTCATGGAATGCATAATTCCTCTGGTTTAGCCTCTGCTGCTGTAGATAACATTTACCTGAGGGCAACACCACCTAATGGATAGAGTCCGGGCCTGGGAGGCAGAGGGCCTGGATTCTAATCCCAGCTCTGCCCCTCACTTGCTGTGTGACCTGGGGCAAGTCACTTCATTTCTCTGTGACTCTGCTGCCTGATATGTAAAATGGGTGACTCAATACCTGTTATCATTCCTACTTGGTCTGTGAGCCCTCTGAGAGAGAGACTGTCGTACCTGATTTACTCGTGTCTACTTCAGTGCTTAGAACAGGGATCATCATATAATAAGCGCCTAGCAAATACCATAAAAAAGGGCAGAAATGGTTTCTGCCAACTCTACTGTCACACTCTCCTAAGCATTTAGTTGAGTGCTCTGCACACGACAAGCACTTATATCATCTATCTTGCCACCAACCTCTCTCCCACATCCTGACTCTGGCCTGGAATGCCCTCCCTCTTCATATCTGGCAGACAAGTACTCTCCCCTCCTTCAAAGCCTTACTGAAGGCAAATCTCCAAGAGGCCATCTTGGACCAAGCTCTCACTTCCTCTTCTCCCATTTCCTTCTGCAACACCCTTGCACTTGGATTTTCCCCCTTTATTCCCCCTTCCCTCAGCCCCACAGCACTCCTGTCCATATCCACAATTTATTTATTTATATCAATGCCTGCCTTTTACTCTAGAAGCTCACTGTGAGCAGGGAATGTGTCCTACCAACTCTGGCATAATATACTCGCCCAAGCTCTTGAGTACAGAAAGTCATGGGTTCAAATCTCAGATCCGCCACTTATCTGCTGTGTGATCTTTGGCAAATCACTTTGCATCTCTGTGTCTTAGTTACCTCCTCTGTAGAATGGGAATTAAGACTGTGAGCCCCACGTAGGACATGGATCGGGTCCAACCTGATTAGCTTGTACCTTTTCCAGCACTTAGTAATAATAATAATAATAATAATAATAATAATAATAATAATAATAATAATGGCATTTGTTAAGCACTTACTATGTGCAAAGCACTGTTCTAAGCGCTGGAGGGGTTACAAGGTGATCAGGTTGTCCCATGTGGGGCTCACAGTCTTAATCCCCATTTTACAGATAAGGTAACTGAGGCCCAGAGAAGTTAGGTGACTTGCCCAAAGTCACACAGCTGACAACTGGCAGAGCTGGAGTTTGAACCCACGACCTCTGACTCCAAAGCCTGTGCTCTTTTCCATTCAGCACATTGCTTCTCTTAGTACAGTGCCTGGGACATATTAAGCACTTAACAAATACCATTAACAGAAAAAAAAAGACGGAGAGAGACGAAGGGACATGGTCCAGACCACCCCACCCTGGGGACCCAGCAGAAGCAGCATGGCCTCGTGGCCAGAGCATGGGCCTGGAAGTCACAGGACATGGGTTCTAATCCCACCTCTTCCGCTTAGCTGCTGTGTGACCCTGGGCAAGTCACCTCACTTCAGTGCCTCACTTCCCTCATCTGTAAAACGGGGATGAAGACTGTGAGCCCCATGTGGAACAGGGACCGTGTCCAATCCGATTACCCTGTACCCACCCCAGCACTTAAAATGGTGACACACAGTAAATGCCGAGCAAAGACCATAATTGTTATTTATTGATTATTATTTACCAGTTACCTTTGGGCACCTTGGCTTTCCAGCGCTCGCGGTTCACGTGCACAACCTCCGTCCAGGTGGCCTTGAAGGTTTTGTAGTCGACGGCGAGGACAGAGCTGTTGAGTGAGCTGCTTCCTTCAGAGCTGGTGCTCTTCACGCTGCTCCTCTTGGCTTCTGAAGGGCTGAGGTTGTTGAGACTGTGGGAGGGGACATCGCAGCAGAGGAGTGTCAGCCCTCCAATGGCCGAGGGCCTGTAGGGCTCTCTGACACACCAGGGTCACTTCACTCCCCCGGCCCTGGGGAAGGCTACCCACCCAACTGCTCAGGAAAGAGACAACTCAAAAAGACATAAAAACAAAAAATTAGGGCAGGAGGGAGTCTCTTTCTAGGATAAAGAAAGACACCTAAAAAGGGGAATCGGCCACCTTTTTATGGTTCATTAATTCACTCAATCGTATTTATTGGGCACTTACTGTGTGCAAAGCATTGTACTAAGCACTTGGGAGAATTGCTCCCTTTGCTCTTCACCCCCTCCCAGCCCCACAACACTTATGTTCAAATCTGTCATTTATTTATTTGTATCGGTGTCTGCTTCCCCTCCCTCTAGACTGTAAGCCCGTCGCGGGAAGAGAATGTGTCTGTTTATTGTTGTATTGTACTCTTCCAAGTGCTTAGTACAGTGCTCTGCACGTGGTAAATATGATTGAATAATGAGTAAATGCAACAATAAACAGACACATTTCCTACCACAAAAACCTCGTAGTCCAGCGACAAGCTCAGTGCAAAGTATTATGGTATTAAGTGCTTACGAGCTCTGGAGTAGACTCAAGCTAATCAGTTTGGACACAGTCCAAGAGTCACGGTCTTAATCCCCATTTAATAGATGAGGAAACTGAAGCACAGAGAAGTGAAGTGACTTCTATGCAGGTGTGCAGCAGGCGGGTGGCAGGGCCAGAATTAGAACCCAGGTCTTTCTGACTCCCAGCCTCATGCTCTATCCACTTGGCCCGCTGCTTCTCTGCCCTGCTGTGTGACTTTGGGCCAGTCACTTCACTTCTCTGTGCTTCAGTTTTCAAATCCGTAGAATGGGGATGAAATACCTATTCTCCCTCCTACCTACATCATGATCCCCGTGTGAGACAGGTACTGTATCTTGTATCTAACCTGGTGTTTGGCACAACGTCATGGCTTACAAAATACCACTGCTATTATTATCATTAAGCAACTCACACTGACCCAGTTTTACCGGCAGCTTAGCCTAGTGGAAAGAGCAAGGGCCTGCAAGATGGAAGTCCTGGGTTCTAATCCTGACTCTGGCACTTGCCTCCTGTGTCACCTTGGACAAATCACATAATGCATCTGCACCTCAGTTTCCTCATACATAAAATGGGGATGAAATACCTGTTCTCCCCCTACTTAGACTCAGAACCCCATGTGGGACAGGGACTATGTTCAACTTGATTATCCTGTATTTCTGCTGGCACTTAGAACAGCGCTCATCAAGTAGTTAATACTTACAAATACCATTATTATGAAAAAACTCAGATTGACACAGTATTACAACCACTTAACAAATACCATGGTTGTTATCGTTACTCATAGGCCCTCCAGTCTGGAACCTAAAATAAATTAAGCTAGGTTTTTAAGAAATCAGCCGGGGAGTAAAATTAATGAAAGCTCTGAAAAGTGTAGACAGGACACTTCTTTTGGTTGAGGCTCTGCTCCTCACCAGCACTGGATGCAGCATTTGAGGAGGATTATTTATTCATTCACTCATTCAACTGTATTTATTGAGCACTTACTTTGTGTAAAGCACTGTACTAAGAACTTGGAAGAGTAACATAAAATGGATATATCCCAGATGCCCCCAAAATATAAAGGCCCAATAAGTTCTTGTTGCACTCAGGAAGATTCATGTAATTGTAGACCTGTGAGATGTCATTTGGAGGTACCGCTTGTTATAATAATAATAATAATAATATTAATTATGATATTTGTTAAGCGCTTACTTATGAGCCAGGCACTGTACTGAGCTCTGAGGTGGATACAAGCAAATCGGGTTGGACACAGCCCCTGTCCCACTCGGGACTCGCAGTCTCAATCACCATTTTATAGATGAGGTAACTGAGGCACAGAGAAGTGAAGGGACTTGTCCAAGGTAACACAGCAGAAAAGGGGCAGAGTTGGGATTAGAACCTATGACCCTCTAGCTCTCAGGCCCATTCCGTATCCACTGTACCATGCTGCTTCTTATTCCAAGCTGTTCAGACCCCAACAAGTGTCACAGGGGAGAGAACGGGACCCCTTAAGTCACCCCTACTTTAGGCAGGACAAGGGGTGATCCACAGGGGCATGGGGGGCGACCGGAGAATGATCGAGGAACCCTATTGTGATGACCTGGCCATGACCCTCACTTCCCAGCATCCCCTGCTCCTCTCACCTGGAACGTCTTTGCCCGGTGGCCCCTGTCTGGGGGGGCTCATCAAGGAGTGGAGTGACGATCTTCTCTGTCATGTCGGTCAGCACTGTGAACGTGGGTTCCACGATGAAATCGATAAAGCCTGAGGAAGAGGAACACAGCCCGTGACAGAACTAAGCATGACCCCAGGGCTCACTGAGGTTTGACATTCAAGCCAATTCAGCCGAAGGGGGAAGGAGTCAGTCACTCAAGCTCTGGGAGAGTACAATACAACAATAAACGGACACATTCCCTTCCCACAGCGACCTTACAGTCTGGAGGACAAGGTTAGAATCTAGAGGGGAGTGATGGGGGACACGGGTCTGTCCATCACTGCTCTCTGGGCCTCCCTGCCGTGGGTTGGAGAAAATTAATAATAATAATAATAATTGTGGTATTTGTTAAGTGCTTACTTCATGCCAGGTACTGTACTAAGTGCTGGGGTGGTTACAAGCAAATTAGGTTGGATCCAGTCCCTGTCCCACGTGAGGCTCACAATCTCAATCCCCATTTTACAGAGGAGGTAACTGAGGCCCAGAGGAGTGACGTGACTTGCCCAAGGCCATGCGGAAGACAAGTGGCAGAGTTGGCATTAGAACCCATGACCTTCTGACTCCCAGGCCCATGCTCTAATTCTCCTTCCTAGAATGATGAGGGGCCATGAAGAGGACGAAGAACCAGGGGGACCGGACTAGGTTGCGTGGAATGGGTGGCTTCTGTTTACCCACATTTTGTGCTGCTTGTTTCTGTATGGCCCTGCCACCCTCAAAAAAGCCATTCCATGGCAACAGAAGGCAATTTCCGGGGGCCACAGAGACCAGATCACCAGGGACGAAAACACCTGTTTATCGTTTTTTTTCCCTCTCCCAAGAGCTTAGTTCAGTGCTCTGCACACAGTAAGTACTCAATAAATAGGATTGGATGAATGAACGGGTGAATAAGGGCCTATCACTAGTATTCTGAGACTCCAGTCTGCTTTCCAGAGCACCTGAAATATTTTTAGAGACAGAGAAAAACAAAGTGAAATATTTGCATTGAGAATGAATTGCAGGAAAAATAGGTGGAGGTAACATGTTTCAGAAAAGAACAAGTTGTTCGCATTAGGATGACCCCAGCTGAGGCTTGGTTTAAGATTCCCTTGGCCAGGGTTCTGCCTCTTCCCCTTCTCTACTCTTCCACATTCACCCTGTCCACACCTCGAATTAGGCCCTGGGGGAAGACACTCTCCAGCGCTATCGAAAGCAGCGTGTCCTAGTGGATAGTGCCTAGGCTTAGGAGTCAGGTGGACCTGGGTTCTAATCCAGGCTCCACCACTTGTTTGATGTGTAACCTTGGGCAAGTTGCTTCACTTCTCTGAGCCTTGGTTCCCACATCTATAAAACAGGGATTAAGAGAGGAAGCCCCATGTGGGAGGGACTGTGTCCACCCAGATTATCTTGTATCTATCTCAGCTCTTAGAACGGTGTCTGGCACATAGTAAGTACTTAACAAAACCTTGTTATTATTATTGTTGGAGGTGGTGTGCGGGAGAGGCTCACCTTGGCCAAGGGCGCTCTGCTTGGACCAGTTGCATTCTGGGAGAGAGGCTAACGAGGACTTACCTACTTGAGATTGGGCCACCATGGTGGATTTGCGGTCACACAGGGGCGAGAAGGGAAGTCCAAGTTCAGCCTCCTTGTCGCCCTGAGAAGATCAGAAGAGGGGATTGTTTTCATGTCGGCCTTCCCGTCTAGACTGGTCTAGACTGGAAGCTCGCTGTGGGCAGGAAATGGGTCTGTTAAAGTGTTCTATTGTATTCGCTTGGGAGTCCAACTGACTGGTTGAACTGTGGCAAGCTGGGCTCATCTGATTGATTCCATCAAGCTGCAGCCTCCGTGACTCCAATCTCATCCCGCAAACCCTGCTGTCAGTCAGTCAATTGTATTTAGCGAGCGCCTACTGTATGCAGAGCACTGTCCTAAGAGCTTGGGAGAGTACAATGGAACAATAAACTGGCATGTTTCTTGCTCAGAAATGAGATTACTATCTGAACACCTCACACCCCAAATCTCAGAGAGGTAACCAGCACTATTAGCTAGAAGAAGATCCAATTATGCTAGATTAGTCTCTCATTCCAGGTCCTAGATGATCATTCATTCATTCACTCATATTTATTGAGAGTTTACTGTGTGCAGAGCACTGTACTAAGCACTTGGGAGAGTACAATACGGCAATAACCATCATTGATTCAATCAGTCAACCGATCGATCAATCATATTTATTGAGAATTTACTGTGTGCAGAGCACTGTACTAAGTGCTTGGGAGAGTACAATATAACAGACACATCGAGCACTCAACTGTGTAAAGAGCACTGTACTACTTGGAAGCAGCATGGCCTAGTGGATAGAGCATGGGCCTGGGAGTCAGACGGCCATGGGTTCTAAACCCAGGTCCCCCACTTGTCAGCTGTGTGACCTTAGGCAAGTTTCTTCACTTCTCTGTGCCTCAGTTACTTCATCTGTCAAATGGGGATTGAGACTGTAAGCCCCACATGGGACAGGGACTGTGTCCAACCCGATTTGTTTGTATCCACCCCAATGCTTAGTACAGTGGCCGGAACATAGTAACTGCTTAACAAATACCACAGTTATTAGATTATTATCATTACAACAGAGTTGGTAGACATGTTCCCTGCCCACAATAAGCTTAGTTTCCTTCTTCCTCTCTTCCTCTCTCTCTCTCTCTTTCTTTCTCTCTCCTTCTCCCTTGCTCTCTTTTATTAATGGTATTTAAGTGCTGACTATTTATCAAGCACTATTCCAAGCCCTGGGGTCGATACAAGCTAATTAGGCTGCTCTCCCTCTCCATCATTTTTGGATCCATCCAGTTCTGGTTTCAGATATTTGACAAGGGTGAATGAAGTGCTTTCCTCTGAGGGTTGGTGTACTTTATACACAAAGTCAGCCTGGACTGCACCATTGGTGAATGCAAAATACAAAGAAGCAGCGTGGCTTAGTGGAAAGAGCCCGGACTTGGGAGTCAGAGTTCGTGGGTTCTAATCTCAGCTGTGCCACTTAATAGCTGTGTGACTTTGGGCAAATCACCTAACTTCTCTGTGCCTCAATTCCCTCATCTGTAAAACGGGGATTAAGATGTAAGCCCCACATGGGACAACCTGATTACCCTGTAGCTACCCTAGCACTTGGAACAACAGTGCTTGGCACATAGTAAGCACCGAACAAATATTATCATTATTATTATTATTATTACAAAGAGGCAGCGTGGCCTTGGGCCTGGGAGTGAGAAGACCTGGGTTCTAATCTCGATTCTGCCAACTGCTTGCTGTGTGACCTTGGGCAAGTCACTTCACTTCTCTGTGTCTCAGTTTCCTCGACTGTAAAATGGGGATTAAATACCTGTTCTCCCTCCTTCTTAGACCGTGAGCCCCATGTGGGACAGAAACTGTACCCAACTTGATGAACTTGTATCTACCTCAGTGCTTAGAATAGTGCTTGACACATCATCATCATCATCAATTGTATTTATTGAGCGCTTACTATGTGCAGAGCACTGTACTAAGCGCTTGGGAAGTACAAATTGGCAATATATAGAGACAGTCCCTACCCAACAGTGGGCTCACAGTCTAAAAGGGGGAGACAGAGAACAAAACCAAACATACTAACAAAATAAAATAAATAGAATAGATATGTACAAGTAAAATAAATAAATAAATAAATAAATAGAGTAATAAATATGTACAAACATATATACATATATACAGGTGTTGTGGGGAAGGGAAGGAGGTAAGATGGGGGGGATGGAGAGGGGGACGAGGGGGAGAGGAAGGAAGGGGCTCAGTCTGGGAAGGCCTCCTGGAGGAGGTGAGCTCTCAGCAGGGCCTTAATGACACATGATAAGTGCCTGACAAATACCATAACAATAAAAGACCAGTGGGTTTGAAAGGATTTTTCTTAGAAGGGCAAAGATGCCAACATTTGGCTTTCCATCCCTGGACTGATTTCCAAGAGAGATTCTTGAATCTTGTTGTGTCAGCTCAGAAACGGAACACAGGCCCTTCCTGGGTTTTCCACCCCAAACAATAAATGGTTGGTGTTATAAACTGTGCTCATTTATTTATTTGCCACTGTTTCTGCTAATGAAAACCAGAAATGGTGTCCCGATCCCCAAACCATTTGATCCTTTCCTTCCCAGTGATAATAATAATTGTGGCATTTGTCATGAGTTTTCTATGCATCAAGTACTGTTCTAGGTGCTGGGGGAGAGAAGCAGCATGACCTAGTGGCAAGCACATGTGCTTGGGAATGATTGTTCATGGGTTCTAATCCTGGCTACGCCACTTATCTGCTATGTGACCTGGGGCAACTCACTTCACTTCTCTGGGCCCCAGCTCGCTCATCTGTAAAATTGGCATGTAGACTGTGAGCCTCACATGGGACAACCTGATTACCTTGTATCTATTCCAGCACTTAGAACCATGCTTTGCACATAGTGAGTGCTTAACAAATACCATCATTATTATTATTGTTATTACAAGATTATCAGATCAGATACAATCCCTGTTCTGGACATGCCTCACAGTCTAAGTAGGAAAGGGAACAGGTATTGATTCCCCATTTTTACAGATGAAGGAGCTGAAGCACAGAGAAGTGAAGTGACTTGCCTAAGTTCATAAAGCAGGCAAGAGGTGGAGGCAGGATTAGAACTCAGGTCCTCTGTCTACCAGACCCGTCCTCTCTCCACGAGGCTATGTTGCTCCTCTCTTTCCTATGGATCATGAACAGAATCATCTCTTCAGTCTCACAGTTGCTTCTTATGGGGTGAGGAAGAACTCTAATTTCTGGGAGCTAGAGAAGTTGTTAACCTGGCCTAATGGAAAGCACACTGGATTTGGAGTCAGGAGAGCTGGGTTCTAATCCTGGCTTCACCCCTTGCCTGCTCTAGCACTTTAAGCAAATCACTTCACTTCTCTTTCCTCCACTATAAAATAAGGATTAAAGACCATTCTCCCTACCTCTCTTACTGTGAGGACAGGGTCTGTATCCAATCTGATTATCTTCTACCTACCTCAGTGCTTAGTTCACTGTGTGGCACATAATCAGTCTCCTTATGAACAAGGAACCTGAATACCAGTGCGGCTGTACTGTATTCGCCCAAGGGCTTAGTACAGTGCTCCACACACAGTAAGCACTCAATAAATACCACTGATTGATTGAAGAATTTGTCTCCCACAAAGCTTGCTCCAAACCACCTACAACATCACGGCCAGGTTTCATGTCATAAGAGCAGCTGCGTGTCTGCAATCTCTCCGTTTCTTCCAGAAACTTTGAATAGCCTCCCTGAAAACCCCCTTCCGGCCCACCAGACTTCATCAAAATGCCAAATGGAGTCCTATGCCAACAATTTACTGCATAAACGTATTCACGGGGGAGGCTACATTCCATTCGGAAGTCAATATTTAATTCCAAAGCACCTGAGGCAATGACTTCAATTCTGTAAAATGTTACTCTTCGATCCCCTTAGCGATATGCTTTATGGGATTGGAGGGCTGCTCCTTGCTGGGAAGCTTAACTAAAAACTCAGAGCCCAGGTAATGGATGGCTTCATAACCTCCTGACCCTTGACCCTTTGAAGTCGCCAATCTCAAGCCTCTCCTGCATTAATAGCTCTCATCGGTGTATCCCCTATTGGCAAATGTCACCAGTAGTTAAAAATATTAGTCAATAAATGTGATACCCGAAATGCGTAATTACTGAAAAGGGGTTTTAGTCTAGGCAGCTAGTTTTTTATCCCATTGGGCAAGGAATTCTACATGGCAATTTTCCAGCTGCTGCCACTGCGTTTCAACTTAATTTGATTGAAGCTGATGCTCCATCCAGAGTCTGGAGTTCTGACAGAAGGCGGAAGCTGAGTTTCCATTGGAGGTTTCTGAGAAACAATTTCTCCCAGAAAGCCCACTGTGGGTAGGGGATGTGTCTCTCTATTGTTCTATTGTCCTCCCCCAAGCACATGGTGCAGTACTTTGCACACAGTAACTGCTCAATAAATATGAATGAATGAATGGAAGTTATTCTGGGTTGTCTAGGCCTCTAGATTGTAAGCTCAAACTGTTGCATTGTACTCTCCTAAGTGCTTAGTACAGTGTTCTGCACACAGTACGTGCTCAATAAACACCATTGATGATGGTCTATGCCCCTGGATCTAAACCCTTTGGGTACTTGGTTTTTACTCTGTCAATCATATTTACTGAGCACTTACTGTGTGCAGACCACTATACTAAGTTCTTGGGAGAGTACAATATACCAATAAACAGACACATTCCCTGCCCACACCAAGCTCACTGTCTAGAGGGGGAGTCAGACATTAAACTCCCACCCTCAGTCCCACAGCACTAACGTACGTACCCATAACTTGTTTCTTTATATTAACATCGGTCTTCCCCCTCCAGACTGTAAGCTCGCTGTGGGCAGGGAATGTGTCTATTTCATTCAATCATATTTATTGAGTGCTTACTGTGTGCACAGCACTGTGCTAAGCACTTGATTTTAGTATTCTAGTACTCTAGTATTGTCCTCTCCCAAGCACTTAGTGCACTGCACTTAACAAATGCCATTTAAAAAAAAAAACAAACCGAACCTAAGTGGGCAGCCCCACGATGCATTGCACCAAATGACCTGTCAGAAGAACTCCTCCAGCAGGGACATGACCCAGCGACATTATCTCGTATCTGCCCTGATGCTTAATACAGTGCCTGGCACATGGTAAGCGCTTAACAAATACCATTAAAAGAACCCAACCCAACCCAAAGCCAGGTGGGCAGCCCCGCAATGTAACGCTCCAAGTGACCTGTTGGAAGAACTCCTCCAGCAGGGACATGGTCCAGCGATGGTGAAGGTCCCAGGCCTTGGCCGGATGGCTAATATCTGCCGTGTGCAGCATCAAAGATAAGGCTTTCGGCTTGTCGATCCTGCAAACCCAAACACCGACACCACTTAGTGACCCACAGCTTCTCTCTCCCTTTCCTTCCACCTACTCCCCACCTGGCTTAGCAAAACATTTGGCTCTCACTGACAGGTGGCTGGGATATAAATTAGACTGATTATGAAAATGGAAAATCTGCCAGACTTTCCTGGGGGTGGGTCAACTGGGGAAAAGGAATCAAGCAGAAGTTCCTTTTTTAATTCTCTGTTAATGCTTGGCTGATGAAGGGAATGTCTGTTTATTGTTGTATTGTACTCTCCCTAGCACTTAGTACAGTGTTCTGCACACAGTAAGTGCTCTATAAATATGACTGACTGACTTAATCATTGAAATAACCCAGTTATATAATCAGTGGTATTTTTAATGGTATTTACTGAAGTGCTTACTATGTGCCAGGCACTGTACTAAGCACTGGGGCATTATTAAGCACCTATTATGTGCCAGACACTGTAGTAAGGGCTGGTCTGGATACAAGATACTACTACTACTAATAATAATAATAATAGTAATAATAATAATAATTTTGGTATTTGTTAAGCGCTTACTATGTGCAAAGCACTGTTCTAAGCGCTGGGGAGGATACAAACTGATCAGGTTGTCCCATGTGGAACTCACAATCAATCCCCATTTTCCAGATGAGGTAACTGAGGCCCAGAGAAGTGAAGTGACTTGCCCAAAGTCACACAGCTGACAAGCAGCAGAGCTGGGATTTGAACCCACGACCTCTGACTCCCAAGCCCAGGCTCTTTCCACTGAACCACGCAGGTCAGACACAGACCACGTCTCACATTCATTCATTCAATCGTATTTACTGAGCGCTTACTATGTGCAGAGCACTGTATTAAGTGCTTGGAGAGTAAAATTTGGCAACAAATAGAGACAATCCCTACCCAACAACAGGCTCACAGTCTAGAAGGGGGGAGACAGACAACAAGACAAAACAAAACAAGTGGACAGGCATCAATAGCATCAATATGAATAAACAGAATTATAGATAAATACACATCATTCATAAAATAAATAGAATAATAAATATGTACATATATACACAAGTGCTGGGGGCAGGGAGGGGGATAGAGCAGAGGGAGGAAGTCTGGGCAATGGAGAGGGGAGGAGAAGCAGGGGAAAAGGGGGACTCAGCCTGGGAAGGCCTCCTGGAGGAGGTGAGATTTCAGTAGGGCTTTAAAGGGGGAAGGTGTCCTTGTTTGGTGGATGTGCGGAGGGAGGGCATTCCAGGCCAGAGGTAGGACGTGGGCCAGGGGTTGACAGGCGAGAACAAGGCACAGTGAAGAGGTTAGCGGCAAAGGAGCAGAGTGGGCGGGCTGGGCTGTGGAAGGAGAGAAGGGAGGTGAGGTAGGAGGGGTGATGGAGAGCTTTGAAGCCAGTAGTGAGAAGTTTTTGTTTCATACGGAAGTTGATAGGCACCCACTGAAGATTTTTGAGGAGGGGGGTGACATGCCCAGAGCGTTTCTGTCGGAAGATAATCCGGGCAGCAGAGTGAGGTATAGACTGAAGTGGAGAGAGACAGGAGCTTGGGAGGTCAGAAAGGATGCTGATGCAATAATCCAGTCAGGATAGGATGAGTGATTGCACTAACAAGGTAGCGGTTTGGATGGAGAGGAAATGGCAGATCTTGGCAATGTTGTGAAGGTGAAACAGGTTTTGGTGACGGATTGGATGTGTGAATGAGAGCGCGGAGTCAATCAATCAATCAATCGTATTTATTGAGCGCTTACTGTATGCAGACCACTGTACTAAGAGCTTGGGAAGTACAAATTGGCAACCTATAGAGACAGTCCCTACCCAACAGTGGGCTCACAGTCTAAAAGGGGGTCAAGGATGACACCAAAGTTGTGGGCTTGTGAGATGGGAAGGATGGTAGTGCCGTCCACAGTGACGGGAAAGTCACAGAGAGGACAGGATTTGGGAGAGAGATAAGGAGCTCAGTCTTAGACATGCTGAGTTTTAGGTGGTAGGAGGACATTCAGGTGGAGATGTCCTGAAGGCAGGAGGAGATGCGAGCCTGGAGGGAGGGAGAGAGAGCAGAGGCAGAGATGCAGATTTGGGTATCCTCTGCATAGAGATGAAAGTTGAAGCCATGGGTGTGAATGAGTTTACCAAGAGAGTAAGTATAGATGGAGAACAGAGGGGACCAAAAACTGACCCTTGAGGAACCCCTACAGCTAGGGGATGGAAGGGGGAGGAGGAGCTCGACTTATCTGCAGTGGAACCTCAGGCAAGTTACTTCACTTCTCGGTACCTCAGTTCCCTCATGCGTAAACTGAGGTACAGTATACCTCGTCTGTAAACTGAGGCAAAATGGAGATTAAGATGGTGACCTCTATGTGGGACAGGGATAGTATCCAACCCAATTAGCTAGTATCCACGTCAGCACTTAGTACAGTGCCTGGCATGTAATAAGCACTTAACAATACCATAGAAAATTTAAAAAACACAAATTCGCGCCATTCAACGGTTCAGGAACTCAGAAAAGAACTCACTCTTCTGGCTGCTGGAGAGCGCTCTTCATTGCCTTGATCTGCTGGAAGTGGCAAGACATGTCAGTCGCCATGACCATTTCAATCACCAGGGTGCGGAATTCCCTTGAGAGTGGACGCCACAGAGACAAGAGCGGAGCGGAAGACAGATTTATTTAAAATTAAGAGTTTGCTTCTTTTCTGTTCCCGGTTGGCCAGAGACTCTGGTCACTGTCATTGCTCTCCCCAACTTCAAAGTTTTACTGAAGACAAGAGCCTCCAAGAAACCTTCCCTAAGAACTCCCCTCCTCTTCTCCCACTCCCTCTTGCATTGCCCTGACTTATTCCCTTCATTCATCCTGTCTCCTGTCCCCACAGCACGTTTATATCTATCTGTAATTTATTTATTGTTTTATTGATTTATTTGTGTATATTAATGTCTGTCTCCCTCTCTAGACTGTGAGCTCGTTGTGGGCAGGGGATGTGTCCATTTGTTGCCGTATTGTACTCTCCCAAGCACTTAGTATAGTGGTCTGCACACAGAAAGCGCTAAATAAATATGACTGAATGAGTGAATGCTTAGGAGGCCTTTCGGTGTTTCTCCAGAAAGGAAACTCAAAAGCTCTTTGGGGATGGGGAATGTGTCCACCAACTCTTTTGTACTGTTATAAAGTACTCCGGTGCTTACTGCAGTGCTCAGCACATGGTAAGTACTCAATAAATAGGATTGATGATGATTCCGAGCAGACTAAGGGCAGGAACCATGTCTTCCAATTTTTTAAAAAATGGTATTTGTTAAGCACTTACTACATTTCAAACACTGTTCTAGGCGCTGGAGAAGGGACATGTTAATTAGGTTGGGCACAGCCTCTGTCCTTCATGAGGCTCACAGACTAAGTAGGAGAACAGGCAAACTGAGGCAGAGGAAAGTTAAGTGACTTGCCCAAGGTCACACAGCAGATAAGTGGCAGAGCCTTCCTTAGAACCCAGGTCCTCTGACTCCGAGGCCTGTGCCCTATCCAATAGGCTGTTCTTCTTCCCATGCTGCCTTTGCTTCTATTTGGGATTACAAGCAACCTGAAGGGGTTGCTTATAATCATTTTTTTGGTATTTATTGAGCACTTACTGTATGCAGAGCATCGTACAAAGCTCTTGGAAAAGTTTAATACAATAGAGTTGGTAGATGCAACCCAAGTACAGGACTTGATGTTTATTAAGGGCTTACTATGTAACAAACCCCCTGCTAAGATTCAAGATACTCCAATCCAGTCCCCACACCATGTGGCATTTCCTTAGAGGGAAGGAGAACAGGTACTTAATCTCCATTTTACAGATCAGGAAACAGAAGCTCAGAGAAGTTAAGTGACTTGTCCAAAGTCACACAGGAGGCAAGTGACAGCTGGGGAATAGAATTCAGATCTCCTGACCACCAGACCCATGCTCTTTCCTCTAGTTCATTTAAAAAAAAGGCATAAAAGTCAGTAGAGTCATCATAAAATCTTGAATCAATCAATCAATCAATCAATCAATCGTGTTTACTGAAGCCCTAGTTGACAAGGAAGCTAGCAGAGAACCAGTTTCTTCCAGGGCCCAGATCTCATAAGTGTCCATGCCCCTCTACTTTCCCCAAACCGGCCCCTCTCTTCTTCACTCCCTGACCACCATTTTCAACTGTTCATTCTCCAGTGGATTTTTTCCCCACTGCTTTCAAACATGCCCATGTCTCCCTTATCCTAGAAAAACCCTCCCTTGACCCCATGGCTCCCTCCCTCCATCTCCTTCCTACCATTGCTCTTCAAGCTCCTAGAATGAGTTTTCTACACCTGCTGTCTCCAGGTCCTCTCAAATTCTCTCCTTGACCCCCTCCAATCTGACTTCTGCCCCTTTGCTCCAAAGAAACCACCTTCTCTAAGGTCACAAGGGATCTCCTCCTTGTCAAATCTAATAGCCTCTACTCCATCCAAACCTTCTTGACCTCTCAGCTGCCTTCATCACCCTTGACCACTCCATTCTCCTGGAAATAGTATCCAGCCTCAGCTTCACTGACACCATCCTCTCTCCTGGTTCTCCTCCTATCTCTCTGGCCAATCATTCTCAGGCTATTTCATGGGCTCCTCCTCTGCCTCCCACTCTCTAACTCTGGGAGTCCCTCAAGGTTCAGTTCTGTGCCCCCTTCAATTCTCCATCTACACCCACTCCCTTGGAGAACTCATTCGCTCCCATGGCTTCCACTACCATCTCTATGTGGAAGTTTCCCAAACCTACATCTCCAGCCCTGATATCTCTCCTTCCCTGCAGTCTCACATTTCCTCCTGCCTTCAAGACATCTGTATTTGGATGTCCCACAGACACCTCAAACTTAACATGTCCAGACAGAACTCCTTACCTTCCCATTCAAACCCTGTCCTCCCAACTAATTTTCCTATCACTGTAGTCATCCTTGTCTCACAAGCCCATAATCTTGGCATTATCCTCAACTCACCTCTCTCATTCAACCTACATATTCACTAAATCCTGTCAGTATGACTTTCACAACATTGTTGAAATCTGCCCTTTCCTCTCCTTCTGATTTGCTACCGTGGTTAATCCAAGCACTTATTCTATCACACCTTCTTGCTGACCTCCCTGCCTCCTGTCTCTCCCCACTCCAATCCATTCTTCACTTAGTTGCCTGGATCATTTTTTGACACAAATGTTCAGTCCCTGTTTTCCACTCCTCGAGAACCTCCAGTGGTTGTCCATCCACCTCCGCATCAAACAGAAACTCCTCACCACTGGCTTTACCGTGGCATCTGTTAAGCGCTTACTATGTGCCAGGCACTGTACAATGCGCTGGGGTAGATATAACCTAATCAGGTTGGACACAGTCCATGTCCCACATGGGGCTCACAGTCTTAATCGTCGTTTTCCAGATGAGGGAATTGAGGCCCAGAGAAGTGAAATGACTTGCCTAAGGTCACACAGCAGGCAAGTGGCGGAGTCAGGATTAGAAACTAGGTCCTTCAGACCCCCAGGCCCGAGCTCTATCCACTAGGCCATGCTACGTGGTCCCTCTTACCTCCAGTCTTCTTTGGAGAGATTGGACAAAATATTCATTTCCTCGTCCTCTTGCAGAAGGCGGTAGGCTGCGCTCACGTGATGACTCTCGAGGACTGATCTGTCATTGTACAGGATGGCCGTATCAGAACTAGAAGGAAAGATAGGGCAAAGTATCAGATGGTTGGGACTGCCTTATTCTCTCCTTGAGCTCTCTCACGTTCGGGGTGAAGCTTTCTGTGGGTGGGGAATGTGTCCGTTTATCCTTCTGTTGCCCTCTCCCCAGAACTTAGTACAGTGCTCTGCACACAGTAAGCGCTTGATAATAATGATTGAATGAGTGAATGAATTAATTGCTTTGCCCAGGTGTCCTCCCAATAATCACCCTTCTTCATGGCATCCACTCCACAGTGTTGCAGGAGGAAGAAAAATACAAACGTCCCAAAGCTGACCCACCCATTCAAGTCAATCAGTTGGTCGATGGTATTTTTTGAGTGCTTGCCATGTGTGGAGAAGTTAGTTGGATAATCCTATTTATTGAGCACTTACCGTGTGCACAGCACAGTCCTAAGCGCTTGGGATAGTACAACACAACAATAAATGAACACATTCCCAGCCCACAATGAGCATACAGTCTAGAGGGGGAGACAGACATTGATATAATAAATAAATAACAGATATGGACACAAGTGCTGTGGGGCTGGGATGGGGGATGAATAAAGGGAGCGAGTCAGGGTGATGCAGAAGGGAGTAGAAGATCTAAGCACTAGGGAGAGTACAATCCAGTTGACTTGGTAGAAACAAGTCCTGCCCTTGAAGAGCTTATATTCTATAGGGGAGACAGACATGAGAATTAATTTTGAGTAGGGGAAGCAACAAAGGTGGAGCCAGCAATGAAGTGAGGGCATCAGTATCTAGGACGCATGGTATTTGTTAAGCGCTTACTATGTACCAGGCACTGTATTAAGCACTGGGGTAGATACAAGCTAATCAGGTTGGACACAGTTCCTGTCCCACATGGGGCTCATAGTCTTCAACCCCATTTTATAGATGAGGCAACTGAGGTCCAGAGAAATGAAGTGATTTGCCCAAAGTCACATAGCAGACAAGAGGAGAAACTGGAATTAAATCCCAGATACTCTGATTTCCAGGCCCGTGCTCTTTCCACTAGGCCACGCTGCTTCTCTGGAAGTTTCTGTGTGCTTCTAGTCCTCCTCTGAACAGCTGCTGCTTGTAGAAAGCACTTTAATTGACTCTGTCTACCCAGACCAGAGGGTCTCTCAGGCTCCGGATCCCCACTGAGTCAGAAGGTCAGTAGGTCACCCAAGCATAGCCCCCTCCATACGTTGCTCCCTCCAGGCTGTAATCTCCTTGTGGGCAGGGAACAAGCCAACCACCTCTGTACTACTGTACTCTTCCAAGCGCTTAATTCAGTGATCTGCACACAGTAAGCGCTCAACAAATATCACTGATTGATCCTGGAAGGCAGGTAAAATGCCTGAAAACTCTCTTCCCGGCACCCCTTCCACTCTCCTTAATAATAATAATGATGGCATTTGTTAAGCACTTACTATGTGCAAAACACTGTTCCTTCCTTCCTGCCCCTGGCACTTGGAGCAGCATGGCCTAGTGGATAGAGCATAGGCCTGGGAGTCAGAAGGACTAATCCCGGCTCCGCCAGTTGTCTGCTGTGTGACCTTGGGCAAGTCACTTCACTTCTTTGGGCCTCAATCCCCTCATCTGTAAAATGGGGATTAAGATGGTGACCCCTATATGGGACGAGGACTGTGTCCAATCCGATTATTTTGTACATACCCTAGCGCTTAGTACAGTGCCCGGCACCTAGTAAGTGCTGAACAAAAGTCATTATCATTATTATTTCTCCAGATGGCCAGAGGATGGGGGTCTCACCGCGTCTGGATGTGGAAGTTGTTGGTAGTGCCGGTGTGCTCGTAGTCGTGGATGGCGGCCGAGAAGATGATTGCGAAGATCTCCAGCTCCGTCAGCCAGTTCTGGAAAAGAGATGGCAATCAGACAGGGATGCCCATGACTTAGGCCCCTTCTCTGTTTGGCAGGACCTGGTGACCTGTGCCACCTTCTCCTACCCATAGTGCCCCATGAGAGATGGCGGGAGCACTGGTTTCTTGTATATAAGAAACATGTAGATATCTCAGCTGCGAGCCTATAAAGTCTTGAGCTGCCTTTTGTATTTCCGTACTTTCAGTTACTGCCCCAAGGGTCTGTTTCCTGAGTGGGGAGTGAGGAGGCAAGGGGAGAGTGCTGGAGCCCAAGAATGTTGGGAAACTGTGGCCTAGTGGAAAGATCCCGGGCCTGGGAGTCAGAAGGATCTCGGTTCTAATTCCGGCTCTGCCACTTGTTTGCTGTGTGACCTTGGGTGAGTTACTTCACTTCTCTGTGCCTCGGTTGCCTCACCTGTAAAAGGGGGATTGAGACGGTGAGCCCCATATGGGACAGGGACTGTGTCCCACCCAATTTGCTTGTATCCACCACAGTGCTTAGTAAGAGCTTAACAATTACCACAGCTTTTCTTTTCTTTTTTTTTTTTAACAAACAGATGTGGCCTTTCTCATAACCCTGTGATGCAGGGTAGAGGAGAAGAGAGAAGGGGGATGAGGTGGGGAAGGAGAATGACCAGGGGAAACCGGGTGGCAATGAAGAATCTGACAGACTTGGGGGAACTCTCTTTTTTATTTTTTTTGGTTAGTGGTATTTCCTCAGCGCTTACTATGGACCAGGAACTGTACTAAGCACTGGGGTAGATACAAACTAATCAGGTTGGACACAGTCCATGTCCCACATGGGGCTCCCATTTTATAGATAAGTATACTGCGGCCCAGAGAAGTGAAGCGACTTACCCAAGGTCCCACAGCAGACCAGTGGCAGAGCTGGGATAAGAACCCAGGTCCTTCAGACTCCCAGGCCCATGCTCTATCCACTAGGCTGCACTGCTTCTCCTGTCTAGTCTTTGTGTATCATGTGGATTCACACTCTTACCCAAGTGGACATCCATACAGGCACTCATATACACAGACATGCATATGTGCCCACCCAAACATTCACACATAATCAGAACAATCAGACACACACACATGCTCTCTCTCTCTCTCTCTCTCATACACACAAACATGGACACATATTTCTTTTGCCAGGGAGAATCCTGTTACCTGTGTGTGAGTGAGAAGGATTGTTGATGCCTTATGCTTGCTGAAACCTTCCGAATTGCTTGGGTCTCCTCATTATTATCCAACTGGGTCACTGAGAAAGCATCTCAAGCGGTCAAGGTCTTGCTACTCTCCAGGGGAACAGAGATGACACTGGCTCCTTTTTAGCTTCTCTCCAGCACCCAGTGTCAGATTTTACCCTTCAGCAGAAGACTACGGTGGAGCTTATAATCTCTTTTGCTTGGGTTTCAAAGACCTCCACCGATATGAAGTCCACTCTTCAGACCTATAGATCCAAAATGCCTCTCTGTGCCCACTCATCATCATCGTCATCATCAATCGTATTTATTGAGCGCTTGCTGTGTGCACAGCACTGTACTAAGCGCTTGGGAAGTACAAGTTGGCAACATATGGAGACAGTCCCTACCGAACAGTGGGCTCACAGTCTAAAAGGGGGAGAAAAGTTGTAAGCGGTGGCATAAAAACCACCCCTTGCCCCAGGCAAAATAATGAACCATAAGATGCTAGCAAAACCTGCAATCCCAGAAGCATCTTGGCCTAGGGTAAGAGGCTAGGACTACAGAATGCCAGACCTAGGAGCTGATAATTGGAAATAATAACAGTTGTGGTATCTGTTAAGTAGTTACTTTGTGTCAGGCACTGTACTAAGTGCTGGGGTAGATGCGAGATTAGCAGATCCCACTTAGGGGTCACAGTCTAAGTAGGAGGGAGAACAGGTATTTAATCCCCATTTTGCAGATGAGGGAACGGGGGCACGGAAAAGTGAAGTGACTTGTCCAAGGTCCCACAGCAAACAAATGGCAGATCCGGGATTAGAAGAGCTGAGAGCTCACCTCCTCCAGGAGGCCTTCCCAAACTGAGCCCCCCCTTTTCCCTCTCCTCCTCCTCCTCCCCTCCCCATCACCCCCCTCCCTCTGCCCTACCCCCTTCCCCTCCCACAGCACTTGCATATATTTGTACATATTTATTACTCTATTTTATTTGTAAATATTTACTATATTTATTTTATTAATGATGTGTACACAGCTGTAACTGTATTTATTCTGATGGTATTGACACCTGTCTGCTTGTTTTGTTTTGTTGTCTGTCTGCCCCTTTTAAACTGTGAGCCCGTTGTTGGGTAGGGACCATCTCTACATGTTGCTGATTTGTATTTCCCAAGGACTTAGTACAGTGCTCTGCACACAGTAAGTGCTCAATAAATACGATTCAATGAATAATGAATGAATTAGAACCCAGGTCCTCTGATTCTCAGGCCCATGCTCTATGCACTAGACCACCTAGCTTCTTATGGCTGTAGTCCAACCTCTGCCACTGGCCTGCTCTGTGACCTTGGAAAAATCTTTTAACCCTCTCTAGGTCTCAATTTCTTCATCTGTAAAATGGGGATAAGATACTAACCTCTCCCCTTGAGAAGTAGCGTGGCCCAGTGGATAGAACACAGATCTGGGGGTCAGAAAGACCTGGGTTCTAATCCCAGCTCCACCTGCTGTGTAGCCTTGGGCAAGTCATTTAATTTCTCTGTGCCTCAGTTATCTCATCTGTAAAATGGGGATGTAGACTGTGAGCCCCATGTGGGACAGGGAAGGTGCCCCACCTGATTAGCTTGTATCTACCCCAGTGCTTAGAAAAGTGCCTGACACGTAGTAAGTGCTTGACAAATACCATCATCATCATCATTTTAGACTGGGGTCCCCATGTGGGAGAGAAACTGAGCCTGATTTGATGTGCTTGAATCTACCTCAGCACTAATAACTTCTTAAATACTATAACTTTCTAACTTCAAGACCTGGGAAACCCTGCAGTTAATGGCACAGTGACTGGTAAAGCATAAAAAAAATCCACTCAGCAAACTTTTTTTTTACTGCCTGTGAAATAATTTCTCCCTCGAGGCGAAACCTAGAAGCAAGTCCCCAAATAGAAAGCAGCCAGCCAAAGTTCGGCGTTCTGGGGAGAAAAAATCCCACCTTGATCTGGGTTAGTTCCAAATGACAGAATCCCAAGCCCTCCAGAATCTTGTGGGCTAAGTGTATTGTCCTCGGGGACATAGAAAAGGATCAAAAAAATCCCCTGACCACAGTGAGTTTACAGTCTAGAGGGGGAGACAGACATTAATATAAATAGATAAATTACAGTTAGGTACATAAGTGCACAGTCTGTTATATTGTACTCTCCCAAGTGCTTAGTGCAGTGCTTTGCACAGTAAGCACTCAATAAATATGATTAAATAAATGAATCTTCCATTGGTCAATTGATGAGTGGCAGCCTGTTCTAATGGAAAGAGCCCAAGCCTAGTAAATGAGGACCTGGGTTCTAATCCCATGTCACCCCTTTCCTGCTATATGACTTTGGGAAAGTCACTAAACTTCCCTAGGGCACTGACAAGACCCAAAATTCTTCTGGTTGTACATTCACAAGGCATTACTGATGCTATTATAAAAATGTACCTGACCTGATTATCATGAATCTACCCCAGAGCTCAATACAGTGCTTGGCACATAATAACCACTAAAAAAATACCAAGAAAAAAACAAAACCCAAGGAGATTTTGAGAAACACAAGCTATATATTTTTATCCTTTGCTTTTCATTATTGACTAAAACTATTCAAAAGGATATAAAAACGCTTTATCTTCTCTCCTAAATCGCTTCCTCTGCCTGTGTTTGCCTTACAGATGATAATAATAATAATAATAGTATTTGTTAAGTGCTTACTATGTGCCAAGCACTGTTCTAAGCACTGGGGTAGATACAAGGTAATCAGGTTGTCCCACGTGGGGCTCACACTTCTAATCCCCATTTTACAGATGAGGTAACTGAGACACAGAGAAGTTAACTGACTTGCCCAAGATCACACAGCAGACAAGTGGCAGAGCCAGGATTAGAACCCACATCCTCTGACTCCCATCCCATCCTCCCTTTCACCAAACCATCCAATCTTGGTGTCACCTCCCTGGTTGTCTGCAACTGATTCATATATATGTCGTATTCATTAAGTGCTTACTATGTTCCGAGCAATGTACTAAGCACCAGGGTAGATACAACCTAATCAGTTTGGACACAGTCCCTCCCACATGGGGATCACAGTCTTCACCCCCATTTTAGAGATAAAGTTACTGAGGTGCAGAGAAGTGAAGTGACTTGTCCAAGGTCACACAGCAGACAATTAGTGGACTGGGAATTAGAACTCAGGTCTTTCTGACTCCCAAGCCCATGCTCTAACCACTAGACCATGCTGCTTCACAGGTCTGCTCCTTTGGCCCAAACTACAGTCTCTGTCTCCCCCTCTAGACTGTAAGTTCATTGCGGGCACGGAATATGTCTCTGTGTTGTTCTACTATGATCTCCCAAGCGTTTAATACAGTGCTCTGCACACAGTAAGTGCTCAATAACTATGACTGACTGACTGACTGAATGAATCTAATCCATCTATCATGCCCAGGGGAAACCAAAGTTATTAAATGCATCCATAATCAATCAAAGGTATTTATCTAGTGCTTACAGTGTGCAGAGCACTGTGCCAAATGTTTGGGAGAGTACACGGCAATAGGATTGGGAGACACAACCCCGTTCTCAAGGAACTTACAGTCTAGTGGCAGGGATTCCAATCTAGGTCACACACTGCATTTCTTTGCAGATTCAACCCCTTCAGCTTGTAACTTCCAGAACCATCAATCAGTAGTGTTCATTGAGTTCCTACTGTGTGCAGAGCACTATACTAAACACTTGGGACCATGAGACCAAACTTCCCCCGCCTCCGTCTGGCTGGTGTTCCCACAGAAATAATAATAATAATAATAGCTAATAATACTTGTTAAGCATTTACTGTGTGCAGAGCACTGTACTAAGCACTTGGGACCATGAGACTTGTCACTTGTCAGCTGTGTGACTTTGGGCAAGTCATTTAACTTCTCTGTGCCTCAGTTACCTCATCTGTAAAATGGAAATTAAGCCTGTGAGCCCCATGTGGGACAACCTGATTACCTTGTATCTACCCCAGTGCTTAGAACAGTGCTTGGCACATAGTACACATTTAACAAATACCATCATTATTATAATGAGACCAGAACTCTCCTGTCTCCAGCTGGCTGGTGTTCCCACAGAAATAATAATAATAATAATAACAATAATAATAACAATAATAGTACTTGTTCAGCACTTACTATGTGCCATGCACTGTTCTAAGCACTGGGGATGATACAAGTTAATCAGGTTGGACCCAATCCCTGTCCCACATGGGGCTCACAGTCAATAAGCGCTCAATAAATGCCATCATTATTATTATTATTATCCCCATTTTCCGGTTGAGGTAACTGAGGCCCGGAGAAGTGAGGTGACTTGCCCCACTCACACAGCAGACATGTATCAGAGCCAGGAATAGAATCCAGGTCCTCCTGACTTCCAGGCCCGTGCGCTATCCACTGAGCCATGCTGCTTCCTCACAGAATACTGGGTTGAGCTCTTACTGTGTGCAGAGCATTGCCCAAAGCGCTTGGGACCACGAGACCAGATGCTCCATCTCCTACCGGCTGGGGTTCTGGCAGTATTGGGCTCTGCGCGTAGAGCACTGTACTCACCACCACCCCTGTCTTGTATAGCAGATAGTGGACGGTCTGGGTCACGTCGGCTGCATGCATCAGGTTGTGATATGGGTTTTTGTGTTTGCTGTAGCCCACCTCCAGGGCTTCCACAAATGAAACCAAAGCCGAGATCGGAATCTGCAAGAGATGGGGATGGATTCGGTGAGAGTGCCGGCTGACAGAAAGGCGTTCCATTCATTCTTTCATTTACCCATTCATCCCTTCAATCTTATTTGTTGAACAGAGGTCTATCTTCTTCTTTTTCACTGGAATACCTGGTTTGTCCTCCCGTCTAATTAAAGATAGGGCATTGGTCAGTCAATCCAATTTACTGAGAGCTTACTCTGTGCAGAGCACTGTAATATAGAAGCAGCATGGCCTAATGGATAAAGCATGAGCCTGGGAGTCAGAAGGTCATGGGTACTAATTCCAGCTCTGCCACTTGTCTGTTGTGTGATCTGAGGCAAGTCACTTCACTTCTCTGTGACTCAGTTACCTCATCTGTAAAATACGGATTGAGACTGTGAGCCTCAAGTAGGACAGGGACTGTGTCCAACCCAATTTGCTTATATTTGCTTAGTACAGTGCCTGGCACACAGTAAGTGCTTAACAAATACCATCAACATCACCATTATTATTATTATTACTGAGTGCTCGGGAGAGTACAATAGGGCAATAAACAGACACATTCTCTGCCCAAACTCAGCTTACAGTCTAGAGGGGGAGACAGATATTTATTTGTTCATTCATACATTCAATCATATTTACTGAGTGCTTACTGTGTGCAGAGCACTGTACTAAGTACTTGGGAGAAGACAACAATAAACGGACACATTCCCTTCCCAGAACCAGCTTACAGTCTAGAGGGGGAGCCCAACATTAATATAAATAAATTATAGCTACAATAAATAAATTACTGATATAAATAAATTTGTATCATGCTGCGGATAGATGTGCAGATTTCTTGGTGACTTTGTCAGGTTAAATTGGACTATGTCCATATCTGTAATTTATTTATTTAATTATATTAATGGCTGTCTCTCCCTCTAGAATGTAAGTTGGTTGTGGGCAGGGAACGTGTCTGCTTGTTGTTGTATTGTACTCTCCCGAGTGCTTACTCCAGTGCTCTGCACGTAGCAAGCAAGCAATAAATACAAATGAATGAACGAATGGAAAACAGAAAACTAGTAAGAGCCCAAGAAAGAGGCACTCTCTAACGTGCTGACTGTGTTCTTGCCATGTTAGGGAAAGCTCACGATTGTAGTACTGACACCTTCTAACCAATCCATCGATCAGTCAGTGGTATTTGCTGATGCTTACTATGTGCAGAGCACTGTCCTAAGCACTTGGGAGCATCACAACAGAGTTGGTAGATGTTTTGTCCACAAGGAGCTTACAGTCTAGAGGGGGAGACAGACATTAATGGAAATAACCCTGGTCTTCCGAGGGCCCCTGTTCCCAACATGCTTTGCTCTTGGCATGGTCATGTCAATGTCTGTCTGCTGTGCCACTAATGAGACTCCTACAATTCCTGCCTTCCTCCACCCGGGAAGGAAACAGAGAAGGCAAGTGTGGCCCGAGGTCCCCGGAAAACCTCAGGAAGACCAGTAGCTGATAGACTGGTTGCGATGGCTATGGGGGTGCCCTGGAATTCTCCTCCTTTAACCGCAACACCCTACTTCAAAGTCTTAATGAAGCCACATCTCCTCCAAGAGGTCTTCCTGGACTAAGCCCTCCTTTCTTCCTCCTCCACCCCTTTCTGCATCACCCTGATTTGCTCCCTTAATATATGTCCCCTCCCAGCCCCACAGCACTTATGTCCAGAGCTGGAATTTATTTATTTCTTTTAATGTCTGTCTGCCCCTCTAGGCTGTAAGCTCATTGTGGGCAAGGAGAGAGTCTGTTTATTGTTAGATTGTACTCTCCCAAGTGCTTAGTTCAGTACTCTGCAAATACAAATAACTACAATTGAATGAATGAATACTAATTTTTGTTTCCATTTTTTGTATCTGTCACTTTCTCCAGTTCCCTCTCACCACTTATATTCTCAGCTAATGAGCCCCAGGAGGGTCAAACACTGTGTCTAATTTTCACCTGTGTGTTCTTTACCAGTGCTGAGCACAGGGCTATGCACACAGTAAGTGCTTGATAAATACCATCAGTACTTCTATTACTACTACTACTCTCAATAGTATTTAGGTAGCACTTAGTCTGTGCAGAAGCAATGTACTGAGCACTGGGGAGAGCACAATCTAATGAAGTTAGTAAACACAATCCCTACCTTCAAGGAGAGCATAATCAAGCAACAGACACAAAAATAAATTACAGGGAAGGGAAAGCAACAGAGTTTAAAGATCTGTCCGTAAGTGCTAAGGGAGGTGGAAAGGAAAAATGTCCAAGTGTTTGGGTGACAAAAAAGTGCTGAAATAATAATAATAACAATAATAAAGGTATTTGTTAAGCTCTTACTATGTGCCAAACAATGTTCTAAGTGCTGGGTAGATATAAGGTAATCAGGTTGTCCCATGTAGGGCTCACAGTCTTAATTCCCATTTTACAGATGAGGTAACTGAAGCACAGGGAAGTTAAGTGACTTGCCCAAAGTCACACAGCTCATAAGTGGCAGAGCCGGGATTAGAACCCATGATCTCTGACTTCCAAGCCCGTGCTCTTTCCACTAAGCCACATGGAGAATACGATAAAGAAATGAGAGATTAAGGAGGGCCTAGGCCACAGCATCAAAGGTTGTCAAGAAGTCAAGGATCAGGTCAGAATAGCGTGGCCTAGTGGAAAGAACTTGGGCCTGGAAGCCAGAGGACCTGGGTTCTAAACCTTGTTTCACTATTGTCTGCTGTGTGACCTTCAACAAGTCACTTCACTTCTCTGTTCCTCAGTTCCCTCACCTGTACAATGGGGGTTAAGATTGTGGGCCCCATATTCATTCATTCATTCATTCAATCATATTTATTGAGCACTTACTGTGTGCAGAGCACTGTACTAAGCGCTTGGGAAGTACAGAGTAAGGAAGCATTCAATACATATGATTGATCGATTGATTGAAAGACTTGGGGAGAAACTACCAAGAGATCATTTGGCAGTGCCCAACAGGAGCAGAAATTATTTGCAAAGTAATGACTATAAAGATTTTAAAGCTAGATAAGGGCTCATCGCTGGGTTTTCTTCCGATGCCTAATCAGCTGTTTAAACAGAAACTAACCTGAGCTAGGCAATAATGTACCTATGTCAAGCCCTTAGAAAAAAAACACTGATTTTATTCCATGAAGTCTGCACATTTCCCCTGGAATCGAGATGGGCTGGTAATGTATTGCGCTAATCTACAAGGCTGACAACACAGAGTATTTGTGTTAATTCATTTGAAGCCATAGCTTGGAAAATGTCCCCGATTTCTCCCCTACAGCTTTATCTTCTCAATACCTTCTCAGGGCTGGTCTAAGGAAAGAAACAGGAAACCCATTTGTCATTCACTGACCTTGAAACGACTGATCAGATCATAACGTGTGAGCAGTTCGTAGAAAATGAATTTCAGCGCGTGATCTCCACTGGCATCGTTCAGGGTAAACACATCGAAGGACCACGTATCTACATTCTGGAAGAGAGATAGAAGAGCGAATGCTATTAGGGGACAGCTACTCTCCTTGTAACATCAAGAGCCCATTAAGCTACACTTCTCTTCCTTGAAAGGAAATCCATTCGATTAAGCCTTCTGCTCTTCATCCTTGGCTCCGAAAATTGGGAAGGGAGATGACTGCAGGGGGGAGAGAGGGGTCTGTCAGTCACCACTCCCCCAGCCCACTGATAGACATTCACAGCGAGTCGGGAGGAGGGATGCACAGATTCTCCACAGATACAGAGATGGGATACACAGATTCTCTTGGAGTGCTGGTGAATTCCACTCCCAACAGAGACATATGCAGAGGCAACCCTCCTAACACATGGGATGGGACAATAAGATCAGGGATGGGTTCAGAAGGATTTTCCCAAGATTCTTTAGGGCTCCATCGCCAGCCGCAAAAGCCTGTCCTCTGCCCATTCTCGGATAAAAAGAGGTCCTGGGAAAGGGTGGTGAGTCTGAACCACAGCTCCAGGTGAAGGAGAGCTGGCAGTTAAGGGTCCAGAGAAGAAGCAGCAGAGACTAGTGGAAAGGTCCCGGGCCTGGGAGTCAGAAGACCTGGGTTCTAATCTTGCTCTGCCACTTGTCTGTTGTGTGAGCTTGGACAAGTCACTTAGTTTCTCTATGCTCAGTTTCCTCAACTGTAAAGTGAGGTTTCAATACCTGGTCTCCTTCCTACTTAGATTGAGAGCCCCATGTGGGACGGGGATCGTGTCCAACTTTGTGGATTTTTTTAAAATGATATTTGTTAAGCACTATGTGTCAAGCACTCTTCTCAGCTCTAGGGCAGATTCAAATCAATCAGGCATCTGTATCAGGTGACCTGTATCTGTCTCAGTGCTTAGAACAATCTCCGGCACGAAGTAAGCACTTGGTGGTTTTTTTGTGGTATTTGTTAAGCATTTACCGTGTGCCAGGTACTGTAGGAAATGCTGGGGTGGATATCAGAAAATCGGGTTGGAAACAGTCCATGTCCCACACGAAGCTCACAGTCTCAATCCCCATTTTACAGGTGAGGAAACTGAGGCACAGAGAAGTCACATCACTTATCCAAGGTCACAAAGCAGACAAGTGACAGAGCCGGGATTAGAACCCGGGTTCTTCTCCCTCCCAGGCCCATGCTCTAACCATTAGACCATGCTGCTTCTCAACTACCATAACATAACAAATACCATGTAAAAAATGGTGATGACAAATCAGCCATGTGGATTATGGGAGAGACCAGAGGGGGAGCACAGAAAGATGGGGAGAGAGAGGAGAAAGAGGAGAGATGAAAAGAGAGAGGCTGTGAATGAGAGCTTGGCCTACAACAAGTAGGAAGCTGCTGCTTAGAGAAGCAGCGTGGCTCAGTGGAAAGCGCCCCGGCTTGGGAGTCAGAGGTCATGGGTTCTAATCCTGGCTCCGCCACATACCTGCTGTGTGACCTTGGGCAAGTCACAACTTCTCTGAGCTTCAGTTCCCTCATCTGTAAAATGGGGATGAAGACTGTGAGTCCCACGTGGGACAACCTGATCACTTTGTATCTCCCCCAGCGCTTAGAACTGTGCTTTGCACATAGTAAGCACTTAACAAATGCCATGATCATTATTATTATTACAACAGCCCCTCAAGAGGGAATACTTAATATTTAATAGCCTTTTCATCGAGATTACCTTCAACGCTTCAATCACAGCAGGAGGATAGCTAAGTCCGACCATGTTCGACGTCCGTCTGTACATTCTGATGGGTTTGACAGAAAAAAAACAATGATTGTGCTGTCCCGAAACACAGGAGAAATACTGAGAGAACCCAACTTTGCCTGAAATTAGAACATCCCCTCAGCAAGGAATCCAGTCTCCAATCCACCTGGGTCTTTGGGCCTAGTCACTGTCTCAGCCTGCTTGAAATTTAAGTCCATCGGAAAAGGGAAACAATTCTAGTCTGTCTCCATTCTAAGTGTTGAAGCAATTCAGCCAGTCGATCCACGGTATTTATTAAGCGTGGCTCAGTGGAAAGAGCATGGGTTTGGGAGTCAGAGGTTGTGGGTTCTAATCCCTGCTCCGCCACTTGTTAGCTGTGTGAACTTTGAACTTTGAACTTAACTTCTCTATGTCTCAGTCACCTCATCTGTAAAATGGGGACTAAGACTGTGAGACCCACGTGGGACAACCTGATAACCTTGTATCTACATCAGCACTTAGAACAGTGCTTGGCACATAGTAAATGCTTAACAAATACCACATTATTATTATTATTATTATTATTATTATTATTATTATTATTATTATTATTATTATTATTAAGTGCTTACTGTGTTAAACACTTGGGAGAGTACATTTACAACAGAATTGAAATCAAAGCAATTCCACCTGCTTTGGAGAAGAACCCAGTTTACCTGCCTCTTTGGTATGCTAATAAGCAGGTAGATGAAGCCAGAAAAGCTCATTTTGGGCAGGAAACTTATCTACCAACTCAGTTGTATGGTGCTCTCCCAAACACTCAGTACAGTGCTTGGTACACAGTAGGCTCTCAAGAAATACTGATTGGGAGAAAATACTTCCAGGAGTAGCATTGATGGAGTCATTTTCTCAAGAATTTACAAAAGGCTGAATTATGAATTCCTCAGCCAGGTCTGACCATTCCTTACCAAGTTCACAAAGTCCATTTTGAGATGAAATGTCCACACAGACAGGATTTTCCACAAGGAATGTGGAAGGGAGTGACAGTTGCCTGCCTCTGCGTGAAAAGATTGGATTTCAAAGGGCAAAAAATCTGGGAGAGCCTTAACTTCCAAATGGCATGAGAAGAAGGTAGACTCTGTAAGCTCTTTCAATCAATTGTATTTATCAACCGCTTACTGTGTGCAAAGCATTGTAATAAGCACTTGGGAGAGTAAAATCCTTGTGGGCCAAGATCCTGCCTACCAATTCTATCATACTGTACTTACCCAAGTGCTTAGTGCAGTGTTCTGTATGCAGCAAGTGCTCAATAAATACCATCGATTAATAGAATGATTGATTGAGGATTGCTTCGCTGTGGATCACAGCTTCTTGGGAGGTGCTATCCTGGACTTTCCAAGCCAGTATGAAAGAGGATCCCACCTCCTTCAAAATCAATAATCAATCACTGCTTTCTATTGAGTACTTACTGTGTGCAGGGCACTGTACTAAGTTCTTGGGAGAGTATAATGCAACAATGCAATACAATGTAATACAATTAATTCTCCAAATCCTTGGTTAATTCCTGCTTCATTCTCCTGGTTAATTCTCTAAATCAGAAATTATAGCAACCTGCCAACCACCTTCAGCACTTAATTATTTATTCACACTCATCCTTAGCACTGGGCAGATATGCTCCCTTCCCATGAGGAGCTTACACTAGAGTGGGAAAACCAGACGAAGAAAAAGAAACAGTTACAACTAGTGGAATGATAATAAACCAATCAGTTGTATTTATCAATCAATTGCTTACTTTGTGCAGAACACTGTGCTAAGCACTTGGGAGAGTACAATACAACTGAGTTGGTAGGCACGTTCCCTGCCACAAGGAGTTTACAGTCCATCTCACTGTAGTTTATAGTCAAAGGAAAGTTTTCTGCTCACATTTTGTTTTTGCAACAAAACTTATGCTGGCTGCAATGAAACATCCAAAATAACCTCTGAAGGCTCGAAGGATTGCCAAGTAGAGAAAAACCACAGCAGAAACGTTTTTCTGGGATAGAGTTAGAGTGAGAGTTAGGGTTCGGTTCCAGGACAAGGTTAGGGATTGGGATTGGATGTGGCTAGCTTTTGCGTTTAGAGACTGGTTTAGAGACTGGCTTTCATCTATTTATCAGGATTCCATTTTGGCCCCATCTAAAGAATTGTTTCTGTGAATCTGCAGACTCTGCTGGCAGTTTCCCGTTGGTCTCCCCATTTCATCTCCCCCTTTACCTTTCGACGAATATCCCAGCCTGCACCGCGTGGACGATGGTCTTGAACCTCGGCTTCTCCTCGCTCCTTCTGAGCATCATCCCCATCTGCCGCGTGAAGGTGGAGGCCAGCCAATCCCGGACTTCAGAGGGCACAGCATCCGACTGGATGTCACTGAGCTCATCTTCGGTGTCCAGGAGACGCCTGGGAAGAGAGGAAGTGACACCTAAGTAGCTGTCATTCTTTCATTCATATTTATTGAGTGCTTACTGTGTGCAGAGCACCGTATGAAGTGTTTGGGAGAGTACAATACAACAATAACAGACACATTCCCGCAATGGGTAGCTCTCAACACTGAGAAGATAAACACGCGCGCGTGCACACACACACACACACACACGCACACAAAATCTCTCTCTCTCTCTCTCTTCAGGCTACTTAACCTGGTCATAAAAGCTCCATTGTCTGTTTACTTGTTTATGATATTTGTTAGGCACTTACTATGTGCCAGTCACTGCACTAAACACTGGGGTAGATATAAGCTGGCCAGGTTGGACACAGTCCATGTCCCACATGGAGCTCACAGCTTTAACCCCCATTTTACAGATGAGGGAACTGAGGCCCAGAGAAGTTGAGTGACTCGCCCAAGGTCACACAGCAGACTTGAGGAAGAGCCAGGATTAGAACCCAGGTCCTCTGACTCCCTGGCCCATGCTCTTTCCATTAGGCCTTGCTGCTTCTTCAAAGCTGCTTCCGTTCTGCAAAGCAGCTTTGTAGAACAGCATCGTCAAGTCTCTAAATTCTATAACAGTCTGGCCCTCATGCCCACCTTCAGGGTGGTTAACAGAAGAGTAGCGGTAAGATTCCCTTTGCTCTCCTGAATTCAGGAGACCCAACCTCCTCCGGAAAAAAGTATGCAGTGGAAATCACCAGTGCTACTTCCAAGCTTCAGTTTAAACAATGCTGGGTTGGCTGTCCCCGAGACTTTGGGAGACCAAGGTCCCTCAGAACCTGTTCTAAAACGTGAAGACCTTCCAGAGTGTGAGCCCAGATGAGGGTAGGCCTTCCCCTTCCCTGAAAACCCCTCTATCTTGGAGTGCACCACTAGGCTTAATGCCAATGTGTGTTGAGAGGATTTTATCAAAGTGGGGCTGATTTGAAACTCGACACTGGCACTGCGTTGACGTCAGGCTTAAGCACATGAGGAAAAGCCATCGACAACAGGGTTCTAGTGGCCTAAGAATTGGAGTTATTCAAAATTCCCTCAGGGTAGCCATTTTGGATCTTCCACTTAGCATTCTTCTGAAGAAGGAGGGTGAACAGATTTCTCATCTCCATTCATTAGAAAGGAGAGCCAAGACTCAGAGGATTCATGTTCTTGGCAGGGATCAAAGAAGGCCAGAAAACCTCCTGAAATTGTGACTCTGTGGCTCTTTATTCTTTTCTATGGTATTTGCTAAGTGCTTACTATGTGTCAAACACTGTTCTAAGTGTTGGGGTAGATACAAGTTACTTAGGTTGGACAGTCCCGTGTCCCACGTGGGGCTCACTTTCAAAGTAGAAGGTAGACCAGGAGAACTGAGGCATGGAGAAGTGATGTGACTTGCCCAAGGTCACACAGCAGGCATTTGGCAGAGCCAGGATTAGAACCCAGGTCCCCTGACTCCAGGCCCATGCTCTACCCACTAGACTACACTGCTTCTCCTCTACATGAGTGGATTCCCCTCAATCAGAGTGACCTGGCTGCATCATGGGTCCACACAAGCATCCCAAGGAGATTAATGTTAGGAAATCTGTGAAACAGCTCCATTCTAACAGATCTGCATGACAGAGTAGGATGTGAAACAAACCATCTTAATGAATCCTGTCCTCGAAAGAAGCCTACATCATTCCCATCTCCAGGATCGACAGGGTTAGCTCACCGGGTCTCATCGATGTACACAGATTCAAGCACCGTGGCGGCATAGTCCAAATTCTTTTTGAGGTCAACAACGGAGGCCTCTCCTCTCTCCAGTTGCTTCACCAAAGACCGCAGCCTACGAGGGAAAGATGTGAATCCTTTAGATCAGAGGGAAATAAACAACAGCATGAAAACAAAGTTTTCTCCCAATATCCCAGCTCAACCAAATCCAAGGACTGCGGTGTTCAATGGAAACAGCAGGGAAAAAATGTACTTGTCATTTCTATGCAAAAATCGTTTCGTGAAACTTTGGTCCAGGGAGGATCAATCTATCAACTCCATCCCGCTCGCCTTACCTCCTTCCCTTCCCCACAGCACCTGTATATATGTATATATGTTTGTACATATTTTTTACTCTATTTATTTATTTATTTAATTTGTACATATCTATTCTATTTATTTTATTTTGTTAATATGTTTGGTTTTGTTCTCTGTCTCCCCCTTCTAGACTGTGAGCCCACAGTTGGGTAGGGACTGTCTCTATATGTTGCCAACTTGTACCTCCCAAGCGCTTAGTACAGTGCTCTGCACACAGTAAGCGCTCAATAAATGCGATTGATTGATTGATTTACTGGACTGGAACGCCCTCCCTTCTGAAATCTGACAGAAAATTCCTCTCCCCTCCTTCAAAGCCTTATTGAAGGC
Organism: Tachyglossus aculeatus; assembly: GCF_015852505.1. NCBI lineage: Eukaryota > Metazoa > Chordata > Mammalia > Monotremata > Tachyglossidae > Tachyglossus > Tachyglossus aculeatus. Next base: position 46,102,367 of record NC_052067.1, on the reverse strand, counting down.
ACATCTCCAAGAGGTCTTCCCTGACTAAACCCCTCTTTCCTCTTCTCCCATTCCCTTCTACGTCGCCCTGACTTGCTCCTTTTGTTCTTCCCCCTGCCCAGGCCCAGAGCTCTTACGTCCAGATCCGTCATTTATATTAATGTGTGTCTTTCCCACCACTAGACTGTAAACTCAGTGTGGGCAGGAAATGTATCTCTTTATTGTTGTATTCTCCCAAGCACTTAATATAGTATTCTGCACACAGTAAGCACTCAATAAATATGATTGAGTGAACGAATGAATGAAAGACTAAGTGCTTGGGAGAGTACAGTACAAAAGAGTGGAGAGACATATTCCCTGCCCACAATGAGCTCACAGTCTAGAGTAAATATGACTAAATGAATGATGAATGAATGGACAGATATTAATATCAATAAATAAATTATGGATATGTAATAATTGCTATGGGGATGCGGGTGGGGTAAATAAAAATAATAATAATAATAATAATAATAATGGCATTTATTAAGTGCTTACTATGTGCAAAGCACTGTTCTAAGCACTGGGGAGGTTACAAGGTGATCAGGTTGCCCCACCTGGGGCTCACAGTCTTAATCCCCATTTTACAGATGAGGTAACTGAGGCACAGAGAAGTGAAGTGACTTGCCCAAAGTCACACAGCTGACAGTTGGTGGAGTCGGGATTTGAACCCATGACCTCTGACTCCAAAGCCCATGCTCTTTCCACTGAGCCACGCTGCTTCTCTAATATCAAGTTCCCCAAGGGTACACATCCAAGTGCATAGGTGATGCAGAAGGGAGAGGGGATAGGAGAAAACAGAGATTAAATGTGAAAGGCCTCTAGGAGGAGATGTGACCTTAATGGTCCCCGAAAGGCCAAAATACGGCCCAGAAGTAGACGACTAAGATGACGCAAAAGGCAGAGGGAGTCGCGGAAAAGAGGGAGTAATCCCAGAAGGCCTCTTGGAGGAGGTGTGACCTTAATGGTCCTCAACAGGCCAAAATAAGGCACAAGAGTAGACTACTCAGCAAAGGGTGAGTCAGAAGCACTTGGGGACACCTAGATGCTTTCTTGGCCCTCCAAGTCTCATCTACTGAGTCACCATTCATTCATTCATTCAATCTTATTTATTGAGCACTTACTGTATGCACAGCACTGTATTAAGCGCTTGGAAAGCACAATACAGCAATAGAGACACTCCCTGCTGACACCGGGTTTACAGTCGAGACAGAGACGACATCCTGACTATGACTCTGGGACTCAACTTTCCACACACACTCCCATGCCAGACCCATTGCTCTTTTCTTGGTCTTTTGGTAATTTTTTTAATGGTATTTGTTAAACGCTCACTAAGTGCCGGGCTTTGTTCTAAGCACTGGGATGGATACAAGGGAATTAGGTTGGACACAGTCTGTGTTCCACATGGTGCTCACAGTCCTAATCCCCATTTTACAGATGAGGGAACTGAGGCCCAGAAAAGTGACTTGTCCAAGATCTTCCAGCAGACAAGTGGTGGAGTCAGAACTAGAACCCAGGTCCTTCTGACTCCCAGGCCTGTGCTCTATCCACTAGGTCACGCAGCTTCGGTTCCAACTTGAATCTTCGCTTCCCTGAACTTTCTCCATTCCTACCATCTGCCCACTTTCATTCTACTGCCCCAATTCAGCTTTCACTTCTTTCTTTTTCCTTTCCAACACCCATTGATAATCTGACCAACAGCTTCCTCACAGTGAGGAAGCCAAAGGGCAGGCTATCAAGCCTGCCCTCATCCTTTATTAATCTCTTCGGGGTCTCCCCCAGGAGCCTGACATTTCGCTCCCGAAACTGACGTCTGTTTTCTCAAAGCCTCCGACCGGGAGCTCGGAGGGGGCCTTAATCCCAGATCCCAGCATTTCGCTAGGACAATCAATAACGGGCTGAAAATCAAACTAAAGTGAATCAAAGCTCCTTTAATGGGAGGAAAGGTGCGATACGCTGCAGGAGGAAACTGTGGGAATTATTTTGTTCGAGTGACGTGGCTATTCAGAAAAAAAGCTATTCCCCAGAGGTTCCATGAAAGTGTTACGATTGACGATCTTCAGTAGACCCAGCTAGACAGTGTGAGGGTTTAGGCGAAGGAATAGTAGTCCTTAGAATACATATTAGTGATTTTATTTCTTCGAAGCCTTTTGATGTCAATTATGGCGTTTTATCCTCACAATGCCCTAGGGAGGTAGACAGAAGCAGACATCATTATCCCTTCTTATAGGTGAGGAAATTGAGACACAGAGCAGCTAAATGAATACCTGCAGTCGCACCACAGAAAAGTGGGAGAAACACTTGGGAAGCAGCGTGGCCTAGCGGGAAGATCACGGGCCTGAGAGTCAGAGGACCTGAGTTCACATCCCTGCTCTGCCACTTGTCTGCTGTGTGACCTTGGGCAAATCATTTAACTTCTCTGTGCCTCAGTTACCTCTTCTGTAAAATGGAGATTAACATGGTGAGCTCCATGTGGGACATGGGCTGTGTCTCAACTGAGTCTCTTGTATCTAACCTAGAGATTAGTTCAGTTCCTGGCCATATTAAACACTTAACAAATACCATTAAAAACAAAAGAACAAGACAGGGTTAGAAAACAGTTCCTTTGACTCTTAAGCCTGTGCTCTATCCCCTAGGCCAAGCTACTGCTCTCTCGAGCATTTAGCGCACTGTTCTGCACCTAGTATGGAGAGAATGAATACCTCTGAATGTTGAACTGGATCAATTCCCCTTCTGAAGTCAATGGTACTTACTGAGTGCTTACTGTGTGCAAAGCACTGTATTAAGCACTCACACCATCTATTTGTGGTGGGATTTACTGCTCAAAAAACATCCGGGGGTTCATTGTTGGTCCTCCTCTGCACCTCCAGTTGTAATCGCTACTATTCCTCTGGTCGGAGCAAATCAACTCACTGTTCAAGTTCAGCGAAAATGGAGGTTCAGAGCAGTGAAGGGACTTGCCCTAGATCATACAGCAGAATAACAGCATAAATTGAACCACAGCCCAGGCATCCTGACTCCTGGACCTCTGTTCTCTCCATTAGCCTGGCCACAACCGGTAATCTAAAGTCTGAGGGATGCACTTCCCTGCCCCCTTCATGGCTTCATTCCCCCAATAATTACCTATCTCTCACCCACAGCTCCCTGGAAAAAGGAATCACTGAGGAAGCGGCTTGGCTTAGTGGATAGAGCACGAGCCTGGAAGTCAGAAGGACCAGGGTTCTAATCCCGGCTCTGCTACTTGTCTGCTGCGTGACCTGGGGTGAGTCGCTTAACTTCTCCATGCCTCAGCTTGCAGGATTCAGTCTCAAACACTGGGAAACTCTGACTGTTGGTTCTGACTCTCCTTTCCTCACTCCTGGTGCTTCTAGAAGCAGCCTGGCCTAGTGGGTAGAGCATGGGCCTGGGAGTCAAAGGACTTGAATTCTAATCCCAGTTTTGCCACTTGTCCACTGTGTGACCGTGGGCCAGGCACATCACTTCTCTGTCCCTCAGTTATTTCATCTGTAAAATGAGCATTAAGACTGTGAGTTCCATGTGAGACATGAATTGTGTCCAATCCAATTTGCTTATATCTACCCCAGCGCCTAGAACAGTGCCTGGCACATAGTAAGCACTTAAAAAAACTACCACAATTACCATTATTATTATTCTAACTCATTTCATCTCCCTTCTACCTCCACCAGAGTTGTAGTAGGTCATGAGTTCTAATGCTGGCTTTGCCACTTGTCTGTTGTGTGACCTTGAGCAAGTCACTTCACTTCTCTGGGCCTCATCTGTAAAATGGGGACTGAGACCGTGAGCCCCACTTGGGACAGGGACTGTGTCCAACTCGATTTGCTTGTATCCAACCCAGTGCTTAGTACAGTGCCTGGCACAAAGTAAGCACTTAACAAATACCATTATTGTTATCACTGTTATTATTATCATTTTTATTATTAAATAAGATGTGAAATAGGAATCCTGACCCTGGAGACAGAAATTATAGTCAAAGAGAAGGCAGAAGAGGTCCCGGCCTGGAGAAAGTTCAGACATCAGAGAAAATGGCAGTTCATTAACAAAACAGCGTGCTTTGCAACAGAAGTGTCTCCAGACACAGGGTGTTTTTTGGCTTGCAAGTTCGTTCATGGACTCAGTGTTTACCAACCACTGTGCTGAGGGTAAATCCCAAACAGCAGGGCTCTGACTGTTCCTGATTTCTGGTCCGGGAGGTCAAAGGGGGAACATTAAATTGGAACTAGCAATCCCAGGTGGGACAGAAACTGAAAGTGCTTGGTTGCCTCTGGATGAAAGAAATGTCACTTCAAGACCTCATCCCTTAGACAGTTTCTGGGAGATACTAGAAGTCAGACCTTATATGGTTTCGACGGTGGGGTCAAAAGTTGATATCGGGTAAAGAAGAAAGATGGAGGAGATAGGAAATTGCTCAGAAAGGGGATGGGCTTTCCTCAGTTACTTCAGGAGGTGTTTCCATCTCTCCCTCAATGAAACAGCCCTAACTTCAGCAAGGAATTGGATATATTAATTAATTCATTCATTCATTCATTCAATCGTATTTATTGAGCACTTACTGTCTGCAGAGTACTGTACTAAGCGCTTGGAAAGTACAATTCAGCAATAAGAAAGACAATCCCTGCCTACACTGGGCTTACAGTCTAGAAGGGGGAAGACAGACATCAAAACAAGTAAACAGGCATGAATATAAATAAATAGAATTATAGATATATACACATCAAGACAAGTAAACAGACATCAATATAAATATATAGAATTACAGATATATGCATATATACATAAGTACTGTGAGGCAGGGACGGGGAAAGCACAGGGAGTGAGTTGAGGTGATATGCAAAGGAGGGAGAGCTGAGGAAAATGGGGGCTTAGTCTGGGAGTGGGGTTCAGTCTGGCTGTCTGCTGGCTGGATATAATGCTGTCTGTCTGCATCAAGTTGACAGCCAAAGAACTGGCTCCCTTCCTTGCTACTGGAGGGAAAATCACCAGAGACGAAGTTCAATCAGTCAACCCATTGATGGCATTTATTGTGTGCCTACAAGTTGGATGAAATGTCACAGAAACTCTAGCTTTAGTCAGTCAGCCAGTCAGTTGATCGAATTTATTGAGCGCTTACTGCATGCAGAGCACTGTACTAAGAGCTTTGGAGAGTACAACATAACAATAAACAGATACAATCCCTGCCCACAACGAGCTTACAGTCTAGAGAGGGAGATGGATATTAATGGAAATAAATAAACGACAGATATGGATGTAAGTGCTGTGGGGCTGGGAGGGGGGATAAATAAAGGGAGCATATCAGGGTGAGGCAGAAGGGAGTGGGAGAAGAGGAAAAGAGGACTTCAAAAAAGTAGTCAGTTGTCTGATCAGTAGATCAGCATCTCCTTGATACTATTCCCTTCTGACTGCCCAGGGCAAGGGATTGGTAAGGAAAATTTTTATCAGGAAAATCCACTAGGGGTTCAGTGTCTCCAGAGATTAGTACAGTGCCTAGTACAAGGTAAGTACTTAACAAATGCCATTATTATTATTATTATTATTTCTGTTTAGTCAGGCTGGGAACCTGCCCACTCGAGCTTGTCTCTTCTGATTAGTTCTGGAATTTACATCTCTTGAGTAGATAGTGGGATCTTTATATTTAAAACGAACCTCAAATGATAACTGTGGTATTTGTTAAGTGCTTACTGTGTACCAGGCACTGTACTAAATGGTGGGGTTGGACACAGTCCAGATCGAGCTGGACATGAGCAAATCGGGTTGGACACAGTCCTTTCCCACATGGGGCTCACAGTCATTTCATTCATTCATTCAATCGTATTTATTGACTGCTTACTGTGTGCAGAGCACTGTACTAAGCACTTGGGAAGTACAAGTTGGCAACATATAGAGATGGTCCCTACCCAACAACGGGCTCTTCATCACCATTTACAGATGAGGTAGCTGGGACACAGGGAAGCTAAATGACTTGCCCAAGTTTACCCAGCACACAAGTGGTGGAGCCAGAAATAGAACCCAGGTCCTTCTGACTCCTAGGCCCATGTTCTTTCCCTGTCCCTGTGGAATAGGGACTGTGTCTGACCTGATTAACTTGTATCTTAACTTGTATATTAGAGAAGCAGTGTGGCTCAGTGGGAAGAGCATGGGCTTTGGAGACAGAGGGCATGGGTTCAAATCCCTGCTCCACCAATTGTCAGCTGTGTGATTTTGGGCAAGTCACTTAACTTCTCTGTGCCTCAGTTATCTCATCTGTAAAATGGGGATTAAGACTGTGAGCCTCCCCGGGGACAACCTGATCACCTTGTAAGCTCCCCAGAGCTTAGAACAGTGCTTTGCACATAGTCAGTGCTTAATAAATACCATCATTACTATTATTATCTACCCCAGTGCTTACAAAGCTGCATGGCACAAAGTAAATGCTTAAAAAAGAGAAGGAGGAGGAAGAGGAGGAAAAAAACAAGGAGAAGGAGGAGGAAGAGAAAGTAAGGAGGAAGGAGGAAGGATTTTGAAGCACTCAATCACCTTGCCCCCTCCAACCTCACCTCACTATTCTCCTACTATAACCTCGCAAGTGAACTTTGCTCCTCTAATGCCAGCCTACTTACTACACCTCACTCTCATCTAGCTCACTGTCGACCTCTCGCCCACATCCTGCCTCTGTCCTGGAACACTTTCCCTCCTCAAATCCGACAGACAATGACTCTCCCCTGCTTCAAAGCCTTACTGATGGCACATCTCCTCCAAGAGGCCTTTCCACAAAAGGCCCTCCTTTCCGCTTCTCCCACTCTCTTCTGCATTGCCCTGACTTGCTCCCTTTATTCATCCCCCCTCCCAGCCCCACAGCACTTTTATACACACATGCAATTGTATTTATTTATATTAATGCCTGTCTCTGCCTCTAGACTGTAAGCTTGTTACGAGCAGGGAATGTGTCTGTTATATTGTTATGTTGTACTCTCCCAACTGTTCAGCACACAGTAAGCGCTCAGTAAATATGATTGACTGACTGACTGACTGAAGGAGGAAGCATGAAAGAGGAAGGATGAAAGAGCAAGCGGGAGAAAGAAGTAAAAGTGGGCTCCTTCCAAAAATAAAGAAACCTTAGCCATGATTAAGACCATCACTGAGATCAACTAACGTCCTCACTAGCTCAAGACTCTGACTCCAACAGAGCCACCAGGACAATGATAAGAATTGTGGTATTCGTTAAGCACTTACAATCAGATCGGACACATTCCCTGTTCTGCATGGGGCTCACAGTCCAATAGAAAGGGAGAACAGACATTTCACCGCCAGTTGACAAATGAGGAAACTGAGAAGTTGTGATTTGCCCAAGGTCCAGCGGCAATGCCAGAGCTAGAACCCAGGTCTCCTGATGCCTGGACTTGTGTTCTTTCCACTAGATTATGTTGCTTCTCCAAACAATCCCTAAATTTCTAACATTGATACCTCCCTTCCCCTTCCCTAATGTTCCCTCTAGGGATCCTCCAGAGACTGGCCATCCAGGAATCAATGGTATTTACTGAGCATTTTCTGTGTGCAGAGCACTGTCCTAAGCACTTGAGAGAGTACGACAGAACAGAGTTGGTACACACATTCCCCGCCTACGAAGAATGTGATCAAATCCCACTCGAAGCTACTGAGAGGCATATGGAGAAATTGATAATTCCAGCCCCATAAGAGAAATAGAGAAACTTTCAGAAACAAGATTGAACAAATAAATGAGTTAGGAAAAAGAGAATTTATTCAATTAGAATAATAATAATTGTGGTATTTGTTAAGCACTTACTGTGTGTCAGGCACTATACTAAGGCTGGTGGGGGGGATATAAGCAAATCAGGTTGGACGCAGTCCCTGCCACGTGGGGCTTGCAGTCTAAATCCCCATTTTCCAGATGAGGTAACTGAGGCCCAGAGAAGTGAAGTGACTTGCCCAAGGTCACACAGCAAACAAGTGGCGGAACTGGGATTAGAATCCACAACCTTCGGACTCCCAGGCCCATGCTGTATTCACTACGCCATGCAAAGTGATGTCCTGGGGCTTGCTGGGAGCAGGGAATATTCCTGTAATTTTGTTGTACTCTACTCTCCCAAGCGCTTAGTATAGTGCTGTGGATACACTAAGTGCTAATAAATACAATTGGCCCATGAGTGACTGACTGTATTTAGGCATATTCAGTTTATTTTTCTAAATAAATGATTACAATGGACAGAATATGTGTCGACATTATCTTTACTTTCTCTCTCAAAGGAAGTTTTCTTGTTGGTATGCACTGCCCACAAAAACCTTATTTAAAAGAAAAATTCTGAAGGTAAAATCAGGTGAGGAAATCCTTTGAGTTCACAGGAAGAAAAAGCTTTAAAAATTCCACCTCCCGTTGTTTGTAGAAAATAGGGTTTGAAACTCTCCTTCCAATGTTCCCTTTGGCACTGGGGTGTAGTCAGTTGTGGAAAAAGGATTGGCAATTCAATTTTGATTCCACTTAAAGAAAAAAACTGACGATAGTCTCTTAACTTTTGCCAGCAGACAGAGCCTTGTCTGTCTTCTCGTTAAGTAAGAGGCATCCAAAGTTCCAGCCAATGATAACACTAATCATGACACGGCCTCATTTCATTTTTATGGTATTTGTCAAGAGCTTACTATGTGCCGGGCACAGTACTAAGCACTGGTGTGGTTACAAGATAATCAGGTTGGACTCAGTCCATGTCCCACATGGGACTCACAGACACTGTAAACTCATTGTAGGCTGAGAATGTGTCCGTTATATTGTTGCAGTGTACTCTCCCAAGCTCTTAGTACAATGCTGTGCACACAGTAAGTGCTCAATAAATCGAATTGACTGACTTAATCCCCATTTCACAGCAGATAAGTGGCGGAGCTGGGATTATAACCTAGGTCCTTTGACTCCCAGGCCGTGATCTGTCCACTAGGTCACACTGCTTCTCATTATTACAATTAAGTACTTGAATTACCCACATCCCCTGGTCCACACAAGAAGCCCTGCTGCTGATGGTAATGCCCTGCTACCTAACATCACTGAACTGTGATTGGAGTTATTGTTTCCTGCAATTTTTCTCAGAGGTGGAAGTCAAACAACTGGGATGATTAATGATGGCATTTGTTAAGTGCTAATTATGTGCCGGGCACTGTACTAAGCACTAAAAGATAATCAGGTTGTGTCCTTCACTTTGTCCCCCTCGTACCTTACTTCGCTACTCTCCTACTACAACCCAGGCCGCACACTTCATTCCTCTAGTGCCAACCTTCTCACTGTGCCTAGATCTCACCTGTCTCGCCATCAACCCCTCGTCCACATCCTGCTTCTGGTCTGGAATGCCCTCCCTCCTCAAATCCGACAGAAAATGACTCTTCCCCTCTTCAAAGCCTTATTGAAGGCACATCTCCTACAAGAGGCCTTCCCCGACTAAGCCCCCATTTTCCTCTTCTCCCACTCCCTTCTGCATCATTTTATGCAGCACTTATGAACAAGTCTGTAATTTATTTATATTAATGTCTGTCTCCCCGCCTCTAGACTGTAAACTCATTGTGGGCAGGGAATGTGTCATTTCTTGTGGTATCATACTCTTCCAAGTGCTTCATGCAGTGCTCTGCAAAGAGTAAGCACTCAATAAATATGATTGAATGAATGAATTTGGCAATTAATAATAATAACAATAATAATAATTCTTGTGGTCTTTGTTAAATGCTTACTATGTGAGAGGGACTGTTCTAAGTGCTGGGGTAGATATAAGATAATCAGGTTGGATGCAATTCCTGTCCCACATAGGGCTCTCAGTCTTAATCCCCATTTTACAGGTGAGGAAACTGAGGCACAGGAAAGTGACTTGCCCAAGGTCAAACAGCAGACAAGTGGCAGAGCTGGGATTAGAATTCAGGTCCTTTTGATTCCCAGGCCCAGGTTCAGCCCCAAACACTTGATCCCCTTTTTACAGATGAGGTAAACGGAAGCTCAGAGAAGTTGAGTGGCTTGCCCAAAGCCACAAAGCAGGTAGGTGGCAGAGCTGGGATTAGAACCCAGGTCAGCCAATCAATCAGTGATATTTATTGAGTGCTTCTTGTGTGCAAAAGTACTGTACTAAGCACTTGGGAGAGTACAATACTATAAAATTAGCAGACAAATTCCCCTAAGGAGACTACAGTCTAGAGGGTCCTCTGACTCCTTGGCTCCTGCTCTTTCCTCTAAGCCATGCTTCTGTAGCTTTCCCAAGAGAAACAGAAAGGATATTTTGCTAAACAGTAACTCGCATTAGACCAAATGGGCTCTCTGAGCTCACAGGTTTGTTGCAAGAAGAGATTGATTAGGGAGTTTTGCTCTATCTTGGAGGTAGTAAGACTCTCTTAAGATTGTACACTTTTTTCTCCATGCAATAATCACAGATGGATATTCCAGTTTAAAGCAAATCAGTGTCAACAGAAGTGGAAATGAGTCAGAGTCCTGAGCCTCTGAGCTTTAAGCTTTTTTATTCTGCCAAAAGGAGCCTTGGTGGAGTAGTTTGAGTATTCTGGCTTCCACCACAGCCTCAAGCACAAACGTGTTCTATAGAATCAATGCTGTTGCCTCAGGCTAGGACTGAATTATTCATTCATTCATTCAATTGTATTTATTTATTGCTTACTGTTTGCAGAGCACTGTACTAAGCATTGGAAAGTACAATTCGGCAACAGATAGAGATAATACCTACCCAACAACAGGCTCACAGTCTAGAAGGGGGATACAGACAACAAAACAAAACAAGTAGACAGGTATCAATAGCATCACAATAAATAGAATTATAGATATATTCATATCATTAATAAAATAAATGGAATAATAAATATGTACAAATATACGCAAGGGCTTTGGGGCGGGGAAGAGGGTAGGGCAGAGGGAGGGAGTAGGGGCGATGGGGAGGAGGAGCAGAGGAAAAGGGGGGCTCAGTCTGAAGTGGCCTGCTGGAGGAGGTGAGCTCTCAGTAGGGCTTTGAAGTGGGGAAGAGAGCTACTTTGGCAGATGTGCGGAGGGAGGGCATTCCTGGCCAGAGGTAGGACGTGGGCCAGGGGTAGGCGGCGGGACAGGTGAGAACGAGGCACAGTTCAGGAGGTTAGTGGCAGCAGAGGAGCGGAGTGTGCAGGCTGGGCTGTAGAAGGAGAAAAGGGCGGTGAGGTAGGAGGGGGCGAGATGATGGAGAGATTTGAAGACAAGAGTGAGAAGTTTTTGCTTCATGTGAAGGTTGACAGGCAACCGCTGGAGATTTTTGAGGAGGGGAGTGACATGCCCAGAGCATTTCTGTAGAAAGGTAATCCTTCTGACATTGTAATTGAATGGGAAAATCATGCTACCAAAACGAACCACAGAAACCTCTCAATCAACCCCACTCTTCTTACATTTCTCCACTGAACTTAAATTAAGGACCCCAAAAACTTATTTCTTTCCCATGGTAGTTGTTAAATGCTAATGATAGGCCAGGCACTGTACTAAGCGCTTGGAGTAGATTCAAGCTAACCAGCCCCTGTCCCACATGGGGTTCAGTCTTAATTTCCATTTTACAGGTGAGATAAATGAGGCCCAGAGAAGTGAAGTGACTTGTCCAAGGTTGCACAGCAGACAAGTAGTGGAGTTAGAATTAGAACCCAGGTCCTTCTGACTCCCAGGCTTCGGCTTTATCCTCTAAGCCACGCTGATTCTCATTGATTCTAGGCTGTGAGCTCACTGTGGTAAGGGAATGTGTCTGTTGTTGTACTGTGCTCTCCCAAGCATTTAGTACAGTGCTTTGCACAGTAAGTGCTCAATAAATGCAATTGAATGAATGAATTAATTGATTCTGATTGATCTGGACTTTAAATGTTCCCATTCTGATTGATCTGGACCTTCAAATGTTCTCCATTCCTTTCAGATAACCATGCCTACAGTGAGAAAATAACCTTAAACAAGGCCATTTGATAATTAATTTCCCTAGCCAAACTGGTTCGTTCTCTCTCTCTCTCTCTCTCTCTCTCTCTCTCTCACACACACACACACACACACACACACACACACACACACACCTTTTTAGCTAAGAGTGGCTGCATATTCAGATGGCATTTGGGGAAGCCATTTGGCTGTCCAACACAACACTCTGGTGAAAAAGCAACACTAAAGTAATGTCACAAAGGATTTCATACATGCTGAGAGTTGCCCTTGAGGTGCTTTGGAAGAGAGACAGGGAGAAAGGAGACAGTTGGTCCTTGGGCACAGAATTCCCAAATCCCAGAGTTGGACAAACTCTAGAAAGATCAACTTATCCAGTCCCCTGCTTCCTACCAGGAGAGTTGGCTACCCATCTGAGCCTCAGTGACCTCACCTGTAAAATAGGGATGAATATTCTAAGCCCCAAGTGGGACAGGGACTGTGTCCAACCTGATTATCTTGTATCTACCCCAGTGCTTAAGTGCCTGACACACAGTTAGTGCTTTAACAAATACCGTTTTTATAAAATTTCTTTCTTCAACATCCCCAGGGTGAACATCCTTGATTGTTAAAAAAATCTTCCCAAGAAATCTCTCCTGTTTTAATTGAAGACTTTCTTTTATAGTTTCTGTTATTTATTTTCTTGTATTCAGTCCTTTAAAGATATGGAGTCCAGTTCTCTGGACTCATCTCATTGGCATTCATGAACTCACCCCTCAAATTAAATTTCTCTTCTCCAGAATCAACCATCCCAATTCCTTCAACCTTCCCTCAGAAGACTGGCAACACAGATTCTAATAAGGTTTGATGTGATAAATAAAGGGATATGTAACTTTCTGATTTTTTTTAGTTAAAAGGTATTTGCTAAATACTAATGTGCCAGGCACTGTACTAAGCGCTGGGGTAGATACAATGTTGTCAGTTTGGACACAGTCCCCGTCCCACATAAGGCTCACCATCTTAACCCCCATTTTACACATGAGGTAACTGAGGCACAGAGAAGTTAACTGACTTGCTCAAGGTCACATAGCAGATAAGTGGTGGATCTGAGATTAGAACCCATGTCCTTTGGTCTCCCAGATTTGTGCTTTTTCCACTGGGCCACGCTGTTTCCCAGTGCTTAGAACAGTGTTTGGAACATAGTAAGCACTTAACAAATAACCATTATTATTATTATTATTATTATTCTTGAATAGAGATTCTTGAATGGTATTTGTGCCTAAAGATACAGCCCAGTACTGCACCGGAAATGGCCCACAGATATGGTCTACTATGGCCCCCAGGTCTTTTTCTGATGCCCCCCTGGAGCCCAGCCATTCTACTCCCATCCTGGATTTGTGCCATTTTTCATCACAAAGTGCATGAGCACGTTCTTTTCTCCACTGAATTCCATCCTGTTCTTCTAAAACCATTTTCCAATTTGTTCAGGCTACCAGACTTCCAAAGCATTAGCATCTGAGCCCCAAATTGGTATCGTGTGAAATTTTGGTTAGCACGCTTTTGATTGCTTATTCCAGGTGACCGATAGCATCTCTAAATAGAACTGATCCAATGATGATAATGGTATTTGTTAGGCACTTATCCTGTGCCAGACACTGTGGAAGGTACAAGTTAATCGGGGGAACATAGTCATTATCCCATAAGGGGCTCAAGTGGGAAGGAGGACAGGTATTTAACATCTGTTAAAGGGGAACTGAGGCATAGAGCAATGAAATGACTTGCCCAAGGTCTCACAGTCAGAATTAGAACCCAGGTCCTCTGGCTCCAAGGCAGGTGTTCTTTCCACAAGACCACACTGCTTCCATGATTGATCCCTGTATAGTACCACTTCCTAAACCCTTGAGCCATTTGACAATCCCTCTCTTGATGGAGAGTAGTAGTTAAGATGATTGAATGAATGAATGAATGAATGACATTTTTCCTTTCTGCTGTTGAGGACGGAAGAGTAAAAATGTTTGTGGTATTCATTAAGCACTTGTTAAGGTTAGCATGGGGGAAATAGAATGAGAAAAACCTTACTAAAGGCTCAATAACTGCACTGTGCTTCACCTGTAGTTTCATAATGTCATGCTGGATGTTTCCAAGAAACGTCTGCACTACAAAGTCTTTGCAGTGATTGATTATTTTCTAGTAGCTACCCCAATACCGATGTCAAGCCCTTCCCCAACTAAGCCTTGATTTCCCCTACTCCCTCTCCCCTCTGGGTCATCTTTGAACTTTTATTTATACTCAATACACCCCAGAAGAAGAAGAAGAAGAAATGGCCTAGTGGACAGAGCACAGACTTGGGAGTCAGAAAGTCATGGGTTCTAATACTGGCTCCCTCCTCTGGGCCTCAGTTACCTTGTCTGAAAAATGGGGATTCAGACTGTGAGCCCTATGTGAGACAGGGACCATGTCCAACCTGTTTTGCTTGTATTCCCAGCACTTAGTACAGTGCCTGGTACATAGTAAGCAATTAACAAGCACCGTGATTATTATTATTATTATTACCCCACCTTCAACCCCACAGCCCCTATGTCCATATCTGTGATTGCCTCCCCGCACTAGACTGTAAGCTCCTTGTGGGCAGGGAACATATCTACCAACTCTGTTATACTCTCCCAAGCACTTAGTACAGTTCTATGCACACAGTAAGTGCACAATAAATGCTCTTGATGTCAGGCTGAGCAATCTGCACAGATTTATGGGGTCTCCCATCTTTTCTTTTGAAAGAGGAAGGTAACCTGACTCTAAAAGTCCTCAGAGAGAGGAGCTAGTAGCTCTGCAGGAGCTACCACCAGTACTTAAACCCCGCTAGACTGTATGCTCCTTCAAGGCAGGGATCTTGCTTACCAACTACACTGTACTCTTCCTAGCCCTGCTCAGTGCTCTGCACACAGCCTGTGCTCCGTAAATACCACTGATGGACCGACTGGTTGACCGGAGGGATGTGTAAATTCAGATGTCACTATAACCTGGTTTTTTAGCTACCTTAATTATTCTAGCTTGGGTTTCCCATCTTTCATTACAAGGGAGAGTTGTTCCACTCTGCAACTGCCATTATGCTTGCTCAGAAGGGCAAAAGTGAATAAGTATAAAAATCAATCAACGGTATTTACTGAGCACTTACTGTGTGCTGAGCACCATACTACGCACTTGGGAGAGAACCCTACAACGGAGTTGGTAGATATACTCCCTGATTAGAATGAGCTTACAGTTTTCACCATGGTCTCTCTGCATTTCTCCTTCCTGTTGGGAAAGGAAGGGACTTTGCCTCTAAATTGCTTGTATTTTTTTTTTTTTATTGCTACTCTTTATGTCTCATGTCAGGCAGCTCTCCTTTGTACTTTGAACATTTAGAATCTTACCCTTTCCCAGCTGGGCATTTTACTTTATTCTCTGCTTGAATCTGGCCTAATTTCCATTTTTATAGTTTTTCCTCACTTTGCCTGCAGGTCTCCGTTGAGTTCTAGCTTTGACCAACTTTAGTGTTTAATTTTTTTCCAGTCTGCTGAGCCATCCTTTTTGGGAACAGCTGGGTTCTCCTGGAACCTTGGTAAACTCTTAGGGTTTTCTTACATTGGATCCTGCCTATTGAAAGTTCCTAGAGGGAGCAGAAGCTGTGTCTCCAAATGTAACTTCAGAACAAGTCGCCTATCACAAGTAACAATAATAATAATGGTGGTATTTGTTAAGCACTTATTATGTGCCAGGCAATGTATTAAGCACTGCAGAGGATACGAGCAGATAGAGTTGGACACAGTTCCTGTCCCATGTGGGGCTCATAATCTCAAATCCCATTTTCAGATGAGGGAACTGAGGCACAGAGAACTTAAGTGACTTGCCCAAGGTGACATAGCAGAAATATGGCAGAGCTGGGATTATAATCCATGACCTTCTGACTCCCAGGCCCGTGCTCTATCCACTAAGCCACATGTCTCCCCCTCTAGACTGCAAGCTCACTGTAGGCAGGGAATGTGTCTGTCTATTGTATTGTACCCTCCCAAGAACTCAGTACGGTGCTCTGCACACAGTAAGCTCTCAATAAATACAATTGATTGATTGATCAAGGGACCCAAAGTGTCAGTTTAAGTGATCCATCCCCCGCACCTCTCCTTTCACAAAGTCATTTCTGTGTGGCCCCTCTAAAACATGTCAGTGACAATCAAGTGGATGGTTGAGAAAATTTGGAGCTGAACCTGAGATGCCCTTTCCACTCGAATCCCCTCCAGAGTGAACAAAGACAACTTGTTTCGCCAAGCTGCCACTTAGAGATAGTCTCACATCTGGGACATCTGAAGACTAAATAACCTCACCGTACCATCAGGTTCTGCTTAAAGCCTTCCCAGAGTTGTATGTATCCTGAAGATGTGATCGACAAGGGTAGTCTTTTCCCACGGAAGCCAACACACCCTAGGCTCATTAACGTGTGGCAGATTGCACACAGAAGAAGAGAAAACTGACACATTTCCTCCTAATGGAGAGGGAATACTATAAGAGGAAGGAAAGTCATTTCCAGTTTCCA
Source organism: Tachyglossus aculeatus (assembly GCF_015852505.1). Lineage (NCBI taxonomy): Eukaryota > Metazoa > Chordata > Mammalia > Monotremata > Tachyglossidae > Tachyglossus > Tachyglossus aculeatus. Next base: position 46,085,886 of record NC_052067.1, on the reverse strand, counting down.
AATAGATAATCGGGGAAGGAAGCCCCACGAGTCCTGTTTTCAAAATACTGTCCTAAAGTCTTACAGAAATGGTTGAAAATAGGGCCATTCTGAGGCTCCAATGGTATGGTGTTGGCATAGAAATTCTTCCCCAAACATTTAGCATTTCCATTTAGCCTAACATCCTTCCCAGAAATGACAGACAGCATTTAGTGGAGTGCCCTGAAAATAAATTTAGTAATCTTAAAGAAACAAACAGAAAGCCCTGATTGAGTCATGCTATTACAAAATAAAAGTCATTTCTCACCGCAAGGACGATTTCTAAAATAACAACCCAACTTTGGGAGGTACGTTTCGATCATTTCTCCCTCGTTTGCATAGCAATGCCGCCTTTATAGCATTTTAATTCTTCATTTATATTCTGGAAATGTCAATCTGGAAATCGTAATTTTACTAACTCCTCGGAGTGCCTATTTCTCCAAATGTGTACAGCGGGTCGTTTCCTTTAAGAGGCACATGTCTGCGATAGAAATGTATTCCAAAGGTTTTAATTCAGATCCAGGCTGCTGCAAATCTTTAATGGAATGTCCTTTCTGGCAATATTAACCAAATTACATTTTGATGTTTGGAGGGAATGAGTGGATTGCAAGGGGATCTTGGTAGACCTAATAACGTGAAATGTCTTCTGATCACCTAATGCACCCATTTTACACCAGAGGAGATGAGAAAAGATTTAATAATAATTATATTAATAGTAATCATGGTTCTTGTTAAGTGCTTACTAAGTGCAAGCACTGTTCTAAGCACTAGGACAGGTACAGGATCATCATGTTAGACCCTCCCTGTCCCACATGGGTTTACAGCCTTAATCCCCATTTTAGAGATGAGGGAACTGAGATGCAGAGAAGTTAAAATGATTTGCCCAAGGCCACACAGCAGACAAGTAGCAGAGCTGGGATTAGAACCCAGAGAACCCAAAGAAGCAGCATGGCTTAGTGGAAAGAGCACGGGCTTGGGAGTCAGAGAACATGGGTTCTAATCCCTGCTCTGTCACTTGTCTTCTGTGTGACCTTGGGCAAGCCATTCACCTTCTCTGGGCCTCAGTTAACACATCTGTAATGGGGTCTTGGACTGTAAGTCCCACATGGGACAGCATGATAACCTTGTATCTACTCCACCACTTAGAAGAGTGCTTGGCACATAGTAAGCTCTTAACAAATACTATTATTATTATTATTATTATTATTATTATTATTATTATCATTATTATTATTATGTCCTTACAACTCCCAAGCAAATGCTCAATCCACTAGACCACACTGCTTCACCTCTGTACATAACCTAATGCTCTATTGCTTCCTCTGCCTGTAATTTATTTTAATGTCCCTTACTAGACTGTAAACCTCTTGAGGTAAGAGAACGTATTTACTTAGTCTATTGTACTCTCCCAAGCACATAATCCATTGCTCCACACAATGTAAGTGCTAAGTAAATTCCACTCCCGGATTGATGGGCTGGTCTCTCATGGAGTCAGGGACTAAGAAGAGAAGTCTGTTTCCCTGGGGTTAGGAAACAGAGATGGAGGTGAGAATTCCAGGGCAACACGAAAAGATAATTCTGACCCCAGCTTGAATAATAATAATGATAAGAATAATAATGGCAATAATAATAATTGAGGTATTTGTTAAGCACTTACTATGTGCCAGGCACCATACTAAGCGCTGAGGTGGATACAAGCAAATTGGGTTGGACACAGTCCCTGTCCCATGTGGGGCTCACAGTCTCAACCCCCATTTTACAGATGAGGGAACAGAAGCAGAAAGAAGTGAAGTGACTTGCTCAAGGTCACTCAGCAGACAAATGGTGGAGCCGGGATTAAAGCCAAGGCCTCCTGATTCCCAGGCCCATGCACGATCCACTACACCATGCTGCTTCTCTTAAAACAAATGCCAGCTCTTGCTTGTCATTTTTGCCAGTGAAAACAGCTTGGGCGTCAAGGGCTTAACAGTTCCCCACTCTAAGCTCATTGGGAACAGGGAAAGTGTCTACCAATTCTGTTGTATGGTGCTCTCCCAAGACCATAGCACAGTGCTCTGCACATTGTAAGTGCTCAACAAATTGATTGATTGAGTCGAGGACTCCCGGCTCTGCCATTTGCAGACTTTGGGCAACTCACTTAACACCCCTGATCCTCCATTTCCTTGCCCACAAAATGGGGATTCAATACCTGTTCTCCCTCCCTATTAGACTGTGAGTCCCATGTGGGACAGGGACAGTGGCCAATCTTATTGTACTATCCCAATTCCTTATTTCCCTCTTGGGATCACCCCTGCAGAGTCTCCAGAACTCTACCAATCTTGGCTACGAGAGGGAAAGTCAAGCAGAGGCCTACCTTATCCATTTCTTGCTCAGGCAGTGGCTAGCGAGTAGAAGGCAATCTGTTACAAGTCAAAACTCTCCTATGATGGGCAGCAGAGGCTCGGGAGAGAGTCAAGGGCAGAGACTCAAGTTTACTGCATAGAAGGAGGCAATGGTAAACCAATTCCATATTTTGACCAAGAAAACCCTATGGATATGCTACCAGAATGACTGTAAATGGAGAGGGGCGTTCTGGGAGAGATGTGTCCATGGAGTCGCTATGGGCCGGAGATAACTGGACAGCATAAGACAAGACAATTCATTAGTACAGTGCTGTACACATGTGATCTGCATGGATCGAGCAGAGGCCTGGCAATCTGAAGGACCTGGGTTCTACTCCCAGCTCTGCCACATGTCTGCTGTGTGACCTTGGGAAAGTCATTTAACTGGACCTCGGTTCCCTCATCTGTAAAATGGGGATTAAGACTGAGCCTCATGTGGGGCAGAGACTGTGTCTAACCTGATTAGCTTGTATCTACCCCAGAGCTTAGTACAGTGTTTGATTCAGAGTAAGTGCTTAACAAATACCACAGTGGTTATTACTATTAGTGAACCCACTCCTAATATGCAGGTGTGAACATTCAAAACATTCTAGACTATGAGCTCATTGTGAGCAGATAACGTGTCTGTTTGTTGTTGCATTGTACTCGCCCACGCACTTAGTACAGTGCTTTCACACAGTAAGCGCTCAATAAATACGACTGAATGAATGAATGAATGAATGACATCCTGACCACTTGGGGGATGGTTTCCCCTGTCCTTCTCTGCCATTCTGAGCACATCCAGCTCCCGCCTCAGGTCCTGAGCATCCCCGCTGGGCTGTGATTAAACATCCTCGGTGCTGGCCTTGGCGATGATATGTGAGCCAAGTGACAGCCTCTTCAAAGGACCCCAATGAAGAAGTCAGTGTAGGATGTAGCACATCCTCCAAGACATCCTCATCTCTGTCCAAATCAATCATTTAAAAAAAAAATCACTAGGGCCTTTCCACCCTCTGACTCCCAGGCCACGGCCATGATCTTAATTCCCACAGGCCCTTGCGCTTGGGATCGGAAAAGCAGTGTGGCCTAGTGGAAAGAGCACAGACCAGGAGTCAGAGGACCAGGGTTCTTCTCACCCAGGTTCTGCCACTTGTCTGCTGTGGGACCTTGGACAAGTCACTTCACTTCTTTTGACTCTATTTCCTCATCTGTAAAATAGGAATTCAATACCTGTTCTCCCTCCTACTTAGACTGTGGAGCCCTATGTGGAACCCACTCCATCCTAATCCTTCTCAACCTCTCAGACTCCTTTGACACTGTGGACCGTACCCTTCTCCTCAACACATTATCCAACCTTGGCTTCACTGACTCTATTCTCTCCTGGTTCTCCTCCTATCTCTCAGGCTGTTAATTCTCAGTCTCCTTTGCAGGCTTCTCCTCCCTCTCCAATCCCCTTACTATATAGGTTCCTCAAGGGTCAGTGCTTGGTCCCCTTCTGTTCTCCATCTATACTCACTCCCTTGGTGAACTCACTGGCTCCCACGGCTTCAACTGTCATCTCTATGAGGATGACACCCAATCTATATCTCCTCCCCTCTTCTCTCTCCCTCCCTTCAGGCTTGCATCTCCTCCTGCCTTTGGGATATCTCTACTTGGATGTCCTCCCACAACCTAAAACTCAGCATGTCCAAGATAGAGCTCCTTATCTTCCCTTCTAAACCCTGTCCTCTCTCTGACCTTCCCATCACTGTGGACAGCACGGCCATCCTTCCCGTCTCACAAGCCCGCAGCCTTGGTGTCATCCTTGTCTCTGCTCTCTCATTCACCCCACATATCCAACTGGTTACCAAAACCTTTCGGTTTCACTTTTACAACATCACCAAGATCTGCCCTTTCCTCTCCATCCAAACCTCTACCACATTAGTACAATCTCATCCTATCCTAACTGGATTATTGCATCAGCCTCCTTTCTGATCTCCCAATCTCCTGTCTCTCTGTCCATACTTCACTGCTGCCCAGATTATCTTTCTACAGAAACATTCTGGGCATGTTACCCGCCTCCTCAAAAATCTCCAGTTGTTGCCTATCAACCTCTGTATCAAGCAAAAACTCCTATTGGCTTCGAAGCTCTCCATCACCTCGTCCCCTCCTACCTCACCTGCCTTCTTTCCTTCTACAGTCCAGCCTGCACATCCACTCTTCTGGTGCTAACCTCGTCACTGTGCTTCATTCTCACCTGTTCTGACGTCGACCCCTGGCCCACGTGCTACCTCTGGCCCAGAATGCCCTCCCTCCTCAGATCCACCAAACAATCACACTTCCCCACTTCAAAGCCCTACTGAAGGCTCACCTCCTCCAAGAGGCCTTCCCAGACTAAGCCCCCTTTTCCTCAGCTCCTCCTCCTCTCCCCATCACCCTGACTCACTCTCTTTGCTCTACCCCCTGCCCCTCAGCACTTGCATATGTATCTACATATCTATAATTCTATTTATTTATATTAATGCCTGTTTACTTGTTTTGATGTGTATATATCTATAATTCCATTTATTTATATTGATGCTATTGATGTCTATTTACTTTGTTTTGATGTCTGTCTCCCCCTTCTAAACTGTAAGCCCAGTGTGGGCAGGGATTGTCTCTCTTTATTGCTGAATTGTACTTTCCAAGTACTTAGTACAATGCTCTGCACACAGTAAGCGTGCAATAAATACGATTTAATGGATGAATGAATACCCCAGCACTTAGTTCAGTGATAAATGTCTACCAGCTCTGCTGTATTATACTTTCCCAAGCTCTAAATACCATGCTCTGCCCACAGTAAGCACTTGATAAATATTGATTGACTGATTGATCAAATTGAATCGTTGCCGCAGTCCAGGTGAGTTGCAAGGCAGACCTTCATTCTCCTCCCCGCTTGCTGCCTTTTCTTTATGGTGTTTATTTAAGTGCTTACTATGTGCTAGGCACTGTACTAAGCAATGGGCTAGATCCAGTGCTTAAAGAAGCAGCGTGGCTCGGGCTTTGGAGTACAGAGCCCGGGCTTTGGAGTCAGAGGTCATAGATTCAAACCCCAGCTCTGCCAATTGTCAGCTGTGTGACTTTGGGCAAGTCACTTAACTTCTCTGTGCTTCAGTTACCTCATCTGTAAAATGGGGATTAAGACTGTGAGGCCCCCGTGTGACAACCTGATCACCTTGTAACCTCCCCAGTGCTTAGAACAGTGCTTTGCACATAGTAAGCGCTTAATAGATGCCATCATTATCATTATTATTATCCAGAGCTTAGAACAGTGTCCCTGTGCTTAGAACAGTACCTGACACATAGTAAGCTCTTAACAAGTACCATAATTATTATTATACCAGCAAATCAGGTTGGACACAGGGCTCACATGTGTCCTGCATTGGGCTCACAATCTTAATGCCCATTTTACAGATGAGGTAACCGAGGCACAGAGAATTTAAGTGACTTGCCCACGGTCGCACAGCAGACAAGTGGTGGAACTGGAATTAGAACCCAGGTCCTTCTGAGTCCCAGGCCCGAGCTCTACCCACTAGGCCATGCTGATGTCTGAGCCACGCTTTTGCCAATTCAGAGATTTCTGTCTTGGACAGGATCCTGTTTCCTGTGACACATTGAGTAGGAAGGGTCTCTCAGTTCCATTTCCCAAAGTTAGTCCAGGACCACCCCTCCCTTTAAGAAAAGAAAAACTGCAGAGTACAAAATAGCCCTTATAAGATGCTCCCTGAAGTCTGTGGAGATTTATATCCACACTTCCCCATATCTCCTCACTCCTGACAGGAAAGGAACTGTTCACTGACACAGGGATTAAGATGCACATGTATTTTGTTTTGTTCTTTTGCTTTCATCCACTGTTTCCTTCATGATCTTTAATTAGCACCACCAATCACTGGAAACCTTCAACATTTTATCTAGTGGCTATGCAAGAAGCCTGCCTCTGGATGAAAATCACCACCTACATTTACCATACGCCTACGTCAAATTAAACTATCGACCTACAGTAAAAATCAAAATGCTCTGTCCTAATTCAGTGCACAGTTTCGCATATTAACTTTTTTTTCAGATTGAGGCAGACCTGTTTGAAACTGGCATTCAGCACCTAAGAGTCAATATTATTGAGTGCAGGAAAAATACTCATTCATCTTATGCATACTTTAAATTTGCAGAACACTAGTTGCCCTTTGAATAAAAGTCAATCGAAATCAATATGCAAATCCGAGGTGTTTGATGGGTTCATAAATTCACCATTCCCTGACTATTTCATTTCCCTGGGCCTTCAGGGAGATCAATAAAAAAATGCCAATGAATCCCTGGAAAGAGAAAAATGATATACAGAATTTCAGGCCAGGGTTCCCTTCGGTACCTCCTAGATAGCCCAAACAAAGATCAAGATTTAATGATTGCTTTCTATGTTAGTAGTGATGGTAGTAGTAATAGTAGTAGTAGTAGTAGTAGTAGTAGTAGTAGTAGTAGTAGTAGTAGTAGCAGCAGCAGCAGCAGCAGCAGCAGCAGCAGCAGCAGCAGCAGTGGTAGGAGTAGTATTTATTCAATCAATGCTATTTATTGAGCACTTACTGCATGCAGAGTGATATACTACACACTTGGAGACTACAGTCTGAGTTGATAGATATGTCCCCTACCCACATGGAGTTTACATTCAAGAGAGGGTGATGGACAGTAAAATAAATTATGGATATGCATGTAAGTGCTGTGGGGCTGAGGTGAGGTACCTAAAGGGTAAAAACTCAAGTGCACAGAATGGAGAAGGAGTAGTGGAAATGAGGGCTTTGTTGGGGAAGGCCACTTGGAGGAGATGTGATTTTAATAAGGCTTTGAAGGTGGGGAGAGTGATCGTCTGTCGGATACGAAGCGGGAGGGTGTTCCAGGCCTAAGGGAGGATGTGGGTGAAGGGTCGGTGGAGAGATGGACAAGACTGTGGGACAGTGAGAAGGTTGGCATTAGAGGAGCAAAGTGTGCAGGCTGGGTTGTAGCAGGAGATAGGCAAAGTAAGGTAGGAGCGGGGAGAATCGTTTGAGTGTTTTAAAGCTGTCTAAAGTGCTTACTGAGTGCGGAGCACTTTACTGAACACTGGGAATATACACGTGGGATAGAGCACAGGCCTGGGAGTCAGAAGGTCATGCGTTCTAATCCCAGCTCTGCCACATCTCTGCTGTGTGACTCTGGGCAAGTCACTTCACTTCTCTATGCCTCAGTTCCCTTATCTGTAAAATGGGGATTGAGACTGTGAGCCCTACGTGGGACAGGGACTGTGTCCAACCCGATTTGCTTGTATCCACCACAGCACCTAGTACAGCGCCTGGCACATAGTAAGTGCTTAACAAATACCACAATTATTATCATGATTAATTAGACACTGAAGATGCTATTCACCAGAAACACTGGTCAGTGTTTTGCTTCTGAATTCATGAGAAGAACCTTACATGGATACAAACAGTTTCATTTCTTTTCTTTCCCATTAGGTTTCTTAAATGGATGTACCTTATCTATCAGTCCACGAGCTCGTCTTCTTTCATCTTCATTTGTTACCTCACGTTATTACAGAGGTTCTTGGCCTCCAGGGACATAGGTATTTCAGTGCTTCAGTCAATCCATCAGTGGTATTAATTGAGCACTTACTGGGTACTGTACTGAGCATTTGAAGGCAACTCTGATATGCTCTCTCAAGTATTTAGTCCAGTGCCCTGCACAAAGCAAGCACTCAGTATTCATTCATTCATTCAATTGTATTTACTGAGCACTTACTGTGTGTAACACACTGTACTAAGCACTTGGGAGAGTGCAGTGTAAGAGAGTCGGTAGACACTTCCCCTGCCAATAATGAACTTACAATCTATTTTGTGTCAGCTTCCCCTGCTGGCTCATGAGCTCCTTGAGAGCAAAAACTCCTCACTCTCGACTTCAACGCTCTCCTTCACCTCGCCCCTTCTTACCTCACCTCCCCCCTTCTTACCTCACCTCCCTTCTCTCCTTCTCCAGCCCAGCCCGCACACTCCGCTCCTCTGCCACTGCTAACCTCCTCACCGTGCCTCGGTCTCACCTGTCCCGCCGTCAAGCCCTGGCCCACATCCTACCTCTGGCCTGGAATGCCCTCCCTCCTCACATCCGCTAAACTAGTACACTTCCCCCCTTCAAAGCCCTAATGAAAGCTCACCTCCTCCAGGAGGCCTTCCCAGACTGAGCCCTCCTTTTCCTCTGCTCTACCTCCTTCCCCTCCCCACAGCACTTATGCATATTATTCTATTTATTGTATTAATGACATGCATATATCTATAATTCTATTTATTTATATTGATGCTACTGATGCCTGTCTACTTGTTTTGTTTGGTTTTGTTGTCTGCCTCCCCCATTCTAGACTGTGAGCCCGTTGTTGGGTAGGGATTGTCTCTACTTGTTGCCGAATTGTACTTTCCAAGTGCTTAGTACAGTGCTCTGCACAGAGGAAGTGCTTAATAAATACGATTGAATGAATGAATGAATGAATGAGTGAATGAGAGGAAGATCAGACTTCCATTTTTATTGATCTCTTCAAAAGATTAGCACAGAGGTCTGTACCCTGAGGTAAATACTACTGAATAGCTGACTCTGTGTGCTCTAGGGGTCTCATTTTCTTCGAGAAGCCCACCCTAACTACCAAGGAAACCTGAACACATCCACTTGCCTCCAATCTGATTTATAGATTATGGGTCCACAGAATACCCCAAATCATGGCTTTCTGCCTGAAAGTAAATCAGATGCTCTCTGAAACTCTTTTGTGAATGATAATAATAGTAATAATGACATTTATTAAGCACTTACTATGTGCCAGGCACCGATCTCCAGCCCTGATCTTTTTCCCTCTCTGCAGTCTCGCATTTCCTCCTACCTTCAAGACATCTCTACATGGATGTCCTCCTGTCACCTCAAGCTTAACATGTCCAAAACAGAGCTTGTTGTCTTTCCACCCAGATCCTGTCCTCCCCTTGACTTTCCCAGCACTGTAGATGGCACCACCATCCTTCCTGTCTCTCAAACCCATAACATTGGCATTTTCCTTGACTCTTCTCTCTTATTCAACCCACATATTCAATCCATCACTAAATCCTGTCGGTCCCACTGCCGCAACATCTCTAAAATCCAACCTTTCTGCTCCAATTGAACTGTCACCATGTTAATATAATCACTAATCCCACCTGGTTTACTGCATCAGCCTCCTTGCTGACCTCCCAGCCTCCTGTCTCTCCCCAGTCTAGTCCAAACTTCACTCTCTGCCTGGATCATTTTTCTACAGAAATGCTCAAGACATGATTCCTCACTCCTCAAGAAACCCTAGTGGTTGTCCATCCACCTCCGCATCAAACAAAATCTCCTCACCATTGGCTTTAAAGAAGTCCATCACCTTGCTCCCTCCTACCTCATCTCACTTCTCTCTTTCTACAACCCAGCCTGCATACTTTGCTCCTCTAGTGCTGACCTTCTCACTGTGCAGGACCAGTTGAGCAGATGCCACTGCTGATTTGTCAGGGTATTGAACAATGCCATGTCAACTATTCCCATCAATCTTTGCTGCCAGAAAACACCAGATCATAGTGGTTTGGCACTATCACCAAGCTGGAGGCTGTTGAGGGAACAAGAGAGAGAAGGAAGGAGGGAGAGGAGAGAGGGAGGAAGAGAGGGAGAGAATCAGCATGGTTTAGTGGACAGAGTATGGGCCTGGGACTCAGAAGGTCCTGTATTCTAATCCCAGCTCCACCACATGTTTGCTGTAAATTTCTTGAGGGTTTCTCTTTTCCTCTGTTGTACTTCCCCAAGGGCTTAGTAAAGTTCTCGTCACACAATTAAAGCTCAGTCAATACTTTTTCATTGATTGAGTCCTACAAATCACAAAATGAGAGTGTCCCCTCGCGATCTTCTATAGGAGACACAGCATGGGCTAGAGCAAAGAGCACAAGAACACAAGCCTGGGAGTCAGGAGACTTGGGTTCTAATCTCAGCCATGCCCCTTGCCTGCTGCGTGACCTTGGGCAAGTCAATTAATTTCTCTATGTCTCAGTTCCCTCATTTGTAAAATAGAGATTAAATACCTGTTCTCTATTCCCCTTAGACTATTCCTCTTACACTGGGGCTGTGTTTCTTCTGATTGCATCTACCTCAAGGCTTGGGACATCAGAACCACTGAATAAACACTACAATTACTGTTCCAAAACCTGCCCTAGAACAGCAAAAATTGGATGGGGCAGAGAAATGGGGAAGCACGTTTTCAGGGAAAAAAAAAACCCTAAAACAAAAACAAAAACTGCACAACTTCTCTGTTGTTAATCCAATTTCCCTGAATGCATTTTTTCTAATTGCAGTCTGTACCGTAGAAAGTATATTCATTCATTCTATCATATTTATTGAGTGCTTACTGTGTGCAGAGCACTGTACTAAACAGTTGGGAACTATAAGTCGGCAACATATAGAGATGGTCCCTACCCAACAACGGGCTCTATATGAGTCACTGCAACACAGCAAGCAACCCAGAGGCATTTTTTTTCTTTTTCATGGCATTTGTTAAGTACTTACTATGTGCTAGACACTGTTCTAAGCACTGAGGTAGACACAACCTAGTCAGATTGGACACAGTCCATGTCCCGCATGGAGCTCACAGTCTTCATCCCCATTTTATAGTTAAGGGAACCAAGGAACAGAGAAGTGAAGTGACTTGTCCAAGGTCACAAGGCAAACAAGTAACAGAGCTGGGATTAAAAGCCAGATCCTTCTGACTCCCAGGCATGGACTCTATCCACTAAGCAATGCTGCTTCACTATCTTCATATCCTCCTTCCTCCCCCCTCCTCCCCCCTCCATCCCCCCGCCTTACCTCCTTCCCTTCCCCTCAGCACCTGTATATATGTATATATGTTTGTACATATTTATTACTCTATTTATTTATTTATTTTACTTGTACATATCTATTCTATTTATTTTATTTTGTTAATATGTTTTGTTTTGTTCTCTGTCTCCCCCTTCTAGACTGTGAGCCCACTGTTGGGTAGGGACCATCTCTATATGTTGCCAACTTGTACTTCCCAAGTGCTTAGTACAGTGCTCTGCACACAGTAAGCGCTCCATAAATATGATTGATTGATTGATTGATATCCAACAGACAATGATTCTCTCCCCTTTAAAAGCCTTACTGAAGGCACATCTCCTCCAAGAGGCCTTCCCCAACTAAACCCTCCTTTCTTCTTCTCCCACTCCCTTCTGCATCTCCCTGACTTGCTCCCTTTATTCATCCCCCTTCCCAGCCCTACAGCACTTGTGTCCACATCTGGAATTTATTTCTATTAACATGTGTCTCCCCCTCTAGCCTGTAAGCTCACTGTGGGCAGGGAATGTGTCTGTTATATTGTTCTACTGTACTGTCCCAAAAGTTTAATACAGTGCTCTGCACACAGTAAGTTTTCAAAAAATGTGACTGACTGGCTTACTATGCGCTGCCCCCTTCCCCCCTCCCCACAGCTGGTTTAAGAAGATCGGGCCTGGTGAGCAGCTCCATGCAAAATGAGGGTATTCCCCTCGTCCCGCCAACCCCAGAGCACTGTGCGAAGGGTGAGGTGACAGAAACAGCAGCGGCAGAGGTGGGCCAGGATGACTCAGGATGTCACGAAGGCTTCCTCTTCCGTGCCGTTTGCATTACGTACAATTTGAGACGGCTGCTGATTTGTCAGGTATGATTTACCAGGCCACGATCGAACGTCCCCTCTCCATGAGAACTAACTCCTTCTCGCCCCCTCTCCAACATCACCTCCTCCTCTCTGAGGGGCAGCTAGAGGCCAGAGATGCAAGGAAATCACAGAGAAACCCACAAGACTGACCAGAGCTTGTGTCCATTCCCCTTGCTTTCTCCTACCAAGAACCCTTGGTACCCTGAACTAAATGCCTTGAGAGAGTACAGTACAGCAGTATTCCCTGCCCACAATGAGGTAATTTGTTAATCAATTGATCAATGGTATTAATTGAGCACTTATTATGTTCAGAGCACTGAACTAAGTGTGTGGGAGAGTCCATTTCAACAGAATTGTACCTCTGTGGGGCCAAGAAAAGTCCCACCCTCCATGTCATCCTGTTCAGCCCTTGTCCTGGAGCAGAGGAAGATGGCTGGAAGATAGCTAGTGAGGGGCCCGGATCTCATCAGTCCACCAGAACAGTAAGCAGCCCGTGTGAGCCCTTTGGCCAAAGAAATCCCTCTTAACTGCCAATTCTTTTCCTCTCCTCTTTCATGTTTCTTTGTTCTTTAAGGCACTCAATCCCCTTGCCCCCTCCTACCTCACCTGGCTACTCTCTTACTACAACCCAGCCCACACAGTCCGCTCCTCCAACACCAACCTACTCACTGTACCTCCATCTCATCTACCTCACCGCCAACCCCTTGCCCCCATCCTGCCTCTGGCCTGGAACACCCCCCCCCCCCCCCATATCTGACGGACATTTACTCTCCCCACCTTCAAAGCCTTAATGACGGCACATCTCCTCCAAGAGGCCTTCCCTGACTAGGCCCTCATTTTCTCTTCCCCCACTCCCTTCCACGTCACCCTTGTACTTGGGTGACCCTTTATTCACCCCTCCCTCAGTCTCACAGCACTTATGTACCTATCCTAATTTATTTATTTATACTAACGTCTGTTTCTCCCCCCCCAATAATGATGGCATTTGTTAAGTGCTTACTATGTGCCAAGCACTGTTCTAAGCTCTAGGCTGTAAGCTAGGGAATGGGTCTACCAACCGGCATACTGTACTCTCCAAAGAGCTCACTACAGTGCTCTTGACACAGTTAGTATTCAATAAATACAACTGATTGATTGATTGACTGAGTGATTGTTCTAATTACTTGAAGCTTCATTGCCACAATCGTACAGTGGGGACTTTCATTAAACCAGTGAAGCATTTACTGGTTCTCTATTTCCCTGTGCTCTGCTTTTCCCCCTGATTAACCACCCTCTGAGTTTAGTTTTAAATGGCCTGCCCTGTGTTTGACAAACCACCACATCTGCCTTTCCGAATCAATATCTTCTAATGTTGAGCCACCATACCTAATTGGTTCAGCACCCGTTAAATTTGCCCATGACTGCCATTTAGAGAAGCAGCGTGGCCTAATGGAAAGATCCCAGGGCTGGGTGGGAGTCAGAGGACCTGGGTTCTAATCCCTGCTCCACCACTTACCTGCTGTGGGACCCTGAGCAAGTCACTTGACTCTGCTGTACCTCAGTTTCCTTATCTGTTGAAGGGGGAATAAACACCTGTGTTCCCATCCCCTGAGACAGTGAGTCCTGTGTTGGGAAGAAACTCTTTCCGATCTCATTATTTTGTATCAGTCCTGGGGCTTAGCACATATTAATCAGTCAATCAATGATATTTATTGAATGCTTACAATGCGCAGAGCACTGTAGTTGGGAGAGTACAATATAAAAACAATGTGCTAACAAACACCACAATCATTTACATTTAAATCAGCCCAAGGATTGATTTTCTACCCCAGTGTTTGGCACATAGTAAGAATGTAACGACCACTGCAGTCATCATTATTATTACTATCATTTGCCTTTTTGCTAGGCTTCTAAGCCCCACCAATTCTGATTTCCCTGGTATTCAACTCTCCTTGATCTAACAATGAAATTGGTCCTGGTAGACAAGATTGAATGGTTATGGTATGTATGTATGAAGTACTTACTATGTGCAGAACACTAGGTCTGGATACACAGCACTAGTCTAGGCTAGGATTTCTTGATTGATCAGAAAAGCAGCATGGCCTAGTGGATAGAGCCCAGGCCTGGGAGTCAGAAGACCTGGATTCTAATTCCAGCTCCGCCACTTGTCTGCTGGGTGACCTTGGGAAAGTCATTTAACATCTCTGTACCTCAGTCAGTTTCCTCATCTGTAAAACGGGGATTAAAACTGTGAGCCCTACGTGGGACAGGGACTGTGTCCAACCTGATTAGCACATATCTTCCCCAGTGCTTAGTACAGTGTCTGACACATAGTAAGCACTTAGCAAATACTTTTTAAAACAATAAATCAATGGCATGTATTGACTTGTACTTCCCAAGTGCTTAGTACAGTGTTCTGCACACAGTAAGCACTCAATAAATACGATTGAATGAGTGAATGAATGAGTGCTTACTGTGAACACAGCACTATACTAGGTGCTTGGGAGAGTACAATACAACAGAGTTAGTAGATCTCTTCCCTGCCCACAGGGAGTTTACAGTCTACAGATAACAACAGAAGAAATAGCCATTGGCAAGCCACAGCAACTCACCCCAAGTGATATGCCCAGAATTCCTCTCTGCTTTCCAGAGAAGGGGAATATAGCCTCCAAATGTTACCTTGGCAGTCTTATTGATGGCACACCTCATCCAAGAGGCCTTCCCTGACTAAACCCTCATTTCCTCCTCTCCCACTCCCTTCTGCATCCTCCTTGCACTTGGGTTTGCTCCGTTTTCTTCACCCCTCCCTCAGCCCCACAGCACTTCCGCACATATCCATCATGTATTCATTGACAATAATGTCGGTCTCCCCCTCTAGACTGTAAGCTCGTTCTGGGCTGGGAATGTGTCTACCAACTCTGTTCTGCTGTACTCCCAAGTGCTTAGTACAGTGCCCTGCACTCAGTAAGCGCTCAATAAATATGATTGACTGATTGCTTCATCGGCAGGGGGGCCGTGTCCAGGATAAGATAAGGGGGTTGGCTTCTTGCCTTCTCATCGAGAACTCGATCCACCCCTGCCAAGATCACAGTCCGCCATTCTATCGCCGGAGAGCCGGGACGGATAACGATAATTTTCTCCACAGTTCATTTTCCATCTGTGGCTCTCAATCATTTCCTAGGGGGCCGGGGAAGGGGGTGAACGAATGCTGCTTGACCCTGGGGGAGATCAGAAGATGAGACATGCTGTCTTTTTGGAATGAGTGGCTTTCAGGATGCTGAATGGCTTTCAGAATGAGGGGGCTTTGTTTAAAATGTCATTTTCAGACGCGGAACTGTTGTTGGATGCATCAAAAAGTGCAGAACCTTTCAAGGGGAACTGCCATCATTTCTTCACTCATTCAATCTTATTTATTGAGCACTTGCTGTGTGAAGAGCATTGTACTGAGTGATTGGGAGAGTACAATGCAACAATAAACAGACACATACCCTGCCCACAACGAGCTCTCATTCACATAGTTTATAAATAAATAAATCATAGATTAGGACATAAATACTGTGGGGCTGGGAAGGGGGAGGAATAAAGGAAGCAAGTCAGTGTGATGCAGAAAGGAAAGGGAGAAGAGGAAATGAGGGCTTTGTGGAATCCTGAACATGAATAACTACAGGGATTGGATAAGGATGATGATGATAATAATAATTATAATAATAATAATAATAAGTGGTATTTGTTAAGCCTTTACTTTGTGTCAGGCACCAAACTGAGCACTGGGGTGGATACAAAGAAATAGTGTAGCCCAGGGGAAAGAGCATGGGGCTGGGAGTCAGAGGATGTGGGTTCTAATTCTGGCTCTGCCACGTGTCTGCTGTGTGACCTTGGGCAAGTCACTTCACTTCTCTGTGCCTCAGTTCCCTCTTCTGTAAAATGGGGATGAAGAGTATGAGCCCCTGTGGGATAGGGACTGTGTCCAACCTGATTATCTTGTATCCACATCAGCCAGAGATAAGCTCAGAGAATTAGCCCTGTTCACATGGTTAGAGATGAGGCTTTTTTGTGGTCAATTCTCAGGATTTCTAGGCACCATTTCTCACCAGCCCTGGAGGCCACCAATTCATCCATTCAATCGTATTTATTGAGCCCTTACTATGTTCTGAGCAGTGTACTAAGCACAATAGACAGACACATTCCCTGCTCACAACTAGCTTACAGTCACTCAGTGAGAGGCATTTAACACCCCTGCCTCCCAGAGGAAGATAGCCCAGGGGCCAGGGTGCAGAAATCCCTCATTCTACTCCCCAGTTCTCTATTGGGAGTCAAAGACCTGAGCTCTAATCCCAGTTCTGCCACTTGTCTGCTGCATGACCTTGGGCAAGTCACTTCACTTCTCTGACAAGCAGCATGGGCTCAGTGGAAAGAGCATGGCCTCGGGAGCCAGAGTCACTATGCGACTTTGGACAAGTTGCTTAACTTCTCTGTGCCTCAGGTACCTCATCTGTAAAATGGGGATTAAGACTGTGAGCCCCATGTGGGACAACCTGATTACCTTGTATCTACCCCAGTGCTTAGAACAGAGCTTGGCACATAGTAAGCGCTTAACAAATACCATTATTATTATTATTATTATTATTATTATTATTATTATTATTATTATTCTCTGGGCCTCAGTTACCTCATCTGGAAAATGGACATTAAGACTGTAAGCCCCATGTGAGACAAGGACTTTGTCCAACCTGATTACCTTGTATCTACCCCAGCACTTAGTACAAGGCCTGGCACATAGTAAGTGCTATACTGCACAAATACCACAATCATTGTCATCATTATTATTATTGTTATCATTACTCAGAGGCCTTTTCCAAGGCCTGAAGCATTCAGCCATCTCTGCTTCTTCTTTCTTAATAATAATGATTGTGGTATTTGGGGCTCACCATCTAAGTAGGTTGGGGAATATCGATTTAATCCTAATTTTACAGATGAGGAACCTGAAGTAAGGAGAAGGTCACACAGCAGACAAGTGGCAGATCCGGGGTTAGAACCCAGGTCCTTTGACTCCTAGGCTGTGCTTTTTCCACTAGGCCTCACTGCCTCTCTTTTCCATCTGCTATCAACTGCCATCACTCTCTGTCTAACAAATCAGAGCAAACACCCCTAAGAGTCTGCAGCAAGTCCCAGCATCAATAAGAAGGAAGAACTGGGAAAAACATCTCTAGGAGAAAATGGATATTCAGAACAATGGAACAGTCTCTCCGGGCTCTTGTGTCTCAACAAGCCTCTAGTGCCTTTGAGTGATACAACATCTCGATATCCCTGCAAATCCTAAGAGGAATCCTAGAATCCACTTCCCCCAACCTTCAAAGCCTTATTAAGGTCACATCTCCTCCAAGAGGCCTTCTCCGATTAAGCCCTCTTTTCCCCAGCTTGCTCTCCCTTTTGCGTTGTCTATGCCCTTGAATCTGTGACCTTTGGATATTTGGTATCTGCCCCATCCTCAATCCCACAGCACTTTTGTCCATATCAGTAATTCATTTATTTGTATTAATGTGTGTCTCCTCATCTGGACTGTGAGCTTGTTGGGGACAGGGAATGGGTCTACTAATTCTGCTGCATTATACTCTCCCAAGTGCTTAGTACAGTGCTCTGCCCACAGTAAGCACTCAATAAATGCCACGAATGTGAAGCCAGATAAGTATGATATGCTTGCCCCTCCCCTAAAATGTCCTCAGGGTAAAACCAGTCCCTTAAAAGGAAATGATTTTACATTTGGAAATCAAATGCCGGGCTCTGAAGGTTAAAAGAGACTGTGGGGTGTTTTACTGAACCTGTACAAAACGTAGATGAGTTCGCCCCAAAACTGATTCTTTCTGCCTCAACCTAAACCAATGCAGTTTGAACTGAGGGCGGCTGGGTCTGGGCGAACCAATCAATCGAATTAATTGAGTGCTTACTGTGTGCAGAGCACCATACTAAGCGCATGGGAGAGTACAATATAATGGAGTTGGTAGACACATTCCCTGCCCACAATGAGCCCACAATAAGGAGTTTAGCTTGCAGTCCAGAACACGGTGTAGTGGATAGAGCATGGGCCTGGGAGTCTGAAGGTCATGGGTTCTAATCCCAGCTCTGCCACTTTCCTGGTGTGTGACTTGGGCAAGTCACTTCACTTCTCTGGGCCTCACTGTGATCCCCACATGGGACAGGGACTGTGTCCAACCCAATTACCTTGTATCTACCCCAGTGCTTAGTACAGTGCCCGGCACTTAATAAGTGTTTAACAAATACCACAATTAATTCATTAATTAATTAGAGGGTTAAAGGCTCACATAGCTCAATCCCAGCATTTAGTACAGTGCCTGGCACAGAATAAACACTTAACAGATGCCATCGTTATTATTAGGGGGTCATCCTGGAGCTGCCCCAAAGAATACAAGTTCATAGATTTGTTAAA
This sequence comes from Tachyglossus aculeatus, assembly GCF_015852505.1. Classification (NCBI taxonomy): domain Eukaryota; kingdom Metazoa; phylum Chordata; class Mammalia; order Monotremata; family Tachyglossidae; genus Tachyglossus; species Tachyglossus aculeatus. Next base: position 46,067,360 of record NC_052067.1, on the reverse strand, counting down.
AGCTGATCCACCCCAGCTATCCCAACTTTCCCGGTGTCATTTATATCAGCAGAAATCCAGATTATCCTTAGGAAAACAGATGTCCGCCTTCTAAAATGGAAAAACTGGGAAAACTGGAAGGAGACTTACCCTCCCCCCAAAGAGAAATGAATTTCTATAGAGTAGGGATGGTGGGAGGGAGGAGAAAGAGAAGAGAAATGAGCAGGCATGCAATTTGAATGGAAACAGCAGAGAACTATAAAATGTGTGGAGCAGAGACTCTTGTTAATTGCAGGTGACGGGCAAGGCAGAAAAAGAGACATATCTGCTTCTCTCTCAACAACAGAAAAGTGGCAGCTGTCATAATCCCAGGAGCTGGGGAAGCCGCATGGTTTAGTGGATAGAACATGGGCCTGGGAGTCAGAAGGACCTGGGTTCTAATCCCAGCTTCGCCACTTGTCTGCTGTGTGACTTTGGGCAAGTCACTTAGCATCTGTGGACCTCGGTTCCCCCATTTCATTCATTTATTCACTCATTCAATCGTATTTATTGAGTGCTTATGGTGTGCAGAGCACTGGACTGAGCTCTTGGGAAGTACAATTCAGCAACAAACAGAGACAATCCCTGCCCACAGTGGGCTCACGGTCTAGAAGGGGGGAGACAGACATCAAAACAAGTCAACAGACATCAGTAGCATTATTATAAATCAAAAGAATTATCTCACCCAAAGCTCATATGCAAACACTAACTCAAACCAAAATTAGACTAGACACAAACTTACACTAAAACATACTAAACTCTCCCAAGCACTCAGTACAGTGTTCTGCATATGGTAAGTGCTCAATAAATGTGACTGACTGAAATCCTATCCCTGACATGAGACACAAGTCCCACACCAATCCTCACTTGACTTTATCAATCTGTGGTATTTATTGATCACTTACTGTGGGCAGAGAGAGTGCAGTTCAATAGAATTGGAAGACATTATCCCTCCCCAGAGGGAGCTTCCAGTCTAGAGGGGGAGACAGGCATTAAAATTAATGACAGAGAGATGAAATGGCGGAGTATAAGTAGATGTACATAAGTTCTGTGGGGATGGGGGAGGTGTGAATATCACAGTTCTTAAGGGGTACGGACCCAAGTGTCTAGGCAACACACAGAGGAGGGAGGATAGGGTGGGGAAATGTGGACCTAGGAAAGGCCTCTTGGAGGAGGTGTGACTTTAGGAATGCTTTGAAGGTGCGGAGAGTGGTGGTCTTTTAGATATGAAGAGGAAAGGAATTCCAAGCCAGAAGGAGACTGTAAGCTCATTGTGGGCAGGGAATGTGTCTGCTTATTGTTGTACTCGCTCAAGCACTTAGTACAGTGCTCTGCACACAGTAAGCGCTCAATACATATGATGGCTGAATGACCGATGGGGACAAGAGGTCAGTGGCAAGATGGAAGAGATGTCCCCCTCTAGACTGTAAGCTCGTTGGAGGCAGGGACTGTGTCTACCGACTCTGTGGTATGGCTCTCTCCTAAATCCAGTGCTCTGCACAGAGTAAGCACTCAAAAAATGACATTGACTGATCGAGGTATAGTGAGTAGGCTGTTGCTAGACAGCAACATGTGAGAGCTGGAATGTAGTAAGAGATCGATGAGTTAAGGTTGGAGGGGGAGAGGTGCTGTAGTGACTTAAAGCTGGTGGTGAGCAGTTTCTGTTGAATGCCGAGGTGGATGGGCAACCACCGGAGGGTCTTCAGAAGCGGGAAGCTGTGAATCAATCAATCAATCAATCATATTTTTTGAGCGCTTACTGTGTGCAGAGCACTGTACTAAGCACTTGGGAAGTACAAGCTGGCAACATATAGAGACAGTCCCTACCCAACAGCGGGCTCACAGTCTAAAAGGGGGAGACAGAGAACAAAACCAAACATACTAACAAAACAAAATAAATAGAATAGATATGTACAAGTAAAATAGAGTAATAAATATGTACAAACATATATACATATATACAGGTGCCATGGGGAAGGGAAGGAGGTAAGATGAGGGGAATGGAGACGTGGATGAGGGGGAGAGGAAGGAAGGGGCTCAGTCTGGGAAGGCCTCCTGGAGGAGGTGAGCTCTCAGTAGGGCCTTGAAGGGAATCTCTCTGGTCAAGCCCCGCTCCCTCACAATTCATTCAATCGTATTTACTGAGTGCTCACTGTGTGCAGAGCACTGGACTAAGCGCTTGGGAAGGACAATTCAGCATCAAAGAGAGACCCTCCCTGCCCACAACGGGATCACACTCTAGAAGGGGACGGCAAAACATGCTACAGGCATCATTCATTCATTCTATCGTAATTATTGAGCGTTTACTGTGTACAGAGCACTGTACTAAGCGCTTGGGAAGGACAATTCAGCAACAGAGACCCTCATCATCATCATCATCATAATAGCAGTAGTTGTTAAGCACTTATTATTTTCTGTATAAACCCTGGGGTAGATACAAGATAATCAGAACCCACATGGGGCTCACAGTCTAAGTAGGAGGAGCACAAGTATCAAATCCCCATTTTGCAAATGAGGAAACTGAGGCACAGAGAAGTGAAGTGACTTGTCCAAGGTACACAGCAGTCACATGGCAGAGCAGGATTAGAACACAGTTCCTCTGACTCCTAGGCCCACGCTCTTTCTTCTAATGCCACACTGCTTCCATTCTATTGTGGGACATTGTCCAGCTACTTTTTGAGCAGGGCTCACTTGCGGTAGGGAACATGTCTGTTAATTCTGTTGTACTGTACTCTCCCAGCACTTAGTACAGTGCTCTTCACATAATAAGTGCTCAATAAATACCACCGATTGACTCCTTGTGGGCCTGACAAACTGAAAGAACACCCAGGCTCAAAGATTCTCCTCTGATGGCATAGATCCAGCAGCTACTCCTCGATCCAACCATGGTAACTGAGTGCTTACTGTGTGCAGAACACTGCCCTAAGCATTTGGGAGAGAACAATACATTAGAGTTGGCAGACACGGTGCTTGCTCTCAAAGTTCCAGAACTAGACAAGAACCTATATCTTCTGATTCCCAGAATTGCGAGCTTTCCACTGAATAAACAGCAGAACTTAATCCTCACCCCAATCCTAGCCCAAATTCTACCCACAATGCTAAAACTATCTCTAAGGACAGGTGGGGGATACCATCTCTACCCAGAATTTTCAAAAATTTTCAAATCCTTAAGCTTTCAAGAATCCCAAGGCAGAACGTGGATCTTAAAACACTAGTCTAAAACTTAAATAATGATAACAAAAAAGAAACAGATAATCTTGGGCAACCCTCTCTGATTTTGCAATTGGTGTTTTCAAGAAAGCTAGCACCGATGAACACCACATGGCCAAGGCCTGCCAAGTCCACTTATTTTTTCATTTTTAATTTATTTAATCACTCTGGATCCAGATTTACTTTCTGCCATTAATAATTTAATACCGTTTCACCTTACCCTGAAAATGAAAACTGCAATCACTTCAGTAAATATTCTGAACTGCTATCCATCTTAATTGACATTTATTAGGCACCCATTCTTTCCTCACTGAATATGTATTTAGCAACTTTTCAAAGCAGCTCACTGAATGATCATCATCAAGGGTACTTATTGAATGCTTACTGTGTGTACAGAGCAGTGTTCTAAGCTCTTGGGAAAGTGCAATACAACAGAGTTGACAGACAGTTTCCCTGCCTACAATAAGTTTACAGTCTAGAGGAATCTGAACTGATATCTCAATCCCATCTGGGGAAGACATAAAACGGGAAGACTTTTTATGATCTGGTATCATTGACTAGCACTTTCTAAGCAGCCCCTTAATAATAATAATCATTATGGCATTTGTTAAGCACTTACTATGGGCTGTACACTGTACACTGTACTAAGCACTGGAGTGGATCCAAGCAAATCGGGTTGGAGACAGTTCCTTGTCCCATGTGGGGCTCACAGTCTCAATCCCCATTTTCAGAGGAGGTAACGGAGGCACAGAGAAGTGAAGGGACTTGACTAAGGTCAAACAGCCGACAAGTGGTGTAGCCAGGATTAGAACCCTTGACCTCCTGACTCCCAAGCCCATGCTAGAGCTAGAGATCCACTAGGCCATGCTGCTCTGCTGTCATAATAATAATGATGATGATGGCATTTGTTAAGCTCTTACTATGTGCATAGCATAGTTCTAAGCACTGAGGTAGATACAAGGTAATCAGGTTGTCCCACGAGAGGCTTACAGTCTTAATCCCCATTTTACAGATGAGGTTACTGAGGCACAGAGAAGTGACTTCCCCAAAGTCACATGGCTGATAAGTTGTGAAGCCAGGATCAGAACCCATGACCTCTGACTCCCAAACCCATGCTCTTTCCACTAACCCATGCTGCTTCCCTGTGGCACTTGGCTGGACACCTAAAGACACACATTTTAATATCTATCTAGATATCTCTTGTTTTCATAAATACTACGAAGAGGCAGAGGTTGAAGGTGTGGAGCTAAAACAAGACTTTCAATGGGACAGCAAAGGGAAGCAGCATGGGCTAGTAGAAAGAACATGGGCCTGGATACTAATCCTGGTTCTGCCACTAGCCTGCTATTTGACCTTGGAGAAGTCACTTGACTTCTCTATCCCTCAGCTTCCTCAACTCAAATGTGGGATTCAATACCTGTTCTCAGTCCTACTTAGACTTGAAGTCCCCTGGTTCTCCGGCATCCTGTACTCCACTTGTGAAACTTTTCATGGAGTTGTCTAGAATTGCTTCTAGACTGTGAGCCTGCTGTTGGGTAGGGACCATCTCTATATGTTGCCGATTTGTACTTCCCAAGCGTTTAGTGCAGTGCTCTGCACATAGTAAGCACTCAATAAATACGATTGAATGAATAAATGAATTGCTAAATACCATGATCAAAGAGAAGCAACACGGCCTAGTAGAAAAGCATGGGCCTGGGAGCCAGAAGCCTTTGGTTGTAATCCCAGCTCTGCCGCTTGTCTACTGTGTGACTTTGGGCAAGTCACTTTACTTCTCTGTGCCTCAGTTTCTTCACCTGTAAACTAGGTATTCAATCCTACTTCCCCCTACTTAGACTGTGAGCCTATTGCTGGTTAGGGATTGTCTCTATCTGTTGCCGAATTGTATTTTCCGAGTGCTTAGTACAGAGCTCTGCACACAGTAAGCACTCAATAATATGATTGAATTAATGAATGTGAGCCCCATGTGGGAAAAGACTTGTATCTACCCCAGTGTTTGGAACAGTGCCTGGCACATAATAAGCATTTCACCAATGTCAAAATAACAATAAGAATAATATTATTAATGACAATACTAACAATAATAATCATCATTCCTATCTGAAGGTAGGGCAAGATGTGGATTTTGATGATAATTGTATCTGTTAAGCACTTATTTTGTGCCAGGCCTGTATTAACTGCTGATTTCGAGAGAAGCTATCTTGAGAGATCATTTGTTTGTGTATTTGATGTGTGTTTGTTTGTATCTGCATCATTTTAGTGTATCTCCCTAGCTCATTTCTATATCTCAGTGCTTTTTTTCCTCAAAATTTTTTTTTCTTTTTATGGTCTTTGTTAAGTGCGACTCTGTGGCAGGCACTCTACTAAGTGCTGGGAGATATAAGATAATGAGGTTGGCTACAGGCCATGTCCTACATGGGGCTCACAGCTTTAATCCTCACTTTACAGATGAGGTAACTGGGGCACAGAGAAGTGAAGTGACTTGCCCAAAGTCACACAGCAGACGTGGCGGAGACAGGATGAGGACCCAGGTCCTCTGACTCCCAGACCTAGCCACTAGGGCACACTGATTCTCTGTTGATAATATCCTGCATCTCTGCCTCCTAAGTCCACACCCACCTGGTCAGGGACTGTTTCAAAACAACAAACTTGGCCAGATTTCTAAATTGTTGAGAAATAAAAGGGAAGTGCTATCACAGATAAACCCTTGATGCATAGCTAAAGTGAGGGGGCGAGAGAGAGAAAATGCACAGTACCTGGGTTTGAAGGTGACGCTACCAACATTCATTCATTCATTCATTCACTCATTCTTATTTGAGTGCTTACTGTGTGTACAGCACTGTACTAAGTTCTTGGGAAGTACAAGTTGGCGACATATACAGACGGTCCCTACCCAACAATGGGCTCACAGTTTAGAAGGGGGAGACGGACAACAAAACAAAACGTGGACAGGTGTCAAGTTGTCAGAATAAATAGAATTAAAGCTAAATTCACATCATTAACAAAATGAATAGAATAGTAAATATGTACAAGTAAAATAGAGTAATAAATCTGTACAAAAATATATACAGGTGCTGTGGGGAGGGGAAGGAGGTAGGGTGGGAGGGACGGGGAGGAGGAGAGGAAAAAGGGGGTTCAGTCTGGGAAGGCCTCTTGGAGGAGGTGAGCTCTCAGTAGGGCTTTGAAGGGAGGAAGAGAGCTAGCTTGGCGGATGTGTGGAGGGAGGGCATTCCAGGCCAGGGGGAGGACTTGGGCCAGGGGTCGACGGTGGGACAGGTGAGAACGAAGTACAGTGAGATGGTATCACGGAGAGTGAGCCTGGCGGATAACACTGACACACAACTGACAATCTCTTTCATTTGGGTGAATAGGAAGGGGCCGCTGAGGAAATGGAGGATCAAGCCTTGTTTACCAACACTCTGAATGTGGAAGGTGACCTCACTCACCTCCTACTCCAGCCCAGCCCGCACACTCTGCTCCTCTACCTCCAGCTCACTCGCTCTGCCCTGATCTCATCAATCTTGCTGCCGACCCCTTTCCCACATCCTTCCCCTACCCTGGAATTCCCTCTCCCTCCATCTATGCTAGACCACCACTCTCCCTGCCTTCAAAGCCTTGTGCTTAGCCCTCAATAAGCACCCAATAAATATGACATTGACTGATTAAGGTCACATCTTCTCCAAGAGGTCTTCCCCAATTAAGCCCTCTTTTCCCTGCATTCCTCTCCTTTTGGCATTGTCTATACACTTGGATCTGTATCTTTTGGACAATTAGATCTTCACCCCTCCTTCCACTCCATAGCACTGATGTATATATCTGTAATATATTTATTTATAATGATGTCTGTCTTCCTCTCTAGACTGAACACTCTTGGTGGCTAGGAAACTCTGTCATATCGTATATGACTGTCATATTGCATACTTTTTTGGCATTTATTAAGCACTTACTATATGCAAAGCACTGTTCTAAGTGTTGGGGAGGCTACAGAGTGATCAGGTTGTCCCACGGAGGGCTCACAGTCAATTCCCATTTTCCAGATGAGGTAACTGAGGCACAGAGAAGTTAAGTGACTTGCCCAAAGTCACACAGCTGACACTTGGCGGAGCCGGGATTTGAACCCATGACCACTGACTCCAAAGCCCATGCTCTTTCCACTGAGTCATGCTGCTTCTCTATCCTAGTGCTTAGTACAGTGCTCTACACACAGTAAGCTCTCAATAAATACGAAAGATTGAGTGAAAGAATGAGTTGGCATGGAGAGAGATGACAAACTTGGTAAATGAGGAAGGGTGTCATGCTCCCTTTTTCCACACACACAGGATTTCTGGGGAGCCTACGGATTTTTGAAAATGAATCCCCAAGGTCAAGTTGCATCACGTGAAATCAATTATCGCCTCCCTAACTCACTGCTGAAAAAGCTTCAGAGTCAAAAACCTGATTCTCCCTAATGCACCATCGATATGGTCTAGAGAAATGTTTTTCATTTCCTCAGCTTCATGCCCAAAGAAGTCTGAAGGCCTGTCATTATCCAGCTGAAGCGGAGTCCCACTGGATTCCAGCAATCTTGGGACAATTGTTCATTAGTTTTGTACACCAGCATTCAGTACCAAAGGCAGTCAACCATCAACGCGGCTTCCATCCTGTCCAGCGACAGCCTGAAAGATAAAGCGTTTTAGTGGCCCTCTCCCTAGCTATCCCGAGGATAATTGCTAATCAACCCACGGGACACAAATAACCATGCAATTACCCAGTTAAAAAGTAATTATATGGGCATTTATTTGAGCCCTCCAAGCTCAAGCAAAGCTGGATTTGGTATCCAAAAGGGGTGTTCTGTATGTTTTGAAAGACGCACATTCGTGTTTGCCTCGGTCTTTTCTGCCGGTTCTGCAGATTTATTGTGGAGCTTTTTGTCTTTGGGCAGTTTTGTCATTTGAAGCTGTTCAGGGTTGGGTGAGATGGATTTCACATCGAGGCCTCACAGCTCCCAATGGCTGAGGAAAACAGTCCGGATGATGCTCTGTGGAGATTTTTAGTCGCTGCCCTGTTGTTAGTGATTCATGCCAAATTACCCCTTTCTGGGTGAGGAGAGAAACCAAGATCCAGCTAATTGTGGACGTAGAATAAGGCATAGATTTCTGGCTCTGCCACTTATCTGCTGGGTGACTTTGGGCAAGTCACGTAACTTCTCCTTGCCTCAGTTACCTCATCTGTAAAATGTGGACTATGACTGTGAGCTCCATTTGGGACAGGGATTTTTCCAACTGGATTACCTTCTAACTACCCCAGCACTTAGAATAGTGTCTGGCACATGGTAAGCGTTGAACAAAATACCATTAAAAAAGAAAAAGTCCCTTTCACACATGGAATGTATCTACCAACTCAGTTGCATTATATTCTCTCCCAAGAACCTGGTACAGTGCTCTGCACACAGTAAGTACTCAGTAAATACCCCGAAGCATGAATGATTGATATATAAAAGTGTTATGGATGGTTTTCAGTACATAAATGCTGAGGTACAAGCTGGAATATTTCCTTTCCCACTCAGCTCAAATCAATCACACAGGGTACATGGATGGAGGCCCAGTAGATGAGCCAAATCTTATATTATGTAAAATTACGCCAGTAAAAAAAGTTGGAAAGAGCCCCATTTTTTCCCATTTTATTTGTTAAAAAGGCATCTCAGCAGTTGGCAACCTGGGTACGTTCAACATTGCCATCCCTTCCTGATGAAAAGCGTCAATTCCACTCTCAGTCCAACCATGCACCATCCTTCCTGGAACTTCCAGATGCTGGAATTGGGCCCCGGTGATCCAATGATAATAATGATAACAACAACAACAACAATGATAATCATCAGAATAATTACGGTATTTGCTAAGCACCAGACACACAGTAAGTGTTTAGTAAATGCACAGTCATTGTTACTATTATTAGACTGGGGCTCACAGCGTAAGAGGGAGAGCAACTATTGAATCTCCATTTTGCAGAGGACAGAATGGAGGCACAGAGAAGTTCAGTGACTCGCCCGAGGTAAAACAGCAGGTATGTGGTGGAGGCGGAATTAGAACCCAGGTCCTCTGACTGCCAGGTTTGTGCTCTTTCCACTAGGCCACGGTGCTACTCATAAGCAAGCAGTGGACTGGGTTTCCAAACTATCGAAAAGACTGTTTCAGTGCTCTGTGGTTTTGTGTTGCTGTGGTACGGATTGATTCCCACAGGGAGCATACCTACCAATCCCATTATATAGTAATCAATGAATCCATCAATCAATTGTATTTATTGTATTCATTATACTGTGTGCAGAAAAGTGCACTAAGCACTTGGGAGAATACAATGCAACAGAGTCGGTAGATATATTCCATGCCTACAACAAACTTACAGTCTAGAGGGGGAGACAGACGTTAATATAATTAATTTACGGATTATGGACATAGCTGCTATGGGACTGAGGGAAGGGTGAATGAAGGGGGTAAATCCAAGTATTAGGGTGACACAAAAGGGAGAGGTTGAAGAGGAAAAGAGGGGCTTAGTTGGGGAAGGCCTCTTGGAGGAGATATGCATTCTAAAAGGCTTTGAAGTTGGAGAGAGTGATGGTCCATCAGATATGAAGATGGAGCGTGTTCCAGAACAGAAGCGGGACTTGGGTGAATTGGACTCTCCCAACCACTTAGTACAGTGCTCTGTACCCAGTAAACGCTCAGTACATACCACTGGTTGACTGACTGATAAGAGATGCATTCCCAGTAACTAGGTATGAACTCTTCCACAAAGGTGTGCACAAATATTCCAGGAAGTCACCAATTTCCCAACTCAGAGATGCAAATTCAAATATATGGAACCTTGGGAAAAGGAGAGCAAATTGACCAGCCCCTTGTGTTGCTGAACAGAGGCAGATACCGAGAATGACAATTAAATGGAATAATTCTGCTGAGTTGATACTATAAAGGGAGGACATCTGTGAGGTTATTTAAGGATCATGATTAAGCAATGATCATTTTTGCTTATTCAGTTTCATTACACTTGAAACGTGTCTATTTTCTCAAGGACTCATTTCGGGGGCAGTCATAGTAAGGATAGGGATTTTCTCAGAAGGAATAAGGTATCTCTTCCATATTCAATGAATCAAAAGGAAATTAACCTGCAACGTCAGGCCAGCAAAGATGAAATATTGGGTCAAATTTGAAATTTCTGAGCAAGCCAGATGATCTTGCTACTAAAGGAAGAGCTGATCTTATCTTCTCCCAGTGAAATGGGGTTTTCCTTCAAATTAATCTACACATGTATTTATCTCACAGACTTCAGTCAAACCGCTGTACCCACACTTCAGGATACAATCGTGGCAGTCTGGTGGATTTTAAGATTGTCAAGTTTCTTGGAAATGAAGGACGTTTTTATTCATTCAGTCAATCGCATTTATCAAGAGCTTACTGAGTGCAGAGCACTGTACAAAGCACTTGGGAAAGTACAAAACAACAATAAACAGACACATTCTCTACTTTTTTGTCACCTTCTGATACTCACACTGTACCAGAGGCAGGATGTGGGCTAGGGGTCGATACAGGCGATATTGAGGCACAGTGAGAGGGTTAGCACTAGAGAAGTGAAGCGTGTGGACTGCATTGGAGAAGGAGAGGAGGTGAGGTAAGGAGGGTGCAAGGTGATGGACTGCTTTAAATACAATGGTGAGGAGTTTTTGTTTGAAGTGGAGGTGGATAGGCAACGACTCGAGATTTTTGAGAAAGGGGGTGACATGTCCTGAACGCTTCTGTAGAAAGATGATCTGGGCAGTGGAGTGAAATATGGACTGGAGTGGGGAGAGGCAGGAGGTTGGGAGGTCAGCAAGGAGGCTGATGCAGTAATGTAGGTGGGATAGGACGAGTGATTGTATTAATGTAGTAGCAGCTTGGATGGAGAGGAAAGGGAAGACTTTAGGTATGTTGTGAAGGTGGGACCGACAGGATTTAGTGACAGATTGAATATGTGGGTCACTGGTTCCTTCCCCTCAGCCTTCAAACATGGCCACGTCTCCCCCATCCTAAAAAAACCCTCTCTTGACCCAACCTCCCCTTCTAGTTATCACCCTATTTCCCTCCTACCGTTCCTTTCCAAACTCCTTGAACGAGTCATTTACACCCGCTGCCTCGAATTCCTCAACACCAACTCTCTCTTCAACCCCCTCCAATCTGGCTTCCATCCCCTACATTCCACAGAAACTGCCCTCTCAAAGGTCACCAAGGACTTCCTGCTTGCCAAAACCAATGGCTCCTACTCTATCCTAATCCTCCTCGACCTCTCAGCTGCCTTCAACACTGTGGATCACCCCCTTCTCCTCAGCATGCTATCCAACCTTGGCTTCACAGACTCTGTCCTTTCCTGGTTCTCCTCTTATCTCTCCGGCCATTCATTCTCAGTCTCTTTTGCGGGCTCCTCCTTCCCCTCACATCCCCTTACTGTAAGGGTTCCTCAAGGGTCAGTTCTTGGTCCCCTTCTGTTCTCTATCTACACTCACTCCCTTGGTGAACTCATTCGCTCCCACGGCTTCAACTATCATCTCTATGCTGATGACACCCAAATCTACATCTCTGCCCCTGCTCTCTCCCCCCCCACTTCAGGCTTGCGTCTCCTCCTGCCTTCAAGACATCTCCATCTGCCCGCCATCTAAAACTCAGTATAAGACTGAACTCCTTATCTTCCATCCCAAACCCTGCCCTCTCCCTGACTTTCCCATCACTGTAGACGGCACTACCATCCTTCCCGTCTCACAAGCCTGCAACCACGGTGTCCTCCTTGACTCCACTCTCTCGTTCACCCCACACATCAAATCCGTCACCAGAACCAGCCAGTGTCACCTTTACAACATCACCAAGATCCGCCCTTTCCTCTCCATCCAAACCGCTACACTGCTGGCTCAATCTTTCATCATATCCCGACTAGATTACTGCATCAGCCTCCTCTCTGATCTCCCATCCTCCTGTCTCTCCCCACTTCAGTCTCTACTTTGCACTGCTGCCCAGATTATCTTTGTACAGAAATGCTCTGGGCATGTTACTCCCCTCCTCAAAAATCTCCAGTGGCTGCCTGTCAACCTATGAATCAAGCAAAAACTCCTCACTCTCGGCTTCAAGGCTCTCCATCCCCTCGCCCCCTCCTACCTCACCTCCCTTCTCTCCTTCTACAGCACAGTCCCCACCCTCCGCTCCTCTGCCGCTAACCCCCTCACTGTACCTCGTTCTCGCCTGTCCCGCTGTCGACCCCCGGCCCACGTCCTCCCCACATGCATCCGCCAAGCTAGCTCTCTTCCTCCCTTCAAAACCCTACTGAGAGCTCACCTCCTCCAGGAGGCCTTCCCAGATTGAGCCTCCTTTTTCCTCTCCTCCTCCCCACCCCCCCCGCCCTACCTCCTTCCCCTTCCCACAGCACTTGTATATATTTGTACAGATTTATTACTCTATTTATTTTACTTGTACATATTTACTATTGTATTTATTTTGTTAACGATGTGCATATAGCTTGAATTCTATTTGTTCTGAAGATTTTGACACCTGTCTACATGTTTTGTTGTCTGTCTCCCCCTTGTAGAACTTGAGCCCGTTGTTGGGTAGGGACTGTCTCTATATGTTGCCGACTTGTACTTCCCAAGTGCTTAGTACAATGCTCTGCACACAGTAAGCGCTCAATAAATATGACTGACAATGAATGAATGGTGCCGTCTACAGTGACAGGAAAGTACAAGAGAGGACAGGGTTTGGGTGGGAAGATAAGGCACTCTGTTTCGGACATGTTAAGTTTGAGGTGATGGGGGGACATCCATGTAGAGATGTCTTGAAGGCAGGAGGAGATGCAAGCCTGGAGAGAGCAAGAGAGATCAGGGGAGGAGATGTAGATTTGGGTATCAGCTGCATAGAGATGGTAGTTGAAGCCATGGAAGAAAATGAGTTCTCCATGGGAATGAGTTTAGATGGATAATGGAAGGGGACTGAGAGCTGAACTTTGAGGGCCCCCCAGAGTTAGGGTGTGGGAGGCAGAGGAGGAGCCCACAAAGAAGACTGAGAATGAATAGCCAGAGAGATAAGGAGAACCAGGAGAGGACGGAGTCAGTGAAGCCACGATTGAATAATATTTCCAGGAGAAGAGGGTGGTCCATGATGTCAAAGGCAGCTGAGAGGTCGAGGTGGATTAGGATGGAATAGAAGCCATTGGATTTGGCAAGAAGAATATCACTGGTGACCTTTGAGAGGCGGGTTCTGTGGAATGAAGGGGGTGGAAGCCAGATTGGAGGGGGTCCAGGAGAGAATTAGAGGAGAGGAGTTTGAGACAGCGGGTGTAGACAACTTGCTTGAGGAGTTTGGAGAGGAATGGTAGGAGGGCAATGGGGCAATAATTGGAGGGAGCCTGGGGGTCAAGGGAGGGGTTTTTTTAGGGTAGGGGAGACATGAGCAGGTTTGAAAGCAGTGGGGAAGAAGCCACTGGAGTGCAAACAGCTGAAGATGGCTGTTAGGGAGGGAAGAAGGGAGGGGGTGAGAGTTTTGATAAGGTGTGAAGGAATGGGGTGGGATGCCCAGGTGGAGGGGGTGAATTTTGAGAGAAGGCAGGAGATCGCCTCTAGAGATATTGCTGGGAAAGATGGGAGAGTTGAAGAGGGGGCTGGGAGGGGGGACAGGCTGAGGAGGGGCAGGGGAGATTTTAGGGAGATCACACCTGATAGTGTCAATTTTCTTAATAAAGTAAGTGGCCATGTCACTGAGGGCAAGGGTTGGGGGAGGCAGGGGGTCCAGAGGAGGAAGTTAAATATCTGGAATAACTGGTGAGGGCGATAGGCATGGGTGTCAATAAGGGAAGAGAAAAAGGTTTTCTGGGCAGTGGAGAGGGCAGAGTTAAAGCATGCAAGGATAAACCTGAAGTGCACAAAGTCAGTCTGATATTTAGATTTCCGCCAGCAGCGCTCTGTGGCTCATGCTCAAGAGTGAAGGAGGTGGACTGTGCAGGTGATCCAGGGCTGAGGGGTTAGTGGTACAAGAGTGAGGATGGGATAGTAGGCTTTTAACTTATTACCACAGGAAAAAAAGCAAGTGGCAGAGGGACCAAAATTAGTTCCCAGGTCCTCTGATTCCCAGGCTTGTGCTCTTTCCACTAGGCCACACTGCTTCACCTTTATGCCCAAGGGTGCCCCATAGATTAATCCATCAATCAATGGTATTTATTGAGCCCTTACTGGGTGCAGAGCACTGTCTTATGCACTTAGGAGAGTACAATTGAACAGAGTTTTTAGTTTTGTTTTTTAATGGCATTTTTAAGTGCTTAGGCCCAAGGGTGCCCTATCGATTAATCCATCAATCAATGGTATTTATTGAGCCCTTACTGCATGCAGAGAACTGTACTACACACTTGGGAGAGTACCACTGAACAGAGTTTTTTGTTTTGTTCTTTAATGGCATTTTTAAGTGCTTACCATGTGCCAAGCACTGGTAGACACATCCCTTCCATCCACCCAACGATTTTGCGGCATCTTCTTTCTGCTCCTGGGACTCTTAGAATCTCACTGTCTCCAATCTCCTTCACCTTTTCATTCCCTTGCATATATCCCAATCAATCAGTAGCTTTTATTGAGCTCTTAGAAAGAAAAGGATTCTCCCCACTTAGGTTAGAGTTTAAGTAATAGGGTACGTGAAATGTGTACACCAGTGCTACTTAAGTGCTCTGGGGATGAAGAGGTTTTGAAGTGGCTGTTAGGGGGATAGAAGCGTGGAAGTTTGTTTTTTTTTGGTGGGGGGGGTGGTGGTCTCCTGGAGAAGATGTGATTTCAGAGGGGTTTGAAGATGAGGAGGGAGTTCCAGGAAGAAGGGAGAATGTGAACACATGGTCAGTGGTGAGAGAGACTAGAATAGTATGGAGGTTCATTCATTCATTCATTCATTCATTCATTCATTCATTCAATGGTACTTATTGAGCACTTACTATGTGCAGAGTACTCTACTATGCACTTGGGAGAGTACAATGCAACAATAGACACATTCCCTGCCCACAATGAGCTCACAGTCTAGAGGGGTGGAGACAGACATGAGTACAAGTAAATAAAATTACAAATATGTACATAAGTGCTGTGGGGAGGGGGGAAGAGCAAAGGGAACAAGTCAGGGCAACACAGAAGGGAATGGGGGATGAGGAAAGCAGTTAACCATGTTAGTACAATCACTCCTATCCCGACTGGATTACTGCATCAGCCTCCTTTCTGACCTCCCAACCTCCTGCCTCTCCCCAGTTCAATCCATACTTCACTCTGTTGCATGGATTATTTTTCTACAGAAAAGTTCTGGGCATGTCATCCCCCTCCTCAAAAATCTCCAGTGATTGTCTATCAACCTCCATATCAAGTAAAAACTCCTCACTATTGGTTTCGAAGCTCTCTGTCACCTTGCCCCTTCTTACCTCACCTCCCTTCTCTCCTCCTACATCCCACCCCACACATTCTGCTCCTCTGGGGCTAACCTTCTCACTGTGCCTCATTCTCCTGTCTCACCACAGAGCCCTGGCCCATATCCTACCTCTGGCCTGGAATGCCCTCCCACCTCAAATTCACCAAAGAATCACTCTTCTCCCCTTCAAAGCCCTACTGAAGGCTCACCTCCTCCAAGAGGCCTTCCCAGACTAAGCCCCTTTTTCCTCAGCTCCCCCTTCCTGCCATGTTACTTCAGCTCACTTCCTTTGCTCTTCCCCCTCTCCCCACCCCACAACACTTCTGTAGATATGTATATATCTATAATTCTATTTATTTACATTGACACCTGTTTACTTGTATTGATTTCTGTCTTTCTCCCTCTAGACTGTGAACCCACTGTGGGCAGGGATTGTCTCTATTGTTGTATTGTACTTTCCAAGCACTTACTACAGGGCTCTGCACATAGTAAGCCCTCAATAAATAAGACTGAATGATCTTAATGGATACTATTAACAACAGTGACAAAAACAGCAATTGAGTGTTCACAGTGTTCATTTCCATCATAATTCCAAAAACTTCACTCCTGTGCCTGCTTAGCCTGGTCTTTACGGATGGATGACTCCTGGTCTATTCAATCTCTCCTCCTCAGGAAATTTCCCAAACCCCTTGATCATTTAGGGAATCTGTGACACTTCTGATGATGCTATAGGAGGGGAGGTTTACTGCATTTTGGGGAATTCTTTTTCTAACAGAGTCCCAGTTTACTCACTTCTTACACATTGGCAGGAGTTTCAGAGCCAATTTACTCAGCTCCATTTACAATTTCTAATGTTCACTCTTACAGGAGAATGGAGGGCTCAACTCAGAATGGGTCTCTGATGGTTATGACATTAGTCTGAAAGTCATCCCGGAACACAGAGCTCAGAGGGAGGGGCTTGGAAAGGAGAGATGAGGATATCAAGCCATACTCAAGAAATATTTCTTCAGACTGTGGCAAAATTTGTGTCCAACAAGCTAGAGGGATAATTGCGGTATATAAGTTCATACTCTGTGCCAAGGACTGTGGTGCATGCTAGGGTAGATAATCAGGGCCCACATGAGACTCACAGTCCAACCAGGAGGAAGCACAGGTACTGAATCCCTATGAGGGAACTGAGGCACAAAGAAGTAAGGTTACTTGTCCAAGGTTCTCTGATTCCCAGGCCCATGCTGTATCCACTAGGCAGCACTGCTGGAGACCAGTCCATGAGAGGTATTTAGTAAGGGCTCTGAGGAGCTGGGCATTACTAGCCTCTAGTGGTCTCTAACTCCATCTCATCTCATCTCTCTTCTAGAGAAGCAGTGTGGCTCCGTGGAAAGACCACGGGCTTTGGAGTCAGAGGTCAGGGGCTCAAATTCCAGCTCTGCCATTTGTCACCTGTGTGACTTTGGGCAAGTCACTTAACTTATCTGGGCCTCAGTTACTTCATCTGTAAAATGGGAATTAAGACTGTGAGCCCCCTGTGGGACAACCTGGTCACCTTCTAACCTCCCCAGCGCTTAGAACAGTGCTTTGCACGTAGTAAGTGCTTAATAAATGCCATCATAATTATCATTATTATAATTATAATTATTATTAGCCCACAATCGCTTGCATTCAGATAGACTGATCAGGCCTCGATGACCTGGGGCAATTTTTCCCATTTGAAAAAGGGAGCTTTTCATGTTCTCTAGTAGTCAAAATATATTTTGGGGTTTTTTTTCCCCTGAAAAGAGAAGTGTCATGCCTAAGGCTTCTGTTCTTTATTTCTTCAATCAATGTAAAACTGCCATCCTGTATCTCAGAGAAAAGAGAGGACATTCTTACAGCAACTGCCTCAATCCTGCTCTTTCTCTCTCTGGATGTTGTAATGTGTCTAGTAGGAAACAAAGGGAGGGGAAGGAAAAAAGCATCCTGCACATAATATTTGTTAAGTATTTACTACGTTAAGTACTGTTCTAAGTGCTGGGGCAGTTACAAGCTAATCAGGTCCCTGTCCCACATGGGGCTCACAGTCTTAATCCCCATTTTACAGATGAGGTGTCTGAGGCACAGAGAAGTTACATGACACCTCAAGATGCATGAATGCAAAAAATTAGGGAATGGCTGTGGGTTCCAGTTCTACTTCTAACTCCAGTGTAGCACATGCTGATTTCAGGGCAAGATTCACTATGTAGTTTCATAAGTAGGTTGTCCATATATCCTAGTTTCACTACAGCTGACCTGGATTTCCGTAGGCTGCCCTGTGCAGCTTTAGAGCAATATCCAAATGTGCCAGAATTAGGATTGTCTTGACTTTTCTAGATGGATCCGACTTCCATCAGCCCCTTCCTTCCTCCTCTCCTGTCTACTCCCGCTCAGTTTAAATGTCCATGATGGAGAAGTAGCGTGGCCTAATGGATAGAGCCCAGGCCTGGGAGTCGGAAGGACCTGGCTTCTAATCCCAGCTCTGCCGCTTGTCTGCCGGGTGACCACTGGGCAAGTCGCTTCACTTCTCTGGGTCCTCAGTCCCCTTATCTATAAAGTGGGGATTAGGACAGTGAGCCCCATGTGGGATAGGGACTGAGTCCAACCTGATTTGCTTGTATGTACCGAAGCGCTCAGTACAGTGCCTGGCACCGAGTAAGCGCTTAACCAAGACCATTTAACAAATAAAAATAAGCTTACAAGCAGGCTGCCTCCATTACACCCGAGGGGTGGGGGGCCAAGTGGTGGGGAAACTTCAGTCTGAGGCAGGTAGGTATTGAAAGAAGTCATAAAAACTCAAATAAACCAATCAAGGCACAGGTAAAGCTAAAACAAACAAACATGCAGAGAAGCCAAGTCCGGGAAGAGGTCAGCTGTTGGGTAATCATTTGCCAAGGACGCCAGAGGAAGTTGAAGTTCTGTATAAAGGAGACTTGGCACGCAGGAAGATCAGTGAATCGGTGGCTTTCTTCATGATTTGGGAGACTGAAATCCTAAGACATCCAAAAGAAAAGACTTGGCCTATGATGAGGTCCCAAGGAGGAATCTGACTGCTTCTAAATGATGTGCTCCACTGGTGTATTGTAATAATAATAATGATGGTATTTATTAAGTGCTTACTATGTGCCAAGCACTGTTCTAAGCCCTGACACTTTTCGAAGCACTGGACTCTATTTTGTACTCTTCTAAGCGCTTAGTACAGTACTCTACATACAGAAAGCACTCAGTAAATCCCATGAAGGATGATGATGATGTCGTTGTGCATTGTGAGATGTCCCCCTTTGCAGGGCACTTTGCAATTCTCAGAAGGGAGCCACAGAGGGATATCCCAAGCCTTCTTTTCCTGGCTCTGGGCTGTGATAGCAACAAACCAGTCTCATTCTGTCCCACAAGCCTCTCGGACCCATGCCAACTCTCCCACCTGCTCCTTAATAGGGATGGTATTTGTTCAGCGCTTACGATGTGCTAGGCACTGTACTAAGCGCTGGGGTGGACACAAGCCAATTGGGTTGGACACAGTCCCTCGCTCACATGGAGCTCACAATCTTAACCCACATTTTCTAGATGAGGTAACAGGCCCAGAGAAGTAAAGTGACCTGTCCAAGCCACACGGCAGACAAGTGGCAGAGCTGGGATTAGAACCCATGACTTCCTGACTCCTGGCCCGCGCTCTACCCACTACGCAATGCTGCTTACCCCTAGTCTCGGGTGACTCAGATTGGTCTTGTTATGGGAGAGGAACGTATCTACTAATTCTGGTGTATTGTAGCCTCCCCAGCACTTAATACAGTACTCTGAACATAGTAAGTGATCAATACATACCACTGATTGATTGGAGGAGAAAGGTGATCCCTTAGTCTGGCATTCTGGATGCTTTTTACCAACACTTTCTGGTCCTCGGGGTAACCTTCCTCAGATTCCAGGAAGGAAACAAGGCAAACAAAGAGAAATGTCTATCTCTCTTCTCCTTTCCTCTTTCCTCCCCAACATCCTGGGCAATCATCTAGTTTTCCTGGAGTTAAAGTCAATCAGCCAGTCAATCATATCTATTGAGTACTGACTGTGTGCACAGCACTGTACTAAGCACTTGGGAGAGTACACTAGAACAATATAACAGACCTGTTCACTCATTCATTTATTCAATCATACTAGTAAGTACTGTACTAAGCACTTGGGAGAGTACAAAATAACAATAAACAGACACATTACCTTGCCCACAACAAGCTTACAGTCTAGAGGGGGAGACGGACATTAAAATAAATGAATAAATGACAGATATGGACATAAGTGCCGTGGGGCTGTGAGGAGGGATGAATAAAGGGAGCAAGTCAGGGTGATGCAGAAGGGAGTGGGGGAAGAGGAAAGGAGGGCTTAGTCAGGGAAGGCCTCTTGGAGGAGATGGGCCTTCAATAAGGCTTTGAAGAGGGCGGGGGGGAGACTCATCATGTTGCCTGCCCTCAACTATCTTACAGTCTAGAGGGGTTCTATTTTCAAATCCTGTCACCGTGTTATCAAGTTTCAGATGAGACCTGAGTAATCGGCAATGAGCACATATAGTGCCATTATTTTTTTCTAGAAATAACTCTTAATTTCAAGACATGTGAAAAATAGAGCTATGTTTTATGCATTATGAAGATGGATACCTTGTGTTCATTCCCACCTACTAATGCAATTAGGATGACTAATCCTGCTAAGTGCTCTGAATCGCTCTTTCCCCCGCCACCCCGCCATTGGAAGCTGTGCTCTGAGGCTTTACAAATGGGACAGCCATTGCAGGAATTGAGAAGCAGCATGGCCTAGTGGATAGAGCCCGGGCCTGGGAGTCAGAAGGCCCTGGGTTCTAATCCCGGCTCCGCCATTTATCTGCTGCGTGACCTTGGGCAACTCATTTCACTTCTCTAGGTCTCACTTACCTCCTCTGTAATATAGGGACTAAGACTGTGAGCCCCATGTGGGACAGGGACCGTGTCCAATCTGATTCGCTGGCATCTACCCCAGGGTTTATTAAATTGCCTGGTGAATAATAAGTGCTTAATAAATACAACCAAAAAAAAATTAGGCATTGAATCTCCATTTTGCAGTGGAGGAAACTGACGCACAGAGAAGTGAAGTGAATTGCCCAACATCACACAGAAGGCAAATGGTGGAGCTGGAATTAGAACCCAGGTCCTCTGGCTCCCAGGCCTGGGCTTAACCCACTGGGTACACTACTTCCCAAGTAGATCAACATTATCCCTGCCCTCAATGAGTTTATGAACTAGAGAGAGGCACATACTAAAATAAATTACAAGAAAGGGAAGAAACAATGTAACATAACAATAATAATATTAATAGTGGCATTTGTTAAGGGCTTACTATATACCAAGCACTGTACTAAGCCTTGGGGGAGATAAAGATAATCAGATCAGACACAATTCCCTGTCCTAAATACTTCTCAAGAAATATTTTTTGTTTGTTTTAAATGGCCAGGCACTGAACTAAGCGCTGGAGTAGACACAAGCAAATCAGGTTGGACACAGTCCATGTTCCACATGGGGCTCACAATCTTCATCCCCATTTTACAGATGAGGGAATGGAGGTACAGAGAAGTAAAGTGACTTGTCCAAGGTCACACAGCAGGCAAGTGATGGAGCAGGGATTAGAACCCAGGTACTCTGATTCCCAGGCCCGTGCTCCATCCGCTAGGCCATGCTGGGAGTTTGGGGTGGCTGGAAAATCAGTTTTTCACATTAACACATCCCTTTAAATTGGATCCCTTCCCCCACTTTCTTAAACCAGGCCAACCAAATTGGTTCTTAAACTAGTTTTTGTTACATACTGCACAGAGCGGATGACATTTCTTCATTAGGGAAAACAGGCAAAGCAAGCCCTGTTTCCAAACCACTTAGAATAATTGTGATATGCGTTTGGCTTTTGGGAATGTTTCTGTTAATTGTTATATTGTACTCTTCCAAGAGCTTAGTACAGTAAGCGTTCAAAAAATACAGTAGAATGCTTACACAATAAGTGTTCAATAAATATGATTGAATGAATGGATACAATAACGATGGCATTTTTTAAGCACTTATAATGTGCCAAACACTGTTCTAAGTGCTGGGGTAGATACAAGGTAATCAGGTTGTCCCACGTGCCAAGCACTGTGCCAAGCACTGGGACAAATACAAGACAATCAAGTCTTACATGGGGCTCAAAGACTAATAGGGACCATAGATTCTGGACTGTAAGCTTGTTGTGGGCAAGGAATGCACATGTTTTATTGTTCTTTTGCACAACCCAAGTGCTCTGCACACATTAAGCACTTGATAAATACGATTGACAGGGAGAACAGGGATAGAATCCCACTTTGTAGATGAGGGAACTGAGGGACAGAGAAGTGAAGTGACTTGCCTAAGGTCTCACAGCAGCAAGTGGCAGAGCCGGGATTGGAATCCAGGTCCTCTGACGCTCAGGCCCCTGCTCTTTCCACGAGGCCATGTTGCTTCTTAAATGTAGATTGGTTCCTGGATAACCAATATAGGGTGAGTCAATAAGACGTTTTAAGGACTAGAGTGATGCAATACTTCAAATAAGTTGACATAACTGTGGGGAGACAGCTTAAAATGCTCAATAAATATGATTGAGTGAAAGAATGCCTCAAAAAAGAGGACTGTTTCCAAAAGAAAGAAAACGCATCTTAAAGGCTTATTCAATTATCATTACTATGGAAAGTGGTGGTCACCTAAGGGCCTTATCAACCCCACCTGCCAACACCAATAAAAGTCACCTCATCCCCATTATCTTCCAACTCCAAGGAGAGCTATATACATTTAGAGGTAAAGTATATATATATATATTCTCAGAAATTTGCATGCCTGAGGTTTAACTTTCTTTTTCACTTCCTTTATTCATCCCTCCCTCAGCCCCACAGCACTGGTGTACATATCTGTAATGGATTTATTTATGCTAAGGTCTGACTCCCTCTCTAGAATGAAAGCTGGTTGTAGGCAGGGAATGTGTTTTTTATGGTTATAGTGTACACTCTCAAGCTCTTAGAACAGTGCTCTGCACACAGTAAGTACTCAGTAAATACGATTGATTGATTATGAACATAAAATATCTGTTAGTATTCAGTGAGATGCTTCCCAGAAATGTCTGTTTCCTCTGGTCATGCCACTCTGACAGGACCTGGGATCGTAATTAACACAGGCCTCCCCCTTCATCCTGGAACGAAACCACTTTTTCCCCTTCCATGATCTGAGGGGGAAATCACAGAGTTGTTGGTGAGCTGGGCGATGACGGATTGATTATCCAGCTATCGATCTAGACAAGGGATGACAATCTGAGGGCCTACGCTGTCTCCAGACTTTCCAAAATAATGAATGGCTGAGGGATTTTTCTGAAAGTTTCCATGTAATAGATAAGGAATGGGGGCATGAAGTGGGAGGAGGAGGAGGAGGTGGAGGAGGAGTGAATAATATTTTCCATTACTTAAAACCAATTTAGGTCTGGATGGATGACATGCTACAGAGGAAGTGGTGTAAAAGCGAACAGATTCAGATATGCTTTCTGTTCATTAGCACACTTGATGCATTCACATAGCATTCCATGATGCTGGGAACCGAAATAAAAGTATCTTGCAACTGCGGAACAGAGATCAAAATACACTCAGGTTTGCTTTGAGGGAAAAGATAATGCTATTGTTTCCCAAGCCTGTGAAACCAAAAGCATTCCAGTGGTCGATTTCAATTAGGGACGCGTCTCATTTCCAATCTCCCAGCTATGTTCATTGTCTTGGCTGAAACAACAAACACATGGCTTAGCCAAAGTTCTCTCTGGGTATCGAGAACTCAGAACTGCGAAGAGAACTACGCAGATTAAAATCTTAATCTTTCCTAGTTACTGGAGTTTCAGCTTCTTCTTCTTCAAATGCCATTGAGTCGTTTCCGACCCACAGTGACTCCATGGACACACCCTCTTCAGAACGTTCCATCTTCTGTCATAAAGTCGTTTTGGTCTGCGTAACCATAGAGCTTCAGCTACTGGATCTTAAATTCACAGGGCTTAAGACACAATATTTCCCGAGTGCCTGTGAGGGGTGCATCATTCAGGTGGGAGCCCTAGCCCTCTTCCAGCTGAAATGGAGTACCTTTCGGAGGATGGATGTGTCAGCTGCCATTTTGTTTTTCAAAGAGTGGAAGAAAACTGACACAATTAAAGGGTGGCTCAAGTCCAGCGCTTACTGTCCGCTCAGCTATTTGTTTGAAGCGGTCATCTTTTTGTCATCCATTTGCATCAAACCAAATAAGTACACTCACACCAACTATAATAATAGTTGTGTTATTTGTTAAGTGCTTAATGTGGGCTGGCCACTGTACTGAGTGCAGGGGTGGATCCCAGAGAATTGAAGCAACTTGCTCAAGGTCACACAGCAGACAAATGGCAGGGCTGAAATTAGTACTCAATTCCTCCAGGACCGTGCTCTATCCACTAGACCACGTAGCCTCTCTGCTTTCACTCAGCTCTTGTCATTCTCTGACTGTGCACTGAAAGTTGCATGATACTCATATTTCTAAGAAATGCCTTTAAGGCATGACAGAAATTAGGCCATGTGGTCAACATAACACTTCAACCAGACAGCAGTCTCTCGCTAACCAATCAATCAATCAATCAATCAGTCAGTAACAGCAGCGTTGGCCTAGTGGAAAGAGCTTGGGCTGGGAGTGAGAGGACTCCCAGAGGACTTGTCTGCTGTATGATCTTGGGCCAGTCAATGGAGTACATACAAGATGATAAATTTAGACACAGTCCCTAACCCATTTGGGGATCACAGTCCAAGTAAGAGGGGGAACAGGTATTGTCCCCAATTTACAGAAGATGAAACTGAGGCACGGAGTAAAATAAGTGACTTGCTTTGAGTCACACAGCAGGAAAGTGGCAGAGCTGGGATTAGAACCCAGGTCCTCTCACTCCCAGGCCCAAGCTCTTTCCACTCGACTATGCTACCTGGAAGAAGTGGGAAGCAGCATGGTCTAGTGTATAGAGCTTGGGCTTGGCAGTCCGAAGGACCTGGGTTCTAATCTTGGCTACACCATGCTTCTGTCTTTATTCCCGGAGGCGGAGGTAGGGCTAGGGAGGTAGTCCTTCAACTCGATGGCAAGGGGAGGAGGAGAAATGACACAAAACATGCTGTTAGATTCAGGCAGGGAGGAAGGAAAAGATTTAGTAAAGACACGATGAAGCAAACCAGCCCTCAGATGACGGGGCACAGCTGTGGACTAGACTGTAGCATAGTCCCTCTAGCCTGGAAACTTGTTTTGGTCAGAGAATGTGTGTGTTTATTGTCTTATTGTACTCTACCAAGCACTTCATATTTTATTATTATTATTGTGTTTATTATTATGGTATTTGTTAAGTGCTTACTATGTGCCAAGCACTGTTCTAAGCACTAGGGTTGAAACAAGGTAATCAGGTTGTCCCACGTTGGGCTCACAGTCTTCATCCCTATTTTACAGATGAGGTAACTGAGGCACAGAGAAGTTAAATGACTTGTCACATAGCATACAAGTGGTGGAGGTGGGATTAAAACAGTGCTCTGTGCACAGTAAGCGCTCAGTAAATACGATCAATTGACTGACTGACCCTCAGCTATGTGAGCATCAAACTTCGAACGACAGATAAATCTGCAGTATAGCAGAGCATGGCTGAGTCAGAACCAGAGGCATTCGATTAATGGGGAAGGATCTAGTGCCACTGAGAGAAGGCTGTGGTTTCATTTCTCTAACAGTAGCAACAACCACCTTGCATATTACACATCCCAGCTCTTGGAAAATAATACCAGTGTATAGCCCAAAGCAGCATGTAGAAGAAAAAGAAACTGAAGTATTCTATGAGGGAAGAGAAGATGAGCTTCAAAAGAGGTCACAGAGAACTCAATGCTCTAAAACTCTGATCCGATAATTCTCATACTGATGGAGAATCTTCACCAAAAGGCACTCAAAATCACACAAGGAATCACTTGAAGTTCCACAGCAGCCAAGAACAAACTCGATTCACACAGGAAACAAAACTCTTGTGCCTTCTCTCCGATAATCAAAATAATCCCTAGATTCCAAATCCATTTTGCTTCAGATCTGTAGATTATAAAAAAGGATTTGACCTATTGGAATTCAGTGCTATATTCCATCTGCTCATTAGTCCTTCACTTCTCTGGATCTCAGTCATTTCATCTGTAAAATGGAGATTAAGACCGTGAGCCCCGGGTGGGGCAGGGACTATGTCCAACCTTATTAGCTTGTATCTACCCCAGTGCTTAGGACAGTGCCTGGCACCTAGTAAGCACTTGAGAAATACCATTAAAAAAAAAATCAGTCAATCAGTCAGTGGCATTTATTGAGTGCTTACTGTGTGCAGAACACTATACTAAGTGCTTGGGAGAGTACAATATAACAATATAGTAGACACATTCCTTACTCACAACAATCTTGCAGTCTTGAAAACCAGTCATGAAATCGTCCAAAATTGAAAAGCAGAGATATTGAGGAAAAAAAAAAAGGTCGCCATTTCAATAAATTAATCTATGGGGCTCTTCCTTAACTGTGAAGCTCACTGTGGACAGGGAATATGTCCGTTTATTGTTGTATTATACTCTCCCAAGTACTTAGTTCAGTGTTCTGTACACAGTAAGTGCTCAATAAATACAACTGACTGACTGATCTCATAGGCTTCAATCTACCCCGAGGCTGAGCATATGCTTAATAAACACCATAATCTTATTATATTGTGTCTACCCCTGTCTTTAACACAGTGCTTGGGACATAAAAGTGCTAAACAAACACTAATTATCATTATTATAAACTAATACTGGGAGGTGTGGAAGACAGGGGTATAATTAGAAATCAAGTGTCCTTGAAAATATTTAGTTCTACCGAAGAAACCCTTAGCAAGAAAGAAACAAATACCAGTGATTGACTATCAACCTCCTTATGAAACAAAAACTGGTATTTGTTAAGCACTTATTATGTGCCAAGCACTATACTAAGCGCTGGGGTAGATACAATTATCTACCTGATTATCTTGTATCTATGCCAGCACTTAGAAAAGTACCTGGCACATAGTAAGTGCTTAACTGATACCATAATTATTATTACTATTATTATTATAGAAGATAATCAGGCTGGACAAGTTTCTTGCCCCACATTGGGCTCATGGTCTAAAGTCCTCTGACTTTCAGGCCCAAGCCAGGCTGCTTCCGCTCTGTTCATTGCAACTTTGATGAAAAACATAAGCACAATCTAGCTGTCCTTGATAAACTAACCAGAACACAATATTGTGCCCAGAATCC
Organism: Tachyglossus aculeatus; assembly: GCF_015852505.1. NCBI lineage: Eukaryota > Metazoa > Chordata > Mammalia > Monotremata > Tachyglossidae > Tachyglossus > Tachyglossus aculeatus. Next base: position 46,040,390 of record NC_052067.1, on the reverse strand, counting down.
TCAGCTGGAGTCTCACAAAGCCGACCTGAGACATTAGAGAGTTCTCTGGCTGCACAAGTAGTCCTGACTGGTCTTTGTTTCCTCCTTTCTGCTGTTCTCGTGTTTTCTTTCACAGTCCAAAAATCAGCGTTTGGATTTGTTGCAGTGCAATGAGTCATCTGCTCTTTGCAGTCTGCATGGAGGCCCGAGGTAGAGAAAACGTGTCAGCCCCTCTGAGAATCCCAGATGCACCACGTGGGGGAAACCTGACCTACCTGTCTACCTCCTGGCAAGTGGGGATTTTACAACTCTCCCTTCTCCCACTAGCTGTGACAAAAAAAAAAATCAAAAAACACAAAGGGAAAACTGAGAGGTGTGCTTTGTCCACTGAGCATTCCCTTTCCTTCACACACAGTAATAATTATGGTACTTGTTAAGCGCTATGTGCCAAGCACTTTTCTAAGCATTGGGACAGATACAAGTTAATTGAGTTGGACACAGTCCTTGTCATTCATTAATTAATTCATTCAATCGTACTTATTGAGCACTTACTGTGTGCAGAGCACTCCTACTAAGTATTTGGAAAGCACAATTCAGCAATAGAGAGAGAGAATCCCTGCCCACACCAGGCTTACAGTCTAGAAGGGGGGAGACAGACATCAAAACAAGTAAACAAGCATCAATAAATCTATCTATGAATAAACAGAATTATAGATATGTACATATATACACACATACACAAGTGCTGTGGGGTGGAGAGAGGAGGGTAGAGCGAAGGGAGAGATTGGGGAGATGGGGAGGAGAGAGGGAGCTGAGGGAAAGGGGGGCTTAGTGTGGTAAGGCCTCTTGGAGGAGGTGAGCCTTCAGTAGGGCTTTCATGGGGTGAAGTGTGATTGTTTGGAGGATTTGAGGAGGGAGGATATTCCAGGCCAAAGCTAGGACGTGGGCCGGGGGTCGACAGCGGGACAGGCGAGAATGAGTCACAGTGAGAAGGTTAGCACCAGAGGAGTGGAGTGTGTGGGCTGGGATATAGAAGGAGAGAAGGGAGGCGAGGTAGGAGGGGGCAAGGTGATGGAGAGCTTCAAAGCCAATAGTGAGGAATATTTGTTTGATAAGGAGGTTGATAGTCAATCACTGGAGATTTTTGAGGAGGAGGATGACATGCCCTGAACGTTTCTGTAGAAAGGTAATCTGGGTAGCAGAGTGAAGTATGGATTGAAATCGGGAGAGACAAGAGGTTGGGAGATAAGAAAGGAGGCTGATGCAATAATGAAGTTAGGATAGGAGGAGTGATTATACTAATGTGGTAGCTGTTTGGATGGAGAGGAAAGGGCAGATCTTGGAGATGTTGTGAAGGTGATATCGGCAGGCTTTGGTGATGGATTGGACTTGTGGGGTGAATGAGAGAGCGGAGTCAAGGTTGACACCAAGGTTGCGGGCTTGTGAGACGGGAAGGATGGTTGTGCCGTCCACAGTGAAGGGAAATTCAGGGACAGGACTAGGTTTGGGAGGGAAGATAAGGAGCTCTGCCTTGAACATGTTGAGTTTTAGGTGGCGGGAGGACAGCCAGGAGGAGATGCGAGCTTGGAGGGAGGGAGGGAGAAGAGGGGAGAAGATATAGATTTGGGTGACATCCACATAGAAACGATAGTTGAAGCCATGTGAGCGAATGAGTTCACCAAGGAAGTGAGTGTAGATGGAGAATAGAAGAGGACCAAGAACCGACCCTTGAGGAACTCCTACAGTTAGGGAATGGGAGGGGGAGGAGGAGCCTGCCAAGGAGACTGAGAATGAAGGGCCAGAGAGATAAGAGGAGAACCAGGAGAGGATGGAGTCAGTGAAGCCAAGGTGGGATACCATGTTGAGGAGAAGGGGATGGTCCACAGCGTCGAAGGCAGCTGAGAGGTCTAGGAGGATTAGGATGGAGTAGGAGTCATTGGATTTGGCAAGAAGGAGGTAATTAGTGACCACTGAGAGGGCAGTTTCAGTGGAGAGGAGGGGACGGAAACCAGATTGGAGTGATCCAGGAGAGAGTTGGAGGAGAGAAATTCGACGCAGTAAATGTAGACGACTGGCTCTGGGAGTTTGGAAAGGAAGGATAGGAGGGAGATGGGGTCATAACTGGAGGAGGCTGTGGGATCAAGGGATTTTTTTTTAGGATGAGGGAGATGTGGGCATGTTTGAAGGCAGAGGGGAAGAAGCCATTTGGGAGTGAAGATGGAAGTTAAGGAGGGGAGAAGGAAAGGGGCAAGAGTTTTTATAAGGTGTGAGGGAATGGGGCCCGATGTGCAAGTGGAAGGGGTGGCACTTGAGAGGCGACAGGAGATCTCCTCTGAAGATACTGCTGTGAAGGATGGGAAAGTTGAAAATGGGGCCTAGAGGAGGGGGAGGGGTGATTTGGGGGTCTCAGACCTGATGGTGTTAATTTTCCTAATGAGGTAGGTGGCCAGATCATTGTGGGTGAGGGAGGGGGGAGGGGGAAAACAGGGGGCCTGAGGAGGGAGTTAAATGTTTGGAACAACCAACGAGGGTGATGGGCATGGGTGTCAATAAAGGAAGAGAAATAGGTTTCCGGGCAGAGGAGAGGGCAGAGTTATGGCAAGAAAGGACATGGGGCTCATGCTATCATCCCCATTTTACAAAGAAGGTAATGGAGGCTCAGAGAAGTGAGGTGACTTGCACAAGGTCACACAGCAGACATGTGGTGCAGTGGGATTAGAACCCAGGTCTTTTTGAGTCCCAGGCACGTGCTCTATCCACTAAGCTACACTGCTTCTCATTTGAAAGCTATTTCCTCTTCCAATGAAGATGCTAACAACCCAGCCCTCACAATTCACTCCTCTTATGCTAACCACCTCAATGTGCCTCAACCAACCAATGGTATTTATTGAATACTTTACTGTGAGTAGAACACTGTACTGAGCGCCTGAGAGACACCAGACTCAGTAGACATGTTCCCTACCCACAGTGAACTTACAGTTTAGCGGGGAAGACAGACAGTAATACCAATAAATAATTGATAATATACCTGATCTCTCTCACCACTGATCCTTGCTGTCTGGAATTCATTCATTCTTAATAATAATAATAATAATAATAATAATAATGGCATTTATTAAGTATTACTATGTGCAAAGCACTGTTCTGAGCGCTGGGGAGGTTACAAGGTGATCAGGTTATCCCACAGGGGGCTCACAGTCTTAATGGATGTCCCACGGGGGTGCCCACAGTCTTAATCCCCATTTTACAGATGAGGTAACTCAGGCACAGAGAAGTTAAGTGACTTGCCCAAAGTCTCACAGCTGACAATTGGTGGAGTTGGGATTTGAACCCATGACCTATGACTCCAAAGCCCATGCTCTTCCTACTGAGTCACGCTGCTTCTCTAAGTGCACTGCTGCTTCTCTAAGCTGCTTCTCTAATTCATTCATTCAATTGTATTTATTGAGCGCTTACTGTGTGCAGAGCACTGTACTAAGTGCTTGGGAAGTACAAATTAGCAAAATATAGAGACGGTCCCTACCCAACAATGGGTTCACAGTCCAGAAGTGGGGAGACACAACAGAACAAAACAAGTAGACAGGTGTCAGTACCATTGGAATAAATAGAATTATAGCTATATATACATCATTAGTAAAATAGAGTACTAAATATGTACAAATAAAATAAAGTAATAAATATGTACAAATATACACAAGTGCTGTGGGGAGGGGAAGGGCCGGGGGGGGGGGGTGATGGGGAGGGGAGAAGGAGGAGGGGAAAAGGAGGGCTCAGTATGGGAAGGCATCCTGGGGGAGGTGAGCTCTCAGTAGGGCTTTGAAGGGAGAAAGAGTGCTAGTTTGGCAGATGTGTGGAGGGAGGGCATTCCAGCCCAGGGGTAGGATGTGGGCCAGAGGCGAACAGCGGGACAAGTGAGAACGAGGCACAGTGAGGAGGTTAGCGGTGGCAGAGGAGTGGAGTGTATGGGCTGGGCTGGAGAAGGAGAGAAGGGAGGTGAGGTAGGAGGGGGCGAGGCCTACTCAAATCACACTTCCTTCAAGAAGCCTTCCCTTCCTAACTTCTCATCTCTCCCCCTGCTACCCTGGAAATGACTTGAGGGTGAGGGCGGCATTTGCACCTACTTTAAGGTACACTCCCAAGTGCTTAATATAGTGCTCTGCCCACAGTAAGTCCTCAAGAAATACCACTGATTGACTGAAAGCCCATCAGACCAGTGGGGAAGCAGTGCAGCCTAATGGCTAGAGCATGGGTCTGGAAGTCAGAAGACCTGGGTTCTAATCTAGGCTCTGCCACTTGCCTGATGTCTGTGTTACCTTGGGCAAATCACTTCACTTCTCCATGCCTCAGTTCCCTCAACTGCAAAATGGGGATTAAATACCATTTCTCCCTCCTACTGAAGACTATGAGCCCCATGTGGGGCAGGGACTGTGTCTGACTTGATTAGCTTGCATCTACCCCAGCACGTAAAATGGTATTTGACACGTAGCAAACGCTTAACAAATACAAAAATTATTATGATTATTACTTGCAATGTGAGCCCCATGTGTGACAGGGACTGTATCCAGCCTGATTAACTTCTTATCTAGAGAAGCAGCGAGGGCTAGTTGATAGACCACCTGGGTTCTGCTCTCGACTCCTCCATCTCTCTGCTGTGTCACCTTGGGCAAGTTCCTTCACATCTCTGGGCCTCATTTTCCTCGTCTGGATAATGGAGATTGAGACTGTGAGCCCCATGAGGGACAGGGCCTGTGACCAACCCGATTTGCTTGCATCTACCCCAGCACTTAGTACAGTGCCTGGCACCTAGTAAGCACTTAACAAATACCACAATTATTATTATTATTATCCAACCCAGCACTTATAGAACAGGTCTTAACACATAGTAAACCCCTAACTAGTGACATCATTATAGTTGCTATTGTTCCTCAGATGATGAGCCCCACGTGGGACACGGACTGTGTCCAACCTGATTATCTCGTATCTACCCCAGAGCTTGGAACAGTACGCGACGCCTAGTAAGTGCTAACAAACACCAGTGTGGCCTAGCGGACAGAGCAAGGGCCTGGGAGTCAGAAGAGCGTGGTTTCTAATCCTGGCTCAGCCACTTCTCTGCTGTGTGACCTCGGGCAAGTCACCCTTCTGGGCCTCAGTTCCCTCATCTGTAAAATAGGGATGAAGATTGTGAGCCCTGTGTGGAGCAGGGACTGCCTCCAAACCGATTATCTAGTATCTACCCCATGCTTAGAACCCCCTGGCAAGTAGCAAGCGCTGAACAAATATCATAAAAAAAAAAAAAACCCACCAAAAAACAAATACAAAAAATTAGTTCCTGAAGATCCAAGATCAGGTCTTCCTCTGACACCCTCACCAGGGCCAAGGAGAGAACCTAAGTCTCCGCCTGACTGACTCACAGGGGGAAAACGTGACGCTCACTGGAAAGGGCACCCGCTCCCACAGTGCACTTCGAGTTTGTTCACGGTTTCCGGCCTGCCTCCCGTCCAGAGCTCCTTCCCATCTGTCGATGGGAGGACCAGCTGCCTGTTAAGATGCTGGAAAGACCTTTGACTGCAAGTGCCAGGAAACCAAGGGGTATCTGTGCCCAAACTCTACCACCCTGAAAGTGGCATCTGTTTGGTAGGGAGCTCCTAGATCGTGAGAGCCATGTGTCTCTTCACAGTTGATCGCACCCGATGGACGGGGACGGTGCGAGTAACCTCAACAGCCAAGAAGCAGTGCGGCCTAGTGGATAAAGCCCGGTCCTGGAGTCAGAAGGACCTGGGTTCTAATCCTGGCTATACCGCCTGTCTGCTGGGTGACTTTGGGCAAGTCACGTCACATCTCTGGGCCTTGGTTAGCTCATCTGGAAAGTAGGAATTAAGAATGTGAGCCCCATGTGGGACAAGGACTGTTCCCAACCCGATGGACTTGTGTTTGGTACCTAGTAAGTGCTTAACAAGTATTATTGTCCTTATCATTATTGTTATTAAGGCCCATTCTTCCACGTACCCACCAAACTCTGGAATCGGGCTCCAATGGAACAAGAAACATATGAAGAAGAGAAGGCACAGGGAAGCAGTGTGGCCCAGCGGACAGAGCGCAGGACTGGGGGTCAGAAGACCTGCGTTCTAACTACAGCTCTGCAACTTAACAGCTGTGTGACGCTGGGCAAGTCGCTTCTCTGTGCCTCAGTTCCCTCATCTACAAAATGGGGATTCAATACCTGTTCTCCCTCCTACTTAGACTGCGAGCCCCAGATGGGATCTGTTTATAGCATATCTACCCCAGTGCTTAGTACAGTGCTTGCCACATAGTAAGTACTTAACCAATTCCAACACAATTATTATGAAGTTCAGTATGCAGAACAAAGTGGATAGTTCATTGATACATGTCCACATAAATGTACATATCTGTAATTTTATTTATTTATATTAATGTCTGTCTCCCTCTCTAGACTGTAAGCTCATTGTGGGCAAAGGACTGTGTCTTTTATATTGTGATATTGCATTCTCCCAAGCATTTAGCAGAGTGCTCTGCACACAGTAAGTGCTCAATAAATACAATCGACTGACTAATGAAAAGTCACGGGACTTAAGTCAGAGAACTTAAGTTCTAATTCCGGTTCTGCCAAGCTTCTGCTCTGTAACCTTGGGATGGTCATTTTATTTCTCGGTGCCTCAGTTTCCTCATCTGTAAAATGGGGACTCAATACTTGATCTCCCACATACTTAGACCACGGGGACCACCTAAGACAGGGATCTGTGTCTGAACTGACTATCTGTGTACCATAGAACAGTACTTGACCCATAATCAGTGTTTATCAAATCCCACCGATATTATAAATTAATGAGTAAAAAGTCCAGTTCATTCATTCATTCAATAGTATTTATTAAGCGCTTACTGTGTGCAGAGCATTGGACTAAGCACTTGGAAAATACAAGCAGCATGGCTCAGTGGAATGAGCACAGGCTTGGGAGTCAGTCAGAAGGTTGTGGGTTCTAATCCCGTTCCGCCACTTGTCAGCTGTGTGACTTCGGGCAAGTCACTTAACTTCTCTAGCCTCAGTTCCCTCATCTGTAAAATGGGGATTAAGACTGTGAGCCCCATGTGGGACAACCTGATTACCTTGTATCCCCCCCAGCACTTATAACAGTGCTTGGCACATAGTAAGTGCTTAACAAAAGCCATCATTATTATTATTACAATTCAGCAACAGAGACAATCCCTACCCAACAACGGGCTCACAGTCTAGAAGGGGAGAGACAGTCAACAGAACAAAACAAGTAGACAGGCATCAATAGCATCAATATAAATAAATAGAATTATAGATATACACACATCATTAATAAAATAAATAGAATAATAAATACATACATATATAATGCATGCGCTGTGGGGCAGGGAGCGTCTCAAGACTCTCCAGATTGGATACCCAGAATAGGGCATCATCAGCACAGAAGAACGAGCCAAGGAAATATGAGCTTCCAAACTCTCCACGGTTGCTTCATTAACTAATGCCAGGTGGATTTGGAAGTCTCCTCGTTCGGTTAACAGCTCTTTCCAATGACGTTCAGATAGTTTACAAGTGCTGTCGGCCGACTAAATTACGCAGCACTTCCCAAGGAAATAAGTTGAAGCGGGCAGGGGGTGGGGAGGGGGAGGGGGATTTGCTGCGGAGGAAGAATTAGAACGAGAACATGGATTCATCTGCCTGATGCATAAGCCAGAACCAGGACACCAGGATTGTCATCGAGACTATCCATTCATTCAAGCATATTTACTGAGTGCTTCCTGTGAAGATGGTAGCATCAGTCCTCCGCAGAGGCTCTCGCCAGAATGCACTGTGCGTGTGGGCTGCCCACATGGACTTGAGCCACTGCTGATTGCCTCCCGTCCTTCTCCACTAGGACCTGAGTTCTGATTCTGGCTCTGCCACTCGTCTGCTGTGTAACCTTGGGTAGGTCAATTAACTTCTCTGTGCCCCACTTACCTCGTCGGAAAAATGAGGACTAAGACTGTGCACCCCATGTGGGACAGGGACTGGATCCAACCTTATTAGCTTGTATCTACCCCAGCGGGTACAGTGCTTGGCACATAGTAAATACTTCAAAAAAAAAGAAAAGATGCCCTCCTAGGGCCCGCCACCTGTCCACTAAGGCTCTTAGAGTTCTGCTCCCAGCATGCACTGTGCCTGTGGACCACCCACATAGACTTGAGCCACTGCTGATCACACCCCATCCTTTTCCACTAGAAGGACCTGGGTTCTAATCCTACCTCCGCCATTTGTCTGGTATGTGACCATGGGCAAATAACATCACTTCTCTGTGCCTCAGTTCACTCATCTGCAAAATGGGGACTAAGACTTTGAGTCCATGTGGAACAGGAACTGTGTCCAATCCTATTAGCTTGTAACTACTCCAGCGCTCAGTACAGTGCCTGGCGCAGAGTAAGCGCTTAACATAGACCATAAAAAATCATATTAATCATTATAGCCAACAACTTTCGTCTCCCACTTCCTTCTACCTGCTGTCTTGCCTACAAGCTTTGCCCCAGAACTCATACAAATCAGGAACAGATGGTGATTTCCATTTCTTTTCACTTCTACTGCTCACCTGCTGCTGAGGCTGCTAATGTAAGAAACACACCAGAACCTTACATTTCTCTAGACTGTAAGTTCGTTGTGGGCAGGGAATGTGTCTACCAACTCTGTCACATTGCACTCTCACAAACGCTTAGTACAGTGCTTTGCACACAGTAAGTGAGCTCACTGTAGGCAGGGAACTTGTCTGTTTGTTTTAATATTGTACTCTCCCAAGCGCTTAGTACAGTGTTTTACACACAGCAAGTGCTCAATAAATATGTTTGAATTAATGAGGTGCTAATCAAATATGATTGCCTCTAGACTGTAAGTTCATTGTGGGCAGGAGACGTGCCTACCAACTCTGTAGCATTGTGCTCTCCCAAGAGCTTAGTACACTGCTCTGCACTCAATAACCCCTCAATAAATACCACGGATTGATGGATTGAACAGCAAAAATTTTAAAGAACTGAGAACAGGAGAAAAAACACTGTAGATGCTTAGATGATGCCTTCCTTTGACCTTGGGCAACTTACTTATCTGTGCTTCTGTTTCCTCACCTGTAAAATGGGGATTCATTCTATACTGGCTCTCCCTCCTACTCAGATTGTGAGCCTCATGTGGGACAGGGACTGTGTCGGAGCTGATTAGCTTGTATCTACCCCAGTGCTCAGTACAGTGCCTAGGACATAGTAGGTGCTTAAGTAATACCACAGTTATTATTACTTTAAGTCCTAGAGGGTCAGGAATGGAAGAATTTCCCAACAGATGGCTTCAGTTCAGGCTCCAGGAAGCTTATAAAACCCTAATGAAGCAGTGTGGCCTAGTGGCTAGAGCACGGGCCTGGGAGTCCGAGGAACTGGGTTCTAATCCCACTCTGCCATTTGTCTGCTGTGTGACCTTGGGCAAATCACTTCACTTCTCTGGGCTTCAGTTACCTCAGCTGCAAAATGGGGTTTCGGTCCCTGTTTTCCCTCCTACTTTTGACGGTGCGCTCCATGAGGGACTTGATTATCTGGTATCTATCCCAGCACTTAGAACAGTACTTGGCACACAGTAAGCACTTCACAAATCCAACAGTAATAAAATATAATTTTCCAGAATCTATTCAGAGCAAGTAAATTTGCATTGGTCACAAACAGCATCACCTACAAAAATGCCTTAATTGTGATACTAAATACTCTGGCACCATTGTAAGTTTATCAATATTAACAATTTATAGTTGTGATATTTGTTAAGACTTACTGTGTGCCAGGCACTGTACGAAGTGCTGGGGTGGATACAAGCAAATCGGATTGGACTTGGTCCCTGTCCCACAGGAGGCTTCCAGTCTCAATCCCCATTTTACAGATGAGGTAACTGAGGCCCAGAGAAGTGAAGTAATTTGCCCAAGGTCACACAACAGACAGGTGGTGGAACCGGGATAAGAACCCACGACCTTTTGACTCCCCGGCCCGTGCTCTATCCACTACGCTTTGCTGCTTCTTGCTGTTCTACAAGACAACTCTCCAATTAATGCTGAAAGCCATTTAACCACCACTTGTGAATTCCATAATGTAATTAGAGGATCTGATGCTATAAGCACCCCTTAGTTTCCCACTAATTGTAAATTAATCATGTCTTCTGTTCCCAACATAATCAACAATACTCCAGCTCGGCTTGCCAGAATTCTCCCACACAATTGCGAGGAGATGAACCAAAACCCATTTCTATAACCCAATCACAATCACATCCAGATTTGCCAAAAGCTACAAATTTTCTCAAACGCCGAAAGCAGGTCAACGCTGAGTGAGAATGATGACTTAATTTTAGCAAATCTTCAAGCGTCAGCAGCGGGGAAGATCAAGGGGAAGGATATCAGGCTTCTTAAACGGAGGGATCTTGAGATCAAACCTCAGAAGTTGTCTGCACACGTTCTAATAGGAACAGGGCTTTTGGACCCAACTGCAAAAGCTAAAACTGTGGCATTTGAGCAGTTTCAGAAAATTCTTTCTCTAGTGACAATGGTGACTTCATCTGACATTTGCCAATGCGGCTCCTGAGCCAGTGAACAGCCATGCCTCTTCTGTTCAAATGATGTTTCAGGAACCTCGCCCGTGAAGCAGTCTTATTACTATTACTACTATTACTATTACTACTACTACTACTATTCATACTTGTTAAGGAAGAAACTCCAGTGGTTGCCCATCCACCCCTGCATCAAACAAAAACTCCTCACCATTGGCTTCAAAGCACTCATTCACCTTGTCCCCTCCTACCTCACCTTGCTACTCTCCTTTAGAACCCAGCCTGCACACTTTGCTCCTCTAATTCCAACCTTCTGACTGTGCCTCAATCTCATTTTTCTCACCATTGACCCCTCGCCCACATCCTCCCTCTGTCCTAGAACTCTCTCCCGCTTCAAATCCGACAGACAATTACTCTCCCCAACTTCAAAACCTTACTGAGGTCACATCTCCTCCAAGAGGCCTTCCCTGACTAAGCCCTCTTTTCCTCTTCTCCCACTCCCTTTTGAGTCTCCCTGACTTGCTCTCTTTATTCATACCCCCTCCCAGCCCCTCAACACTTATGTCCAGAACTGTCATTTATTTCTTAATAAAAATAATAATAATGGCATTTATTAAGTGCTTACTATGTGCAAAGCACTGTTCTAAACGCTGGGGAGGTTACAAGATGATTGCGTTGTCCCATGTGGGGCTCACAGTCTTAATCCCCATTTTACAGATGAGGGAACTGAGGCACAGAGAAGTTAAGTGACTTGCCCAAAGTCACACAGCTGACAATTGGTGGAGATAGGATTTGAACTCATGACCGCTGACTCCAAAGCCCATGCTCTTTCCACTGAGCCACGCTGCTTCTCTATATTAATGTCTGTCTCCCCCTCTAGACTGTCAGCTCATTTGTGGGCAGGGAATGTGTCTGTTTATTGTTATATTGTATTCTCCCAAGCATTTAGTATGGAGCTCCTCACACAGTGAGGGCTTAATACAATGGAATGAACAAATGAATGAATTAAGCATTTACTATGTGCCAAGTGCTGTTCTAAGCACCGGGGTAGATACAAGTTAATCAGGTTGGACGCCGCAGTCCCTGTCCCACATAGGGCTCACACTCTTTATCCCCATTTTTACAGATGACGTCACTGAGGTCCAGAGAAAATACGTGACTTGATCACACAGCAGGCATGTGGCAGAGCTGGGATTAGAACCCAAATCCTTCGGACTCCCTAACCTGTGTACAAAGTAAGTGCTCAATTCTCCTAGTGCCTGAAAGTAAATAAGTCACTTTGGAAAGGAACGGTAATAATATTAGGTTGCCTTTCCATTGGAAAGTGAGAGTGCAGACAGTGAGATTGTGCGAGAAGTAGCGTGACCTAGTGGAAAGAGCACGGAAGTCAGGGGGCCTGAGTTCTAATCCCCACTTCATCACTTGCCTGCTGT